>NC_089262.1:56836997-57436997 GCF_963930625.1 Muntiacus reevesi | reverse complement strand
AAAAATTTGTATATATTGTGAAACAATCACCACAAGTCTAAAGAGTTTTCTATGTGATAGAAATTCTTTTCTGTATTTCACTGGGGCTTCCCAGGTGGTGCGGAGGTAAAGAATCTGCCTGTCAACGTAAGATGAACAAGAGATGTGAGTTTGATCCCTGGGTTGGGAGGATCCCCTGGAGGAGGAAATGGCAATCCACTCTGGTATTCTTGCCTAGGAGATCCCATGAACAGAGGGGCCTGGTGGACTACAGTCCATGGGGTTGCAAAAGAGGTGGACATGACTGAGTACACACACATCTCATTGCTAATTTAAAACCTAAAACATGAAAGGACCGAAACCTCTCGCTTTGGGTTTTATTGAAATAAGTCAGTAGAGCCAAATGAATGGTTGGTGTTGTCAGAAAGCCTCAGGTTCAGCCTCCATAAGACAGGTTCTTTGTTTCCACCTGGTCTGAACTGTTTATTTCACCCAGTGGGAGCCAGGATGACAGCCCACAGCAGAAGGGCAGTGCTCTCAACTAGATGGGCAGGGCCATCTGGGCCCCTGTATCCCAGGGGGCTCTCTGGGGACAGTGGTCCAGGGCGGGCGAAGGGGAAATGGTGGCCCCTGTCCTCTCAGAAGCTAAATTCTAGCTTGGGGAAGTGTAATCTGACTCCAGCCTGATTTTTCTTTTGCTCAATTCCATCCTCTGTCCCTCAATTACCGTGGCGCTGGTACCTTTCCTTCCCTGGTCAGAGGAAACCTGTCTGGACGCCTCTGCCCTGAGTAGCTCACTTGTCTCTGCTTGATAGCAAGACTCTGCCTGGCCAGAAATAAAGCAGGGCCAGTAAATGGCATTTCCACAAAACCTACTCCCTTCCATTCAAAGGCCCATGGCCGCCTAGTCTTCGTCCAGGGGAATAACAGCCCAGCTTACCTTGGCTGTCTGGACAGATGAACAGGCTCAGGCCCTCCCTAGTCCCATCTGGGATGAAAGGTCAATGTGGCAGTCGGGGCTGCGGTTGCAGTGTCCTGCCTCCTCCTTCATTAGCCTGGGGATTAGATTGCGTCTCCACCTCACTCCTCACAGAAGTGAGCAGCACATAGAGAATATGAGAGCTTGTCTTGGCATGTTAGTGAGGAGTTCTGTGTTCCGTGGGTTATCCCAGCACCATTTTCTTCTCGGCCTGCTATGGAGGGGCCCACCTCCACCCCAAACTGGATTTCCTTTTGGGCAGGTGACTCAGTGAGGGGGGGAGACATTGCACCCTCATGCTTTGACGTGGAGCCCCTAGAGCTTGGTGTGGGTTCCGTGATCGTGCCCTGAGTTGCCTGACACAGCTATAGTCACGCTCCTCAGCTGCGGTTTTTATCACTGGTCCTTCTATCTATCAAGTGCAACACTGAGGCAGTTCATCTCTCTGTTCCTTCATCCCTCTCTCCTTCCCTCCATCCATCCTTCCCTCCATCCAGCATTTATTCTTCATCTGCCCTGTGCCTGGCACTGTGGAAGATGCTGAATGTCCATGGATGCAGAACACACACCACTGCTGTCAAGAATCTCAGGGTTAGTGAAAGTAATTGATAATGAACAAATGTTGGTTGCTTAGTGTAAGATCATCTGGTGAGACAAGAATGAAAGAGGAATAGGCTATGGTGAGATTCTGAATTTTACATCAGGAACCCTGGGTAGAGGAGTTGGAAAAGGTGCATCTCTCAGGACTTTCCTGAGTTTAATCGACTCTCATGCACAGTCGACTCACCTTAGGGACTATCTGCTTCAAGAGGGACCCAGTGGGGGCTGGGGGCTGGGGGCCTGGGGCTTGGCGGCATCTCCCGGATAGAGAACTACTCTTGTCCACTCCTCTTCCCACCCCAATGAGAAGGTTGGGGAATAACAGTAAAGGGCCGTTCTCCTCTGCCTCACTACGCCAAGCTGCCCTTTCAGGGAAAAAAGTCTGGAGACCCATCCATCCCATTTTATTATTTTGGAAGGAGAGAAGCTACAAGTGTGGTGATGATGGCGGAGGCTGCTTTCACGGTTATATTTAGAGATCAACTCCTACATTCAGATGGAATCCTGAGCCGGCTTTCAGGTGGGCGGAACAGTTGCTTGACTGGGCAATCTTCTTCGGATATTGGAAACAGCTACCTAAACCTTGGTAGAGGACGATCTTTGGTTTGTCAGCAGGAGGAAATGCGAGAAGGTATATACTTCGTGAAGTTAAATAAGCCCCTTGCCTCCCCTCCAACTGGAGCAGGTTAAAATTTGTGACCCCTTGGCATTTCCTGAAGAAATAGAATCTTTTTTTTTTCCTCCCCAAACGACAGGTCTCTGGTTCTGATATGAGGCAGTAAGATTTGAAAATAAAGACAGACCTAAAATCCATTTTGATTGAAGCTAAACGTGATTGAATCCTGTTTACAATGACCTTAGACAATGTTGCTTCATTACCCAGTGTACTATGTTTGCACTGGGGATTCTGAAAATAAGTTACTTTCTCAAGATATGTCTGAGATGCCACTTTTCATGCTGGTTTGGACTAGTTCCATTTCTCATGAGAGGAGAAATATGGAATGAGGGTGGGTTTGAGATGAGAGGCAAAGAAAGATGGGAGTCTGCACTTCCATTTTCCTTTGCAAGGAGCTCCAAAATAACCCAAGTCCCTTTTCCCTTCTATCTGTTACCTGGAACCATCTTCCTCTTTGGCCAAAACTCTCTCAGCTCATATAACCCTATTGCCCATCAGTGTCATTAACACCTTTATTGGTCAGCACCATGCAGAAAAGTTGAATAATATGTTACTCACAAGTGGTGCTCTTCTGGTCCTTGGCAGAGTCTCCGGGAGAACATACAGAGAGGGAAATGCTTCTTCAGACTCACCATCTCAGTTATCTAGTAGCCCCAGCCAGGGATCTTGCAGCCCAGGACTTCTATCTTGAAGTCATCCTTGGGAGGGTTTCTGGTTACTGTACCCTAAAAGCAATTTTGCTGTCCCCGTAAGAGCCCCTAATATCCTGTCCATTCCAGTAAGCTGAATTTGGACAACAGATACCAAGAACCAAAGATAACATGAAAGTCAAATAATTCTGGCTCATTGCTAGCTACAAGTGCCTTGCGTCTCCTCATGTCTATACTTCCTGCTTACTTTCCCATCAGTTTTGTCAGAATTCATCTGCTGTTCTGTGAAGGAGCTAATAGTGTCATTGCTTCCACTTTGAATTGTTTATTCATTAAGCAAACATTGAATTCAGTGCTATCTCTGTGTGGGATACAAAGATGGCAGATGTGGCTGTTTTCAAGAAGTCTCCAAGCTCGTGGGGATACAGATGTACAGAACTGGTTTCTCTTACAAGGGCTGGTGTGGATGCGCATATTGTGTGGGAACCTGGATTAAAGGGAGTATGATCTGCCTATGAGAGCTAAGGAAGTTTCTCTGTGGAAATGAGCTGGAGGATTGAGGGATAACTAGGGATTCTCTAGGGAGGTAAGAGTAGAGACAGCCTTCTAGCAGAAGAAATAACATACATGAAGTTTCAGTGCCATGATAGAGGATGGTAGTTACTGGGACTGGTGACTAGCCCCCTGTGGCTGGAGCCTCGTTGCCCTGGGAGAAATGGTGCCTAGGATTTCCCTCGTAGGCCCAAGAAGAGCCCCATTGGCTTATGTAGGAAGGTCTGTTTGCTCCCATGGGTGATGGGAAGCTGCTGAGGAATTTCAGAAAGGAATGACATGGGCTTGGTTTTGATGTGATCTCAACAATAGGACATAGGCTGATGGAAGAGCTGGCATCCTCCTACGGCTCTATAGTGGATGCTGTAGCGTGTCCCTGCCCTAGACACGTGTCTCCCCACAGCTGTTGAGAGTACTGCCAGCTGATGTCTCACAACTGAGCCGCTCCCAGAAAACCGGCTGAAGAAGAGCTGCCTGCCCAGGACTTGAGGGCATGTGAAGGCTTAGCTCCAGCCTGGGCCAACTCCGGAGGGCCATTCCAGCCACGAGGCTCCGTGGGATCCACTGACGCCCTTGTTGTGACCACACCACAGTTCAGTTCCTCCTTTTGCCTAATCTTGCTTCCTTTACTCCCTCGCTGGTGATGTTCCCGAGAGCCCTGCCCAGGAAGCCACCTACAGACACGTCTCCATCTCAGAGTTTATTTTGTGGAGACCTCAACCCTGCAACACTCTTCCACAATCCGGAAAGTTGGGGGGCCTGCTACTCCTTTCTTGGGTCACCCTTACCCCTTCAAGTCTGTATGTCAAAGCAACAGTGGTTGGGCCTCTTGCACACCCTGTTTTGGGAGGTTTCTGGGTCTTACCAGGACACCAAAATCTTCCTGCAAGCACTTTTTCAGACTGTGGGGGAGATCAGAGATGACCCTTCCCTGGCCAGCCTGTCCCTCCAGTGGGAGGCAAGAGCACGTTTCAGTTCTTCCTACATGAGAAGGGGAAGCTTTGTCGCGGTGACCAACTGGACTTAAGGTTTTGTGGGGTTTTACTGGGAAATTATGACATGGTCTATTTGCTCAGCATCTTTTCTTTGCTCTTAACGAATTCAAAGAAAATCTCTTGACTTAATATTTACAAAAGGTCATTCTAAGGTCACTTAGAATTTAAAAAAATAGAGCACAAATGTATAAACACATACAGCACAAACTTCATAGAGCAAAAAGTCTAAAAATATTTTTAGAATAAGTAATACATGCATATAGCAAAATATCCAAAAGTTATGAAAGGGTGAAAGGTTAAGTATGCTACTTTTTCCTTCCTCTAACATTTTCGGTGCTTCCCTTTCTCTCCATCCCTGTTTCCCACCCCAAACAACCCCTGAGATGAGTCTCTTAGCGCTTTGTAAAGGCAAATCATTTATTTTTTCCATCCTTTATGGGAAATGGATCTCATTGACAAGACCTCAATGTGTGAAGTTTGGGAACTAGGTGTGCTATATAATTGAACTATGCTATCTCTCAGGCTGTAGTTAATTTATAGATTTTCTGTGTTATTAGTTCAGTCAGTCAGTCAGTTCAGTCGCTCAGTCGTGTCTGACTCTTTGCGACCCCATGAATCGCAGCACTGTAGACCTCCCTGTCCATCACCAACTCCTGGAGTCTACCCAAACCCATGCCCATCATGTCGGTGATGCCATCTAGCTATCTCATCCTCTATCATCCCCTTCTCCTCCTGCCCCCAATCCCTCCCAGCATCAGGGTCTTTTCCAATGAGTCAACTCTTCGCATCAGGTGGCGAAAGTATTGGAGTTTCAGCTTCAGCATCAGTCCTTCCAATGAATACCCAGGACTGATCTCCTTTAGAATGGACTGGTTGGATCTCCTTGCAGTCCAAGGGACTCTCAAGCGTCTTCTCCAACACCACAGTTCAAAAGCACCAATTCTTCAGTGCTCAGCTTTCTTTATGGTCTAACTCTTACATGCATACATGACTACTGGAAAAACCATAGCTTTGACTAGATGGACCTTTGTCGGCAAAGTAATGTCTCTGCTTTTTAATATGCTGTCTAGGTTAATCATAGCTTTTCTTCCAAGAAACAAATGTCTTTTAATTTCATGACTGCAGTCTGCATCTGCACTCTATCATCTGCCATGATTTTGGAGTCCAAGAAAATAGTCTCTTGCTATTTCCATTGTTTCTGCATTTATTTGCCACAAAGTGGTGGGGCCAGATCCCATGATCTTAGTTTTTTGAATATTGGGTTTTAAGCCAGTTTTTTCACTCTCCTCTTTCACTTTCATCAACAGGTTCTTCAGTTCCTCTTCGCTTTCCATCATAATGGTGGTGTCATCTGCATATCTGAGGTTATTGATATTTTTCCCAGCAATCCTGATTCCAGCTTGTACTTCATCCAGCCTGGCATTTCGCATGATGTACTCTGCATATAAGTTAAGTAAGCAGGGTAACAATATACAGCCTTGACCTACTGCATTCCTAATATGGAACCAGTCCATTGTTTTATGTCTGGTTTAACTGTAGCTTCCTGACCTGCATACAGATTTCTCAGGAGGCAGGTAGGGTGGTCTGGTATTCCCATCTCTTTAAGAATTTTCCACAGTTTGTTGTAATCCACACAGTAAAAGGCTTTGGCATAGTCAATAAAGCAGAAGTAGATGTTTTTCTGGAATTCTCTTGCTTTATGATCCAGTAGATGTTGGTAATTTGATCTCTAGTTCCTCTGCCTTTTCTAAAACCAGCTTAAATGTCTGGAAGTTCTCAATTCATGTACTGTTGTAGCCTTGGTTGGAGAATTTTGAGCATTACTTTGCTAGTGTGTGAAATGAGTGCAATTGTGCAGTAGTTTGAACCTTCTTTGGCATTGCCTTTCTTTGGGATTTGAATGAAAACTGACCTTTTCCAGTCCTGTGGTCACTGCTGAGTTTTCCAAATTTGCTGGCATATTGAGTGCAGCACTTTCATAGCATCATCTTTTAGGATATCAAGTAGCTCAACTGGAATTTCATCACCTCCACTAGCTTTGTTTGTAGTGATGCTTCCTAAATGACTTCACATTCCAGGATGTCTGGCTCTAAGTGAGTGATCACACCATCATGACTATCTGGGTCATGATCTTTTTTGTATAGTTCTTCTGTGTATTCTTGCCACCTCTTCTTAATATCTTCTGCTTCTGTTAGGTCCATACTGTTTTTGTTCTTTATTGTGCCCATCTTTGCATGAAAATTTCCCTTGGTATCTTTAATTTTCTTGAAGAGATTTCCAGTCTTTCCTATTATGTTCCTCTTTTATTTCTTTGCACTGATCACTGAGGAAGGCTTTCTTATCTCTCCTTGCTATTCTTTGAAACTCTGAATTCAGATGGGTTTATCTCCCCTTGTCTCCTTTGCTTTTAGCGTCTCTCCTTTACTCAGCGATCTGTAAGCCTTCCTCAGACAACCATTTTGGCTTTTTGCATTTCTTTCTTTTGGGAATGGTCTTGATGATCACCTCCTGTGCAGTGTCACGAACCTCTGTCCATAATTCTTCAGGCACCCTAAACAGATGAATAGACTATAGGGGCAGCTTTCTTCCAAGTGAGCAACCAGGAACTCAGGCTGTCTGAGGCTCTGCCATCTTTAACACTTGATTTCAAGGGTTTAGTGATCTTGCCATTCCAGCCAGCTAGGAGGAGGGAGCATGCAGGATTTCACAGATACAGTATTGGAAATGGTGCATGTTATTTCTACCCAGTTTTTTATTGACCAGGGCTCAGGTACATGCCACACCTAACAGCAGAGGAAGCTGGGAAATATATCTACTGTGTATCCAGGAAATAAGAGGAAATTTGGCTTAAAGACTAGCTGTCTCTATCACATACTAATTAATATAGCTCATCTGTGGTCTTGCCTGAAAAGCTGAATCCATGTCTGATTCATCCCCACAACACTTTTTACAATAATTGGTAAATACCTGTCTCTGCTTTGTAGATATTTGCTGAATGAATGGAGTCTACTTAATTCTATTGTTTAGGATTAATGAGAATCTATTACTTTTATTAAGGCATAAACAAGAGACTTCTGGTGGTTCAGTGGTGAAGAATCTACCTGCCAGTAAAGCAGATGGCAAGAGACTCGGGTTTGATCCCTTGGGGAAAGAAATAATAACCCACTCCAGTATTCTTGCCTAGGAAATCCCATGGACAGAGGAACCTGGTGGGCTACAGTCCATGGGGTTGCGAAGAGTTGGACGTGAATTAGTGACTAAATAACAACGACAGCAAACAAGAGACATCTCTCAGATCATGAAAGAAATGTGGTGTAGAAACTTAGCATCCGAGAAGGAAAATTTTTTGTTTAAGAAAAAGACAGGGTCCTTAACCTGGACTAGGAAGGCAATGTAAACTTCCCAGAAGCTAAGGAGGATTCTGAACAGAAATGTTCTGGACTTGCATATCGCATTGTGAGGGAACTCCATGATTTCTTTTCAAAGCTGGATAAGGCAGATCTCTCTAACCTTTATTAGTCTGAACTGTAATTCTTGATGCTTGTGTAGTCTGTGTCTTCATGACATGCTTACATTTATAGAAAAGAGGTTTTTATGGTGGTGTTTTTGAGGAGGCAGGTCTGAAGGTGCTGTGTTGAGGGCTTGCTCTGAGAAACAGGAAAAGCCCTGTGGCAGAGAAAGTGCCAGAGACCCCCAGGGGACTGGCAGTGGGACTCTGGGGTGGCACCCAGAGAGCTAGTGGTGAGGACAGTGGGTGTCCTGGCATTTCTGGGAAACAGCAGGATCAGGACCTTCATGATAAAACAGATGTCCATTTTCTTATGCATTATTAGGTGGTGCTGATAGGGATTCTTGGCAGGAGAGGCTATGCCAGTTCTCCAGTGTGCCTTCTGCCCAGGAGAGCCTGGGAGGTCCGGACTGTTTGTCCCCTTCTGCCAACCCCCTAAGCATAGTGACTGGTGCCAAGGCAGCTGGCGAAGGAGGCTGAGGCCAGGCCAGAGCTCCCTTCTCACTCCGAGCCAGGGTTTGACTATACTGTCAAGAGCCAGTGAGGAGCTGGGTCCATGAGTTCCCCATTCTGACTTGGCTGGCCCTGCTCTCCACCTTTATTTTGGTGTATCATTAGGGAATAGTTGATTTCTCATTGTGAAATCTGATCCCCACTATGTACCTACTCTTGGAAACTACCTACAGCTTTGGGGCTTGCTTTTTTCTTCTCTGTAAGAGGGTAGAAGGTAGGACGTCCCTGCATAGAGCCTCATGGCCAATGGTTGTGCTGTTATGGAGCCAAGCACCCTCTGCCTCTTCCACAGTTGTCCTGGTTTGGGAGTGGACTGAGGGCTTCTGGGCATCCTGAACACTTTTTTGGTGGGGTGTGTGTGTTCAGGACTGGGCAAAACTTCTGGGACACACAGGGCTCGGGAGGAAGGAGGAGGAGTCATGCTCAACCCCTCCCGCACTGTGCCTTCAGAAGGTGGTGGCCAGCCCATCAACATTTTGAGGCAGGCACACATCCTTCAGGGCTTATGAATCCATGTTCTTGCCTCCTGCAAAGGGAACGGGGATGATTGGGCCAGGTGATTTTATTATTGGATTGAAGTTCTGGTCATTTCATATTTTATAACTTAGATGAAAATCAGCTTAATGTGTTGAAGGCTACTTGCTTTTTGAATGGAATTTTTAAATGGTGTGGCAGTTACTTTGGCTGCAGTAAAGAGCTGGAACGAGTTAAGTCAAGGGTATATATAGTTTCCTTTCAGTACCCCGAGTGGCACGGGTAGTTATTAATTAAGTATTTTGGTCTTCAGATAATAAATTCCTAGAGCTAAGGGGGAGGGGTAGAGATGAAGGGACAAAAGGAAGGAAGGAGAAGAGGATTCTTATAAATGTCCTTAGCTGATAAATAATGCCATTTTATAAGGCACTTGTCCGTCTGAAAGCCTCGGAGCTCTTGTGGGCTCATACCATCAATCTTCACACTGCCCCTTCTAGGAGATAAGGAGCAGATGGAAATAGATATGAAATGTGAAAGAAGAGGTGCTGAAGAGGGGCTATCAGTTGTTTGCTCTAATGTCTCCAGAAGTTTCTACACCATGAGTGTGGGGCCAGCCGTCCCAACCCCTGCCACAACACTCAGACGGCCCACACGGCCCTGGATGAAGGCCGCCATCTTGTTTTATGGTCCCCTGGGGGTGAGAAGAAGACAGCATTAAAGAACACGAAAAATTGTTTAGGGTAGGAGTAGAAGCAAGGCTCTTGGGCTGGTGCAAACGATAGGTTTAACTGCTTTTACTTTAATTATGAAGTTACTTGTTTGGCTGTGACTGCCATTTGAGAGCCACAAAAAGCAACTGAGAGCACAACCATATTTACTATAGAAAAAATCAGTGGAAGAGAAATGAAGCACCCTGGGTTGGGGGAGGGACCATGGTAACCTGCCTCCCAACCCCTCTCCCAGCAATTACTCCCCACCCAGTGAATCTCATTAGTTGGTATATAAGAGGGAAATTGTAATTTAGTCATGGTTGAATGTATCCCATTTCCTTTTGGTATTTAGAGACTTCTCTCTCTCTTTTTTTTTTTTTTCATAATTATGCTTTTGTGATGAGGGTGGTATTGGGATTCTCTGGGGTTTGGGAAGATCTTTGCTTTATCCTGAAAGCACCTATCTATTCCCTCTGTGCAGTGGTTTCTAATCCTGCCTACGATGGAGAGATACAAAATGGGCTTCTAATTTCATGGTTGAAGTGAGAAGAGATGATATCAGCTCAATTCCCTGCATAAAAATTATTTCTAATACAAATCTTCTAGAGGTTTTCCTTTGTGGCTGCAACATGGTCAGGAGGATAAGTATATGTATGTGCTTGTATATAGTTTTCATTTACACATATTTATAAACAGATCATGGGAGGGAAATTCTTAAATAACCCAGGAATTAGGCAGGATGCTCTGTGTTATCAATGTAAGTGTACAAGGTGATTCCTTTTAGGGGGTTTTGTAGCACTCCTTGAGATAGAATCATGACAAGTGTCAGGTGAATCAGCCCTTGATGGAAGCAATATTTCAGGTACCTCTAGCAGCAGTTATTTCAAGGCGATCCTCCCTGTATAGACGCCACACATTGATCTCCGGCATTCACCGTGCTGTACTCTCAAAGGAATTGAGAGAGGAGAGGGTTAAGGAAAATAAATGGGGTACGATGTGAACATCTTTCCTCCTTTTCAGCTTTTTAGAAGATAAATGTTTCAGATTTCAATCTGTGGTTCCCAGCAGCTCTTTGGGAACACTGCAGTCGGCCCACAAAAATCGCTACTGCTGAGCCAACCCTAGATAATGCCTCTCAGCAGGGATGACATAATGTGCTAAAAGAAGACCATGATGTAATGCCCATCTCAGAAATCAGAGCCAATTTCCGTTACAAAGCCGTGGAGTGTAGCAGGAGGTAATGAACTAGCATAAATTGTGCGGCTCGGAAAACTTCTAGGTCTGATATTCCAATCTGCATGTTTAAAGGCAAAAAAAAAAAAAAAGGAAAGAAGAAGAAATAAAATAGAATTCCTAGATCTGCTGGGGCTTAAGAGCGTCTGCTCAGCAAGAAGCTCTGCCCCCTTCCAATTTGGACAGACTGGTGCCCCAGGCTGCCCGGATCACCTTGGCCCATGAGGGAGATAGTTGTCTGGGTCTGTCATCTGCAGCAAGGTGGTGATGTAATGTGTAAGGCTAAATTTGTTTCTGCAGATGATGTTTGAGAAGCGGAGATGGTGTTTGAAGGAGATCGTGCCTTCCCTGGCATGTGGGGGTAACTAGGCTGGAAATGCCTAGGAGGAAGTCAAGGGAGGGGGTGAGGAACAATGGAGAAAGTCAGAATCACCTTGAAAAATGTGTTAGGTGCAACCTGCCCTGGTTTGGAGAAGTTCACATGTGGGGTATCTGACACTCCCAGGTAACCCATCAGCCTTACCTTAATTAATGATGCATCCTGACCTCCTGGGATTGTAGCCTACCTGGCAACCAGAGTCCAGCTCTTTGTCATGCTTCCTACAAATGCTGAGAACAGCCATAGATTCATCTGAGCAATGAACTAGAGTCTCAGAGAATATGGAAAGGAAAGCACGATCTTTGACTTAAAAGGCATTCCTACCCGATCCCCACTATAGTTTTCTCTTTCAGTTCCTTCTTTCCTCCACTTCATTTTGCATGGCTCTGCATGCCTGCATGAAGAACACATTTCTGTTTCGTTTGCCTTCCATGGTTTCTGTTGCTCACTCCTTGCTGGGGGACTCAATGCTGGAACCTGCCCTGCACACCAGCTACTCCCTTTGGGTGGTACGGCAGTAGTTTTATGCCTTTCTTGCTGCAGATCGGGCCATTGGTGCCACAGACCTGGGTGCTGAGAGCACTGGCAGAGAATTGCTCGCTTCACAGACTGAAGACTGTGTCTTTAAATAGGGAATGAGTATCGGGAGCAGGGGAAAGATTTCTGGTATAAGAAAATGAGAGAAATAAAACAGAAAACATATAGGCAAAAGAATTGTTCCTATGACATGCCAACTAAAATGGGTATTGCTTTCTAGACCTTACTGGGAAGTGCCAGCATGTCTTTAAGTGTATTCTTCACTGTTGAAAGGAGCATAACCTCAGGAAATGAGTGACCTGAGAAAATGACCTCAGCCACTGGTGGTCATGTGCAGACGGATCACAGGTCAGATATTAATACTATTAATAATAATTTTTATCTAGTGTTTTTTAGTGTACAGCAGGTGCTGTCTAAACTCCTTGCATTATCTGTTTCACTCAGTTCTTAGCAGAACCTACCTTGTGGGATAGGTATCCTTTCTATTTTATAAAGGAGAAACTGAGGCTCAGAAGGTTTAAATAACTCACCAGTTTCCCAACTCGTATACAGCCCAGCTTGCACTGGTAACAGTATCCCTCTTATCCTAGGACTCTTCAGGTAGCATCTTTAACCACTTTGGAGCACAAGTGTACAGATGACATCAGATTTAGGTAGAGATGGCTGCTGTCTTCAAGGTGAGGTATTCCACAGAACAGATGAATGCCTTACACTAGTATTTTCACAAAGCAAAGGATTGTTGTCTTTTCTTTTTGTATCTACATCACTTGGTTCAGTGCTGGGCATACACCAAGCACTCACTAAATGTTTGCTAAGGTGGGCAAAGGGGGCAGGTAGAAGAAAGAGTAAGTGAAAGAATAAAATCCAAATCTGATGGAGAGCACGCTGAAAATGACAAGGAGTCAGGCTGCTTCTAGTTCGTCAGTGAAGACTGCATGAAAAGGATGGTCTACCTTGTGTCTGCATTAGCAGCTAAGTAAGATGAAAGGGCTATTATTATTTGTCCCGAAATCCTTTAGCATCTGACTAGGTGATGGAGTCTGCTCGGTGAATAAGATTACATTTTTATTAATAGAGGCTCCTCCACTGACAAGTTCTTACCAATTCAATAATGTCAAGTTTTGAAAGGGATCTCTGATATACAAATGAATGAGGAGGGGAGCATAGTTTTGACTTCAGGAAGGACATGGTAAAGTGTAATTATTGATTTGGACAGTCTCCTTTATATTCAACAATCATGGGTCCATCCACCACTAAATAGTTATTGAATTTACACAACAGGAGGGGGATGATGAGACTGTCTCTCTCTTCTTCAGTCTGAGATATGTGATATCTGATGCTGCTTGGTTATTCTTATCTTTCTAAGCCATAAAAAGAGAAGGGACAATACAGTTTTTTAAAATCTCACAAATATCCTCAACCTACAACAAGCAAAATCATTCAGTCAACAAGCTTTGGGCAATGGTGACATCATCTCAACGGTAGATTCAAAATCTTATGCTTTTAAATATCTATTTGGTATAAGGGAATTTTGTTTTTATCACAAAACTCCTGGGAAATGCTCCTTCAACTTTCACACCAAATTATTCCTGCCCTTTCTGCATTCTTAACACCTAGTGAATCTGCCTCCTTGCCATTCTATTCCATTCTCACAGCAAGTACCTCTCATTCAGATCATCAAAAGAAGGCAATTCTTTCTCCAGTGTCATTTACTCCAATTCATTATGGCCCAATTAATCTGCTTAAAGGTCAGTCCTCTGAAAACTTTCAGTGTCTATCACCTAGAGAATTTAGACCAACATTTCTAGCTCATTCTCTGCAATTTGGCTTTCACCAAAACTTCCCAGCTGTATTAATATACCCCTTCATTTATCTGTCCCATGCTTTAGCCAAGTTGGCCTACTTATTGTCTCTCAAACAGATATTTTATTCTTGTACCTTTGTACAATTTCCTTTTTTCTCGAGGAAGGCCATTCCTCAAGGTCCTCTTACTGGTTAGGTTTTTTCTATCTTCCAACCCCAACACAAGATGCTACATCTTTGATGATTTCTTGGCTTCTGCCTCTTGGAAATGACTGACTTTTTCTCTGGGCTCTTGTAATATTTAGGCTGAATCTCTCAGGGATCCTATCTGATTCCTTGCTGTATTATAATTGTTAATCTGAAATGTCAATCTTAGAATTTTGCAACCAGGAGGAATATTTTTCTTTTCTTTAAATTCCTAGAGGCTAGAGTACATCTTCTTCATATTCATGTCCCATAGAGTGTGCAGCAGATTCTTATCGTATGGCAGATGTTCAGTAGATGACTGTCAAATGATTGAAATGAGCCTTTAAAATCCACAGTTGCAGTGTTAACCATTGAGACATATATAATCCCAAAGCTGGAAAATGGGGTTCACTTAGGTATACTTGTCTCTGCTTCTTTTTGTCCCTTAGATATGGGTGACCAAGGATATTCAGTGAGACTTGCTGTTATTTGGTTTATCTGAGGAGGCCAATGAAAACATAAGAATAGTTGGGAAGAAAAGGGTGATGACATGGAGATAACAGGAAGCCTCTGACTTACTGACTTTGTTTTTCTCATCAAAAATTTTCACCCTTTACTTGTCTCTTTCCTATCCCTCTTGTCTTCCTCCTGTCCTCCACACTTTTTGACTTATGGTAGGACCATGAGTAATTGATAGAGATTAGAAAGATAATATTAGATTTCTTGCTCTGTGGAAGTTTTCTGGTTCCACTGAATTATTATATCCATTGAGGAAAGTTAAGCCTTACTATCCCATTCTGTAAAATGAATTGATGATAACAGATTAGCCCTGAGTTCTCTCAAAGCATCAGAATTTGTTTTAATCTAGTAAATTGCAGTACTAGATATTCCCTCCCACCCCCACTCAGGCTGTTGGGTTCTTGAGTAGAACATTCATGTCTTTTCTATAGATAGTTTTATGGAGGTTGTTAAACCTTGAGTGGGTGAAAAGGATTTGAGCTGACTGGTACCCAAAATTCATAGAGCTAAAGAAATTCTCTTTAATGAATAATAGGATAATGAAATTCCCCTGTAAAATTTGGCAAAGTTAAGAAAAGGATGGATATTACTGTGGTGAAACTTCTGTGAACCAGAGGGGAAGTTAATTGTAACTGTTATTTTTCTGGAAGTTGGTGTAGGCACATACATCTCCAAATCTAAGAAAAAAGACTTTTCTTCTCCATACTGAAGCACCTGTTAAAAGACCCATCACTCAACCTCCATCCCTGAATAACTCTGGTGCAGATCCACCTCTGACATCCTTAAAGCATTTCCTTTGACTAAAGATCACAACCTCAGCCTATTCAGGTTGACTTGAAGCCTGCTACTTCCTGCCCAAACCAAAATAACTGTGAGCCAAGTCAAAGGATAAGACAGTTTGAATGGATCAGCAGAAAAGACGATAATTAGTTGAGGGTCATTAAGATCCTGTTGCCTTCACTGATGGTTCCCAGGGTCATCTGCCCATGTTAGGTAAATAGGGAAGAGGGAAGAGACCTCCCAGGAGATGCATATGAATCATGAGCAGTTCTTCATGACTTACCTATGGGCCCCCCTCCTTCCAGGAATGAACTCACCAACTGACTTCAAAAGGAACTCAGCCCCCGCCTGCCATTGACCACAGTCTTGTCACCGACACCTTATGATTAACTGAATCAAAAGCTTCCGACAGGTCTAAATTTAGCCTGGCTAAACATATCATTAAGGAGTTAGGGAGGAGTGTGAATGACCTTTCTTCAGCCCTGGTCTCCCAGATCCAGTCAGCTGTGGGGGCTCACTGGAGTGCTAAATTGAGCTCTTAGGTTCTTGAAATAAATGACCCTTTAGATTGATTTTTTTAATTGCCTGAAGGTGCATATTTTTAGAAAGTTTGGAAGCATTCTGTTCATCTATTTTGAATCATTTGAGTGTAAAAATGTGGCATTTTCACACTTTGGGATATTCAAGTCCCCCTATTCCTTTTTTTAAAGTCTCTAATATTTTTATAAACCTTTCAAATTAGTTTATTTAAAGGCCATATTTGATCTCCTCAGAGTCTCTGAGGTAGAACTGTAACTTTACCAGGTTTGAGGGAAAGGAAAATCATGGTAGTTCATCATAAAGAAGTTATAAATACGTGGAAATACTATTCTCAGCATTATATTTCTGGTAGGGACTTAAATACTCACGGAGAAGAGTAGCAAAATCAGGGTCTGGGTTTTTACTCCTTTACACAAACCTTTAAGGGTAAATTAAAGAAAAAGATCCATTCTCTTTATCCTTGCTACTCAAGGACATCCTTAGCCTCTATTTCTTTCCAAGTTCCTGGCATGAAAGACCCAGGGAAGAAACTGAAGATGACATGGTGCCATTTCTGAACTCTTGCTTGACATGAGCCAGACTGTTTCAATTTCTTTACTTTCCAGCCCAATTATTCTGAAATTTCATTTCTCCTCTCACTAAGCCAGCATGTCCCAAAGTCTTTCCTAGAACACCGGATCTGTAGGATGTTAATAGATGTGACTTGGAAAAAGGGTTTTGAGTTAAACAGATTTCTTTACTGCTGGGCTTCTTTCTCAGGTTCCCTGGTGTGTGTGGTGTGAATCTCTGAGAAGGGAATGTGGTGTGTGGTGTTTCTCAGGCTTATGTGCCTTGCATGAACTTAACTTTTGCCCTCTCTCTCTCTTTCATTCTCTTTACTGTTTATTAAATCAAGTATCCGGAAGACTGATATTTTAAGAAGCAGTGTCTGGGAAGTAAAAGAAGATGACATTTGAAATTTCAAAATTATACCTGTTTTTTATTTGACTGGGTAGTGATCATCTAAAGTGGCTACTGGTATGGCCCAACTCTCTCAGCACTGAGCATTGGCCCTGGATTGTCATTTGTCTTTTCTGAACCTCCATTTCTTTATGTGTAAAATGAGAGGGCTGGGCCAGATGATCGTTTGGACCATCACTGTGCTCTTCCCCAAGGTCCTCCAAGGCAGACAGTGACAGAGGTTCAGTCACCCAGCCCCTCACCCACAGCTGGTTGGACTAGAGGTGAATTAGTGTTATCTGTTCAGGGGTGAGTGATGTACTTTTGGCTTATTCTATTTCAGATATTGTTCAAGAGTCATTAGTGGTCAGATAACAAACCTATGACCTTTTAGGCTAAAGGAAATCCTTTAACAAAGGGCAGGCATCTGAAAATAGGAGCTTGGCTAGAAAGTGGATCCTCAGCCAGGGTTTTTAATATAGGTCTTGCAGCCCAACTAAGGTCATTTTCATGATTTTTAATTAAACTGTGTCTGTACTAATGCTGTAATTATAAACAGGATGTCAAGTCAAGGAGCATTTGCTCTTCAATCATTGTATTTAAAGACGCTGACTGCACACTTCTGATGAGTGGTAAAAGAAAATATATTCAGTTTGAAAGTCTAACGTCAGAAAGATGTAGCTTTTATAGTTATGTGTTTTCTTCTCTCTGGTCCACCCACCTCAAACCCAGAGCCTGCTGTCAATGTTTGAAAAGCCTTGAACCGGAAGGAAAGCCCACATTTTCTGTGAAGACACACTGGACTCTAAACCCCATAGGACTCCAGTTTCCTGATCTGTGAAGTGAGATCTAACTAGACCATCTCTGGGAAGGCTGCTTCCAGAGGCTTCTCCATCCTTTTGATCAAAATGCACCTAGCCCAAGGCCTTGCCCTCAGCTTTTCAAGCTGTCTTCAAAGATCTGCAGTGGGTTTGGTGTTCATGGCTGAGAGCTTCACTGCTCTCGTGGGGGTGTTGTTTTCGTTCTGTTGGTATAGGACACTCTTGCTGTCGTTTGAAGGAATGCATGAGTCTTGATGCGAACCTCACATTCTGAATGCGGCTGTAGTGTTTCGGTGGCAGGCGTGAAACCATCTTCATTCATAGCCCTCAGGAAGCTTCCTTTCTTCCAAATCTGTTTGTCTTTAATAATATTAATAGTATACGGAAGCCAGGGGGAAGCCACTTATTGACACTCTGTTTTCATCTTGGCTCAAACAAGTCGCATAGGATCAGAGTGGTGAATACAGCATTTATCTGAGCATAGATGAATTGGGGAGAGGAGTTTCTTCCCCAGTAGACATCATTGTATGTCACAGGGCTACAATTTGTCCTTTAGGTCTCTAAAGACAGATTCTGCTATACCAGTCCCTCCCACCCAACCCCCCCGTCTCATAAATCAGATTGTCCTCTCCAAGCTTCTCCAGTGTAGACAGTAGATTGTGTGACCCAGGCCTCTTCGAGTCACAGCTGAGTGTGTAAACTAGGAGTAGGTATCTGATCCTGGAAGAATCAGTCCCTAGATTGGGTTCATCAATGATATTTTTTCTCTTAAGAATTTGATCTGAGAATTTGACCCCTCTCCCATGCACTGAAATTTATCCCTTCTAAAAAGCCTCATCTGAAGTATGCTTTTGCCTAACCTTCCTATCATCCCCATCATTTTTCTTTTCCTAAAACTTGATCTGAGAAATTTCTATGGTAATGACTTACCTACTAGCTTCTTTCTCACATATATAGAAGTTTGCCTATTTGCTTTTAGTACATAATAGAGGAACACATGGATGGATTTTCATCCTATTTGGTGAATACATTTACATGACCTGACTTAAAATGTAGGCTGAGTGACATCCATGAAACTCACCATGTGGGGATGGCTAGGATAACTCCAAGAGGGACTTTTTCCATAGACATTTTCCAACGCATTTGCAAGAGATTGATTTGCAATCAGGTTGCTTTTGGGCAGTTGAGTCTAGCTGATTTGAATGATGCAGTTTGATGTAGAGGTTGAGGTAGTGTGAGAACCAAAAGGGACTTGGGTATTTACGTGTTTCTCTCACAGGAGTCTGGAGTGTTGTATGGACCATCTTTGTCTACTCTTTCCCAGGGATGGTTTGCTTTCCTGCTGAAAATATTTGAATCCCTTTAGGATTTAAGACAGGTTGAAGAAGAAAAATAAAGAGGTGACTTTCTGCCTTTAGTCCCTGAGAAGTTAGGATCTTTGAAAATAAGAGGGTATGAGACTGATGTCCTAATGCTCATCTAGTGCCTGAGAAACAGGAGAGACCAAACAATGGGGGCTGAGGCGGAGGCTTAGGGTAGTGCGAGGATGTCTAGGGGACTGAGGGGCGGACTGCGTGCTCAATGTTCTGGCAACAGTGTCACGTCAGGGCTCTGGATCATGTTCGGGTTCAGCACTTTTTTCCCCAGCACATTTCTCAGAAACTTCAGAAAGCAAATGCTTAGGCATATGGGCTGCTGTCAATGATAACAAATGAATTGTACACATTTTTTCTAAGCTCCTGAAAACTGAATTACCACATGGCTGGATATAAAATGACTCCTCCCTTATTTTAGACTTTCAAATGGGGTTTAAAAGATAATGGTGGTACATCTTCAAGAAGTTAGGATTTGAGGGGTGATCTTGATGGTGTTCAGTTCCGTTGCTCAGTCGTGTCCGACTCTTTGCAACCCCCTGAACTACAGCACGCCAGGCCTCCCTGTCCATCACCAACTCCTGGAATCCACCCAAACTCATGTCCATTGAGTCGGTGATGCCATTCAACCATCTCATCCTCTGTCATCCCCCTCTCCTCCTGCCTTCAATCTTTCCCAGCATCAGGGTCTTTTCAAATGAGTCAGTTGTTCATGTCAGGTGGCCAAAGTATTGGAGTTTCAGCTTCAACATCAGTCCTTTCAATGAATATTCAGGACTGATTTCCTTTAGGATGGATTGGTTGGATCTCCTTGCAGTCCAAGGGACTCTCAAGAGTCTTCTCCAACACCACAGTTCAAAAGCATCAATTCTTCAGTGCTTAGCTTTCCTTACAGTCCAACTCTCACATCCATATATGACCACTGGAAAAACCATAGCCTTGACTAGAGGGACATTTTTGGCAAAGTAATGTCTCTGCTTTTTAATATGCTATCTAAGTTGGTCATAACTTTTCTTCCAAAAAGTAAGCATCTTTTAATTTCATGGCTGTAATCACCATCTGCAGTGATTTTGGAGCCCAGAAAAATAAAGTCAGCCACTGTTTCTACTGTTTCCCCATCTATTTGCCATGAAGTCATGGGACCGGATGCCATGATCTTAGTTTTCTGAATGTTGAGCTTTAAGCCAACTTTTTCACTCTCCTCTTTCACTTTCATCAAGTGGCTCTTTAGTTCTACTTCATTTTCTGCCATAAGGGTGGTGTCATCTGCTTATCCGAGGTTGTTGATGTTTCTCCCGGCAATCTTAATTCCAGCTTGTGCTTCTTCCAGCCCAGCGTTTCTCATGATGTACTCTACATATAAGTTAAATAAGCAGGATGACAGTATACAGCCTTGACGTACTCCTTTTCCTATTTGGAACCAGTCTGTTGTTCCATGTCCAGTTATAACTGTTGGTTTCTGACCTGCATACAGGTTTCTCAAGAGGCAGGTCAGATGGTCTGGTATTCCCATCTCTTGAAGAGTTTTCCACAGTTTATTGTGATCTGCACAGTCAAAGGCTTTGGCATAGTCAATAAAGCAGAAGTAGATTTTTTGGGGAGTCTCTTGCTTTTTCGATGATGCAGCAGATGTTGGCAATTTGATCTCTTGTTTGGTGATCCAGCACATGTTAGCAATTTGATCTCTGGTTCCTCTGCCTTTTCTAAAACCAGCTTGAACATCTGGTGGTTCACAGTTCATGTATTGCTGAAGCCTGGCTTGGAGAATTTTGAGCATTACTTTACTAGTTGTGTGAGATGAGTGCAATTGTGCAGTAGTTTGAGCATTGTTTGGCATTGCCTTTCTTTGGGATTGGAATGAAAACTGACCTTTTCCAGTCCTGTGGCCACTGCTGAATTTTCCAAATTTGCTGGCATATTGAGTGCAGCACTTTCACAGGAAACCCATAAGCTTACCTCATCTATCAGCCATTCTCAAAACTTTGTCTCCATAGGCTGAACAATTTTATAATTTTCTTAGTTGTCTGAGGTATAGAAAACTCAAGAAGGAGTGCCCAGAATTACTCTGGGACAAATATAAGGGTGTAGGACAGACTTGCAGACAGAATTCCTAAACTGAAAGGAAATGCCAAACTAAAGAAAAGTTCGGTTCATCTAAGCAGGCTCTCTGAACTATACCTTTTTTTCCTGGGGGCTAGGTCTGTCAATATCCATCTAATCACATACTGACTATTAGATCTATCTTTTGAAGACAACTCATTTTTTTGAGAAATACATCTTTATCTCTGGCGTCAGAGTTTTTGTTATATTTGCCAAGGGGCCCTGGGACTAAGTCATAAGTACTGAATCTGCTTATATGTTCCTTTGAGTTACTCTTTATTTATTTTTTTAAACTTCTAGGTAAAGAAGTATGATGTGACTAGTTATTTTTTAGAGTAAAGCTCCAGTTATAAGTACCCTGATTTTGCCTGTTGGTATAATTTCAGTAGTCCACTTTTCAGCCAGGAGAATGGGGTCCCACTGAGATGGAAGACAACTGAGCAACAGGAGGAAGGAGAAAGGCGTTACCAGGAAGCTCATAGCCTTGGACTGACTGGATGCTTCAACTGGCCTCTTGTAGGCACATTGGCAACAACTCCAAACAGAATCCTATTTAGGATTGCCTTTGGGGCCCCCAAATGGGACCTGCTAAGATTTATTCTACTTCCTACTATACATGAACAAATTGAATCACATATTATGACAAAAACATACTTCATCAGCACCATCAGCCAGCCTGAAGGCATTTGGGGTTATAAACCAAGGTCTGGAAAGGGTACATCTGACCCAGAGAACAAAGAAAGCTGGCTCAACATGGCCAGTTTAGGGATTTCTTAGATAGCCTGTTGCACACTTATGAGGTTCATCACTAGGTCTTCCAATGGGCTTCTCTTGGTGGTTATTTTGTGAAGACTTTAAAGCTGATTGTTATATGTTAGTGAGCATCTGCTCTATGCAAGGCATTACTTAGCACTTCAAGACAATACAAAGGAGGATAAAAAGGGTGCCTGCCTTCAACACATTTGAAATCTTCCCTTGTAAGCCAGGGCTCAAACAGACACAATTAAACAATGAAATAAATGTGTTATAGGAACACAAGACTGCAGTCCTGGAGGTGTTACAAGGAAGTTGGTGATTACTAATTAGGATTACTTAATATAATTAACATTTTTTGATGAAAAATAAGTATATCCATTGTTGTCTTAGACAGCCTTACATCATCACCCAAAGACAGATGTAGATTTTGTTTCTGATGATGAATACTCTGTGATTTATTTTGCAGTTCTGACACAGAAACTAAGATGCTGTTGTTATTTTACTTATCAAAACTAACAGTTGATGGAGCTAGATTGGATATTTTTAATGTCTAGGAAAAGTTCTGAGCTACTAAGAGTATACTGTTACCTGTCTTAAGAAGTCAAAGAAGCAGTTTGTAGTGGTCACAAAAAAGTTCTGGAGTCAGACAGGACTAGATTCACATCTAAGACTTGTCTCAACCATTTGGGAGCTTTATGATTTTGGGTAATTTACCGAAGCTCTCTGATGTTCTGCTTGGTCACTGGTAAAGTAGACAGTATCTATCCTGTAGGACATTGAGGAGATACATGATTTAATGCACATAACACACCTAGCATAATGGCACTATGTGTGAAACTGGTAGGCACCCTATAATGATAGCTTTTAGACGGATGCAACCAGACACATATGAATTGCCTCTTCAGGTCATTTGAATCTTCATGTAGGATGACCAGGAATTGTGACATATGCCGAGGGCCCAGGATAAATTAGCTGGATTCTATTTTGATTAAAGATTGTACAGTTTTAAATGCCAGGTATATACAGTAATAATTTAAGAAGAAGGAAAAAATTAAGAAGACATTATTGGTTTCAACTTTTGTTGTTGTTTAGTCAGTAAGTCATGTCTTACGCTTTGTGACCCCCATGGGCTGCAGCCCACCAGGCTCCTTTGTCCATGGCATTTCCAAGGCAAGAATATTGGAGTGGGTTGCCATTTCCTTCTCCAATAGCTTTCAAAAAATTTTTAAAAATCTAGAATCTGTTTTTGCTAATTGGTAATTCACAATTGGTAAAAACATTTCCTATATATATATATATATATATATATATATATATATATATATATATGTAACTTTTTTTTTACAAGTGAGATCAATGATATCTTCTAAGATGAAAACAATAATACGGTTGATGTTGATGGTAATAGCATTTGAATAAGAACTATGGTTTGATCACAGAAAAGCTTGTCTATATCACCACAGGAAGGTAACACAGACACATGTAGAGAAAGCAGGGGTTGTCAGGGTCAAAGGCATTTACATGTGCACCATAGAGAACTTTGTAAAGGGAATTGTTGGGATACTGTTACAGGATGGATTATGTCTCCACCCATCCCCCAAACTCACATATTGAACTCATAATTCTATTAATAACCTTCAGTATCTCAAAATGTATTTAGAGGCAGGGTCTTTAAAGAAGTAATTAAGGTTAAATGATGTCATGTGAATGGGCCCTAATCCAATATGACCATTATCCTTATGAGAAGAGGAGATTAGAATACAGACTGGTACAGAAGGAAGGTGATATAAGGACACAGGGAGAAGATACAAGCCAAGGAGAGTAGTTTGAGCAGAAACCAATCTTGCCAACACCTTGATCTAGGACTTCTAACCTCCAAAATAATGGGAAAATACACTTCTGTTGTTTAAACCACCTATTCTGTGGTGTTTTGTTATGGCAGGTCAAGCAAACAAATACAGATACCTGGGTGGTCCTAAAGAATTAGGAGTTTATCTTTACCCTGTAGGTAAAGGAGCATAAAGGTAATAGAATAAAGCAGTGCTACTCAACGTGTGCTTCATGGACCAGTGAAAGTCAGCAAATGGCTTCTTTTCAGTCTGCAAGAAGCACATCATTTGAGAAAATAAATGTTTAGAAGTTAAAAAAAAGAATTGGGAACTTATAACCTGGGACCAGGATCACTCTGTTTTGATCTGGCCACTATTTTCCTCAAAGGAAAAAAAGATATGGAGAAGCTTGGGATTCCCTGAATCAGGTACTTATGCTCCTGAGCCACACCTAAAATGTGATATCAATACAGAAGCCTGAGAAATAAGTACAGACTGTGTTTTAACTGATGTCATTTAAAATGTGTGAAAAATCAGTTCGATGAGTTGGAGGAATGAGAATTTGCTATTAAAATAAAGTTTGACGGCATTAGGGCTCAAAATTTGGTTTTGTAAAAAGCAGTATAGAAATGTGATTAAGTTCTCAAGGTGAGCAGCTAGGGAGACCTCAATCTGAACCTAAACTCTAGCACTTCCAAATGGTGTGGTTTTGATCAAGTGACTTGAGCTCTCTGAGCTTCTGTTTCCTGCTGTGTGAAAAAGGGGCCCTTGACATGGTTGTTATAAGGATTAAGTGAGCTAGTAATGCATTGTTGTGTAAATGTACAATAAGCATGAGCTGTTATTATGTTAATATTAAAGCACAAAGTTGTTTAAACAGTAACTTGCTGATAAGGAAGAAGTACATGTTTTTGTAGGCAAGCCATATAAGAATTCAAACTTACCTGTTTACACAAAGGGTAGCAGATGCCATGGATATGATGTGATGTTCCTTTCTCATTACTGCAGTGGCTGATGTGAAGACCCTTGCTGTTTCTACATCTTCAAGTACAATAATGACGAATCATGAGTAGATTACAGTGAAATAGCCTCATTGCTTAAGAGACTGTTCACTGTGAGGGCAGAGCTACTTTTCTGGGTTAGGGTGGGCTGTGGTTCATCACAGTGTTCTTTATTGATTCTTTTGCACTATGGGCGGTTTTCTCTTCTAGGTACCTGCATATGTGTGTTAGAGGAAATAGGATATGGTTAGTGACTTATTTTTGGATCTCGCATAACTCTTAGCTTTGCCTCTGTTATTGCAATTCCAGACATCATAGCTTCCTTGGTTAGCCTTGCTTTGCTAGTGCTTTTTCCATTTTGTGGTAAACCAGTTGATCACTGCGTCTGAAGAAAATAAAGCCTGCAGAGCTGGGCTGAGAACTAAGGGCTGAGAACTCTATTCCTTTCACAGACCCTAAAGGGGAGGAGTGACTCAGCCACGGGTGAGCACAGTGTTAGCTGGGCCCTCTTAAAATAGGAATGTTCTTCCCCTGAAGCTGTCAGGATTAGTGCTGTGGGCCTGGGAGTTCCTGCAACGAGTGCCTCCCAGGGCACAGCGTGGGCCCCTGCACCTTCCTGGAGGAGGGTGGGGACCCTCGATTCCCATAGACACACTTCCTGCCACCTGCCATCCTCGAGCTTCCCAGAAAGCAGGGGAAGACAGGTCCAGGAGGAGGCAGCAGCAAGCAGGGTTCCCAGGCAACAAAGCACTGCAGAAAAGCCTATGGCAGGTTCATGGAGCTCCAGGGGAACTGACTATAGCAGAGAAAACGTCCTCTCTCTAGTCCCAGGCGTGGTCACCCTTTCACAAGCCCATTAAACCCTTTCTGAGGCAGATCCTGCCTGGGCTGTTCTGTTACTTTCTCCAGAATACTGTTTGACATTAAGAGTCTAAAATCGTAAATAATTTTCCTTCTTGCTTTCTCTTTCCAGAGTGGAAACTCTTACCAAGTTTTTTTTTTCTGTTTTTTTTTGGTAAAAATGTTTACAGAAGTTTTGGGGCTGTTTCCAAACCAGGATGATAATAAAGACATATCTTTTCTGGGAATGCTGACCAGGGGCCTATTCAAGCTTGAAGGAACGTGGTCTGAAATCCGTACACCTGGTAGGGAGAAGAAACCTGGAAAGCAGTAATGCCAAAGGGGAGCTAGGGTGAGAGTGGCCAGCCCCCGAGCAGCCAGACTGCAATGAGAGAAGGCAGCACAAAAGGCCAGACCTATTTTGGGACACGTACCCTGAGTCACGGAGTAACAGAGACCAGAGGTGACAGCTGGTCTCTTGGCTCCTCGGTGAGCAAGCATCTGGAATATCACTTGGATCTTTATAAAGCTCAGGGTATGGGCATAGGACCTTAGGGAATTTGGAGAAGGGCAAGGAGAAGGAGTAGTTTGAAGGTGAGGAGGTCTCAGGGAATCTGATTAGAGGAAAGCTTAAAAGAGCTAAATACGGGTAGCTAATGGGGGGATGGCAACGTCTGCTAATTCGTGACACCCTAGAAAGCATTATTGTAATAGGAGATGGCATAATTGGAAGATAAGAGGTGAGAACTGAAAGGCTGAAGAGTGTAAGAAAATGCCATAAAGTGAAAGTGAAGTCCGACTCTTTGCGACCCCATGGACTAAGCCTACCAGGCTCCTCCATCCATGGGATTTTCCAGGCAAGAGTCCTGGGATGGGTTGCCACTTCCTTCTCCAGGGGATCTTCCTGACCCAGGGATCAAACCCAGGTCTCCCACATTGTAGGCAGACGCTTTACCATCTGAGCCACCAATTGTATTATCTTACATTTCCGAAGGTGTGTGTTTATGTGTGAGGCCTCCATTACTTGAGATATTTTCAAGTAGATTTTCAGTGCAACGGTACAGTAAGCTTCTCTGGATCAGAGACTTTGGCAGCACAGTGGTCTAATCTACAAAGCCTCAAGAACAGAGCCCTATGTGCATATTTTATAATTCCATTGCTTGATCAAAGTAAATTATACCCAGAATCACCTGGCCTCTAAACTTGGCAATAAGTATCTGAATGCAGCTTCTAGAACCCAAACCCTTAGCAAAGTAACCTCAAAATGCTTCTCTGAAAGGTAGGCTTATTTCAAAAGATTTTGATTTGAGTCTTACAATCTGTTCTATGATAAGCAAAGGAATTCCATGAAGGCTGAGAAGCAGAGGGCTTTGACTTCACATGGAGGAAGCACGGTCCTTCCATGGAGGATACAGGGATGCCCAGAGAAGGAAATAGAAGGCAAGGACCACATCTGGACAAGAACCCACCAGTAAGGTTGATAGATGAATCCTAGAGAATGCTGTGTGTGACATAGGCGGTTCCTGTTACAGGACTGGAGATCTGGTTAAGTATGGCTAAGTGTTTGGAAATCCATAGGAGACAACACACTGCCTATACTAGCAGGGATTTTAATTTGGACTGAAGCAAACCATCTTTTTGTTAATTCCAGTTTCAAAAACAAAATTTGCTGCTAGGTTTGGGGGACAGCTGGGAAAAGCCTCTGGACTTGGATCCGTACAGCCTTCTCAGACATCAGGGGCCTATAAGGGGCCAGACATTTTTGGTGTCTATTTTTATTTATAAATAAGTCCTACCTCCCAGGTGCTGGAAAGATAATCTAGGCTGACAGATTTCTTTACTTGACTGCTTTGGCTTTCAATGGCCTGTGTCACTGCTATGAATAGTAAACTCTATATTCTTAAAGAGCTTTTCTGTCTGCTCTGCCAGTCCTAGGGCAGACCTTGGTAAGAAAGATCAAGCTGGGGTTAGGCTGGAGGAAGACAGAAGCAATTAAGTGGAGGGACAGGGAGGCACCAAAAGAAGAAAAGCCAGGAATTTCTTACGGGAAATTAACCTTAAGAGGACTTTGAAACTTCCCTTGATACATTCTTCTAGCGATTGGTTTTAAGGTTTACATAATACAAGAATTAAGGAGCTCAGCAGGACCCATGCATAGAGGGAGAATGCTTCCGATTACCAGATTAGTTAGCTTCTACAAGAAGGGGACTCAAGAGATGATCTTTGTTGAGGAAGCTTCTTTTCTGGCTCCCTTTTTCTCAAGCAATGTTTGGCTTAAAACAGAGCAATGTGTATCTTTTTGCTAGTCTCTTCTTTTGGCTTTCAAGTACATTGCATATTTGGGGAGAAATTCCAGTCAATTTTGCTATTTTTGTGTTTTGCTTGTTTATCCTGCTATGGCCCAAGGTCTTACAGATTGCACAGTGCCCCCAAACACTTTAGAAGCAAAACTTTTATTAATGGAATTCTCGGGAAATAGAATTTATGCTTAACTCCTAGTTAAACATAAAACCCCCTTTGCTTTAATCCTTAATGTTGAAATCCTTTCTAAAATGTTTACATTTGCTTTTATGTCTGTGCTCAGTACATGGACATGATCTAATCTGTCTCTGATGACTCAGCATCTTGCAGCCCCTCAGTTCTAACAATGTTTTATGGTTGGAGGAAAGGGTACAGAAGATTGGAATGAGTCTAAGCCTTGGCTGAAAAGGCTCTTTTATCTGATTGCATTTGAATCCTGGAGCCGACTGGCATTCAGTTCTGAAAGCCTGCAGACTTGAGTCTCAAGTGCTGCCTCTCCTTTAGCAGGACCAGAATAAACTGCCTGCTTCTGACTTATCTCCTCTCAGGAAAATTATGAAGCCCTGATAATGAAGATCAGCGCAAGAGCTGTGTCTATAAGCAAGACAAAACCCTTGCAGGAACTATTCCCCTGGGGCATAGCTGGGTGCTCCTGACTTTTAGGCCTGAGACCACAAGCTCCTAAGTTTCTACCTTGACATGCAAGAGACCTGGATGGACCCATGAGGCACAGGGAGGATCGTAGCTGTTTCCCAACACAAACAGCTGAGGAAGTGTAAATGTATTCATTTACATGGGATGGAGAAGTCACACTACAGGCTGTCTTGGTTTTCTCTTTAAGTTCAAGGAAATTTACCAGGTTGGAAGACATAAATAGCCCATCCAGAGACAATTTTGAAAATCCCCCCTCTCTCACCCTTTCCATCCCAGTTGCCAGAGTGATGGCATCATGAGTCTCATGAGAAGGGCAAGAATGTGATAGGAGGTTGGGATTCCTATTTGCCTCTGTTTCCTTGTGCTTCTTGTGACAGTGAAGAGAGACCCCACTGCATTGAAACTTCTGCACCACCTTTTTCAGCTATAGGATTTACAACATTTATGAAGTAAATGTCCAGATAAATGAGAGCTGGGTCAAAGACAACATGAGTTAGCTAAGGGAGCCCCG
Organism: Muntiacus reevesi; assembly: GCF_963930625.1. Classification (NCBI taxonomy): domain Eukaryota; kingdom Metazoa; phylum Chordata; class Mammalia; order Artiodactyla; family Cervidae; genus Muntiacus; species Muntiacus reevesi. The sequence goes on along the minus strand of NC_089262.1, from coordinate 57,408,259 downwards.
TGGTGATTTGCTTGTCATGAATGATGTATAGAATGAGGTAATGCAACCCAAATTAAGTGAGAGCGGCAGAGTCACTTTCTACACAGCTGGGAGTGAAGCTTTTTGATGACTGTATGATTTTAAAAAATGTCCTGGAGCATCAAAAAAGCCCGAATGCTAGAATTGCATTGCTTTGCAACCTTATGTCACAGGTATATGTGGCTTTCAGGGAAGTAGGCTGTCTCCACGGGGAAATGCCACAGATACTGACAGTGGGAAAGCCTTTCACTCCCACTGTTCCTTGCTCTCCATTTGAGGGGTGAGCCTTTCAACCTGGAGAATCAGCACGATTGCTATTGGAAACCTGGGAGATGGGAAGGTGGGATTGAAGAGGATAAAAAGTGGAAATCTGAATTGGGGCAGTATATCTTGAGGGAATTAATTGGCTAATGCAGAGTTTATAGAAAGAGTAGCCTCCATGATCCACTTAGAACTCTAAAAAGAAGATTTATAAGAGCTTTGTTCATAATTGACAAAAACTGGAAGCCACCAAGATGCCCCTTCATAGGGTATAACTTGAGATAAACAAACTCCTGCATCCATACAAAGGACTGTTATTCAGAAGTAAAAGGAAATGAGTTGTCAAGCCACCAAGAGACACAGAGGAACAACAAATACATATTGCTAAGTGAAAGAAGCTAGTCTGAAAAGCTACTACTGTATGATTCCAACTACATGACAGTTTTGGAAAATGCAAAACTGTAGAGACGGTAAAAAGATCAGTGGTTGCTAGGGTTTCAGAGGAGAGGGGTGAGTGTCAAATAGGTGGAGCACAGTGGACTTTTAGGATGGGGGAACAATCCTGTATGATAATGTCATGGTGCGTACATAATGTTATGTATTTGTCAAGACCCATCTAACTGAACGACACCGAGAGAGAGCCGTGATGTAAACTATGGGCTTGTGTTAACAACCACTCAGCATGGGTTCATAAATGGTAACACATGCACCACACAATGCAAGATGTTAGTAATAGAGAATAGTGTGTGCAGAGAGAAGGAATAAATGGGAATTCTTGGTACTATCTATTCATTTTTTTAATGAACTAAAACTGCTTTAAAAAGCAAAATCTCAGTTTTGAAATTTTTTTTTTTTTTTAACTATTCGTTCACATTTTTATCTCACTTACGTAGAGTTCTGGTTTACGTTGGAAATGATGGCCTAGTGGGAGTACACAGTATCTTGTTTCCTTATTAACACAGCTTTTAATACATGCAAAATGAGAAACAGAAGTTTTACCTGCTTTGAGATCTCCTTTGCTTGAGGCTGTATTTCTGATGTTTCCCATCAGCTGCCTTTTGGGCTCATGGACTTTCCTTCTGAGGAAGGGAGTCAGGGAGACATGGGCTAGCTTCTGTTCTGCTGTGTAGCCTCGGGTCTCATCTGCCAATGGAGAGGGAACCTCTGCCACAAAACGTTGTCTTGAAAACTGATGTAATGTCAGCAGCCAAAAAATATCAATTCTTTCCTTCCCTCTATTTTCCCTTTCTCTCTTTCCATTTCCTGTTGACTTTTCTCAGTAATATTCTAATAGCTGTTTACCTCGAAGCTCATAAAGCTTCTGCTTGTAAAGTGGGCTCTGGATCTGCTCCTTTTAGAAATTCTGCTTTAGCCATTTAGTTCCCTTTGGAGGCATATACTTGGAAGATTATGGGAATGGCAGAGAGAGAGAAACCACTACTTAGGGAGTCATTTTGGGTGTATATAAAGATTAAGAAAGGAGTAAGAAAAATGGTATTTCACTCACCATGGATTAAAAAGGAAAAGAATTCTCACAATCTGTTTGTTTTCTACAGTGTCCTGACCATTAGAAAGATACCATTTGAAAAATAAGAAAAATGATCTTCTATGGACTTGTTTGACATTTGATTTTGTTCTGCCTATGTTATTTGGGAAACCCCTAAGATGAGAAAAAAAAATTTTTTTTTTTTGAGAAATGTTTTTAAGAAAGCTATTCCCTGCAGTTTCTGCAGAAGCAAATACAAAACAGACATAGTGGGATGAACTCTTAATCTGGGTCTCTTAGGATTCCCACAGATAAATACCTGCTGAACATGAGCTCTTGATAAAACATAGTTGTGTCAGGTCAGTTTATTTCTCTTCCTCGGTTCTTGTCTCATCACAACAAATATTCAGAGCGGTGGACTAAGGTTTAAAACAGCAGATAAGTTACATCTCAGTTTAGCCCAAATAGACAGACGCTCCCAAGACATGGGAGCAGGCTGATCTCAAAAAATCCTCTCTTTTCACCCTATTTATACTTCCAGTCTCCTCTTTTTGGTTATTCCCTATGCAAAATAGGGCTTGCTTATACCCACCACTGATCAGTGAAGGGGAATGCAAATGGGCATAAGCTCAAGGCCCATTGACAATTGCAAGTTATATAAGAGCAGGCTGTATTGTTTATGTCTCCCCATGATTAAGTCTGTTATAATCAGATGTAGAATATTTATAAACTCTTAATGGGCTTTTAGCTGCCTAAGGTTACTTGAAGGCCCTGTGGTCATTCTGTACCTACTGTGTGCCTAGGCTGCGTGTGCTGGAGTTGGAGAAGTCTCTGGGGTTATTTTGTGGCATATTTGTGAGCTCTTCTGGGTGTGTATGGGATGGGTTTTAGGGATCAGCTTGCATCCCTTTCAGCCAGGCTACCCCTTGTTGCTCATGCTTAACTTCCTACCTAATAGTTGTAGAATACATAAGACAGACTACAGTGAATGTGCATTCGTAGATATTTTTAAAAAGCACATTAAAATTAGACAGTTTTCAATAATTTTAGATAGTAGAGTCATTGGGTAGAAGTTATAAAACTAATGTTTTAAGTGATTAAAGATGTAAAATAGGGAATTTAAAATATGAGAAAAGAACAAGCTATTATAAAAATAATTTTAAAAAGACAAGGCAAATTTTAAAAGAACTTACTAGAACTTCTAGGAGGGAATGTAAGGGAATGAAATTGAAAAGAGAGTTAGTGAGTAGAAAGTAGATTCAATAAAATTACCCAGAAACTAGCACTGAGAGAGAGCAATGGAAATATGTGACAGGTAAAAACACATGTAGAATAGATGAAAAGATTTACATATGTTAATCATGGTTCTTGAAGGAAATAAAGAGAGTAGGGGAAAGGCAATTCTTGAAGAAATAAGGATTAGGAATTTTCCAGAGTTAAAAGTCCTCTTATTTGGGAAATACAATAGAGTGCAATCAGTTTTAGTAAAAAGAAATACACTGGTCTTATTGAAATGAAATCTAAGAACTCAAAAGACAAAGACAAAGTTTTAGAAACAATAAAAGGAAACACTATATTATCTACAACAACTGACAACAGATGTTTCAAGAGCAAATGAATAATATTTTCAATTGGCATAGGTCTATGGAAAATCCATTTTCTTGTTTCTCAAGCAAGATCTTGCTAATGCTCAGGACAGTGTATAAAACTAGTGGATTATAAGAATTTTGCTCCTTTTTTAACCCCTGGTGGATAAAATACCCTCTTTCTTACACCCTTTTCAATCTTCATATGTACTCAAAATGATTTCCTAAATAGTATTCACCTCCCCACCCTGATAATCCACAGAATATATTCTTCCACAGGGAATTTATTGGCTAAAATGCAAAGATAAAATTTTGTTATTATATTCACATTTTGGAATGATCATTTGGCTGAACATAGAATTATTCAGTAACATTAAATTCAGAAATTAGGAGTGAAAAGGAAAAAGGAATGATGAACACATAAATCAGTAAGCATGAGATAAATCTAAATTAGTATTGACTCTACAAAATAACAGTGTCAGCAATAGCATGATTTAGAGGTAAAAAAGACAAGAAATTAAAAGCTGTACACAGTAATGTGCAAGACAGGAAGGCACTGATTGGATTTAAAGTATTTTAAATTCTTGTGTTATTTTGGAGGAAGATAGAGATATAGATTAAATATAAACTTTGTTAAGGTAGTATGTACATTAAAACTTCACAATAACCACTTAAAGAAATATGTATCTTCCAAATAAGGGGAAAAGGGGCAAAATAAAGAAAAGTAAAATTCATTGAATGCATTAGAATCCAACATAGGACATAAATATACATTAGAGTAAATAGAAACACAAAATAAAATGGTAGGAATCTATTCAAATATGTCAGGAATTACAGTACATGTACATGGACTAACTCCTGTGAAAAGATCAAGATTATCATATAGAACTGAAAAGTAAAGCAAAACAAAAACCAAACATATCTATAACATAAAGACCCAAAGTTAAAAGTAAAAACATGACAAGAGATATAGCGGACATATTTTAATCAAAAGAAAGGTAATATAGCTAAATTAAAATCATACAAAATAGTTTTTATTTATTAGAAGTAAAGATGATCCTTAAATAAAGAAAAGTTAAACAGTATGCTGCTGTTGCTGCTGCTAAGTCACTTCAGTCGTGTCCAACTCTATGTGACCCCATAGACGGGCAGCCCACCAGGCTCCGCTAGGAAGATACAAATTCCTTTCAAAGACTCATGGGATGTTTAGAAAAACTCATCATGTACCATTACAGAGAGTCTTAATAAATACTTGAGGACCAAGAAAGCATATATACAACAAGCTCTCTGACTACCATGGGATTAAATGAGAAAACAATAGGTAGAAATGAAAAAGACCCAGTATTTTTTGGAAGTTAAAAATAACTTTATTACTGGATAAATAATAACAGTGGAGACAAAGTTTATAATTTCAACTTCATTACAATAATGATGAACATTACAACAATGAACATTACAACAATAATGAAAATGTCATAGATAAAAGTAGTGTGATAGAGCTAAAATGCTTCTTAGAGTGTAATTGATACATTTAGATACACACACCCAGTCCTCTCTGACTCTTTGCAACCCCATGGACTTCTGCCAGGCTTCTCTGTCTCTGGGATTTTGCTGGAGTGGGTTGCCATTCCCTTCTCCAGGGGTTCTTCCCAATCCAGAGATTGAATCTTCATCTCCTGCATTGCAGGATTCTTTACTGTCTGAACCACCAGGCAAGCCTCTTTCTCTTTCTCAGCTGAACTTACTGAACTCAGCTCTTCCCTTTCAGGGAAAACCCATGTGGAGAAAGGATATGTTTCCCTCTGCTCCCCCATGCCTTAGACTTTACCCAGGCAGCACTTTGAGGGTGTTCTTACTCAGTCATATTCTGGCTCTCATATTAAGACACAACATCCAACCTAACCTTATCAGTAATAAATTTACTCCTTTATTGGATTTCTCAATTTCTTCATAACCTGGGCAGCAAAGAGGTAAGGCACAAATAAATCTTTTTAGGAACAAATAAGGAAACATGGTAAAATTTAGTAGATATTTAAAAATGAAAAGAATATCCTATGGCAAGCCAAATACCCATAAAATTTAAAACTTTGATGAAATAGATGTTTCATAGAAAAATAGAAATTCACCAAAACAGACTCAGGAAGAAACAGATTAGTTACAGTCATAAAAAAAATTCAGCCTTTTGAAAAAAAGCCTATTCATTTATGTGCATAAGAATACACACATATACACACAAATATTTCAAATTTCTCATTTACAAGTGTGTTCTATCAAACATCCAATCTTATTTACACGTTCCAGATAATAAAAAGAGTGAATGGTGTTTATCTTATGACCAGTATACCTTTGATAAGAAATCAAAGTTTGATCAATGCTAAAAACAGGAAAAATCAGTATAAAAAAGGAAATTTGTAGGCCAGTAATCACTAATGAACATAGGACCAAATATCATAAAGAAAATATTTACAAGTCAGCATCCAACTGTATCTTTGTGAGTTTTATATAAATTTGTGTGCGTGCGTGCATGTGTGTGTACGTGTGGGGCTTACTAAGTACTAATGTAAAGAAGGTTTAACAATAGAACCCTTTTAATGCAATTGCTAAAGAAGAAATATAATCATTTAAATTGAAGCAGAAAAGGCACTTGGAAATTCAATATATTTTTATGATAACAAATTTTTAGTAAAATAGAAAAGGAGCATTTGATAAAGGATATCTACCAAAATGTTAGAGCAAATATCATACTCTATGATATTACCTTCAGAGAGGGAAAAGACAAGCATGCTTGTCATCACAGCATCTATTTTTCAATGTACTGTAAGCTCTCATCAATGATGGCAGAAAGAAAAAGAAATGAAAGCTATAAAGATTGGAAAGAATAAAAATCTTTTCTATTTCATTCTCTTTATAAGTGTTAATCTTTGTTTTTTTCTTTTTAAAAATTTATATTGGGATATAGTTGATTAATGATGTGTTAGTTTCAGGTGTACAATTTTTCTTGTTTTTTAGACAATCTATTTATATATTCATGACAAGCTGTCAAGTAATTCAAGGATTGGATAAAAGGTTGTTGGAGGTTGATGCTCAGCGGAGATGAATCTGTGGAGAGGTTTTTAGGTTGAGCTCTTGATCTCAACACCTGTGGAAAGAAAGGGCGTGATTGCGCAAAGCGAGAAGTTGAGCTGCAGTGTGGTCCTAAAGAAGGGCGGGGACAACCCCATGGGAAGCTCTGGAGCTGGCAAGTCCCTTCAGAATCGTCCCAAGTTGGGATGAGGAGGCACCCCTTTTCCATCCCCACGTGGACTACTTCCGGGGGTCGGGGTCAGGGAGCAGGATGCCCCGGAAGGGGCGTGGCTTTGGGCTTGCCATCTGCTTTCCACCAAGACGCTTCTTGAAGAGGGTTGGTAGATGGGATCTGACTGTTGGCATTATTTCCTGCACCGGAGGGATACATTCTTTAGTCCCAAAAGGGATGTGGGTGACACTGGAATCTACCTATTCATCTAAGTTCTGGGAGCCATCCCTTCAGGATTCTAGTGGGGGTCTTTGCCCTCGTGGAGCTTTGTTAGAGGAAAATGAGTGGGATGAACGATAACTCCTATTGTTGAAGCTGGTCTTGGGGCCATAGGTGATGCTCATTGATCCTGCTTTACTTGACATACCAGACCTGCCCCCTCCTTTTAGCTAACACCTGTACTAGTCTCATCAGCTTACCTGGTGGGTGACCCATTATCCTCACTGCTGAGCAGTCTGACACCTTGATCACTGATGCCCTTCTTAAGCCAAAGTTGCTGTAACTGTCCAGGTACCATCAAAATGCGGGCAAGATACTACCAAGAAGAAACCAGGTGAATCACTTAAATGCCAAATATATTCTTCCCTGCCTACATTGTGAAACAGCAACCCTATCTTCTCCTGATACGTAATAATCAACATTAATACCTCTGCCACCCTGAACTTATCACTTATTATAATAATTGCATCTCTTTGGCTTCTAACAATTAAGTGCTGCTTTCTGGCCTCTGCTGTTTCGGGGTCCTCCTTTGCTCTCAGTGAGCCCAGCTCTGTAAGGGTTTCTGACTCTGATTCCAGGCCTGCAGACAGGAGGCACCGGTGAACTTAGGGAGGCTGCTGCCCCTCCTCACCAGCACATTCTTTACTGCTTCGGGCCCTGCTGTGGGGTATTATCATCCTGTAGATTTTTCAGCTTGACAGGGTAAGTCCACTTTTATAGGCCTACTTATCTGAGTCTTTTTTTTTTTTTTAATTTTATTTTTTAACACCAAAACCATTTTATATTGGGTTTTTATTTCTTCTGCTTTCTGTCTGGGTAATTCAAGCATTCTCCCTTCACTTAGTGTGGGCTAGGGTCAAAACAAACTTTTTCTATAAAGGGCCAGAAAGTAAATATTTTAGGCTTTGTGGGCCACAAACAGCCTTGTTTGCATATCTTTGTTTATTTTTTATAGCCCTTTAAAAATGGAAAAGACATTCTTAGCTTGCGGGCTGCACAAAAATAAGGTGCAGGCTGGATTTGGCCAGCAAAGTTTGCAACCCCTGGGGCATCACTTTTCCATGCTTCTGGGAGCTGTGCTATCAGGGTTGCACAATCTCCCAAGGTCCTCAACTGGACCCCTGTTAAATCCCATGTCCTGTCACAGTTGCCTAAACACTCCCTCCTTCAGTTTTATCTTCTGCCTCCCTTGAGTCAGAGTCCACAGGATCCAGTTCAGTGCATACTCTCTTGGCTCTCGCTGGGAAGTGTTTTCTAGGCTCTGCAGCTCTGTTTTGGCATGCTCTCTTTTCTTCTTTATCAGGATCAGCATGTCCTGGGGTGGGCTAACCTTCGTTATTGTCTTTCTTGCCAGCAGGGGAGGGGGAAGCAGGTCCCAAGGGGGATGCATGTTGTCCTGCAGGAGAGAGAGCCCTCTTCAATACGTGCAAGTAAAAGGAAAAGAACTGGATGTGAACAGGGAGGCCACTTCTGCAGGCTCAGAGGGTTCCAGGAAATTAAACAGTTTCAGGGGTATAAACCCCAGCATCCACGTTGCTGCAATAGGGTTCATTCTTTCCCAGCCTGGGCTCTGAACTGCGGTAGAGCTTCATCTTCTTTGGAACTCTGCTTCTTTGTGGTTAAGTCCTGGGCCTGGTTCTTAGCATTTCTTCTTTATTCTTCCCTCAGGCTGTAAGATGTGAGATCCACTTTATATATATGATGCTATGAAGACTCTGACTTTCACATTTAATTTTTAATTGACAATTAATTTCTATTAGTCTTTATCATTTTCAAAAGATTAATGACTCAACTATAGCCACCCAATTCCACTATTTTTATTGTTCTTTTTTGTCCCATGTTTCTCAAATACCTGATAAGTTACATTCTTTTGTGTAGTCTTCTTCACCAGAATACCCTCTCAGTTTACCACTGATGGAAGTTTTAAACAATTATAGCTCTACCTTTTGCCAATGATGGGTCCTTATTGTCAGCTATGTGGAGGATGATCCAATTCCCAAATCTCACCTTAGCATTTGCTCTCATGGCCTGTCTCACGTTGGGTTCTCCAGGAAGCAGACACTGAGATAAGAGATTAACCTGCAGGAAGCATACTCTCGAGTAGATACCTGTGGACAGGATGGGAAAGAAGCAAGACTGACTCAAGGGGAAGATGAGCTGGGATGTACTCTCAGTGAAGACCTCTCAATGAAGACCTTGGTAGGAAAGCTCTAGAACTAAGATGACCATTCTAGTTTGTCCCAGCTGATAAGAGGGCAATGAGCTCTTATTCCCTGTCAATCAGTCTTTGCATGTGGGATTCCACAGAAAAGGGATGTGACTTTAGGTAAGGTACTTTTTTGAGAGTTGCAATAGCTGGGAGATATATTTGCTGTAGCATATCCCACTGAAGGCAAATAAGCCCTTCAGTCTTAAAGGGAGATCTAGATGGTACATCACAGTGTTTACTACGAAGATCCCTAAACATTGGCCACAAAAGTAGATAATTTTCAGATTTATATTTATTTATCTCAGAAAATATAATTTAATTATAGGATCCTTAAACAAATGAAAAAAAAGATCCCTAAACACTGGCCATAAAAGTAGATAATTTTCAGATTTATATTTATTTATTTCAGAAAATATAATTTAAGTAATGACACCTTTTAAAAGAATAACAAAAATTCTTAGGTGTCTGAGAATAAATCTAACAAATGTTTATGACATCTTAAGAAAAAATGATAATTTTATTGAAAGACATTAAAGTAGACTTGAATAGATATATCATGATATGAATGGCAAGATTCAGTATTCTAAAGATGTTAATGCTCAAATAATATAAAATTCAAAATCCCAATAGCTTTTAAAAACTTGACAGTATTATTCTAAAATTGATTAGTTCCAAAATATGAAAAGAACAAAAGGTCAACAATAGGCAAACCAAGTTCAAAGTCAGAACAAGGCAGGAAGACTTTCCCTACTGGATGTGCATGCATGCTAAGTTGCTCAGTCCTGTCTGACTCTTTGCAACCCTATGGACCATAGCCCACCAGGCTCCTCTGTCTGTGGGGTTTTTCAGGCAAGAATACTGGAGTGGGTTGCCATTTCCTCCTCCAGGGGATCTTCCCGACCCAGGGATCAAACCCACATCTCTTGGATCTCCTGCATTGGCAGGCAGATTCTTTACCACTGAGCCACCTGGGAAACACTGGATAACCAGATTTTTTAAAAATTAAAATAGTCAAAATGGAGGTTATTGCTTTGGAATATAGTCTAGCGCAACATAATAGGGATTTTACCTTTGTTTGAATAAATACTTAATGCAAGATGGTGGTAGCTTTGTAAATTTAGTGGGGAAACAGGTTTGTTTTTTATTTTAATGGTGCTGAGGCAACTGATTATTTCTATAGCATTATAATTATTTTATTCCATATATAAAATTTGATGCCAAGTAGACTGAATGTGTATAAATTGTGAAACTTTAATAAAGGTTTTACTAGAAAACATACAGAAAAATCTTTATGATTTGAGGTGGTAAAAGATTTCTTAAGCAAGACATGAAAACCATGTCATAAAGGAAAATACTGATACCTTTGATGCCTTTAAAAGTTCATACAGAAAATATAACTTAAATGACAATTCATGACATTAGGAAAGATATTTGTAATATGTGTAACTGATAGGGGAATAATATCTGAAATACTTAAAGAACTCCCCCAAAACAAAAGGAAAAAGCACATCAACATATAAATAGGCAAAGGATAAGAGCAAGAAGTTCAGAGAAGATGAACGGTGAATGGGTAATATACTTTTGAAAAGCTGTTCACTTTCCTCAGCAACCTGGGTAAAGTTCATTGAAACCATAGTGAAATATTTTTCACATCCACCAGGTTTGCAAAGATTGAGAAATTTGCCAGTTCCAAGTGTCAGTGAGGGTGTGGAGCAAGAAGATATTCATATTCTTCTAGTGAGGTGTAGAGAAGGAGTGTACATTGGAACAACCACTTTGGAAAGTGATTTAGAATATCAGATAAAATTTAGAATGGATTTAATTTTCACTCCAGCAATCCTCTACTATGCTAAGAAATTTTTTTCACATGTGGATGAGAATGCTTAATTTAGTGACATTTGTAATGGATGGAAATTGGAGATAGCTTTAATTTCCATTCACCGGTGAATGGATAAGTTGAAGTATCTGCAATACAAAGACATATTGTACTGAAATTAAAGTGATCTAGAATCACATTTCTCAATGTGGAAGGAACTTAAAAGTAAAATATTGAATAAAAAAAACCAAATTCCAAACTGAGTTACAGAATATTTAAAGTATAATGCTATATGTGGTTTTTTAATTTATACACATTACATGCATGCAGTTCATATATGTAATTGCACATATTGCACATATCACATATATGTGATGATATATATTACACAATGTAGTACATGTATTATGCCTATATTACATATATTTTATAATATTTTACTAGATATTACAAAGTATGAACAGGAGTGAAAAACACCAAATAAAGATGCTCATCCCTTCTGCAGAAAGGAGTATGAGAATGGAATTGAGGAGAGGGCTTTCATCCTATCTGCAGTAATTTTTTCCCTTTAAAGACCCTAAAGCACTCAAATTATAAGGCAAAATTTTAGGCTTTGACAAAGCTGAGTGGTGAGTACATGAATGTTTGTGGTTTCATTTTCTACTTTTTGGTATGTTTGAACTACTTCAGAATTTAAGGAAAAAATTAAGTTTAAATAAATGAATTATCTAGGGAAATATATTATTGTGATCTGATTACAATTAAAGCTATAAATTCTAGTTTTTGACCTGTGAAACCCAACTTTCATAGATCTTGGAGTTTAGTCTGATAAACTCGATCTCCAACTCTACAGGGACTCTCAAAGAGGATAACTAGATTAACCCAAATAAATCAAGCGTCATGAGAGTAATCAGAAAGGATTTCTTTAGCTCTCTTCTCTGGGGACTTTGAGGATGGGCTGGGGAGAAGAATGTTGGCTCAGGGAAAACCTCAGAGATCAGAAACTTCTAAGAAGATTCAGCAACTCCCACAGAACCTTTTCCAAGGCATCTCTGTTTCTGCTGTCAGGATCAGGTTTCCCACCCTTCACGTGGCCTTCCACCCCTGCATTCCTGCATCTCTGGGGTCCTGGTCACAGCCATGACGCTGTGACGTTGCCGACCTTCCTGTCAGAGGAGGATGGAGGCTGCACAGCTGATAACATCCCCTGTCTGTGTGGCGGAAATGGAAAGATTGTGCTGCGCGGGAGGACTGGCAATCAGCCATGGGGAGGGAAATCTTGGCAAGTCAGAGTTGGAAGGGGTGTTAGAGATCATTGAGTTATTGTCTTGTGTGTGTGTGTTCACATGTTTTGCTGCAACATAATATGTAAAGCAGGTGACCGGAGAGCTGCTCTGGTTAGAGAACATGTGTGTGTGTGTTTGCACTCTCTCAGTCGTGTCCAACTCTTTGCAACCACATGGACTGTAGCCCGCCTGGTGCCTCTGTCCAGGGGATTCTCCAGGCAAGAATACTGGAGTGGGTTGCCATTTCCTTCTCCAGGGCATCTTACTGACCCAGGGATTGAATCTGAGTCTCGTGCATTGGCAGATGGATTCTTTACTGCTGAGCCACTGGGAGGGGACCCCAAAGACTGGCCCATTAAGCTCCTGTTTCCCCCCTTCATCCTTCTCTCACTCACACCTGTGCCGGTCCCTGACCAGGTTTTAGGAAGCACATGGTGTAAAACACTGGTTCACGTTCAAGCGCTTCATTTAACAGATGGGGATCTTGACGTCTGGTGGGATTTGCTCAAGGTTACCCTCGGCTGGTGGGGATAGATCCCCTTGGCTCCTGCTAGGATGCTGTCTCCCTCACCCATCAAGCAGTTCTCTGGTATTTGAGCCACTATATGCAGGCTATAATGATTTGCTTTAAATTCCATGTAATAATAAATTAAAAAAAACAATGAATAATAAATTCCATTTATTTAAAAATCCATTCTCTGTATTCTAGATTAAAAAAAGACAATTTTGAGTGTTTCTATAACAATCCATGATATTAGCATCCTGCTATGTTACAACTTTTTACTTCACTGACCTCCATGTGAAGGAATCCAAGTTAATTTCTAAGTATTATGATGATGGAAGAAGAAAGAGGGACCTAGACTAATTCCATGTGAGGAGATAGGCGATCAGTGTTAAGTAGGAGAGGAATATCTCACTCTGCCTGTTCTCCCCAAATAGTTTTCTCATAAACCTCACTCTTTTATATAAAAATTTGGTTTATGAAGCTGCACTTTTTAAATACCCATATCTTCCCTCCAGGTAAACTCCACTGATCACTTGCACCACAAACTGAATATTAATGATGTTTCTAGAGCACTTTCCACATGCCCACCCTGTGCTCAGTGCTTCACATACATTATCATATATAATCCCCGTCACAGTGGTATGATGGAGAAGGAAATGGGAGCCCACTCCAGTATTCTTGCCTGGAGAACCCCATGCACAGAGGAGCCTGGCAGGCTACAGTCCATCAGGCTACAGTCTGTGGGGTCGCAAGAGTTGGACATAACTTAGCGACTAAACCACCACCACCACCACCACGGTGGTATGAAATAAATACAACTATTATCTTCATTTACAGAAGATAGATAGAAGTTTATAGAGATTAAGTATTTCACTCAAAAGCACACAGCTAATAACTAGCAGAATCAAGATTTGAGTTCATGCTCTTAGGGGCTCTGCTATCCTGCAATGGGCCATCAGCTTCATAACCAATACTTAGAGAATGGGTATTTCACTGGTGGAAGAAGGGGTAAATGCTCTCAGTCCTGATTTCCTATTGCCTTTGTAGACTTTAGATTCTTTAAATCAGCTTGATAGTGAGAAAAAAACTGTTAGGGACATTTAAATAATATAAAAGTTAATTACCGATTATCTATTTCTAAGAGAGGTGAACTGGGTATTTGAAATAATACTTTTAAGAAAAATCTCTTTTTGCAAATGGTGTCAGTCTTCACATCATTCAAATTCATTTGCAAGAAACAGATGACCAAACTCAAACGGGCTTAAACAACAAGGCCATTTATGAGGTCTTATGCTGGGCTGTGCTTAGTCGCTCAGTCATGTCTGATTCTTTGCAACCCCATGGACTGTAGCCCGCCAGGCTCCTCTGTCCGTGGGGATTTGCCAGGCAGGAATACTGGAGTGGGTTGCCATGCCCTCCTCCAGGGAATCTTCCCAACCCAGGGATCGAACCCAGGTCTTCCACATTGCTGGCGGATTCTTTACCATCTGAACCACCAGGGAATGGGTTTTATGTTTGATTGATTCAGTGACTCAAAAAAATGTCGTCAAAGGGGCAGCTTCTTTCCACCTCTTTATTCTGTTTTTAAGATTTGTCTTCACTCATGAGTTGGTTTTCCTTGTGTTCACAAAATGGTTGACAGCAGCATTTGAGGATAAAATCCCCCTTCTTTACATATAGTGAAGAAGAAAAAACCAGCTTCCTGTTGCTCTCTCAAGAACAAACAAGAACTTTCCTAGAAACCTTTCCTTCTTGCTGGCCAGAATCAAGGGTCACAGCACCGTTTCTTAGCCTATCTCTGGAAAATGGGTTGAGATTACTCATAGACAGTTAGGTCTGTCTCTTTAAATGAGGTCATTCCCTCAGACATCATTGCTTTTTCTCCATAAGAGTAAAGTGGGATGTATGTTACAGAGGCAACCACAATCTCCAGTGTAGAATTTGCTTCACCAGATGGGTACCATGATTCATTGACATATTCAAGAGACATGTATTAAATATCTGCCATCTGCTCAGAACCAAGTGATTCTAAAGAAAAGTTACACATGAATACATTTTCCTATTAGGTGACAAAAATGGCAAACTGTGGCTCATGCCCCTTCTGCTTTCTCCTCCCTACTCTTCGGTGTAAGGACTCAAGAAAAATCCCAACACAGCCAAAGGTGGAAACTGATTCCAGATTGACAGTTCCAAAACAAGGAAACTGGCCAAATTCAGTCAGACACTTATTCACTAACTAACTATTTTATTAAATACCATCCTTGAGAAGAATCAATCTTTCTTTTTGTACAGATAAACGTACCTTTATCAGGTGATAGATTACTCTGACTTAAGTTGTAACTCTTGAGAACATTGGGTTTGCATTTCTGTAACCCACAACTCATCAGTTTGACAGCTGGTAACTTTACTCTTGGGCTTACTTACATCTTTTATATTAAGAGGTAGGAATACCTCTTTAATATTAAGAGGAGTAGGAAGTGAAGTGAAGTGAAAGTCGCTTAGTTGTGTCTAACTCTTTGTGACCCCATGGACTATACAGTCCATGGAATTCTCTGGGCCAGAATACTGGAGTGGGTAGCCTTTCCCTCCTCCAGGGGATCTTCCCAACCCAGGGATTGAACCCAGGTCTCTCAAGTGCAGGCAGGTTCTTTACCAGCTGAGTCACAAGGGAAGCCCAAGAATACTGGAGTGGATAGCCTATCCCTTCTCCAGCGGGTCTTCCCAACCTAGGAATTGATCTGGGGTCTCCTGCATTGCAGGCAGATTCTTTATCAACTGAGCTATGAGGTAAGCCCTAAGAGGGGTAGAAGAATGGCTCAAAATTTCTTATATGCAGAGCTTAGAGTGCCCTATGTTGGAAAATAATTTCATTTGTAAGTGTGAAATACCTTCAGAAGCACTTCCTTTGAAATCATTTGAGATACGGGAGCTGAGAACAAGTTATGAGTTGTCTTGTACTGTGGTTTAGCAAGATTTGAAGTTGGTCAAATAAACAATCTTAACTCCCGCCACCACCCCCCCCCCCCACCCTGACCGCCTCTCTTTTTTTAACAGCCTGGCTGACTGCACCTGCCTCTTTAATAACCGCAGAACAGTGAAAACCTAGCAACATGAAATTAAATCTTTTTCTGCTTTGGCACCAGTATGCCCATGGAGAGTGCTAAAGACATTGGAAGATTTAATGCTTGGGGAAAGCAAAAGATTATTTGCTTCTGCCCCAGCAACAGAGCTATTCTAAGAGTTCTGATTGCTTAAGAAAGGCACGGCACAGGCATGGCCTCCCTTTCTGTCTCTGGACTTTTAAATTCTTGTTGGTTTATTTATTTGTCAAAGGGATTACAGCACAGAGCAGTGGCTTTTGAGTTTGTTCTTCTAGGTGACTCCCAGACTGATCACTAATAGTATTCCTGTTTATAAAGAGATAATAATCTGCATTTTTGCTTTTGGCATCATTTTATCATTGAACTATTGGTTCATAAAACCCAAGAAGCATTTTATTCTGATTCTAGCAAGTGTTCTGATGGTGGAAGTGAATAGAGGTGAGGGGGAAAGAGGCATGAAAGTAGGTGACCCGAGGATTATTTTGCTATGCCAAAATGGAAGCACAGGGCTTTGAATTGCCACAGTCCTAAATTCCTGTGACTTTTCAGAGCTCAGTCTCTCACTTTCAAACGACTTTATTTTTTATCACTTTTGTTTCTTACAGCTATTAGCTACCAGCTCCCCAAACTATTCTGCATTGCCCCCTGTGTCTTTTCCCATGCAAACGTTTATCCCAGTCTAACTATGGATCCTGCCTGTGTCAGAACATTTTATATGTAGAGTTTAATGCCTACTGCCACAGAGCCGCAAGAATAGTCTGAGTATGCTGAAGAATGAAAGTAGTGGTCAATTGGGAGAACAAAACATGAGACTTTGAGTTGGTTGAGTCCACTTCCAACCTATCTGCTTGACTGTTTTGTTTTGTTTTGTTTTTTAAACTTTGAGGACTTAGTTGTTTCAGTCAGTCGTACATTCACTGAATGACCTCTCCACTGTTTTTCAACCCAGTAAATGGAATACCATCAGCCCTTTGTTTAGATTAGAAACATAGGAACAATCCCTAATGCTTCCTTTTCTTATTATTCCTCACATCTAATTCATTCTGAAATCCTGTGGTTCTCCCTACAAAATACACATAGAATGTGTCAACTTCATCTCTGTATTCAATGCTCTTGCCCAAACCAACATCATCTCTAATCCTCAAGAATGTTCTGCCCTATTTCCTTGGCTTAATCCTTGCTTATCTGCAATCCATTCTCTACCTTGAAGCAAGATTTTTTTTTTTCCTTTCTTTTTGGCTGCACTGCATGACTTGTGGGATCTTAGTTCCCTGACCAGGGATCAAACCTGGGCCCTTGGCAGTGAAAGCTTGGAGTCCTAACTACTGGACCACTTAGGGAATTTCCCCCTTTAAAAATGTTTTAGTTTTATTTAAGTATAGTTGGTTCATAATGTTGTGTTACTTTCTGGTGTATAGCACTGTGATTCAGTTATACATATATGTATTCTTTTTCATATTCTTTCTCATTTTATTTATCATAGGATGTTGAATATAGTTCCCCATGCTATACAGTAGGACCTTGTTGTTTATCCATCCTACATATAATAGTTTGCATCTGCCAGCCCCAAACTCCCAATTCATCCTCTAACCCCCACCGCAGCAATCACAAGTCTGTTCTCTATGTCTGTGAGTCTGTTTCTGTTCTGTAGATAAGTTCATTTTGTCATATTTTAGATGCCATGTATAAATGATATCATCTGTCTTTCTCTGTCTGACCTACCTTTCTTAAGATGATGAGCTCTAGGTCCATTCATATTGCTGCAAGTGGCAATATTGTATTCTTCCAGAATTTTCTTTTAAAAATACAGATCAGAGTAAGGTGACCCCCTTCATAAAACTCTGTATGGTTTTCCAGTCCTCCAAATAAAATCCGAGTCCTTACTGTGATCTCCTAAGCCCTGCTTCATCTAGCTTTTCCTAACTCCTCCAAGTTGTCTATTGCTCTCAATCACTATGCCAAGAGTTGTTACCTTTGTTTTTTTTCCCTATCCCTGTAAAGTTTCTTCCTCAGTTCTCTACATAGTTTTAGCTTAAATGCCACCTTCCCCCAAAGACATTCCTTGATTATCCTTCCAAAGTGGTATGATAGTTACTATGAGTTGGGTAGTTTAATATCCATTCCTGTGCCAAGAGTGCAAAACTGAAATTCACATTTCCCAAACTCTCTTGGAGCTTGGATCCTAGAAATGATTTTCTTCCTAGGAACAAAATGCAGGGCACTGATTGTGGTTCACAAGGTCTCCATTTTGAGGGGACCAAGCATCATTTTGCTGATATGTGGCAGCTGTGGTGTGGATTTTGGAGAAAGTTGTTGTAACTATGGCTACAGTGTGTTGCAGCAAAGGACAACTTTCTGATTCTGTGGCTCTTTTAATTGCAGTTTTAATTGCACTGGGGGCACAGAATGGTTCTGTAGTAAGCAGGGGTGTAGCACCTTCCTAGTACAACAGCTTCTTATGATAGATTATGCTGAAATTGGGGATTGTTCTTGAGAGATCAGTCTAGAGCCTGCTTTTCCAACCCTTTGAACAATTTTATAGTCATTAATTTCCCTGTATATAATACCTTTCTGTTTAAGCTAGTAAGAGTGGATTCTGTTGTCTGCAATCAAAGCTGGACCAACACAAGTACTTCTATAAGTTACTCTTTAGCTCATCTTTTAATTTTTGTTCTTCACCCTTATAATTTAGACTATTCATGTATTGTCTTTCTCTACTGAAATGAAAACTTCATGAGGATGGGGCCTCATCTGTCTGGTTCACTGCTCTGTCCCCAGCACCTAGGACAGCTCTTGAAGCATGGGAGGTGTTCCACAACCATTTGTGGCATGAATGAATGGGCCCTAGGCATTTGCAGAGGTGCTCCCACAGTTCCCCAGCAATCTTAGCACCTGGGGCATTTGCTCTGCAGTTACAGCTCTCTTGACTCGCCATTTGTTTCTGGGCCAGCTCCAATTTAGTTCTTCTGACTCAGCAATGGAAGCATGCACTTCTGATGATGATGACAGAGTGAGTCCTTGAATCCTCTGGAAGTTCTGCATGAGGAAGCTTCTGTTAAGTGGTTCCTTTCAGCACCATCAGGAGAGCAGGGCTCGGCTGGATTTCACTATCAGTGGTGTCAGGCAGCGGAGCAGAGTCTGGTCAAGAAGGGCACACCTAGCTTGGCCGTCGCAGGCCCTACTTGCTTGAAAGACTTTCACAGGCAGTGGCATGTCAGGACGTTCTCCTTCTGAAGGCCACCCTGGTCTGTCTGAGATCATCCCATCCCTCCTGGTTGCTTGCAGTCTGTTTGCTCTTTGAAGCCCTGCCTTCCCCTTTGCCCATTTCCAAATGATGCCAAGGTCCAGAAATGCATGTTGTCATTTTGCTTTGTTTTTAGCTGACCAGTAAGTTGGGTTCTCAGCACAAAATCTTGAATAATAATTTGCCTAAAGTAATCTTTGTCTCATTTCATTTTTAATCCTAGTGCTCAGTACAGGGTCTGGTACATAATGAGTGCTTGATAAATGTTTGAAAAATGATTGGATGAGTGAATTATCCTAGTTTTGTGCTTTTTAAAAAAAAAAAAACAGGCTAAAGGTTAATATATGCAGAAAAGAGTATAAGAGAAAAAAGATTCACGTATGACTTTGATTCTATTCAAATGTGTTCCTGCAGTTAGGCAAGATTTCATTAACATTTTCTGCACATCATGCCTGCTGAATATCATTGCAAGGTTTCATTGACAAGTGCCATTCACAAACCACATCCCTGAACCTAGGAGGGTATCTTGCCACACGGGGCTGCCTTTTCTCAGTCCTGACACAAATAAGACAGCAAATGTCAAATGTTCTTTTTCAGAACTCATATATAGAATGATGTGCTTCTTCAAGGTCAGGGCAAGCACCCGCTTTACTTTGCATTCATGAGCAAGAATGCTGGCTGGCGACAGGTAACCTTCAGAGAGAGTTTGTCATTAGCAGAAGGGCGCAGTCTGGGGATTGAATCTTCCTAAAAAAGTCACATCTGCTGGCTGGCAGGAGAAGGAACTCATGTCAGGGCAGGCGACTAACTGGCAGGGGAGGGAGGCTGGTTACTGATTAAGCTGGGCAAAGCATTTTAAAAGCAAAGAGCCCTCCTGGAGTTGAGATTAGGCAGGCTCTTGCAGGCTTTCACAGCCCAGAGCGGGTGGGGCGGGGGTGGGTGGAAAGGGTGAGGTCAGGAAAAGGACACGGAGCGGGTATGCCCTTGGCTTGGTGGGAGGAAAAAATCTCATGGGGGTGGCCAGGCCCTCTGTTCTGTCTCCGGGTAGACAGGTCATGTCTATCTCTAGGGCAGAAATTCCTGTCCTTGAGGTTGAGACACTTCATGGGTTTGCCAGCTGTCTCAAAGGGCAATGTGAAACTCCCAAACCCAAATGGTTTCCAAGTCTCTTGGCTAATATGTAGATAACACAGCTACCTTCCAGTACCTGTTGAAGGCTGAATATTTCTTCTTCTTTTTTTTTCTGAGATTAAAAAAAATTTTTTTTTTTGGCTGTGCTGTGTAGCACATGGGATCTTAGTTCCCTGATCAGGAATTGAACCCATGTCCTCTGCAGTGGAAGGGCAGAGTCAACCACTGGACTGCCAGGGAGGCCCTGAAGGCTGAATACTTCCACTCTCAAAAATGCCTGGGAGTAGTTACTGTACTTGCTATTCTTTTCACATGTTTCATATGTAACAAGTCCTGAGTTATGTGCTTGCAGATATTATATAACTATTACATTGAATCCTTACAACCTGATGAGATGGGTGTATTTATCCCCATTTAATAGATGAGCACCTGAGGCTCAGAGAGGTATGATATTCCAGAGCTGGGAGTCGACAGGCTCCCCAAATAGAAGCAGTTCAGCCCCTGTCTAGGGTAGTGAGTGAACTCCTAATGGTTCCTTGCCAACTGCAGAAAATTTAAAAGATATTTGGCCCTCAGGCATTCTATTTACCATAATTGGGAACTAACTGTACATTATTGCTCTTGTGTCCTTCAAACACTTAATTTTATTAACTATAGATCAATCTAAGGTTCTCCCCACCAGATTCAATTGAATGAAGTAAATGTGGGCTGGCCACAGGGTGGGCAGTGAGCACATGAGGAGAGGGCAGCTGGCTTATAAAACGTCAGAGTCAAAGCTGCAATCTCTCCCTGTGTTCCGCTCACCCAGCCTGCTGTTCCCAGGTCAGCCTGCCTGATGCCTGAAATTTTCCAAACAACCGTTGGTTTAGATGAGAGTTCCCTCAGTCCTACCTGAAATGTCAGTTTATTACCTGTAAGGGCTAATGTACTGATAATAACAAAATATTAACACTTCACCTGTATATATTGATTTCTCTCATTTGAGTTTCTCAAAAAAACATAAGGCATGTGTTTTCTTTTGACATATGTGAATGTATCAGAACAGACAGCATTGAGCAAAGTCCTCAGAGAGTGGAGCATAGGACAGGTACATTTTGCTGGTAAGATGATCAGGAGAGGTTGTGGGCAAAGGCCAGGAGCATTAGGCCCTGTCCCTTGGGGTGAATCCTGATAGAATTGAAAGCAGCCAGACACCAGCATCAACCGCTGGGTGTCCCAGGAAGTGGGGCTGAGACCACCGAAGGCGATGAAGTTAAAATGTGAAGAGTGTTTGTATACAGAGGGGAATCCATAGGCAACTTAAGTATCTAAATTTCTTTCTCATTTTTTAGGTAAGGTTTATCAATGCGTACCCCTCAGTAGTTATATTTTATCAAAGAAGTAGACCGCATTTCTTCACAATTTTGTCTCGATAGTACTAGAAGGAGCCTGCAGGAGATGTGGGGAGATGGGATGAGAAAAGGGAAGAGGATCATGGGGCTGATAACACGTTTCCACACCAGAATCAGGGCAGGAGCAGGGTGCTGCTAGCTCTTTTCACACACTCTTTCCTAGGAAATCCGAGATCCTAGATGGGCTCCGGAGTCACTCCCAGATGCCTGGCTGTGGGGTGAACTGTGCCGGCTTGCCCACCTCCCCAGGAGATGGGCCCAAGCACAGTTAGCCAGTGGGAAATTCCAGGGCCTCTGACCCACCCCACTCTTCCCAACCTGAAGAACCTCTGATGCTCTCCTACATCTTTCTCCTGCTCCTGCTCTGCTCGTGACACTCCACCCAGTCTCACAGTTCTGTGAGAGGTTATTATTCCCTGAGGATGCCAAGGAGGGCAGGGTGTCAAAGACCAGTCACATCCCCCCTCCCTGGGGTCTCCTCCTTTTGTGCCAGTAAACACAGCGCTGGCCCAGGCAGATTTGTCAACTCAGCCGTCTGGTTTTCATTTCCTCTGCTCTTCCTGCTGCATTTCACAGCAGCCAAGTGTCTAGTGCCTTCATTTCCTCTCTCCCACCCCCATCGCTTTACCCCTCTCCTACTGCTTCCTGTGTTCCGGTCCTAGACCACCCCCTGCTGTGGATCATCCCCCCTCTTCCTTCTTAGCTTCCTTTTACAAACTTGTCTGCCCTGGATCTCATCATGTCAGGACCTGTTCTCATGTGTGTGATACTAGGTTATCCAGATATTTGAACATTTACTTCTTCCTGAAAAGCAACATCTTAAAACACTTCAAGAGGGACTTTCGTCTAAGAAGACTGCCAAGCAGTAACTCTAATGGGACATGAAATATCACCAACCCAAAAGGAAGACCTTGCAGTCACGGGTCCCCTTCCCAGTGGAATCAGCTGCCCCTTCTTTGTGTGGGATGGGCCAGGGTGAAGGTCTGGAAGTCTAGACTTGAACTTCATTTGTAATTCCAAAAAGAACTTGGCCACCAGCTGTAAACCTCCCTATAGACTCCAGGGTCTCCCTCTATAAAGTAAAAATTGATAGTCTGTGGTCAATCTCTTTTCTCTAGGTGTGTCTTGCGTGAAGGCTACTAAATTATTGCAAAGTACTCTGCAAACCCTGAGCATTTGGGATGAGCTTCATAAAAGATTTGGATGATGTTTCTTTGTAAGTTAAATGGGAGGCTGAGATGGGCTCCTTGGCAGAGTTTGGTGCTAGAGAGTGAACTTCTTGCAATGCATTAGGAAAACACTAAATGAAGTACTCATGGCCATTAGATGCTTTCCACCCTAAAAAAATACCAAGTCTGGCAAGTCTGGGAGATGATCACTGCCAGCTATTGTCCAATTTTGTGATGCTATCTTAAAACTTACTAGAGACATATTGTACCATGAAGGTTTTTGGGCTGGTAGAGGAGGGGCAGGCAGAGATCAGGGTGGGGTGGGGAGAAGGCAATCCCTGGATATGACTGTGCTTTTTCACAGAGCTTACTGGAATATGCCTGTTTCCAGATGTTGGCCTGAATAAATCTTGACCACTTGCCTTGTCCCAGAAGCCAGCTAGAACTGACTTTGGGCATATCTACAGGCAGTAGAGTGTCCCAGGAGAAATTCAGTGATACCAAATGGCTCATGAGGGCATTTTGACTTTTCCATTTTATCATAGATTAGGTTGTGAGTGCCTTACATCTGGTGGCCATTTTGGTTTATATGGAAATGTACCATTTTGAAGACCTAAAATTCCACCTCTGCAGAGGTGAAAGACACTTGAAGTGAAGACCCTTGGATCCCATAACCCCATAGTATATGCTAAGCATAATTCACTTCTTTTTTAAGCTTCTGTGATTTCTCATGTCTGCATATCATGACAAGACAGAGCAAGAGGACACTGAGCATTTGAGTAAATATTTGTCTCTTCTTTATTTCTCTCGATTGCATTACTCTGTGGGACCCTGCTGTGGGCTCTATGTGCCTGTGCGTCATGCACTGCAAGGAGCAGAGCAAGGCCAGCTGGCTTGGCTTCTTTTGTCTGCTTTGGTGATGTTTCCTCAAGCAACTGTTTTTGGGAAAACCATTAATGCTAACTTCCCTGGGGAAATGTAGAAGAATTGGTACCTTCCATCAGCTGTGGGATAGACTTTCCAAGCCAGGGAGGCAATTCCATATTTGGAAAATTCTCTGCCCTTTTATGTCAATGTTGATGAGTCTGACAATTAATCTGTTTCCAGTAAAGAATCTGCCTGCAACGCAGGAGCCCTTGGTTTGATCCCTGAGTCGGGAAGATCCCCTAGAGAAGGAAATGACAAGCCATTCCAGTATTCTTGCCTGGAGAATCCCATGGACAGAGGAGCCTGGCGGGCCACAGTACGTGGGGTCGCAGAGTCGGACACGACTGAGTGACTAACGCTTCCACTTTCTTTTCTTTGCCGTTTTTTTGTAAACTGGTGTTCTTTTGTTCCTATCAGTCTGTTTAGGGAGGAGGGCTAGGATAGGTACACACCTTTGACATCTGGTCTTTTCAATCAGGAGGAAGTGACTCATGAAGAGCAGGTTTGCTCTAAAAACAGAAGGAGCAAGTGTTTCAAGAAGAGGAGGGATATTGGAGCTGACGCTTTGATGATAAAATTGGATTGAAAGAGAGACCATTGATGGTTGAAGGTAAGAGTGAATATTTAAAACCAAAGCCTCTGGATCTGTGAATTGGGATGGTGTCTTTTCATAGAGACAGTTATCACTCTGGTATGATTATAATGTGAATCTTTGACTGTTGCTCATTCGCTGGTAATGTATCCATTCTGTGCTGAGCCAAGCTCCACACTTCTGTTCCCCTTTTTGTTCCTTTTTCATTTTATTCATGTTCATGCTCATAAAGTTTTGGTTGGACAAGAGCTCGTGAGACATAGAATTCACCATCATTTGTGAATTTTTTGGAGGTAGTGATCTTTTTCATTAAGTCAGGGATACTAAGCCCCTATCACCCCATTCCCAGAGCTTACTAGCACGATAGTTTATGGATACCTCTTGCTGTGGGCAGGAAGGAAGTTCTTCAGCGAAAGAAGTAGAAATTCTAGTATATTTCATGGACGGTTGGTGGCTCAGATGTGGAGAAGGAGGCTTTCTTGAACTCTGTCCAACGGAGACCAGATTTTGTCAGCTTGGTAAGAGCCCGATATAGTGGCCTGATGTGGCTGGAAGGATAAAAGAGAGGCCTTAGTCAAAAAGGCTTACCTACTTCCCTGCAACTCTTGGTCCCCCAGCCTGGCCTCTGCCCATTAGAAAGAAATGAACTTATAATAAAAGTTATAGCAGAAAGAGATGTTCAACAGTGTAGGCTTATATTACTTAATGCCCAAGGTCTTGATTTTTTTTTTAATTGCAAAGTTAATTTGATACTGAATTGGAACTATTATTCATAGAGTCTCATATATTCTTAGTGGTGCTATTATGTCTTTTATAAAGTTTTTATAGTCAATATGTATTACTTTGAAAACAAAATAATATTAAGACTGCAAAAATAAATTTCACATAATCCCTCAGGCTACGATATCTATTTCCATTTTGAAGTGTTCTCTCTTTCCATGTTAGTCAATTTTGTGTGATTTTGACATGCATTAAAAAAGTAATTTATTGAGATGAGATTTGCATAACAAAATCAACCATTTTTAAAGTGAACAATTCAGTGGTATTCCGTACACTCTCGGTGTTGTGCAATCATGTCCATCTAGTTCCAAAGCATTTCTGTCTTAGTTTAAAGGAGATGATAATCTGTGTGAATAAATAAAATCTCTTACTCAGTAAACAGTTTTCCTGCATTTCTCTGCATTTCCCTCTCTTTCCAGCACCTAGAAACAACTAATGCATGTTCTGTTTTTGTGGATTTATTTATTCTAGAATTTTTTATAAACAGAGTCATATATTACATGACTTTGTTTAGCATACTATTCTTGTAGGTTTGTCAATACAGTAGCATGTATCAGTACTTTTCACTGTTTATGGCTGCATAATATTCCATTGTAAGGATATACCACCATTTATTTATCCATTTATCTGTTGATGGGTATTTGGGTTATTTCAACATTTTGGAGTTGTGAATAGTGTTGATGTGAATATATACATCTATGTTCTTGTTTCTCTGTTTTTAAATTCTTTTTGTTCTATGCCTAGTTTTTACTGGTATTAATATAATTGCTGGGTTATAGGATGACTCTACGTTTAAGCTTTTGAGGAACAACCAAAATGTTTTCTACTGTGGCTGAACCATTATGCCCTCTAGCCAATAGTGTGCAAGGGGTTCAATTTCTTCACATCCTTGGCAACACTTGTAATTTCTGTTTGACATACTTTTAACCATTGTGAACATGTCATTTTATGCAGTCAACTAAAGGCTGAGTTTTAAAATTTGTATTAACGTCTAGCATTCATGTGTATTGGTGCATTTGATATTACCTGGATTGCCACTTCAGAGCATTTGTTCCATTATCCTACTTTTTTTCAGATCCTATAATTCATCCCCGTGACTACATTTGACTATTTTGAGCCCAGGGCTTATTGTTGGAGCAAATTCTCTTGGATCTTAGAGTGACCTGTGTGTTAGACCTGAGAGTTCATACATGTTGGCCCCTGTTCTACATTTTGGCTACCTGAACTTTCTTGAAACATTTGAGTTTATAACTGAGATCTGTTCTAAAATCCAAGTAATGGTAATGACATATGGCTTCTACCGAAGTTGTGCTGAAACTCGGAATATGTGTATGAGGCAAAAGAGGGAACAAAGGGGGTAATATCTCGGAGTGTGTGCTCTTCTTCAGCCTCACCCACATGTCCACATTTCAAGCTCCCGCTGGTCACAGGGTTGAGAAGAAATAAGAGTGTTCATTAGGCCACCAGAGTTTGGGGACAGAGGGGGAGGCAAAGATGGCCTTGTACCTACAGCAATGGACAGGATGAAAGGTGACAATGATTCCTTTAAGCTGGATTTGCCTACTGTAACTCAACTGGAGAATTAACTGGTCAGGGGAAAATGACAGAAGGCAAAATTCAGTGTTTCTCAACCTCAGTATCATTGCCATTTTGTGCTGGATAGCTCTGTGTCATGGGAAGGCTGCCCTGTGCATTGTAGGGTGTTTAGCAGGGCCTCTGAATACTAGGAGCCAGTAGCACCCACATGCCCCTCTCCCTGCCCATCCAGACATTGCCAGTCTTCCCTGGGGTGGGGTGGGGTGGGGGTCAAAATGACTTCTAGTTGAGAATCTTGGGGCAAAGTGAATATTAATTCTTTCACTTATCAGTTGGCATTATCAGTGGGTTATTACTGAAAAGCTAGTATTAAGGTCCTGGGACACGCCAGGCACTGTGCTCAGCATTTACCCTCATTTATTCCTCAGCATATGCTTGGGTGTGTATTCTGTTAGGAACTGAATCTATTCTGCGGGCTAAACACTGGAAAGCTCCTGCCCATGTGGAGCTTCCATTCTGGTGGAGAGACAGGCAGATTGAAATAATCACACAAACATGAAGTCGCCACCCTGACAAGTGACAAAGAAGGGAGGGCTTTGGAGAGTCTGGCAAGAGCAGTGCTCCCCGTGACCAGGCTGTGTGCTGGGACTGTCACACGTATTCATTCCTGTGCCCCTTCCACCAACAGTGTGAGGCCCACCTCTGCGGGCATTCATACCTGTTGTGTAGTAAGGAAGCTGACTCTTAGATGGGGGACAGTCACACAGATAGTAAATGGTGGATTTGGGATTTTGAATGTAATGAGTTGTCCTCAGAGCCTGAGCTTCTAACTACCATCCAAGATACCATGAATTGAGATCTGCAGAATAAATAGATGTTGAATGCTTAAGGCGGAGGAGGGAGGGAAATTGTTCCCAGGCAAAGACAAAGGTGAATGGGCGGACCTTCAAGCGGGAGAGAGAGTGGAGGATTAAAGGAGGCTGAGCAGCGAGAATGGTGGGAGGGAAAGGGAAGCTCGGTAGGAGGCAGAGTCTCTCTGTTTGTGGGCTCTGCAGTCTACTTTTAAGAGATTCTTTACCCAAACACTTTGGAGGTTTAGTAGGGAGAGGATGCTGAGGTTTTGCCTCGTAATCAGCTTTAATATTTACAGCCATCCAATGAGGAAAGAATGAAAGTCATGTCATCAATGAGATGCAGGGGATTTGGAGAGCCAAATGGTTTGAGAAGGTCTCAAAATTGTAAAGTGACAGGGCTGGAGTTACACGCATGCTGGTCCAATCTCAAGTCCACCCTTTGAACCACCACGCCACAGAGCCCCCTGCTCCAAGCCCTTTGAGCATGACCGGGTCACTGAGCATACCTTCTCCATGGCAGCCAGTGAGTAGATCTGACATCTGGAAATTCTGTCCCGGAGGGTTTTGATGTCTGAGCACAGACACGATTCCATGCATCTCCATAGTCATTCTTTAACTTTTGAATTTTCTGGTCTCTGTTTTTCATCTAGCACTCCAGCTCCAGTTCACCCTTTCACCCTGCCCTCCCCTCGGCCCTGTTGTTTGGTCCTGGGACTCTGCCCACGTGGCCTCTGATAAGAATCAGTCCATTCAGAGTAGTTGGCAGGTAGATGTCCTCTTTGCTCAAACATGCGTGAAGGTCTCCACTCCCTAGATTGCATGGCTGTGGAGTCTGGAGTTCTTTGGCTGGCCCTCTTCTGTTCTTTTAGAGATAGTGTGTTTCCCCCTCCAGGTAAATTTCAAACTAGTGTTCATTTAAATATTAATTTGCAATTGCACCCTCTCTCCTGTGGTATTACCACATCCTGTGGGGATTAGGCTGAGGGAGCCTCCTCGCTCACCTTAATCACAGGTTTGGCAGTGCCGGGACTTGCAGCCGAGTCGGATCCTTCCTTTCACACCATCCCAACGCACTACAGTGCTAACCGAATTGAAATGAGCCCCTTCATCTTACACATGGATAATTAAACTTCAAACACTGTTTATCTCCGTCCCCAAATCCGCAGAATGCAGAAGCAAATTAATTTTAAATCTATATCTGCTTTAAATAGTAATTGTTTCATCAACAGGCTTGATGGATAATTATATTCTTTGTTCGTCCTCCCTGCAGACTTGAATAGGCCACATAATTCCTGAGTTGCTTTCATTTCTGTAATTAGATCATGTGACAGACCCTTACTATATTACAGTTGACTTGAGTTACTTCTCTCCCACCCACTTCTAAATTCTAAAATGGTTTCTCATGAATACTTAGATTATAACAGCCCAGCTTAACACGGAGCTATGAGTGCTTCACTTTAATCCTTTATTCTTCGTTCACCTAATAATTTACTAGGGAGCAAGCCATCTTACTGGTGGCTGCTACTCTGTACCAGCTGTATAGTTAAGAGTTTTTGTCCTTATTTTGAACTCCTCTTTCCCTAAAAGAGAACCCTTCTGACCGCATAGAAACACACTATCTGGACCCCTCAAAGTCAATATTATCCTTATAGGAGGATTTAAGGTTCAAGGTGAACAAAAAAATGATATACTGGGCTTTTGTTTTTTGACCATCTGGAGTTTCGTGGAAAAAGAGGAAGTAATTTTCCTTATTAGAAAGGTCAGTTTTGTCTCCAAGAATTTATTTTACTTGCCTGGATTCATCCCATAAAAATGAAAGCTGGACACTTGATAATTAGGTCAACACTGAGATCTATTCCCTAATTGGAATTTGTTTGCTCCATACAATATGCCTGATTTTCTCTGGGTCTGTGCTAGAAATAGGATTGTTCAGCCAATCTGGCTTTTTCAGCTTCCTTTATCACTCATATTCTCTAGCTGATTATCTTTCAGATTTTATTTCCCAGAGTTCTTGCAATTCTTAATATTTTTCTCCTTTTTGTTATTGAGCTACACAAAACTGAATAAGACATAGCGAATAAGACCTGATCCATAGTATGTAAATTGGGGGAGTGATTGGAAGTTGGAGGGAGAGAGAGTATCTTTCATCATTGTTTTTTTTTTTTTAAAAAACCACTGGGTGTTTATGGTTAAAGTTCAACTTAACTAGGCTCTTTTTCCTCCATCGTGTTTCAAAATTACATACAAATTTGCACTGTCACTCCTCGGTCTTCTCAGCTTTATTCATTTCTTACTTTCTTTCCTACCCATGGAATATCTGTGTTTTTGATTGCTTTAACTATGCAAATGTGATTTTCGGGCAGTATCTCATTATACTATTCTGATTCAGCTATGCATTTTGATAAGTTTCACCACCATATCCTGCCCATATTTCTCTAACTGTAAGGTTTTTTTGTGTGTATGATTATCTTACCATCCTTTTGGGTATTTGCAATATCTCCTGAGTAGACCTGTGGAATTAATTTTTGCATTTGTTATTCACCTTTCCACATCACACATGCAAGTGCTAAATTAAATGTGACATGCTCATAGGTACCACTACATTCCCAGATTAATAATTATCCTGTGTTAATGGATTCGTGATATGTTTTGGTTGGAGAATTCTGACCCCAATTTCTTTCCTACTCTTCAATGGAAGATCAGTCATTATGTAGCTTTTATTTGTATATTTTCCACATCATCGTATAAAAATCATCTGAGATGTATTGTGATTTCGATGCTGTGTCAGATAAGGTCTAGTTGGG
Organism: Muntiacus reevesi; assembly: GCF_963930625.1. Lineage (NCBI taxonomy): Eukaryota > Metazoa > Chordata > Mammalia > Artiodactyla > Cervidae > Muntiacus > Muntiacus reevesi. The sequence goes on along the minus strand of NC_089262.1, from coordinate 57,378,049 downwards.
AAATATAAACAACTTTTAATCTTTCAATAGAAGGAATACTATAGTACAGGAAGCCACATTATAGTTTTGTTATATTTTAGTATGATTACCCAGGTGATGGTAAAACTGAGAAGCAAGAAGGAGAGGGTACAGCAACTCAGAGGTTGGCAGTGGCTGGAATCTTGTCACACCCTCACACCAGAGAGACCACAGAGGGTGGAGGTGTCAGCAGAGCCCAGAGTTGGGAGTTCTGCAAAGGCTGCCTGGTGGAAGCAGGGAGTCCAAAGGCCAAGGTTGCCTGTTGGAGCTGGAGGCACCCAGGAGAAATAAGCTGTAAGATGCCACCTTGAGCAGGGAGAGGAAAGGATAAACAGCTTGCTTCCTTCTCCTACTTCAAGCTTTCTAGCCTCCCATTGGCTGTTCCTACCAGGAAGCCAGTTGGCAAGAAATCCAGTCCTCAAATATGCAGGTTAGAGCAGGTGAAGTGCAGAGTAGATCTGGAAGCAGAGACAAGTGATCCACGTGGATGTGCTGTGAAAACTGGTACAAAGTCCTTTATGCATTTCAGTGAAGTTGCCAATTCACTATTGCAATCACCTGTCTCTCTAGTCTATCCTGGACACACTGCTAGGCTGGCCTTCCTAAAATACTGATCTCACCTTTGCACGATGACCCTTAGTTCATGGCGCATCAAAATCGAGCTCTTTAGGACTTTCCTCATCCAGATTGTCCTTGGCAACTCAGATCTAGATTTAGTTTACATTTCTCTTGGCCTAATTCTTTGCCAGAGGAAGGGAGGAGCAAAGGTAAGGTAATGTTAGTTGTCCACCTGTTATGCAACAGATACATCTGAGAACTTTATTCTCCTATTATTGAATTCTCAGGTATTACTCTTATTTTTAGGTAGGCTGCTGAGGCTTAGCAAGGGAAGATAATTGTCCCAAGGTGACATAGTCTGGCTAGAATTGGAGGTGGGTCCTTCTGACACCAAATCATGTTTCCATTCTGCTGTGTTACCTTCCTGGTTTATTAAGGCTTAGAGAAAAGAAGCGATTTATTGAGGTTCACATGGTTGGTAAGCATTAGTTGACAACTCAATCCATCTGTTTTAGATTTACAAGACTTTCCTAGTAGTCATATTTTAGCAAGGTCTTATCCACTTATCTCTGGTTCAAGTCCTACTGTCTCAATGGTATTTCCCCCCCACATCAAGCTCTCCTTTCTTTGAACTTCTCTGGCACTTAACACTTAAATACATAGAGCCATTGAGTTCTCAAAGTGCTTCATATAAGAGACATAGATTATGGAGTCAAGATGTAAATAGTATTGACAGCTGTTTATTAGATATTCCCCTATTATCTCTGTAAAATCCGATTCTAGTGACTCAGTTAACATTTCATGTTTACTCCCAACCTGTATTCAGGAGTATGATAAGTGTCTTGCAGTTTAGACAGAGTACTCCTACTTGTCAGTAATTTTTAAACTTTCATGTGCATAAGGATCATCCAGGGTAGTGTTAAAATGCAGATTTTGACTCAGGAGATCTGGGGTTAGGGCTAGAGTTCTGCTGATTTTTTTTTCATTCTGATATTTGTATTTTATTTCTTGTCTTTTTTATTGAAGTATTGTTGACATACAATGTTATGTTAACTTCTATACAGCTGAATAGTTCAGTTAGATGTATATACATTGTTTTTATATTCTTTGCCATTATGGTTTATCACAGGATTTTGAATATAGTTCCTTGTGCCATAATAGGATCTGTTGTTTATCCATTCTATATATTATAGTTTGCTGCTAAGCCCAAACTCCCCATCCTTCCCTTCCCCACCACACCTTCTCCTTGGCAACCACAATTCTGTTCTCTATAAATATGTTTTTGTTTCATAGATATGTTCATTTGTGCCATATTTTAGATTTCACATGTAAGTGATATCATACAGTATTTGTCTTTCTCTTTCTGGCTTCATTTAGTATGATAGTCTCTAGGTCCATCCATGTTGCTGCAGATGGCATTATTTTATTCTTTTCTATGGCTGAGCAATAGTCTGTTGTGTTTATTCTGCATCTTCTTTATCTAGTAATCTGTTGATGAACATTTAGGTTGTCTTCATGTCTTGGTTATTGTGAATAGTGCTGTTGTGAACACTGGGGTGCATGTATCTTTCTGAATTATAGTTTTGTCTGGATACATGCCCAGGGGTGGAATTGCTGGAACATATTAGCAACTCTAGTTTTAGTTTTTGAGGAACCACCATACTGTTTCCATAGTGGCTGTTCCAACTTACATTCCCAACAAGAGTGTAGGAGGGTTCCCTTTTCTCCACACCCTCTCCAACATTTGTTATTTGTAGATATTTTAATGGTGGCCATTCTGACCTTTGTGAGTTGGCACCTAATTGTACTTTTGCTTTGCACTTCTCTAATAATTCTGCTGATGTTGTTAATCCTGGAACCACACATTCAGTGAGTCTAGGTCACACATTTACACATCAGAGGCAGCTGACAACCTACTAAGGACACTTGTCGTAATGGGTATGATGAACAGACAACTGCATATGCTCAAATCCAGGAAACTGGGATGGTTGGCTGATGAAATCAAGGTTCATAATGTTGGAGGATGAGAAAATGAGAGTCAAAGTATTAATGAGAATAAATTTGGTGTGGGTGGGGCTGGCACAAAGTATTGTATGGTAAGCATCTGTGGCCCTTGAAAGCAGAGTTCTTATGGTCTATTGCCACTTTTAACCTTTTACTTGAGAGAAGGGTGACCGGAGGACATGGCACCGCAGGAGACGGCCCCTGGAGTGCTCTTGAAAGGGAGAAAGAGAAGGCTGTTCTTAGGCACGACTCTGACCTAGTTGTCTCCAAAGAGGACTAGGAAGGTATTCGTATGCATCTTAGTTTGGGGAATACATTGGGAGAGGCTTCACTGTGCTCTGATGGCCCGAGTCTCTTCTCTTTTGCCAAGTGCTAGCTGGGCGATGGGGCAGATAGCTCTTAAGAGAGGAAAGAGGGTGACTGGTGATGCATATGTACATGTGCACCTGTGTGCATATATGTACACACATGGTGTGATTTTGACATGCAACAGACGGGTGTGTGGAACTTAGCAGGGCCTCGCCACTTAGTCACCTCTCCTGACCGTGGGCAGGTGTGCTGGTCCCCCAGGGTCAACTGTTCTGAGCGGTTGTTGGCTGTTTTTTGGAGAAGAAGGAGAAGACGGGCCCTTTTCCTTCCCCACCACCTCCCACTGGGTCTCAGGAAAGTGTACTGAGGCGTCTCCTTGATTGTTAGACTCAAACTGAACATTTTAATAGGAATTGAAAAAGTTTACCTGAGGTACTGATTAGGATAATCTTACTTCCATTTTCAAAAATCAATACTGTATTTTCTATAATTCAGTCCTCCCATTTTCTCCCAAATCCTTGTTGCTGATAAAAAAAAAAATCATGACTGCCTTTGTCAGACATTTAACTGTGTATAATCCATACCATCTGCTGCAGACTTTTCCATTTTATTTTAGGATTTTAATGAAGCTTTTTATTTGTCCATTTCTATCTCTTATACTAAGCATTATGTCTAGGACTCAGCTCCCATTTCCTCAAACCATCTGGAAGAGGATTGGAGCAATCTCATGTACATTGCTGATTTTGGAACTGGATCAAGACCTTTTTGGAAAGATTTGTACAATTTTCGAAAATTTGTACAATTTTTTGATCGTGCTCCAGAATGTCCTTGCCCATTGCTTAAATTTTACTCACAATGTGGTCTTCCCTAATTACCAAATAATAGCAATTTTTATTGACCTTAATTTTTTGGATGATCACATTTGAAAAACTTTGGGGTGAAGGAGTAGAGTAGAAAAAGATAATCCTCGTAGAAATAAATAGTAACTATAAAGTATTACCACTCTCTTTTCTTCTGTTAAACTTTAAGAATTTCTGATTTGAATTGGGCTAAGTACATTGCTTCTATCCTCTCTTCTAGAAAAGACTGTAAGATCTACTAGTGTTGAGATTCTGTATTTTCATCTGTGTCTCTAGTGCTTGGTATGTAAGTGCTCATAAATACTGATAAATAAATCAATGAATGATTTTTTTTCTGATTATTGTTATTGTGGTCCAATGATAGGAACTTTTTTTGAATTCTGTCGCAGACTGACTCGGAGGTGCAGGCCAGTCTTTTCCTCCATAAAGTGAAGGTTAATTTCCCTAAAGCTGATTCTTATTTCTTTTATTTTGTTCCTTCCTATCTATATATCTGGGCTTCCCTGGTGGCTCAGTGGTAAAGACTCTGCCTGCAATACAGTATGAGATAGATAGCATCACAGACTCAGTGGACATTAATCTGAGCAAACTCCAGGAGATAGTGGAGGATACAGGAGCCAGGCATGCTATATATAGCCCATGAGCTCACAAAGAGCTGGTCACAACTTAGAGACTGAACAACAACAATCTTTACATCTACAGATAAGCACAGATATTACATTTCTATATAAAGAGCTATAGAAACACAAATGATTTATAATTTCTTTTTTTTTAAATCATTTAAAAAAGACTCCTTTTATTCAGATTGACTGAGAGCTTTCACACAGAAGATGATTGAGGGTACAAGCTAGAACAAAATTAGGAATACTACCAAATCAGAGACAACAGTCAAATAAGGCATTGCAGTTAAACCTTGATCATCATGGGCTATCATCCACCAGAGCTGGATTCACATTTAATGTTCTTCTCAGTCAAAATCAGTCCCTCCAGCACTATTAGTCTTAGAAAAGGCTGCTTTCTTTCCAAGCATTGTTAAAACCTGCCTTATGTTAACACATTATTTTATTCATCTCTGAGTCCTCTAGTATCTTAATGAGCAAGAGAGGCAGAGTTGTCAATATGAGCCTCCCGGGTCAGGGCTGTTGGAGGGAACAATAACCCTGCACATCTGGGTGCTGACTCAGAGTGGTAGGTTGGCCCCACACGAAGCACCTGGGAAAAGCCTTCCAGAGGCATTTGGTGGTGGTGGTTTAGTTTCTAAGTCGTGTCAGACTCTCGTGAACCTGTGGACTATAGCCTGCCAGGCTTCTCTGTCCATGGGATTTCCCAGGCAAGAATACTGGAGTGGGTTTCCATTTCCTTCTCCAAGGATTTATAATTTCTGTTTGTAGTGAATCAGCTCACCTTAAAGTACAGAGGGGGGGTTAAACTGAGGGGGTTTGAGTGCTGGCCTCACCTCTTTCCAGTGATGAAACCCTGAGCATGATACTGGTGTTCCGAGTCTATAAAATGCAGACATTAATGAAGTACAAATGAGGTAACATATAGTGTCTTAATAAGGCCTCCAAGGCCATGGCCCTCATGTATCCCACTATTCTTCTTTTGCCTCTGAATTTCACCCACTCTGTCTTCAGTTCTTCAAAAGCTCTAAACTCCTACCTACTTACCACAGAGCCTTTGCACATGTAGTTCCCTCTGCCATCCCCACTTTTTATTTTATAAGTTCTTGTTCATGCTTTGAGGCTCAGCCAGGTTGCCTGATCTCCCTCAAGTAAGTGGATACCCATGGAAGGTGTATTCTGAGGTTGTAAGACTTAATTGTCATTAAATAATAATTGTGTCATAATTAGGTTCAATTCCTCTACACTATCCACCCATGAGAATATAAGCTCCATGAGGGTAGAGATCATGCTTGCATTACTCACCTCATATATGCAGTGTTTAGCAGGGTGCCTGGCACAGAGTAGCTTTATAAATGCTATTGGATGAATGTGTAAATGAATGAAAAGTTACTAATACAAGCAAAACACAAACTAGGTGCACAGTAATTTTTATTTCTAATCCATTCTCCCAATTCCCTTTGTTTTTGCAACTCTGCATGGAGAGTAAGAAAAATAAAGCATTTGTGATTTGAATGGGTGTGCCATGACATGACCTCCTTCAGCTGCCTGAAAATTTCTTCCTTGGCCATCCCTCTAGGTTCATAATTCTAAAGCCTCACTTTGTATCAGAATTCACTGGGAAGCTTTGTAAAATCGCAGATAACGTAGTCATTGTAGGGTGGGGTTTGCACATCAGCATTTTAAAATGCTTTCCAGGTGATTCTAATGTGTAGCTAGAGTTGAAAATCACTGCTTAGATAAGGAATTATTTTAAAGACTGGATGGATGAAATTTAAGAATGTCTGTGTCTGTATAAGTCATTTTTGTTGGAGTGGGTTAAATAGCTTAGTTATCTACCAAAGCTTTTGCACCAACTGATCAGATTGGCCTTTGGAGGAAGGAAGGGAGGAGAGAATCATCATCAGAGCAGTAAATCATCAGATATACGTAACTGTCCTGAGTGGGTAGTAGACATAATCAGGTGGAATCCTGCAAACACTAACCTCATCTTCTCAGCATTGCCAGTATACAGGCTTTGTCCGGATACACCACACTTACCTCCAGGAGTGAAACACCCTAGGCTAGTCCTGGCTGTGCCTCTTCCTAGATGAAATGGTTCTGGGATGGGTTTCTTGTGTGGGAACAGCTTCAGGGTCATTGCCCCTGGAAGATACTGTAGAGGGGAGGGGTCTGAATGTGCTATGGACAGGATTTTGGAAGCCATTTGCAAAGATGATGGTAAAGAGCTAGCAAGCTTTGGCTTTAAATGAATTTGTAGCCTTCTTAAATTAAAAGGAAACTAGAAGAAAAATAGAATGATAATTTGGAACTTAAAAGCTCTCTGGTGTAATATAAATGCTAAATCTCAGAACTCTGTTAAAGCAGGGGTCGGCAAACTATGGAGTGTAGTACAAAGCCTGCCTGTTTTTGTATAACTTGAGAGCTGAAAATGGTTTTTATATTTTTCAAATGGCTGAAAAATAATAAAAAGAAGACTATTACATGGCCCATGAAAATCCTAAGAAATGCAAATATTAGTGTTCATAAATGTTATGGGAACATAGCCATGCTTATTGTTTTTATATTGCTTATGGCTGCTTCTTTCCCACAAGGAAAGAGTTGAGTCATGGTGACAGGCTGGTGGCCCATGAAGCCTAAAAGATGAACTGTCTGACTCTTTGTAGAGTTTGTTGACTCCTCTGTTAAAGAATCAGAAGAGAAACTCAATAGAAGGGTTAACCCTGGGTTTAAAGAGGAATGGGACTCAGGAGAAAGGAGGATACAAATATCATTGTCATGATGTTTTCTAAGTGCACATTAACCTTCTCAACCGTCCTCAAAGGCATCAGGGTCCCAGCAAAGCACAGAAGCAGCTTCAAATTAAGATCACTGGAAGAGGGTTTAATTAGTAGACTATTTGCAAAGTGAAAGCAGGGGTAGGGATCCACAAGAGAAAGTACAGTATCTCTGGGTTAGTAACAAAGGAGCTGTCACTTCTGGGCCTGGAGGGTTGAGGTTAGGGGAGGAATTTCCAGAAGCAAGCATGTAGATAGGGCTGCCTGGAGAGCATGTGACCTTCACTTGAAGGACACAGTCTGTCAGATAGGATAGGGACTTCCTATCCTATGTATCCATTCCTATCCTATCCATGGCTTCACTGCCCCCCTCTCACCCTTTTCCCTTCCTTCAATCTCCTACTGTGGCAGGAGCCTTTTGCACCCAACAAGAGAGTCTGTAGAGAATTTCCTCCAGGTCAGGGGATGTCTTCTGGGCAGATAGGGCTAGTGGAGGTTGCAAAGGGGTCTGTAGGGGCAAACAGAACATACCCTCCCCAAGTGGGTACCACTGTCATCATTGGGCCCCACTTGCCCACAGATTATACGAGTTAGGTTTATTTAAATACTGTCTCTCTAGTCCCATTCTTTGTGCCTTTTCATGCTGTTTGTGGGGTTCTCAAGGCAAGAATACTGAAGTGGTTTGTCATTCCCTTCTCCGGTGGACCACGTTTTGTCAGAACTCGACGCCATGACCCATCCGTATTGGGTGGCCCTACACGGCATGGCTCATAGTTTCATTGAGCTAGACAAGGCTGTGGTCCTTGTGATCAGATTGGTTAGTTTTCTGTGATTGTGGTTTTCATTCTGTCTGCCCTCTGATGGAGACGGATAAGAGGCTTATGGAAGCTTCCTGATGGGAGAGCCTGACAGGGGAAAGTGGGTCTTGTTCTGATGGGTGGGGCAATGCTCAGTAAATCTTTAATCCAGTGTTTTGTATTGGGTGGAGCTGTGTTCCTCCCTGTTGCCTGACCTGAGGCCAAACTATGGTGGAGGTAATAAAGATGATGGTGACCTCCTTCAAAAGGTCTGATGCACGCACTGCTTCTCTCTGTGCCTCCGACCCTGCAGCAGGCACCGCCGACCTGTGCCTCTGCCGGAGACTCCTGATTCCGGGAATGATTGAAGGCAGGAGGAGAAGGGGGCAACAGAGGATGAGATGGTTGGATGGCATCACGATTCAATGGACATGAGTTTGAGTAAGCTCTGGGAGTTGGTGATGGACAGGGAAGCCTGATGTGCTGCAGTTCATGGGGTTGCAGACAGCTGGATACGACTGAACTGAACTGAACTGAGCCCTGTTCTAAGTGGCTCAGAGGGTGAAGAATCCGCCTGCAGTGCGGGAGATCAGGGTTCAACCCTGGGGTTGGCAAGATCCCCTGGAGGAGGGCATGGCAACCACTCCAGTATTCTTGCTTGGAAAATCCCCATGGATAGGAGCCTGGTGGGCTACAGTCCATGGGGTCTCAAAGAGTTGGACGACTAACCACAGCATACCACAGCCCTGTTCTAAAGACTGGGCTAGAATTTGAACCTAGACAGTCTGATGGCAGGACCCACATTCTCCCCATTGTGTTATCCTGAGTTCAGATGGAAGAGACCTTAGAGGGAATTCAGTTTTCCTCTCTCCTAGCACAGGAATGACTTTTGCAGCACAGTTTTCAGGTGGTCCTCTGGTCACTACTTGACTATATGCTGCATGGGGACCATCCACAGTCTTGTGGGAACTTTTTTGTCCCATTAAAGGATCCTTCTGTAACTGGAAAGTTATTCCTTGCTTTCCAGCAAGGAATTGGACAAACCCAGCAAGTCACATTTCTAATTTTAAAAATTATGTGTGTATGTATACATACACACACACATATACATATATACATGTAAACGTAGACATTTGAATCACCAAGTTTTCTGCTTTACCCACTTACGTTTTTCTTTTCAAGGCTACTAAAAAATTCCTCTATTTCTGTTTTCCTTTCTGTGGCCCTCGTGGTGTCCTTTTCTGGATTCAGTGGTATGATGTTTTTCAATGGATACTCCCTCCTCGAGTCAGATGGCCACGTCTCATAGCCTTCTTCATTCACAATCACAACCTTTGATTAAAGGAGCTTGGGGTTCAAGTTTTTCTTTTCCTTTTGCTTTAAAGGACTGAGCTCTTAATATTCATGGAAGGTACATTACCAGGTCGTCTGGCGGCTTCTCAGTCCTGTGTGAGTCAGAAGTAAGTGGTGGTCATGGAGAATGATGCCTCTTCAGCTGTTTTAGTTTATTTTTTAAATAATTCATTTATATTTGATTGCAGGATAATTCTTTACAGTGTTGTGGTGGTTTCTGCCATGCAGCAACATGAATCAGTGTAGGTATACCCTTGTCCCCTGCCTCTTGGCCCTCCCTCCCGCCTCCCACCCTCTCCCCCAGCTCTAGGCTGTCACAGAGCACCAGGCTGAGCTCCCTGCGGTAGTGGATATATTTCAACGCTGCTCTCTGGGAGTGATGCATCTTGGCAGGCTTTGCACCAAGTCACACACACTCCAGGAAGAAGGCTCACCTGTGAATGGCCACATCAGGCCCCCAGATGGGCCTTTGGTGTACCGCAGTGGGATCGCCTACTGGACACGCTTTGTGCTGGGTGTGGTAACAGGATACCTCAGACCTGCTGGTGCTCATGAGTCCTTATTGTTTCATGAACATAGGATGTGGTTTCTGTTTCAGGGTAAATCTAGGACTTGATTAAACTCTCTATGATGACTTTGATAATAACAACAGAGTTTACTGAGTATTTACCACTTGGTATACCAGGAATAGTTGTCACTATTTACCATTTGCCTCCAAAGGATCTTTTTTTATGCTTTTATATTTTTAAGTCATTTTATGAGTAATTTGTAGAAGTAAAATCACAGATAGTGTGAAGACAGATTTATTAGAAATTTTAATAAAAATTTCAACATAGAAAATCCCAATTCCTGGTTTAGAAGGTGAAAAGTGAAAGTGTTAGTCACTCCGTCATGTCCGACTCTTTGCAACCCCATGGACTGTAGCCCACCAGGCTTCCATGTCCATGGGATTCTCCAGGCAAGAATACTGGAGTGGGTTGCCATTTCCTTCTATAGGGGATCTTCCCAATCCAGGGATTAAAACCAGGTCTTCTGCATTGCAGGTAGATTCTTAATCATCTGAGTTGCCCAGGTTTAGAAGGTACATACACCAAAAATGGGCAACTTCCTTTGAATACCATTCAACCGCGGTCATTCACTGTCATGTATGATTCTGGAACATATCCATCTTGTAAATCGGATTCCATATTTCATATACACCTCTAAAAGTTTTAGCTTATCATTGCTTCTGATTTTTATCTTCTTGCAGTTAACATCATCAAAATATACTTTTGAAAAATTTGATGGCTCATAGTTTTGAGAGGACAGCCATCTTTTTTCCATAATTGTAAAACATTTCAGATTTATAAACATGAATTTGTGATCAGTAGATTGCATTATTTCTTTCTTTCATCCACCCTTTTATACATACCTGTCTTGTCTGCTTATGACCCATATCAAGCAAAATTTTGGTGTACAGTCATCATAAAGATGAAAGAATATTGAAATTCATCTTTTTAGCTAAACAGGATAGGCCAGATTCTGATCAGTAAACCTTGCATGATAAAGTTCTTACTGGGTGACTCTCTCATTGAGAACACCACATTGCCTTTTAATCTTTAGAAATACAGTATCCACACAATGATTCTAGAGTTTGAGAAAATTTGTCTAACGTATCATCATCTGAAAACTCATAGTCTGAGATCTTGGTTACATACAATCTCTTTGCATTGATTTTATGATTTGTGTAATACTTGTGAAACAACTTCCTACGCATATTTCTTTATTTTTGCCACTATGGGTAGAAAATAAAAATTATAAATTCTCAACTGTGTTGACGGAAAGATGTTTAAAAAATTACAAAGATGGTATCCCCTGTCTTCTCTTAATCCTTGAAAGATGCTGCAGTCCTTGGGCAAGACAATAGGAAAACTGAAGGATGATGTAATAGTGATGGTTTATTTTATTATTGCATGAACCTTTTAGACAATTTCATTATTTTTCCATTACACATTATTTTAATGTTTTTAGCATAATTGAGAATAATTGGTGAGTAATATCAAATAATGCCTAAGATGATGAATAATATTTAAGATATAGGAAAAATGAAATCACTAAGATCCCATAATATATCTTAAATTTATAAAAAGTCAAGATATAGTGAGTTTCATTCTGTTTTTTTAAGAAAAAAAATGAAACTCAAATGCGAAAATGAAGACCCAACATCCCTCATGTTATTGTGACAGTTAACATAGTTAACGTGTATTTAGGTACCATGCCAAAAAAAATTTATACATGTGACCAAAACCAGTTAATGGATCAAAATAACAATAGCGTTTCAGTCTGGGATGATGAAAAGCTTCTGGAGGTGGATAGTGATGATGGTTAGACAAAAATGTGGATGTACTCAATGCCACTGACTTGTACACTTAAAAATGGTTAAAATCATAAAATTTATGTCATGTGTGTAATGAAAACTCTTTACGTGTAAAACAGCATACATTTTTGGCTGAAATGGCTTCTGACACTCATGTCGCAAAAGACAAGGAAAACAGCTCCCCGGGCCCCCACTCTTTGCTTCCACTGGACTGCGCTCTGTGCTGCCTCCTTCAAACCCTGTTCATAACTGGTCCTGACACTTCACACCCTCTAGTAGCCATGCACTTGCCAGGTGGTAGTAATAATTCTCACTAATCTCTATCCTCTCCATTGATGTCAAGCTCAGTTAGCTGTTATAACATATTTGAGGAAAGTATATGTGATTAGATGACTGTTGGTAGAATTGTTTCTGCAAAAGTTGGGTTATGAATTCTAAATCTGTATACTATCTAAATATCTCTCAAAAATGAATTACAGAGGGCTTCCCTGGGGGCTCAGTGGTGAAGAATCTACCTGCCAATGTAGGAGACAGGGGTACGATCCCTAACCTGGGAAGATCCCACATGCTGTGGAGCAATAAAGCTGGTGTGCTGCAGCTATTGAGCCAGTGCTTGGAGCCTGGGAACTGCGACTGTTGAGCCCACGTGATGCAATTGCTGCAGCTCATGAGCCCTGGAGCCTGTGCTCTGTAACAATGAAGTCACGGCAAGGAGAAACCTGTGCACCACAACCAGAGAGTAGCCCACGCTTGCCACAACTAGAGAATGACCCGCACAGCAACGAAGACTCAGCACAGCCAAAAACAAATAAAATTACAAACAAATGAAATGCATAGAGAAGCATTATCATTCTATTCTAATAAAACTTGCATTGATGTGAATAAAATAGGGGGTATAAGTAGGCAGCAGAATAATTTCTTTTACTTGAGTGGAAAATAAAATATTATTCATAGCTCAAAGATGAAGTTATGTCAGGGTAAGGATCCAATGGGGTGCAGAGCGGGAAGAGTGTTTTAGAGCTGTAGTTCCTACCTGGACCAGCTGAGGGCAGTCATGCTGATGAGGATTGTCTGCCCAGATACCACTCATGATGTCTGGTGAATGGTCATTTTGAGTCATTAGGAGAAAGGCTATCTCTACCATTCAGAGGGGCCAGTTAGGCTGAAGGGTGACATAAAGCACTGAGATCGTTTCTACTTACTGTTTTCCTTAAAGGAGTCCTGGGACCACTTTCCAGATCCATGCTGAAAATGCAGATTCCAGGGCCTCACCCATAACCTACGGAGTCAGAAATTCCTTAGGTGATCTTTTTTTTGTAGTAAAGCCTGAAAATCACTTCTCTGTCAGCGTCTCTTCAGGTGGGAGGAAGGAGTGGAAGGTAACAGAAGGAAACAGACCAAGATGAAATGTTGGGACTTAACGGGATTGTTAATAGTGCTACGTAGGGTCTGCTGGAGGATCTAGGAAACAGGAATGTGAGAAGAGCTGTCAAAAAGAGATGTCTCAGGAGACTGTTAATTTACTCACTTGGTTGAAAATGCAAGAAAGGAAGACAGAGGTGAGGCATATAGAACCCTAAGACTCTGGGATTGGTAACCTAGGAGGCCAGAGGCAGGGGAGATGCTGGGTGAGGGGCAATGATGCTCACCGTCAGGAGGGCTTGGGGATGCGCCACAGCACGGACCCGATAGGCTGGGGCTAAGAGCCACGCTGTCACAGTCGTGAGCCTCCCTCTGTCTGTCCCTGGCTTGAAGGTTAAACTTGCACACCTTGTGTCCCGTCACACCTCTCTCATGTTAGACAATAAGTAGTTGCCATTTCTCTGGGTCTTAGTACACACTTAACACCCAAGCTGTGGACATGGGGAGCTTTGTGGTGTGAGAGGCTTCCCGGGGGCTTAAAGAACAGGCTTGCTTCATGGGGCTGGTCAAAGGGGAGCCCATTCAGTGACATACTGGTCCCTGTGGGGGAGAGCGTTTCAAGCACTGGGATCTGTGTTAGCAAAGCCAAGAGCAGGGTGAGGAAAGAACCAAGCGGCTGGGAATCACTAACATGTGTACGTGTCCGTGATGCAAGGCTGCAGACAGCAGCCTTCTGAAGACTTTGTAAGTCTGTGATTTGTCCTGAAGGCCATGGGGAGCCATGGAAATGTTTTAAGCTGGAGAATGACATGATGAGATTTATTTTTAGCTTAGGAAGTACTATACCTGGGCTGTTGTTTGATTATATCAGTGACAAGAGAATCAGATGTGGGGCAAGTTAGTTACTTTTTCATTTGCTGCCCAGACAAGAGGAAAATGCACATTTTGAGGACTTTGGTGGTGCTTAGCTTCCTAAGTCACCTGGCTGGGTTTGGCCTCCATCATTCTCCTTATTCCCTACTGTCCACCTTTTCTGATGTGCTTTGAAAAGGAAACAAAGATACTTTCTATAACTCCAAACAGGAATTGGGAAGGAATGCTTGGGGATGAATTTATCTTTTAGAGTTTTCTCATATACTTTTCCAAAATTTGAAAGCAATTATTACACAAATGAGCCACCTGGTGGCTCAGATGGTGAAGAATCTGCCTGCGATGCAGAAGACCTGGGTTTGATTCCTGGGTTGGGAAAATCCCCTGGAGAAGGGCATGGCAACCTGCTCCAGTATTCTTGCCTGGAGAATTCCAAGGACTGAAGAGCTTGGCGGGGTATAGTCGATGGGGTTTGCAAAGAGTCGGATACAACTGAGCAAGTAATACTTTCACTTTCAATACAGAAAAGGATGCAAATATTAATGACTTTTAAAAGTTATTGATAAACCTGCTTATTTTTGCAAGAAGGAATCCAATAAAAATAAGGCAGATGGTTATGGAATTTCTTATCTATGAGGCTGAGTCGGAACCAGGTGCAGGGGAAGGGACCTTTCTTTGTACCTGTTGACTTGGTTTTGACTTACTGTGGATGGTGACTGCAGCCATGAAATCAGAAGGCAGGCAACTGCTTCTTGGCAGGAAAGCTATGACAAACCTAGACAGAGAGCTGAAAAGCCGACAAAGGTCGACACTGGCCGACACGCTGCCGGCAAAGGTCCATATAGTCAAGGCTATGGTCTTCTCACTGGTCATGTATGGTTGTGAGAGCTGGGCCACAAAGAAGGCAGAGGGTCGGAGAATTCATTTCAGTTCAGTTGCTCAGTCGAGTCCGACTCTTTTGTGACCTCATGGGCTGCAGCAAGCCAGGCTTCCCTGTCCATCACCAACTCCTGGAGCTTGCTCAAACTTATGTCCATCGAGTTGGTGATGCCATCCAACCACCTCATCCTCTGCCGTCCCCTTCTCCTCCCACTTTCAATCTTTCCCAGCATCAAGGTCTTTCCCAATGATTTGGTTCTTCGCATCAGGTGGCCAAACTATTGGAGTTTCAGCTTTAGCATCAGTCCTTGTAATGTATATTCAGGACTGTTTTCCTTTAGGATGGACTGGTTGGATATCCTTGCAGTCCAAGGGACTCTCAAGAGTCTTCTCCAACACCACATTTCAAAAGCGTCAATTCTTCGGTACTCAGTTTTCTTAATAGTCCAGCTCTCACATCCATACATGACTACTGGAAAAACCATAACTTTGACTAGATGGACCTTTGTTGGCAAAGTAATGTCTCTGCTTTTTAATATGCTGTCTAGGTTAGTCATAGCTTTTCTTCCAAGGAGCAAACGTCTTTTAATTTTATGGCTGTTGTCACCATCTGCTGTGATTTTGGAGCCTAAGAAAATAAAGTCTGTCACTGTTTCCATTGTTCCCCATCTATTTGCCATGAAGTGATGGGACCAGATGCCATGATCTTAGTTTTCTGAGTGTTGAGTTTTAAGCCAACTTTTTCACTCTCCTCTTTCACTTTCATCAAGAGGCTTTTTAGTTCTTTGTCACTTTCTACCATAAGGGTAGTATCATCTGCTTGTCTGAGGTTATTGATATTTCTCCCAGCAATCTTGATTCCAGCTTGTGCTTCATCCACCCTGACATTTCACATGATGTACTCTGCATATAAGTTAAATAAGTAGGGTGATAATATACAGTCTTAATGTGCTCCTTTCCCAAATTGGAAACAGTCTGTTGTTCCATGTCTGGTTCTAACTATTGCTTCTTGACCTGCATACAGATTTCTCAGGAGGCAGGTAAAGTAGTCTGGTATTCCCATCTCTTGAAGAATTTTCCACAGTTTGTTCTGATCTACACAGTCAAAGGCTTTGGCGTAGTCAATAAAGCAGAAGTAGATGTTTAGTTGGAACTTTATTGCTTTTTCGATGATCCAGTGGATGTTTGGCAGTTTGATCTCTGGTTCCTCTGCCTCTTCTAAATCCAGCTTGAACATATGGAGGTTCATGGTTCATGTACTGTTGAAACCTGGCTTGGAGAATTTTGAGCATTACTTTGCTAGCGTGTGAGATGAGTGCAATTGTGCAGTAGTTTGAACATTCTTTGGCAATGCCTTTCTTTGGGATTGGAATGAAAATTGACCTTTTCCAGTCCTGTGGCCACTGCTGAGTTTTCCAAATTTGCTGGCATGTTGAGTGCAGCACTCTCACAGGATCATCTTTCAGGATTTGTAATAGCTCAACTGGATTTCCATCACCTCTACTAGCTTTGTTCATAGTGATACTTCCTGAGGCCCACTTGACTTTGCATTCCAGGATGTCTGGTTCTAGGTGAGTGATCACACCATCATGATTATCTGGGTCATGAAGATCTTTTTTTGTATAGTTCTTCTGTGTGTTTTTGCCACATCTTTTTAATTTCTTCTGCTTTTCTGTCCTTTATTGTGCCCATCTTTGCATGAAATGTTCTCTTGATATCTCTGATTTTCTTGAAGAGATCTCTAATCTTACCCATTCTATTGTTTTCCTCTATTTCTTTGCACTGATCACTGAGGAAGGCTTTCTTACCTCTCCTTGCTATTCTTTGAAACTCTGTATTCAAATGGGTATATCTTTCCTTACCTCCTTTGCCTTTAGCTTCTCTTCTTTTCACAGCTATTTGTAAGGCCTCCTCAGGCAACATTTTGCCTTTTTGCATTTCTTTTTCTTGGTGATTGTCTTGATCACTGCCTCCTGTACAATGTCAGGAACCTCTGTCTATAGTTCTTCAGGCACTCTGTTTATCAGATCTAATCCCTTAAATCTATTTCTCACTTCCACTGTATAGTTTTAAGGGATTTGATTTAGGTCATACCTGAATGGTCTAATGGTTTTCCCTACTTTCTTCAATTTCAGTCTGAATTTGGCAATAAGGAGTTCATGATCTGAGCCACAGTCAGCTTCTAGTCTTGTTTCTGCTGACTGTATAGAGCTTCTCCATCTTTAGGGCAAAAATATAATCAATCTGGTTTCGGTATTGACCATCTGGTGATGTCCATGTGTAGAGTCTTCTCTTGTGTTGTTGGAAGAGGGTGTTTGCTACTACCAGTACATACACTTGGTAAAACTCATTTGTCACAGAATTGTTGCCAAAGAGTTGAATACTTGTTGCCGAGGAATTGATACCTTGTTGCGGAGGAATTGGTACCTTCCTATTGTGGTGCTGAAGAAGACTCCTGAGGGTCTCTTGGACAGGAAGGAGATCAAACCAGTCAGTCTTAAAGTAAATCAACCCTGAATAATTATTCGACTGATGCTGAAGTTGAAGCTCCAGTATTTTGGTCATCTGATGTGAACAGATGACTCATTGGAAAAGTCTCTGATGCTAGGAAAGTTTGAGGACAGAAGGAGAAGAGGGAGTCAGACGATGAGGTGGCTGGATGGCATCACTGATGTAATGGACATGAAGTCAGGCAAACTCTGGGAGATGGTGGAGGACAGGGAGGCCTGTCGTGGTGCAGTCCATGGGGTCACAAAGAGTCAGATATGACTGGGCGACTCAACAGTAAAATAGTTTGTATTTCCAAAAAGTAAAATTAAATTACCAAAGTTGAAAAATGATAGATATTGAATTTAACAGAAAAAGGTGAATCTAACTTTATATCAAATAAATAAATATCTCACCTAAGAGAAGTCATTCAAGTCACTTTTAAACACAGTGTTCTGACTGTGTGCTCCCAATGTGATTTTTTTTCTAAGAAAAAATTGCCAAGAAATCTGGAAATTTACATAAGCTGTTGGTAGTGGTGATTATGTAGCAATCTTGAAACATTACATGTATTGCAAGACCCAGCAAATGAGGATATTGGGGATGTTGGGAACTTAGGTTCTTACTATGAGGTAGGGGAGATAGATATATGGACTGGGATAGGATGATTCTTGTCTGAATTATTACTCTAATGGTTATGAAATGGTAATTTTCTGAATTCCTTCCTCATTTATTAGTTCATTTTCTTCTGTAAAAAGCTTTCTTTTCTATTTCTTCCCACTTTTATTTTTTCATATCAGACTATATTTTGCCCTCGCCACAACCAATGTGCTATAGTCATTTCTGTGATTAGCCATTTTGATGTTCAAATTATGCATTTTCCCAGTGAGAATTTCTGTAAGCCAGAACCTGTGTCCTTTTGATACATCTCCATTATGCAGAGATACACCTTTTTTGAAAAAATTGTGTCTGCTAAGACAAACCTAAGTATCACGAAACAAAGCAAACACAAACTCAAATCATAACAAAGCAAAAATGAAACCAAATAAAGGGATTTGTCTAATAAATGCAATATGAGTTCTTTGATTAAATCTGGTAGATATAGCTCTATATATCTTTATCTCTATCTCTATATTATTAGTCTGTATATACATATATAATTTAAATATACATACACATATACATCTCAATCATCTGCATAAGAATTTATAGGGATATTTGGGGAACTTAAGAACTATATATTAGATAATAGTATTGTATCAATGTTACATTTTTTGATAAGATAATCATGTTGTGGAAATGAAGAGAACCTTTTATTCTTTTGAGATATACTGTGAAATATTGGGGGGGTGGTGTCTTGAAGTCATAAAACTAATGCAACTAATTCTAAATGGTTAAATAAAAACGAGTATGTATGTGTGCAGAGAGATAAAGCAAATTTGAGATGGTGTGGACAACTGGCGAATCTAGGTGAGCTATTCATTATACTCATCTTACAATTTTCTTTGTGTTGAAAGATTTTTAAAATAAAAAGTTGGAGAGGAAGGAACACATTGTTGGATCAAATGAGAAAGACTGTGGCAGGCAGGACTGGGTCAAGCTGCAAACTGTGAACTTCCGCGGGCTGTCTTAGAGGGTACTAGAAGGCGGGGCCGCAGGGGAAGGTGGTTTGAGGAAAAAAGAAAACGGAACATCAAGGGCAGCGGTGATTGAGGACCTGTGAGCCTTGGGTTTTAATCATGCAGCTATATGTTTTAAATATGATTTCATTTCATACCCATATTTCACACACACAAATTGAGGTCCTATTCCAACTCTGTCCCAGGCCCACTCACTCAGTGAGAGGAGCATTGCTTGGCTTGTCTGATAGGTGACTTTTAGTCCAAAGCTCCTTCTCATGAGTGACTTCAATTCTTCCTCATTAATCTTGCTGGAGAACCATGGTTAAATGATTGTGGGAGGGTACATTTAAGATATCCAGTGATCAACAGTGTGGCTTATTTTCTGTCAAGTATGACTTTGTCGTTTTTATCTGATGCTTACCACACAGCTTCACACAAAACAGGTTTGCTCCTCTGCCTGCCCTCCCTTCCCCCCAGCTCCCAGTACAGATTTGTATTCCTGGTATCCTGCTTTCATTTGATGAGTTCTCAGGGGCCCCAGTTCTTGTCTTGTCCCCAGGAGTAAAGCAGCAACTGCTTTAAACTGATAACGACACAATTTTGCTGCCCTATAGACAGTCATTTAAACTCTGTGATATGTGGCCACTGCCTCAAAATTCAAGCAATGGAAATGACATCATTATCAGCCAACTCTTTATGATGAAAAATGACCCACATTAGGAAACAATCTGAACCCAGGGAAACTTCGGTGATCCATCATCACAATTATAATGTGCTGGTCTTTTATGTAAATCCAACCCACAGTGAAGCCAGGTTTGGGTGGAAGACTGGGGGGATGAGAAATCCTGTGGAAAATGAACATTAGGACAATATAATTAAGCAAAAGGGAAAGCTTCAGATAATGTATGTTTCTCCAGGGATCATTTCACGCTTTAGAGATCCTGACAGATCTAGGCTGGGAGGGTTGCATCATCCTTATTAAAAGCATTTGTTAAATGCCCAGAGCTATGCAGAGACATACTGGGCTTCGTGCTGCATGAAGCTGGTTGAAAGCACTGGTCAAGGTACTACCTCCAGGACCTGGAGCCCTCCCTGGACTACCTCACTGCAAGGTGGCCCCCTGGCCACGGAGAAGACCTCACATCATGCGCTGGAGGATAATGTCCTGTCAGGGGTGGGAATGTGGGGGTGTCTGGTTTCCCTCATTCCCCTTCTGTCCCTCTGACCAACAGACCATTTCACTGTCTTTTGACCAGCATGTGGCCAGCCGCAGGCTCATGGTGGCCTGAGCATGAGGTGGAGAGGAGTGGGATTGTCAAGTGGATACCATATCATTGCCTGTCTTACCAGTAAACAAAGGCCTCGGTGGCCATCAAAGCAGCAGCTGCTACAGTCGGCCGCCAGCTGGGCGCCTGAGGGGACTCAGGTTGGAGAAAAGCAGGATACAGGTCCTACATCATTAAGGTGTATATCAGAGGAATGGTTTCAATGAGGCCAGACTCTTGTATCTTCTCATACTTAGAAAAGCGTTAACTAAATTCATTAACTTGAGATGTCTAATTTTATTTAAATAACAGTAATCTTTTGATGTTTCTTTTTTTTTTTTTGGTGAAAATTCCTGTTTGCCCTGGCTGCTCCCTAACCTTTTCAGGGCAGGGCCTCTGAGTGATCTGTGAGGCTGTCTTCTGGGCTTAAGTCCTCAGTATGTCTGCTACTGCTGCTGCTAAGTCACGTCAGTCGTGTCCAACTCTGTGTGACCCAATAGTCTGCTGAGTAAGCCATAATTCTCAACTTTTAGGCTGTGTGTTTTTAGTTGACAGTCACCATCCACCTGCAGGAAGATGATACTTTTCAGAGAGCGCAGCAGGTAGAGCCTTTGGTGATGAATCTTGCCTGTATCCGTGGGCACACATGATCACTCCTGGTCCCCTTCACCTGTCCTCACGTGGTCCTTAGAGTCTGTGTTTAGTGTTGTCCCATTTTGTCAAAGCTTACAAAGAGGGAGAGTGTATGTGTGTGTGCCTGTGTGTGGAGATGTAAGGGAGGTGAGGAGAGATAAAGAGGATTGATGGTTGCGTTGATCCCAGACAATTGAGGATGGAGTACAGACTTATCAAGCTATCTCTCAGTTGCCTGTACCCTTGGATATGAGAAAAGCACAAGGAGGTGAAATTTTCTCTCATTCATCCCTCATTCCCACTCAGGAGGCCCTGGGACCCACAGGCTAGCCTGGTAGCTCTGGGCTCATGAGTGCTATAAGCAGGACGTCTGCATCTCAGCCCCCACCTACGGATACCGGGTTCCCTTCAGAGTTATTCTTCTGTGAAGCACTTTGCGGTATCATCTTTTCTCCCCTCCTTGACTCTGCCTATCAAGTACGAAAAGTGTTAGGTGCTTCAGTGGTGTCTGACTCTTTGCAACCCCATGGACTTTGGCCCGCCAGACTCCTCTGTCCATGGGATTCTCCATGGAAGAATGCTGGAGTGGGTTGTCATGCCCTCCTCCAGGGATTGAACCCGTGTCTCTTACTTCTCCTGCATGGGCAGGCAGATTCTTTACCACCAGCGCCACCTGGGTACCTGTTATATATGCTCTTCTTATCCTAAAATCATTGTTTGGATTATAAGGTCCTGGCTTGCTTTCTTCTGTTCTTTAATGCTCTCCTACAGGATATAAAAACCTTTTCCATTTTTGGGCCAGTAATATCTAAGAGCTCCTCCTAGATGTTCATTCTTTGTATCTAAGTCTTTGCCTCCCTGAGGAATACAAATACCCCTCATAGGGCAACCCATTGAGCATGGCATGGATTTGTGGATTGCAGACATTTTTTAATATGACAGCTGACAGAAGATTTCAAAGGATAAAGGGCATATGGTAATGTATACCTTTCAATGCTACTCTCTCAATTCGTCTTACCCTCTTCTTCCCCTGCTGTGTCAACCCTCCAATTAAAAAAAAAAAAAAGATGAAGGGCAGATAGGTCCAGAACACAACAGCCCCACAGGGCAGATAGGATGGAGTCTTGGGGAGAGGAGAACATGGTGGGCCTAGTGCACAGGATGAGGGAAATCCCATCTAACATGACTCCACATTTGCTCAGACTTAGACTCTGCTCTAAATCTGTATACAAATCATGAGGAAATGGCAACTCACGCCATTGTTCTTGCCTGGGAAATCCCATGGACAGAGGAGCCTAGCAGGCTTCAGTCCATGGGGTCGCAAAGATTGGGACATGACTTAGTGACTAAACACCACCACCACAGATGATGCAGTTTAATCCCACAGCCACTTCAGAATGCTGTATGGGAGCTTTGACCATCCCCTTCAGTAGAAGAGGCGCCTGAAGCCTAGAAAGGTTAAGTGAGTGAGGATCACACGGTTCATGGACAGAGCTGGGATCCAAACCTTGGCAGCCTGGCTCTCAGCTCCTGCCGTTCACCGCCTCGCCTCACCGGGAGGAGGAGGAGCACCTCTGGGGAGAAGTCTGTCAAGCTTCCTGGAAGGAAGCCTTGGTTTCAGACACTCAGGCCTGCCTGTCTTCCAAGGCCCCTTAGCTGTCTCTGGGTGTAGTAGAGATGTGTGTTGTGGTGGTGGCCGGTGGTCACATCCCTTCGGGAGGGAGTGATAGGTTTGCCAGCCTCCCTCTGTTCTGGTGGAATCACCTTCAGAGCAGCCGTGGCATCTTATTTACCCTTGGCAGAAGCTTAGACCCTCCCTGAGTCACCTTTGGGACTTGTAGTTCTAGCAGCTTCCTAATCAGACCCCCATGGCAGTTGAAGCAGTACCAGGGGGACATCCTTGGTTGTCCAGCAGTTAAGACTCTGCTCTTCTGCTGCAGGGGGCGCAGGTCTGATCCCTGGCCTGGGAACTTAAGATTCCTAATGCCCCATGGTGTGGCCAAAAAAAGTAAAAATAAAAAAACAAAAAGAAACCACTGCCAGGAAATGCCCAGTTGATTTGTCTACTGAGATTAATGAAACCAAATCTTGGGCTCCACAGACGTCACTGGACATGCTCCAGTTGGCCTCAGCTGTAGTCCAATGGCTGCTTACTGAGAGAGCCATCAGTTCAGTCAGCTCAGGGCGGGTGTCTGCTGAGTGTTCTCCCACCATGGGGAAAGGCAGGGCTGTGCTTTCTGCAAAGGAAACAACCTGTTTCACTCTGGGCTAAAAAGGAGGCAAGAAAACCATTTTGGAACATACCCTAAGAAAGACAGTCTTCCTGGCTCCCCAGTGTGGCTGAGGTACAGTCAGGGTCGGGCTCCACGGTGACCGAGTCAAGGAGTTGGGCTCCTTTGGAAGCTTTGTGTGTTGGCTCTGACTCCACCCCCACAGCTTCAGGTTGGGATGGGAAATGTAGGGCATTTTGAAATCATCGTCTCTTAGCTATGGTTTCAATCATGCTTTCTCTGATGAATAATCCATACATGGTTACCAGGACGCATTTAATCGTTGTCCATCTTCTTGTCCTCCATGGTAGGAAAGGGGGAGGGTGAAAACAGCATCACGAGATCCATCCACCTCTCTTTGGGAGCCCTGATCTTTTGACCAGCTCAGATCTTTCTTCCCCACTTAGCAAAGAGCGCGGGGATATGAGGCATGGGGACCCTCTGAAAATGTTGTGTTGGGAGGAACAGAAATAATTCACTGTGGCTGGGAGGCACAAGATCTGATCTGCCTCTGTAAAATTCCTCTTCATTTGTGCCTTTGGTGAGACTCATAGGTCTGAAGTTTGGAGCGTGCTATCATTAAATTTACCATAGCATTTATATTCAACTGGCTTACCAAGTATATCACCTCTCATGTCCAATCTACTTCTTAAAGCTCCCCAGTGAAGAGCTCTCAGATGTGCCTGGATTGTGTTTCCTGAAAGTTCTTCAGTATATGGTACGTATTCATGACTGGATTTTAAAACCAGAGATTCTTCATGCCCCACTTCAGCTGATTCCCTCTTCAGAGCCTCTACAGAGGATGCACTTCTAATCAGAGCCAGGTTGGATTTGTCGGTGTGGTGGGGGTTGTGATGACCAAGCTTCACTGGGTAGCAGAAGCTGAACAGTGTTATGCCAGGAACACTGGGTTAAGAAATAACTCAGCCAGGTGTTAGCCTAGTTACACTGGACTTGACTTAAACCTCTCTGAGCATCAGTTTCTTATTCATAGTGTAGATAATAATACACACCTTGAAAGGTCTGGGGAAGGCTCAAGTCAGATAAGGTTGGGAAGTGCCTTGGGAACTGCACAATATTAAACACACGGAAATTGTGAGTCTTGGACTTAAGTTGGATCAAATAGGTTTTGAAGGAAGACGGTCTAAGTCTGGAGCTTTGTTAAACAGATATTTCTTATTGATTTTTCTCCTAACAGGATTTAATCTATACTCTGTTGCCTTATGTCTAATTTTTCCAAAGATAGGCCAGTTAAAAAGGTTTGTGCTTTAAATCATGTTGTACAGGGCCCTGCACTTTGCTGAGCCAAGGTGGAAACTGGTCAGAGCCGGAGCAATCCTGTCTGGAACAGGTGTATGTGTTTGTAAGAGTCCCTGCTTGGTTGCCGCGGTGGGGCCCCTCCTCTGGCCCCGTCTTCCACCTCTGCCAGGCCTTTGAACTGTCTCACTGGTGTACTGAGTTCTGTAGAGGCTGGGGGCTGTGGTTACATCTGTGCTCAGAGTCTGCAGGTCTTTCAGAAAGAGAGGTGGTTTGACACTTAGAGAATTATTATAATTGCTACTACTTATTATTTACTGTATGCCAGGTGCCGAACTTTCCATACACTACCCCAATTAAATCTTCACAGCAGCTCCATAAGGTAGGAACTCCTGTCAACCTCATTTTGCAGATAAGGAATCTGAGCTTAGAGAGTTTTAGATCAGATGTCAGAGGTCAACAGCTAACATAGTACAGATCAGGAGTCCCATGTGGGACTATGGGGCCCCAAACGTGGTTCTTAGCAGAATGCTGCCCCTGGGCCTGGACGGGCTGCAACTGGACACGGAAACCAGAGCCTCAGATCCCAGGGCAAGATCAAACTTAGCCCTGGGGAGTGTTCTCCTCTTGCTGAAGGGAGGGGAGGCAGTGGGCTGGGAGTGCCTAGGACTTCTGTCTTGTGGCACTGAGGTATCAAGCCCAACATTAGTCCCAGACTGAAAATGCCACAGGCCAGTTCAGGCAGGTGTGTACACAGTACCAATGTGCTATGTATGGGGCCCCTTTGCTTCAAAGTCTGTTCATTAAACACGTAACTGTCCACTTAAAACATTTCTTTTCCAAACAGTTACCCCTACATATTTGGGCAGTTTAAAGGGGTGGGGTGAGCTACAGATCATTACAGCTCTTTGATCTTGATTTCTTACTGTTCATTCATTACTTATGTTACTGCCTAAAAAAGGAAAGGAAGAAGAAAGAAAGAAAGTAGGAAGAAAGAAAGACAGTTTATTCAAGGAAGGTAAGGAAAAGGAGACAAGGAAGTGGGGGAAACAATGTGATCCAGAGTGGAATAAAATAGCATGAAACCAAGGACTCTGACATCTTCTCCACCCACCCAGTGCCATCCCATAAATCTTTACATTACATTCCACTAAATGTTCAGAAATGTAACTGCACTTGCAAATAATTGCTGCCATTGAATGAATCCACCCTGGCATATCCATTTGAGCTCAAAATAACCCATGTAACCTAAGAGTAAATCAGTGACCGGACACCCAGTGCCAAGCATAATCTCAAGCAACATTTAACTAGGTTCAATATTTATTTCCCTGCCTTGAGTCACTTTGAAATGATCTGGACTCAGTTCAGACAGGTCCAGCCCTAATTTTATGGTGCTCTTGGAACCCTTCCAGCAGCACGAGGGCTCGGATGTCAGAGAGTTCCAGAAAAATGAGATCCCTCACAGAAGATTTCACAATTTAAGGCACCCTCCTTTCAATATTTTGCAACATGTGGGCCTTTTGACTAAAGATACAGTTTTTTGAGACAGCTTTGAGCATCCTTAAGAAATTTGCCTCACCCACACCCTGACTTTTACCTCCACCCTAGGGACAGGTTGGGTGACATTAACCTGGTTAACAGCCTGTGTAAATAAAATCTCTGAATATCCACAAGCAAGAAAATTTACTACCATTTTCTGAATGAATGCCATTTTCCACACAATTATGGCAGCCAGATTTGGGAAGCTTTAGGACACATTAAAACAGCAGATAATGTGGCTCCAATTTTGATGGATACAGGAACACATCAAATACATAGCAACTAATTCTCAAACTTCTGTATCTCAAATGCTCAATCAATAGTAAACCAACCAATTTTAGTGTACATCTGAGATAAATCTTAAGATGGCAGATTGACTTATAGCTCCCTGTTAAAGGGATATTGAGCTGACATTGAGTGACCTCATACTCAGCCAAAACATTTATTATGAAAGTCTGATGTGGTTAAGTGCAATGATTGATATTGGCCCATTCGGCTCTAAATGCAGCCTTTCGTCTGTTGTAGTTGGGAGGAGTCAAAGACCTCACTCATGAAATCAAACATTTCCCTTCTCTTTATTTCTCCTTTATCTATAGATGATTAGTCTTGATTCAGAACAACAATGTGCATTCTGGAATCTGAGAGATCTAGTTCATGTCCTAGGAGCACCATTTATCAGCTTTTGAGCAAAATATTAAGTTTCTTTCAGGAGTAGTTTTCTTATCTGTGGAGTTAGAAGGATTGGGATGAAATGATGTATTTAAAGCAATTAGCAAAGTGCCCAAGCACATACTCAAGAAATTCTAGTCATATTATTGTTATAGTAATGTCATTATTTTTGATTAAAATTATTTTGACTACTGATTTCACAGTTCTATAGACTATTAATGCTATCAGTAGAGATAACAACAACAATAATTATCTTATTTTGTTGATACCTACTAGTACCAGGCATGGCACTCAATGCTTAAAATATATTTTCTCATTTAATTCTTACAACAACCCTTTGAAGTTGGTTGCTGTTTTTATTCTAGTTGTTGGAAATGAAGAAACTGAGGTTCAGGGAAATGAGCAAATTAGTTGAGATCACACAGTTGGCAGACATCCAAACATACAACATTACACTGGCCTCCTTTCTCCATGTTACATAGGTTGATAACCTTTTTGTATTATTACACCCTTAGGGAAACAGGAAACTAATAATTTGAGAGAAGTCACTTTATCTCTCTGGACCTTAGATTTTCCATCAGTCAAATGAAAAAGTTGGAATGGATGATATCTGAGATTTTAGGATTCCAGGATTCTACTGTGATCACTTGTTGTCAAGAGAGAAATGCTTGGAAAATGTGTAAATTTGTTATTTTTTTTAATGTGTTTGAAAAGGATATTGTACACATGCCATGGTTGCTTCTCCAGTCAGGCTGGAAGGAGAAACATCACTGTCCTTTCCATAATGGCCTAATCCCCTCTTCTTAAGCTATCCTTTCAAACTCTGGTGTGGAGGAAGCTGTTAACTCACCCAGACACACTTGTCTGCTGTGTCCATGGTTGGTCCAGCAGAATTTAGGACAATCTTTCATTTGGATCAAGCTGCACTTCCTGCTTCCAATCTTTATTCCTCCAAGACGCTTAACATTTCCTACTTCCCAAATCCTTAAGTAAATCCTCCTATCATTCTGGGAATATGCTGTAATTAAAAGCTAATTGCCATTGGGTCCTCACTTCAGGGTGGATGTAAAATGAAGCCACTAATCACTCTTGTGGTGGGTTAGGTGTTTAAAATATTTCACATCCTGGCCAAAACAAGCTAGGCAGTTTCTAGATATGGCCTGTTTAGGGTCTGGGCTTCCAGGGTAGAGAAGGTCAGCAAAGGTCAACAAAGGTAGGGAGAAGTGGTGTGAGGATGGAAGGGTGTGGAGGTGATAGAGCTCTGAGCCTCAGTTTCTGGCTGGATGCAAGCCCTGGGTATTTCCTGATGACATGGACCCAGTGTCCTGGTTCTGAGTTCTTAATTTTACTGCCTGACTGCAGCTGTCTGCTGGTGCTAGCTTCCTGAACCATTGTTTATTCTGATAGCGGGAAGAGCATGCAGAAATGTTGTATATGGTAGACTGACTCTTCAAGTGTAGCCAGGATTCCACATTTTGGCCTTCCACTCCTTTGGGTTTGGAGTAAGGAAAAAGTGAGTGAGAAAGAACAAATCATCTGCCTTTAGGTCCTAGGACTAGTCCCTTTATAATGTGTTTATATAGATATGAACCTGTGAAGAGAATTTGATCACCTCAATAATGTCAGTCAAACCATAGATTATTGGGGGAAAATTAGAGTTAAACAGCCTGTTGAAACTAAGGATACTAAACAATTATGTGGCTAAATTAAGAGAAAAGAATTTTTAGATCTGTTTGTTTTCATTGACTTACATGTATAGAGTCAGACTAAGCCAAGACCCAGGACAATGCATGAGGAAGTTCCAGTTAGCCGTTTCATACCTTCTGCCAGTTTGAGGAAGATAAAGAGAAAATCTCAATTGGGTGAAGTGTTTTAGGGGTGAGAGAGGGGGATAGAAGTTGATGGTATGCTTTATGGAATATTCTTTCAGCATGACATTGGAATCCCAGAAAGCTCTTGAGCATTTGCTATTGATTTATCTTTATTTTTTTTTATTTTTTTTATTTTTTTTTTAAATATTATTTTACTAGTTGGAGGCCAATCACTTTACAACATTTCAGTGGGTGTTGTCATACATTGGCATGAATCAGCCATATAGTTACACGTATTCCCCATCCCGATCCCCCCTCCCACCTCCCTCCCCACCCGACTCCTCAGGGTCCTCCCAGTGCACCAGGCCCGAGCACCTGACTCATGTATCCCACCTGGGCTGGTGGTCCGTTTCACCATAGATAGTATACATGCTGTTCTTTCAAAACATCCCACCCTCACGTTCTCCCCCAGAGTTCAAAAGTCTGTTCTGTACTTCTGTGTCTCTTTTTCTGTTTTGCATATAGGGTTATCGCCACCATCTATCTAAATTCCGTATATATGTGTTAGTATACTGTAATGTTCTTTATCTTTCTGGCTTACTTCACTCTGTATAATGGGCTCCAGTTTCATCCATCTCATTAGAACTGATTCAAATGAATTCTTTTTAACGGCTGAGTGATTTATCTTTAAAATAAATAAGAAATATATTTTTAAGAAAAGAAGAAAAATCTTAATCTGAGAGTGATTGGTTCTGATGGTTTGTACCCACCCATTAAAGTTCAGGAGGTTACTCATTTGGGGGCATTTTCTATGGGAGGATTGGAATTAAGTTGTTAAGCAAGATTTTTTGTCTTTTAAATATTATTTACTAAAAATCTGACCTGACTTTGTGGGGAAAATGTAAAAAAGACATAAAAATGTCTCTTTTTTCCCCCCCTGAGGTCTCCTTCAATCTTGCAGTTCAAGACTTGTCAGAGATTTTTACCAAACCTGTTTTTCAGGGATTTAAATTCTGCTCATAAAAATTAACTTCAGGCTTTTATGCACGTTAAAAACAGAATTCATGTGGTTTTTAAAAAAAAAAATCCTGCAGGCCTTTAAAAGAAGGACTAAGGAAAATATACCTTCCTAGATGGCTTCTGCTGTGGCTCCATGGCCTGTTTTAGTTTAAGGAACCATTATAGTTCGGTAGATCATCTTTCCCCTGTCTCCTAGCGGCACGAGGTAGCTCCAGTTTTATTCGGAGCCCTCAAAGGAAAATGCCAGCTGTTTTTTCTTTCTTTCTTTTTTTCTACTGAAAATTGATTTAAGAGCTCAGAAAAGGCGTAAGATAGCTTCACAGTGCAGAGCGTGAATTCCTGTGTGGGTCCTAGGGAGGCTCACCCTGTGCTCCAGAACAGATCACATTGTCCTTGGAGCCATAGTACAGAGCATCAATCTTACCCTCCCAGGCTTTGAAGACCAGGCCTGCCCATGGCCCAACCCTGTTTCCCTTGGGTCCCCATAACAAAGAAGGATGTGCTTTCAAGATCATAGATCATCTCCCCATCTAGGGTTGGCCTGGCCCAACGGGAAGCTAAGAAAATACCTCTGGGCTACTTCACTTGGGGGGAACTTCCCAAGTTTGTGGAGGACAGCCTCCTTGGACTCTGCTAATATAACTTCTGCTGATTCTTTTGGCTTCTCTTAGGGTGATGTCATGATGCCCTACCCTTGCGGGATTATGAGAACACACTAGATAAGCTCTTTGGTCAGATGGGGAACTATGTTATGGAAGATGCAGGGGTTCATTCATTCATTTACTTGTTCATTCAAGCATATAGTGTACACGTACCCTGCACAAGGCACAGTTCTTGGTGCTAAAGTAATCAGCTGAAAGATGTAAGCCTTTCCTCATGGAACTGGAGCCTCCAGGTGAGAGAAAGCACAGTGATACGATATGATGTACACAGTAAGTCAGTACTGAGATGGAGGCTGTGGGGGGAGGAGCAGCGTCTAACCCAAGGTGGAGAGGGGTTTATGGAAGGCTTCCTGGAGGGCGTAACTCATGGGTGAGATTTGAGGAAGAGATACAAATGAGAGGTCTGGTATCATCATTACAATTAATAATTCATTTCCAAGATAGAGATTTTGATGACTGTAATTGAGTCCCAAAGGGTATAGCCTTTCAGGATGTAGCCTGGGATCATTCGTTTCTAGCTGCTTCTTTGAAGAAGGAACCATTTTATTCCCTAACACCCAGTGTGGTCTCCAAAGGACTTTATCCTATTTACTAGCAAATCCCCAAAGTTTAGATTACAACTTGGCCAAGCTCAGGTTCCTGTCCCTACTTTCTATTATTTTTATGTGTAAGACTAGACTGATCATTGCTGCTTAGCTATGTCACAGTGTCTGTCTGATGAAGGATCTTATCAAAGATGCTTTTCAGGAAAGGGGCTCTATTCATTACTTGTCCCAGTATAACACTTTAACTACAGCCCTGATGGAGTAAGAGCTAACTAGATAAGGAACAGGAGGGGTTCCTTCTCCCTAAGCCGAAACATAAGCTTAAATGATGTTGCCTTATAAGTGGAGCAAATCTTCCTTATTCTGAAAGAGAAAAATCTAATAGCTTCACCAATCTATGACTTATAGCCTAGTAACTAGCAGGTAACACATGTTCATGCCCTTTCCTCAAGGAGGCAGTTCAGGTTCCCTCTAGCCCTGGAACTAGTCCTAATCTTAATGGTTTTGGGTCTCTTGTTTTCCAGCCCCTCCCCCCAGATGTTAGATGCAACAAGCAAAGAAAAGGGAAGGGATGAAGGAGTTGACTTCCAGAGGGGGCTAGGAGAGACTTCAGTCAGCTGGGCAATGGGGAAAGAGCAAGAGGAGACCCATAAGAAGCAGACACAGTAATTTAAAATTTAAGAGTATATGTGTGTCATTTAGTCGTGTCCAAATCTTTGTGACCCCATGGACTGTAGTCCTCCAGGCTCCTCTGTTCATGGAATTCTCCAGGCAAGAATACTGGAGTGGCCTGCCATTTCCTTCTCCAGGGGACCTTCCTGACCTAGGGATTGAATCCATGTCTCCTGCATTGCAGGCAGATTCTCTACCATCTGAGCCACCAGGAAAGCCCTAAAACTTAAGAGAGCTCTGGCCAAGTGGGTTGGGGATAGGGATTCAGTGAGAGCCTTGTGTTTTTCCCTTTTTTAGTGAGTCTTGGATTCTGTTTTCCAGGCATTTGGACATTTCCAAATGTCCAATTGAGAAATACACTAAGTAATTTCCTAATTTGTAATTGACATGAAAATTACAGCAATTTTTGAGAGGAAAGGAGTTTCTAAAGTTATTTTAAAAGTCATTGCAAAAGTATTGCTCTCTTTGATGAGATCTAAGATAGAATCATATTCTTTAAAAACAGAAAGAGAAATTAAGGAAACAATACCATTCACCATTGCAACAAAAAGAATAAAATACTTAGGAGTATATCTACCTAAAGAAACAATAGACCTGTACATAGAAAACTATAAAACACCGATGAAAGAAATCAAAGAGGACACAAACAGATGGAGAAACATACCGTGTTCATGGATTGGAAGAATCAATATTGTCAAAATGGCTATTCTACCCAAAGCAATCTATAGATTCAATGCAATCCCTATCAAGCTACCAACAGTATTTTTCACAGAACTAGAACAAATAATTTCACAATTTGTATGGAAATACAAAAAACCTTGAATAGCCAAAGTAATCTTGAGAAAGAAGAATGGAACTGGAGGAATCAACCTGCCTGACTTCAGACTCTACTACAAAGCCACAGTCATCAAGACAGTATGGTACTGGCACAAAGACAGAAATATAGATCAATGGAACAGAATAGAAAGCCCAGAGATAAATCCACGAACCTATGGACAACTTATCTTTGACAAAGGAGGCAAGGATATACAATGGGAAAAAGACAACCTCTTTAACAAGTGGTGCTGGGAAAACTGGTCAACCACTTGTAAAAGAATGAAACTAGAACACTTTCTAACACCATACACAAAAATAAACTCAAAATGGATTATAGATCTAAATGTAAGACCAGAAACTATAAAACTCCTAGAGGAGAACATAGGCAAAACACTCTCCGACATAAATCACAGCAAGATCTTCTATGACCCACCTCCCAGAATATTGGAAATAAAAGCAAAAATAAACAAATGGGACCTAATGAAACTTAAAAGCTTTTGCACAACAAAGGAAACTGTAAATAAGGTGAAAAGACAGCCCTCAGATTGGGAGAAAATAATAGCAAATGAGGAAACAGACAAAGGATTAATCTCAAAAATATACAAGCAACTCCTGCAGCTCAATTCCAGAAAAATAAATGACCCAATCAAAAAGTGGGCCAAAGAACTAAACAGACATTTCTCCAAAGAAGACATACAGATGGCTAACAAACACATGAAAAGATGCTCAACATCACTCATTATCAGAGAAATGCAAATCAAAACCACAATGAGGTACCATTACACGCCAGTCAGGATGGCTGCTATCCAAAAGTCTACAAACAATAAATGCTGGAGAGGGTGTGGAGAAAAGGGAACCCTCTTACACTGTTGGTGGGAATGCAAACTAGTACAGCCACTATGGAAAACAGTGTGGAGATTTCTTAAAAAACTGGAAATAGAACTGCCATATGACCCAGCAATCCCTCTTCTGGGCATACACACCGAGGAAACCAGATCTGAAAGAGACACGTGCACCCAATGTTCATCGCAGCACTGTTTATAATAGCCAGGACATGGAAGCAACCTAGATGCCCATCAGCAGATGAATGGATAAGGAAGCTGTGGTACATGTACACCATGGAATATTACTCAGCCGTTAAAAAGAATTCATTTGAATCAGTTCTAATGAGATGGATGAAACTGGAGCCCATTATACAGAGTGAAGTAAGCCAGAAAGATAAAGAACATTACAGTATACTAACACATATATATATGGAATTTAAAAAGATGGTAACGATAACCCTATATGCAAAACAGAAAAAGAGACACAGAAGTACAGAACAGACTTTTGAACTCTGTGGGAGAAGGTGAGGGTGGGATGTTTCGAAAGAACAGCATGTATATTATCTATGGTGAAACAGATCACCAGCCCAGGTGGGATGCATGAGACAAGTGCTCGGGCCTGGTGCACTGGGAGGACCTAGAGGAGCTGGGTGGAGAGGGAGGTGGGAGAGGGGATCGGGATGGGAAATACATGTAACTCTATGGCTGATTCATATCAATGTATGACAAAACCCAGTGAAAAAGTAAAAAATTAAAAATTAAAAAAAAAAAAGAATCATATTCTTTAAGTACTCTGGAAGGGAAGTAGCAAGGCTTAATGGATAAACAGCAGATTGTTTATCTGGAACCTGTTTCTGTACTGTTTCTCTAACTCTGAAAATAACTCTACCTTTCCATTCTGTTTTTTTTTTTTTGTTTGTTTGTTTGTTTTTTAATGGAGCTGGTTGCCTTGATAGAAAGTCCTGAGTGATATGTTCTTATAACGGAGATGTGCATGCAGATAGGTTTATAGAAACATTGTGTATATTTACATGAGACTTGGGAAAGGAAACTCAGCCATCAAATGAATCTCAGATGACATCAAGAAGGTAATTGGAGAATAAAAGAGATTGCATTCTTCATCATACAGATGGGGAGACCAAGGCACAGCAAGGTGAAGTAATCTAGTTGAGGTTCTATGAAGGGCAATGATGGAATTGACATGAACCTCTTCAAATCCTGAGGTTTTCCATCAGATTGTGACACTAACATTAAATCTGTATGCCATTCAAACTAGTTGACCTTCCCTTTAGTTTTTACGCTTCTTCTAAATTTTATTTATTACATGTTGGAACTCATCTCTTGGCTCTGCATTTGAAATTATTTTATGGCTCAAGCTTTGAAGGTTTATAATGCAATGGCCTCCTAATAGCAGGTCAATGAAAAAGACTTTCATTTGGCACTAGTTTCCAGTGATCTAACTAAGCCATTTAAAATTTAGCCAGGGATCCCAGTTATATGCTGAAATCCTGTCCTGCTGCTGATTGGCTGAAGGGGTGTTGGCTCCTCAGAGAAACCTCAGTAGCAACAATTACCACAGTCATACTACTTTTGTGGTGGAGGTGGTACATCTCCTGGGAATTTCCCTGACACTGCCTCTGTGCCAGGTTTTACATGGCCCTACTTGTTACTGAGGGTCTCAGGGAAATACAGCAAACCCAAGCAAGATGATCTGTTGACTATCATGGACTCTTTCCACACATCGCTGCCCACCCTGCCCTTCCCTATCCATCCACCACAGTCCGTCAGGGTTGTTCTTATAAAGCCTTTGAGAACCTTAAAGAAATATGCCCATTCATTCATTCTACATCCATTCATAAATACTAGGCACCTACTACATGCTTTGCTCCATGCTAGACAAATATAACACGTGATCCCCATTCGCTAGGGAAGTAAATGCCAATGTCCAGGGCAGGCACAGGCACATAGAATAAGATAAGAGGGTCCAATGCAAGTGTACTGTGAGGTAGCCCAGAGGAAGGAATGTGAGAAAGAGCATGAACTTCACTGATGACAGATTTGGGTTCAGATCCCATCCCTGCTGCTCACTGACTCTGTAGCCACAATTTCCTCAAATGGAAAATAGACTGGGGTAACTGTGAAGATTAAATAAGATAGTATATAGAACTACTTAATATAGACCCTACTACGTAGTGAGTAGTCAATACATGGGTATACACATAAAATATTATTACATAGATTATAAAAACAATAAGAATTTGAAAAAGTGGGAACTCAGTGTGGGCTGGATGAGAGGAAAAGACCTGTCAACTGGAAAGAGCTGGGTCCTTGAGGAATGAATTCAAATCAGATGAGGATGGGGTTAGAAGAAGAACACCCCAGGCAGTTCCAGACAGACAGGAGAACAAAGGTCTGGAGGCAGCAGGAAAGGTCTGAGGGGCTTTCTGGGAGAATTCAGAGCTGGGACCCCTGATGGGGAGCACAGGGATGCGGTGGATCCAGATTTTGGCAAGTGGTAAAGCCTTTACCTCCTTTCTTAGGTAGCCCTTACTGGCCTTGGTATGCTTCAAAAACTGCAGGCTTTTGAAATGTTCTTATACAATCAATTCTGCCATGTTTTAGCAGTTTAGGGACAATCCAAGGTATAATAGTCAAGAATATTTTCATTGTTGTTATTGTTGGGGGAAGTGGAGATATAACATATACTGACTGAGAAGAAAGAGCTAACAGGTTAAAAAAAAAAAGGTCATGGAAATAAATGAGCATCTGTCATTTTCTATGGGGTCTCCCTCTCTCCTTCCAGAGGCCCTTGTAAAGTCGTGCTGATTTATGACTTTGGCAGACTTCTGACACTCTTAACATTAGAAAATTATCCCCTATCCTATTCCCAAAGGGCACAGTGATATATGGTGTTGACTTATTTGTTAGTGTATTTTCAGTTGGGCGTCTACAAGTTAGCTTTTTCTGCTCTTTCTTCCTAATCACACATTGTGGTAAGTTTCCCCGATGCCCAGAAAACCAAAGGCATTAGCTGTCTCCAGTACCATTCACAGACCTGCTTAGCTGAATGGGCAGAAACCTGCTACGGCCAAATTGCTGTCTTGAAAGACTGATTATGTGTCCTTTGGGAGTTTTGTAAAGTGTGTTCTTTGATAACCTCCCAGAGAAGAGAAGCGATAGTACATTTCCCATCCAAATAGGTATGGAAAGATCCTTGCAAATG
This sequence comes from Muntiacus reevesi, assembly GCF_963930625.1. Lineage (NCBI taxonomy): Eukaryota > Metazoa > Chordata > Mammalia > Artiodactyla > Cervidae > Muntiacus > Muntiacus reevesi. The sequence goes on along the minus strand of NC_089262.1, from coordinate 57,341,971 downwards.
AGTTTCTGAAGTTAGGGGTCAATAATAGCTGGGTCATCTCACTAGTGTTTTTCTTAACATAAGGTAATGGAAATAGCTCAGTTCCCATTGCCTAGGCAACCCCTTCCTATTTTATTTTAAAAAGGAATTCATATAGCCTTTGAAATTGTCACTGTGACTCCTTAGGTCACAGAGAAACAGCCTACAAAATCCATGGGTTGCAAACTCGTTATATATTAGCTGCAAACTGAAGAGACCAAACTTTTGGTGCAAGGATGTTATTTTATCCCCTCTTCCCTCGATGATCCATGTTGTGCAAACAGAATGTCATGTACCTACTAATCTCTTGGGAGATCAGGCAGAGCTGTCCAAAAAGAACATATAGGGGATTGTTTTAATTTAAAATTTGTTTGTACGTTGGTATTATTCCATTTATTTCTTCTATTTAAAATAATTGTTTCCTTTGCTGCATTGACTTCAGGCCTAGTGACAAAGAATGAACATTTTCTAATAAATAAGATGTCAAATAGCAACAGTGATTCAGCTTATTGTTTTAAGTACATAAACTGTGTTCTTGAGGTTTTCCTATGGAGGGAGAGGGTAATGAAAATGAATGACTCCCAAGCTTGATATCTGTTCGAGAGACGTGGAGATTCTGTATCATTACTGAAAAGATGAGTGCCCTAACCTCATATGCTTCTTAGTGACTCAATACAAACCAACCCCAAACAAGTAAGCAGATATAACTTGTGATTAAGAAAGAGGCAGCCTGTCTGTTACAAATGTATTCATATTTATTGTGCCATGGGAGAGACGACACTGGTGTGGGGGCAGGTTGGGGACTCTACTTGTAGCAAAAATGGTGGGAAAACTCCAGGCAGAGGCTTTAAGATGAACACTACCCTTCTGCACTACAGTCCTAAGGAATCAAAGATGCTTGACAGGTGCTTTCCAAGGAATAAAAGAAGGGGCTCCTCTATTGAATGTGCTGTGGACGTCATGTCAAGTCTCTTTCATGGGCAACATCTGATACCATAGACAGGCATCCCATCTGCCAAAAGATTTAAGATGAAAGAAATTCTAAGGATGGGCCCATTTGAGGAGGGAAAGAAAACAAAATAAAGCAAAATTTTAGAATTTACCTATCTCTTGAATAAAACAAGCCCAAGTTTCAATTTTCTTTTTTTTAATCATCATTTCTTTCAATTTTCGGGCTTCCCTGGTGGTAAAAAATTACCAGATTGGTAAAGAAGTCACCCACAATTCTTAATTGAAATGATTAGTGCCCTAACCTTGTATGCTCCTTAGTGACTCAATACAAAGTAGCCCTGGGTTGTAGGAGACCTGGGTTCGATCCCTGGGCTGGAAGATCCCCCGGAAAAGGGAATGGCTACCTTCTCTAATATTCTTGTCTGGAGAATCCCATGGGCAGAGGAGCCTGGCAGGCTACAGTTTGTGGGGTCACAAAGAATTGGATGCAACTGAGCATGTGCATGTTATCAAAGCACCCCTTGCCTTTTGAGGATAAGCTTAAAGAAATAATTGTAGATTTCTTTCAGTTTTTAACCCCTCAAAAAACAAGGCCTACTACCTTAGGCCGCTTTGGGGGGAATATTAAGACTGACTCCTCAGTTCAGTTCAGTCACTCAGTTGTGTCTGACTCTTTGTGACCCTATGGACTGCAGCATGCCAGGCCTCCCTGTCCATCACCAACTCCTAGAGCTTACTCAAACTCATGTCCACTGAGTCGGTGATGCCATCCAACCATCTCATCCTCTTTCATCTCCTTCTTCTCCTGCCTTCAATCTTTCCCAGCATCAGGGTCTTTTCAGATGAGTCAGCTCTCCACATCAGGTGGCCAAAGTATTGGAATTTCAGCTTCAGCATCAGTCCTTCCAATGAATATTCAGGACCAATTTCCTTTAGGATGGGCTGGTTAGATCTCTTTGCAGTCCAAGGGACTCTCAAGAGTCTTCTCCAACACCACAGTTCAAAAGCATCAATTCTCTGGTGCTCAGTTTTCTTTATAGTCCAACTCTCCATATCCATACATGACTACTGGAAAAACCATAACCTTGACTAGATGGACCTTTGTTGGCAAAGTAATATATCTGCTTTTTAATACGCTGTCTAGGTTGGTCATAACTTTTCTTCCAAGGACAAGCATCTTTTAATTTCATGGCTGCCGTCATCATCTTCAATGATTTTGGAGCCCCCCAAAATAAAGTCTGTCACTGTTTCCATTGTTTCCCCATCTGTTTGCCATGACTCTTAGATTGAGTCTTATATTTGGAGCTGATTATTCCATTTTCTTGGAATCTTATGTCAAGAAGCTCTTGAAACAATTTCTCAAGAACATACCTTGGTCAGTTTTCCCAATTTGTCATGTCCTGGTGCCAATTAACAATAATCTCTTTGATTCTCTCTCTCTTTTTCTCTCTGGTGTGTGTGTGTGTGTGTGTGTGTGTGTGTGTGTGTGTGTGTGTGTGTTGTTTAGTTGCTGAGTCATGTCTGACTCTTTTTGTGACCCCATGGACTGTAGTCCACCAGACTCCTCTGTCCATGGAATTCTCCAGGCAAGAATACTGGAGAGGGTTGCCATTTCCTTCTCCAAGGATTCTTCTGACCCAGGGATGGAACCCATGTCTCCTGCATTGGCAGGCGGATGCTTTACCACTGAGCCACCAGGAAAGCCCATGTATGTGTTTACATGTGTGCTTTTTTTTCTTCTCTTGATCACTTTTCTCTTATTTTTATTTTCTGTTGCCATGTTATAGCAAGCCTTAAGTTATTTCTCTGGCTGTGATCTGTCAATTTTTGCCCATCAGAACATATCTTAATACCACATCTACAGATTCTATCTGCCTGCAATGCAGGAGACGTGGGTTCGATACCTGTGTTGGGAAGAACCCCTGGAGAAGGGAAAGGCTATCCACCCCAGTATTCTGGCCTGGAGAATTCCATGGACTACAGTCCACAGGGAAGCAAAGAGTCAGACACAACTGAGCGACTTTCACAAAGATAACATCCTACTGTAATTAGGAAAGGTGGCCATGCATCACAGTTAAAAAAAGAAAGCAGACCCCCTGCTACATGTGCCGTGACCTATTGAAAGCTCTTCATGAGTATCATTTGATGGAACTCTTGGAAAACAATTGGACAATATCTATTACATTGGAAAATTAACATACATTTGACTCAGAAATTTCATTGTTAGGAACTTATCTTTCTGATATTGGTCTGCAATACACAAAGATATACATAGGAATTTCACCAAGCATTGTTTGACTAAGAATAAAAATTAATTCAACTTAAATATCTTATAAAATAGGACTAAATAAGTAAAACATGAAACACTTTTACAATGTAATATTAAATACTAGTTAAAAAATCTATTGAGGTTGATATAGAAAGTATGGATTATGTGATTCAAAAAGTTTCAGAATTACTCATATAAAATGAGTTTATATATATTAAGAACAGTGGCATAGTATCACATTATACCCCAAGGTGTAAAGTAAATACAGGAGTCCATACTGATATAAATCAATAAATAAGGAAGAAAGGAAATATTTTTCTTTTCAGAAGAAGAATTCCAAGTAATCTATGTAGATATCACTCCCTCAAAAGGCGGAGCTTAATTCTCTTTGCCTTGACTGTGGGCTAGACTTAGTGGCCTGCTTCCAAAGAATGGAGTATGGAAAGTGAACAATTTACAGAGGAGAAACTTTTAAGACCTTACCCTAGCCAAGTGGCCAACATTCTCATCGCCAGTGATAAGCCGTATTGATAGTATGTTGATAAGCCCCTTGAAATGGTGTGATGACAAGGGCAATTGAATTCTGTGGTTTTCTTCTCCCAAACCAATAATACCAGTGCAGTCATGAGAAAAACACCAAAAATCCAAACTGAGAGACATTCCAAAAAATATCTAACCAATACTTCTCGAAACTATGATAATGAGAAAAAAAAAAAAAAAAAAGGAAAGCCCAAGAAAACAGAGCTGAGGAGATTAGGAGAGATGTCAGCTTAATGCAGTTAATCCCGGGGTGGACTCTTGGAACAATAAAAAGGATATTCATGAAAAAATGAGTGAAATCTCAATGAAGTCTATAGCTCAATTAATAGTAATGAATCTATGTTAATTTCTTAGTTTTAATGTATCATGACTTTGTAAAATGTTAACAATAGGGATACCTAGATGAAGGGATATATGGGAATTCTCTGTGACTTTTCTATAAATCTACAATTATTTTTTTAAGCTTATCCTCAAAAGGCAAGGGGTGCTTTGATAACATGCACATGCTCGGAATTTTCTGGAAGCTAGCCAAGAAACTGCTAATACAGTTGACTTCTAACAAGTAGGATTATGGGGAGAGCATGGGAAATTAAGAGAAAGACAGAGAGAGAGACAGGAGGAGACCAAGAAGGACAAAGTCGGAATTTTACATTTTCACTTTTACCACTCTTCATTGTTTGATTTTCCCCACCACATTTGACTTTTATATGGCTACCATGGTTATCAAACCACTCTCATTCCACAACACTCTCGGCTCATCTTTTCAAAACAAAAGAGGAGACATTTTTTTTTAGCCATTTTGCTTAGGAAAAACAATGATCATATAGCTTTGCACAATGAAATTAGGTTAATATCTATGCCTGCCATATAATGAATCTCATACCCTGCATCTCACATTTTAAGGTTTTAGTGTCTCCTCAGATTGTCATTTATCATAGCATTAGTTCTAAGGGAACAGTTCTTCAAATCAACAATCCCCCTTGCTAGACATTTATTCAAGCCCAAAACACTGATGTTCTATCCCTAGAGATTTTTTAAAGTTGACTTTTACATTCAGATTGCCGTACCCAATTCACTGTAGTAATAACAGAAAAGTTGTTAGTCTACATTGGCATCGTCTTGGGGTTATAGATTGTTTCAGCAGAGGAGAACTCAGTGAGAATCACATCTAATTAATTGTGTGGGCAGAGGAGAAAATGATTGTCAATTAGAGGAAGTTAAACTTCTAGCTATCTAGAAAATGGTAAAAATAGACCATGAAAATGAAAGCTACTTGTTAAATTTAGTTCATAAATAGAAGTCATTCAGAGACCACTTTTCCTGCCTCCTCTCAAGATGCAACTAAGATTGTATTGTTCAAGTAAAGAATTGGTTCTGGAGTGAAGCATTTTGAGACTGTATGAGAAAGCTGGTGTACACACCTTGCCTGATGATTAGGCTTGATAAGAAGAGGAGCATATCTGCTCAAGGAGAAGTTAGGAGGAAGGGAATAATACTAGTGATGTCTCACTCCTGTGTAGATTAATAATAATTATGTGGAGGTAGGTTGAATACAGAAAATTATCATGATGTTTGGCTAAAATCAGTGAATCGTGCCTGCTACTCTGAATGATAAAGTTCAGAAAATCGACAGACTGTTTTCTCAAACACAGACCTTGTACAGATTTGTCAAGTGTTCTTCCTAAGTCTAATTTTGTTTTGCTTTATTTCTGTTTCATGGTTTGGACAGATTCTCTTTTGTTTCTTAGTTTCTCTATATTTAAACTACATCTCTAGTAACTGGGTCTCTGTTTTACCATCCTGACTATCTCTGTTTAGTTTGTAAACAATTAAGGAAACCATTGCTATGGTTGAATTTAGGTCTACTGTTTTATTATTATTTTTGTTTTGTTTCTTTGTTCTCCCTTTGTTTTCTTCTTTTGTAGTATTTGCAATATCTTTAAAATGTTTGTAATCATCTCCTGTATTTTTAGGTTATACCTCTTTACACTGTTTTTAGTGCCTATTCTAGAGATTAAAGGGCTTCCCTGGTAGCTCAGCTGCTAAAGAATCTGCCTGCAATTCAGGAGACCCCGGTTCAATTCCTGGGTCGGGAAGATCTAACTGGAGAAGGGATAGGCTACCCACTTCCATATTCTTGGGTTTCCCTCATGGTTCAGCTGGTAAAGAATCTGCCTGCAATGTGGGAGACCTGGGTTCGATCCCTGAGTTGGGAAGATCCCCTGGAGGAGGGCATGGCAACCCACTCCAGTATTCTTGCCTGGAGAATCCCCAAGGACAGAGGAGCCTGGTGGGCTACAGTCCATGGGGTCACAAAGAGTCGGACATGACTGAGCCGCTAAGTAAAGCATAGCACAGCACATACCTTGGAGATATTGTGGATTAGGTTCTAGACCACTGCAATAAAGCTAATGTGACAATAAAGCAAGTCACATGAAGTTTTTGGTTTCCCAATGTGTATAAAAGTAATGTTTATTCTATATTATAGTCTACCAACTACACATATTCTTCATGTCTAAGAAAAGAGTCTATATACCTAGTTAAAGACACTTGGTTGCTAAAAACTGCCAGCCATTCATTTGAGCCTTCACTGAGTCATAATCTTTTTGCAACAGTAAATATCAAAGGCCACAGATCATCATAGTAAATATAATTATAATGAAAAAGTTAAAAAATTTTGGAGTACTACCAAAATGGGATACAGAGACATGAAGTGAGCAAATGATATCGGAAAAATGGCACCAATCGAATTGCTTAATGCAGGGTTGTCACAATGTCTTCAACTTGTGAAAAGCGCAGTATCCGGAGAGCACAATAAAACAAGATATGTCTGTCTTTAACTTTTCACAATCTACTACTTAGATTTAATATTCTACCATTTCATATAAAATGTAGAAACCTTGAAACTGTGTCGATTTTCTGCCTTCCTATTCTTTGTGCTATAATTATTATATGTATCATCAACATACATTATGAGACATGAGACAGTGTGTGTGTTTCTTATAAATACTCATGCGTTTCAAAGAAATAAAGGGCAAAATGTCCTTTGTATTTACTCAGATATTTCAGTTCAGTTCAGTCATTCAGTCATGTCCAACTCTTTGCGACCCCACGAACCGCAGCACGCCAGGCCTCCCTGTCCATCACCAGCTCCCGGAGTCCACCCAAACCCATGTCCACTGAGTCAGTGATGCCATCCAACCATCTCATCCTCTGTCATCCCCTTCTCCTCCTGCCCTCAATCTTTCCCAGCATCAGGGTCTTTTCAAATGAGTCAGCTCTTCGCATCAGGTGGCCAAAATATTGGAGTTTCAGCTTCAATATCAGACCTACCCATGAACACCCAGGACTGATCTCCTTTAGGATGGACTGGTTGGATCTCCTTGCAGTCCAAGGGACTCTTAAGAGTCTTCTCCAACACCACAGTTCAAAAGCATCAATTCTTTGGCTCTCAGCTTTCTTTATAGTCCAACTCTCACATCCATACATGACCACTGGAAAAACCATAGCTTTGACTAGATGGACCTTTGTTGACAATGTAATGTCTCTGCTTTTTAATATGCTATCTAGGTTGGTCATAACTTTCTTTCCAAGAAGTAAGCATCTTTTAATTTCATGGCTGCAATCACCATCTGCAGTGATTTTGGAGCTCAGAAAAATAAAGTCAGCCACTGTTTCCAGTGTTTACCCATCTATTTGCCATGAAGTGATGGGACCAGATGCCGTGATCTTAGTTTTCTGAATGTTGAGCTTTAACCCAACATTTTCACTCTCTTTTTCACTTTCATCAAGAGGCTCTTTAGTTCTTCTTCACTTTCTGCCATAAGGGTAGTGTCATCTGTATATCTGAGGTTATTGATATTTCTCCCAGCAATCTTGATTCCAGCTTGTGCTTCTTCCAGCCAAGCATTTCTCATGATGTACTCTGCATATAAGTTAAGTAAGCAGGGTGACAATATACACACTTGATGTACTCCTTTTCATATTTGGAACCAGTCTGTTGTTCCATGTCCAGTTCTAACTGTTGCTTCTTGACCTGCATACAGGTTTCTGAAGAGATAGGTTAGGTGGTCTGGTATTCCCATTTCTTGAAGAATTTCCCACAGTTTATTGTGATCCACACAGTCAAATGCTTTGGCATAGTCAATAAAGCAGAAATAGATGCTTTTCTGGAATTCTCTTGCTTTTCTGATGATCCAACAGATGTTGGCAATTTGATCTCTGGTTCCTCTGCCTTTTCTAAAACCAGCTTGAACATCTGGAAGTTCACTATTCACATATTGCTGAAGCCTGGCTTGGAGAATTTTAAGCATTACTTTACTAGTATGTGAGATGAGTGCAATTGTGTGGTAATTTGAGCATTCTTTGGGATTGCCTTTCTTTGGGATTGGATTGAAAACTGACCTTTTCCAGTCCCGTGGCCACTGCTGAGTTTTCCAAATTTGCTGGCATATTGAGTGCAGCACTTTCACAAAATCAACTTTTAGGATTTGAAATAGCTCAACTGGAATTTCATTACCTCCACTAGCTTTGCTCGTAGTGATGCTTCCTAAGGCCCACTTGACTTCATGTTCCAGGATGTCTGGCTGTAGGTGAGTGATCACACCATCATGATTATCTGGGTCGTGAAGAGATATCCATGTCCAAGGTAAGAGAAACCCAAGTAAGACAGTAGGCATTGAGATAGGCATCAGAGGGCAGACAGACTGAAGCCACAATCACAGACAACTCAGATCATTAACCAGATGTAAACCATTTCTGACATTTTATATTCCTTTTTGTAAAGTTAAATTTCTTTTAGCTTTTCTTGTAGTGCAGATCAGCTGACAATAAATTCCCTTAATTTCTTTTTTTAAATGAAAATGTCTTTGTCTTTATTCTTGAAAAGTATTTTCACTGAATGTTAAATTTAGGGTTAATGTTTTATTTGTTTCATTCTCTTCTGTTTTCTACAATTTCCAATGAAAAGTCATTGAATTTGCATCATGGATTCCCTGTGTATAGTGTGTTTTTATTAAACTGCTATCAGGATTTTCTCTTTATCTTTGGTTTGGTTTTCAGCAATGTGACTACAATGAAACTTCCTATTTGGAGTTTGCTGAGCTTCTTGGACTGGTAAAGTTAAGTCTTTATGCTAAATTTGAAAGATTTTCAGGCATTATAGCTTTGTTATTTTTAAATGTCTATTCTGTCTCTCTTCTTTTCATTAAATTCCAATTATACATATGTAAGGCCTTTAATTATTCTTCTTCATGTCCATGAGTCCATGAGAATCTTTTCTGTTTTCCCCAGTTTTTTATCTGATTTTAGATTGGATCGTTTCTATTTATCTATCTTAAAGTTACCTGACTCATTTGTATTTTTCCATCCTACTACGGGACATATACAGTGGATTTAAAAATTGTAATTATGGTGTTTTAAGTTGTAGTATTTCTATTTAGTTCTCTATTTAGTTTTTTAAAAAAATATAGCTTTCATTCTCAACAGAGATTTCCTAGTTTTTCATTCACTGTGATAGTATTTTTCTTTATTTTGGTGAGGATCATTTCTTTATGATTTCTTTATGGTTGGAATTTGGGGATTATACCCTGGATGTTATGAATGATTTGTTTTAGATATCCTGGAATCTGTTATTTCTTCTGAAGATAGATGATTTGCTTCAACATATAAGTGATTTGGTGACTCAAACTGAAAACTCTGTTTCTTGTATAGTAGCTCAAACCTTAGGGTTTTTTCTTTTTTTTTTTTGCTAGTTTGCTTAAGGACTACCATGTATGTATAATTTGAAGGTAATCCAGATACTTGCAAAGAGGGTATGTACAAATTTGGTGCTCTCCCTTTCTGAATCACTCCTTGTAGGAAACTTTTGCTCACTTTCTAGTAGCTGTGGCTGCCCTAAATTTTGTTCTTTGCTTCTTTTCTTCAAAAAGACTTAATATTTCTATGAAAGATTTTCTTAGCCTGAGTGACACTGACTTCAGCCTGCCTTCAAACAGAAGGCATACAAATTGTTAACTTACTTGTACCTATCCCTTGTACGAAATATCAGCTCCTATCCAGAAATTGGCTCCTTGAGTTTACTCTCTAGAACCGTTGGATATTTGATTTTTATTTGTATATTTTATCCAAGTTTTATAGTTATCTGTTGTAGGATAGAGTGTGGTAAGAGCTTTCTTGCTTCCCTGGTGGCTCAGTGGTAAAGAATCCGCCTACCAATGCAGGAGATTGGTTGATCCCTGGGTCGGGAAGATCCCCTAGGTAAGGAAATGGCAACCCACTCTTCTTGTCTGGGAAATCCCATGGACAGAGGAGCCTAGTGGACTACAGCCCATGGAGTGACAAAGAGCCAGACATAACTTAGCGACTTAACAACAACAACAGGAGCGTTCTTGGTCGTATTGGAAGTGGAAACATAATTTAAAATAAAACCAATTTCTTCTCTACTAAAATGGAGAAAGTATGATCTATCTGTTACCTATGGAATCTCAAATTTTGGTGCTAAGAGTATATTTGGAAAAGTATACAAACCCAGGGAAGACGTTAACATGTAAAAATTATTACAAAACAATGTAAACAGGTAAACACAAATATAAAGTATAATAAATACTTCAGATGAAACTCTGCTTCAAATTCATTGACAATATTTAAGGGCCTAGTATGAATTCTAAGATGTAACATTTAATAATAGATGAGAGAAGGTTTGTCCAAGACTTCTGAAAATAGTTACTAGCCCACTGATGTTCTCTAAGACTTTAAGTAGTTCTTCCAGGAACTCTAATCCCCCAAAGCTCATGTCTGATTCTCTAACACTGGTTATAGAGTGAGGAGAGAGAAAGTAATACTAATGTACATGAATCCAGTGATGGCAGTGGGAAATACTTATTCATGGAGATACATCAGATACCCAAAGAAATATTTGTGGAGAGAATACAAGCACCACTGGTTTAAACTTCTGTGTGAATAGGAAGTATGAAGGGAAAAGTTATTATATATGATTGTGGCGTTCTATATGGGATAGGATATATATTTGGTCTGTATGCATGTCTTCTGAATCAGAAGTAGAAGAATGAATCTTAAGAGAAAGAAAAGCTGAATTTCTTGATCTTTTCTGAAATGTAGAAGTTTCAAAGCCCATTTTCTGTCTCCAGTCTGTTTCATTGCTAGTTGTCTAGTGACAATCTGGACAAGACAGGAATCTGAGAGGCTGAAAGGGAGGGAAACTGTTCAGAGACCAGGGTCAGTTCTAAACCCTGGCCTCCAGGTCAGAAACAATTCATTTTTCTTTGACAAGTATAAAGCTTAGTCATTGGTAATGTGAAAAACTAAATTGCTGCAGCTGAATGTCTTTATGGCCAGTGAGCTTGGAAAAGGAAAATTAGATTCTGGGAGCATTCATGAGTTGGACCAAGCTAGCTTAAGCATCTCTGCAGATGGCATACTTGCTGCTGGTGGGAATGTGAAAGTCTGTGAAAAGGTCTTTGAAAGGCTCCAGGAGAGCTCTGTGTTCTGCTCCTAGAGGAGTCCCCAGCCAGGCAAACTTGGAGGGTCTAGAATTTTACTGGAAACAAAGGTCTTGCCATGACTCAAAGAAGCTTTTGCAATTGCTCATTATGGAGTCTCCCCTTGAAAGGCCTCCATATTTTTATTTAGCTTGATGTTTTAGTTGGCCTGGGGTCACTTTAGCTAGAGGATTTCTGTCTTTTCTTTAGGTTGTTTTCTGGAGAACAAAGTCACTCTTTCAGTTCCCTTTACAGTGGTCCCAGCAGCCCCCAGGCTGTATTGGGCTCTGCGAGTCTCTGTAGGCCTCCCAGTATTCACCTCTCTTTTTGAAGAGAGATGGTCAGAATGGCCAAGGATTTACTTACTATCCTTGCAAAGATATTTATCTGAATAAATGAGTGATTTTCTGCTTACATTAAAAGGAGTGAGTAGAAATCCTCCTAGGAGGGCACCTTCTAGATTATCTGCCTCTTGTCTTTTTATAATTCTTGATCCCCTGGACTTTCTCCATTACCCAGTACTATGTTATCATACGATTTTGTGACAGCTAGTATGTCTGGTCTCTGTAGTAAAATGGGTCCTGATCGGGATGTAGAGTTACTCTGATGGAGGTGGAGATATCACTAGCCACAGCCAGATACCAGACACCCAAGCCCTCTCATTTAAATGCAATCAAACTTTTTTCTTTTCTTTTTTTCTTCCAGTTTTACTGAGATATGACTGACATACAACTTTATGTAAGTTTAAGGTATGCAGCATAATGATGTGACTTACATATATCATGATGTGATCATCACAATAATTTAGGGGACATTCATCATCTCATATGGATACAAAATTAAAGAAATAGAAAGTTTTTTCTTTGTGATAAGAACTTTTAGGATTTATTCTTTTATCAAATTTCATGTTATATGTATTAATTATATTTATGATTGACTTACAAAACTATGTTAGTTTCTGTTATACTACATAGTAAATAGATATTTCTGTATATTTCAAAATGCTCACCCTGATAAGTCTGGTTACAATATATCTCCATTTGCTATTGTTGTTCAGTCACTAAGTCATGTCCAACTCTTTGAGACCCTATGGACTGCAGCATGCCAGGCTTCTCTGTCCTTCATGTCTGTTGAGTCAGTGATACTATCCAACACCTTATGCTCTGTCACACTCTTCTCTTTTTGCCTTCAATCTTTCCCAGCATCAGGGCCTTTTCCAATGAGTCAACTCTTCTCAATAGGTGGCCAAGGTATTGGAGTGCCAGCATCAGTCCTTTCAGTGAATATTCAGGGTTGATTTCCTTTATGATTGACTAGTTTGATCTCCATACTGTTCAAGGAACTCTCAAGAGTCTCCTCCAGTACCATAATTCAAAAGCATCCATTCTTTGGTACTCAACCTTCTTTATGGCCCAGCTCTCACATCTGTACATGAGTACTGGAAAAACCATAGCTTTGACTATATGGACCTTTGTCAGCAAAGTAATGTCTTTGCTTTTTAAAATGCTGTCTAAGTTGATCATAGCTTTCCTTCCAAGGAGTAAGTGTCTTTTAATTTCATGGCTGCAGTCACTATTTGCAGTGATTTTGGAGCCCAAGAAAATAAAATTTGTCACTGTTTCCCCTTTTTCCCCTTCTATTTGCCATAAAGTGATGGAACCAGATGCTATGATCTTAGTTCTTTGAATATTGACTTTTAAGCCATCTTTTTCACCCTGAAGAGGGTTCCTCTTCACTTTCTGCCATTAGAGTAGTATCATCTGTATATCTAATGTTGTTCATATTTCTTCTGGCAGTCTTGATTCCAGCCTGTGTTCATCCAGCCCAGCATTTTGCATGATGTACTCTGCATATAAGTTAAATAATCAGTGTGACAATATGTAGCCTTGTCTTAGTTCTTCCTCAGTTTTAAACCAATCAGTTGTTCCTTGCAATTTCTAACTGTTGCTTCTTGATCTGCATATAGGTTTCTCAGGAGACAGATAAGATGCTCTGGTATTCCTGTCTCTTTAAGAATTTTCTACAGTTTGTTATGATCCATTCAGTCAAAGGCTTTTTCATAGTCATTGAAGCAGAAGTAGTTTGCTACTTCTGTTTTTCAGTTTTTCTGAAATTCTCATGCTTTCTCTATGATCCAACAAATGTTGGTAATTTGATCTTGGTTCCTCTGCCTTTTCTAAACCCAGCTTGTACATCTGGAAGTTCACCATACAGAGATATTATTTAGATGTTGACTATGTTCTCCTTACTGTATATTTCATATCCATGACTCATTTATTTTGCAACTGGAACTTTGTACCTCTTAATTTCCCTCATCCATGTCTTTCCTCTCCTCACCTCTGGCAACCACCTATTTGTCTTCTGTATCTATAACTGTTTCTGATTTGTTATATTTGTTCATTTGGTTTTTTTTTTCAGATTCCATATATAAGTGAAACCATACATGTCTTTCTCTGACTTATTTTACCTAGCATAATACCCTCTAGATCCATACATGCTGTTCCAAGTAGCAAGAGTTCTTTCTTTTTATGACAGGGTAATATTCCATTATGTATCATATCATTAATATATTGTTACATATTATTAATATTAATATATTGTTATATAGTATTAATATCAGTATATTATTGATTTTATATATTATACACATACCACATCTTTATCCACTCCTCTATTGTTGGGCACCTGTTGTTTCCATATCTTACCTATTGTAAATAATACTATAATGAACATAGGGGTGCATGTATCTTTTTGAATTATGTTTTTGTTTTCTTTAGATAAATACCCAGGAGTGGAATTCCTGGATCATATGGTAGTTCTCTTTTTATCTTTTTGAGGAATCACTGTACTGTTTTCCACAGTAGCTGCTATAGTTTACGTTCCCACCAACAGTGCATAGGGTTCCTTTTTCTCCTCATTCTCATCAACACCTGTTATTTGTTGTCTCTTTGATAATAGCCTTTCTGACAGATGTGAGGTAATATTTTCTTGTGGTTTTGATTTGCATTTCTCTGATGATTAGTGATGCTGAGCATCTTTTCATGTGCCTGTTGGCCATCTGTATGTCTTTGGGAAGATGGCTACTCATTTCCTCTGCTCAATTTTAAATTATTTTTTAATGTTGAGTTTTATGAGTTCTTTGTCTACATTGGACATTAACCTTTAACTGAATGTATCGTTTGAAAATATCTTCTCCCATTCAGTAGGTGGCCTTTTCAATTTGTTGATAAAGCAGTCTTACTCTTGAGCATCATCCTGTTCCAGTCTAAACAGGTGAGTTTTCATCAGTTCTCTAGACTCTAAACTTGGGAATTTTGAACTTAACTGAAATTTCACATTTCCTCTGTTTCTGCTCATTGTGCTGTTAGCCCATAACCTATCTTCCCTGTTTCTCACTCTAGACTTCAGAGTTGATTTCCAATTTTGATCTGCCTGGAGATCCTGTTTCAACAGGAAATTTTTTTCCTCAATACCAATAATCTTTGTGAGATAACTTATTTTTAGCTGTTGTGTTTAAATAGAAAGAAAGAGAAAAAGGCATTTTTAAAGGAACATTATGTGTTAAAGAAAAGCTATAGAAATTTTCTTTCATTTGGCATGCTGTAAAAACAGAATAACAAACACCACTATGGAATATAGATTGGTACAGGTTTCCTGAAGGGCAATATAGAAAAAATATTTGAGGAACCTTATAAATGTGCTTATCTGAAAATTCCCCTTCTAGAAATTTTGTCCATATAAAACTGATTAAGAGGCACTAAATATTTATTTAAACTTATTTCATCATGAGTAATTAACATAACCCAAATACTCCAAATGAAAATTAGATAGATATTAAATTGAATCATATGAAGTTTCTGATAGTTGACAAATGACCTACAGAACAGTTTTTTGTTTGGTTCAACCTAATGAATTGTGGGAGGTTCACATGATAGACTTCTATACAGGTATTGAAAATTGCATTTTAAAGGAATATTTAATGCTCATGAATAAACACTGTGTAATAAAGGTAGGGCATGAAAATAAGTATATAGCATGAAATCTCCATTTTATTTGATTAAAATACACATTTGTGTATATATGTACATGGTCAGAAAGATCATTTAAATTTCTTTATATTATTAGTAGTTCTGTGATTGATCGAATTATATTAACCTCTTGTTTTACTTTTGTCTTGTACTTCACTATCTTCTCCAAATTTGTATGGTTATGATAACACTAGTATTCTGCATTTCCTTCAAGTCATATAGTTAGCATTTTCCACAGTATTGCATTTCTCAAAAATCATTTTTTTCCCAAACTTTAAACTGTCTATTTTGTATTGGAGTATAGGTGGTACTAGTGGTAAGGAACCCACCTTCTAATGTAGCAGGCATAAAACACATGGGTTTGATCCCTGGGTTGGGAAGATCCCCTGGAGGAGGGCATGACAACCCATCACAGTAATCTTACCTGGAGAATCCCAGGAACAGAGGAGCCAGGCAGGCTATAGTCCTTAGTGCTGCAAAGAACTGGACACAACTGTAGTGACTTAGCACACATGCATAGCCCATTAACAATGATGTGGCAGTTTCAGGTGAGCAGAGAAGGGACTCAGTCATACATACACATGTGTCCATTCTCCCCTAGATTGCTCTCCCATTCATCCTGGCACATAACACCGAGTGGAGCTCCATGTGCTATGCAACAGGCCCTTTTTGATTATCCATTTTGAATATAGCAGTGTCTATATAACCTTCACAAACTCCCTAACTATCCCTTACCCTGGCAACCATAAATTTGTTTTCTAAGTCTGTGAGTCTTTCTGTTTTGTAAGTAAGTTCATTTGTATAATTTCTTTTTAGATTCCACATGTAAGGGATGCCATATGACATTTCTTCTTCTCTGTATGAGTGACTTCACTCAATATGACACTCTCTAGTTCCATC
The DNA here is from genome assembly GCF_963930625.1 of Muntiacus reevesi. Lineage (NCBI taxonomy): Eukaryota > Metazoa > Chordata > Mammalia > Artiodactyla > Cervidae > Muntiacus > Muntiacus reevesi. The sequence goes on along the minus strand of NC_089262.1, from coordinate 57,325,766 downwards.
CATGTTGCTGCAAATGGCATCATTTCACTCTTTTTAATGGCTGAGTAATATTCCATTGTATATATGTATCATATCTTTCTCATCCACTTGTCTGTTGGTGGACATTTACATTGCTTCCATGTCTTGGTTATTGTAAATAGCACTGCAATGAACATTGGGATGCATGTGTCCTTTCGGATCCTGTTTTTCTCTGGACATATGCCTAGGAGTGGGATTGCAGGGTCATATGGCAGCTCTATTTTTAGTTTTTTAAGGAACCTCCATACTGTTCTCCATAGTGGCTGTACCAGTTTACATTCACATCAATAGTATAGGAGCGTTCCCTTCTGTCCACACCCTCTTCAACATTTGTTGTTTGTGGATTTTTTTTTATAATAGCCATTCTGACCATGTGAGGTGATATCTCATTGTAGTTTTGATTCTCTAAAATCATTTTAATGTATTCACAATAATCTCTGTAGTAGAATTCCATCAATTATCTAATTACCTCTTAATAATGGGCTTTAGGCCCTCCCTCCCTCCCTTCCTTCCTCCCTCCCTGCCTCCTTTCTTTCCTTCCTTCCTTATATAAATAAGGCAAAAACTCCCCTTCCCACATTTTGGAATATTTCCATAAAATACAGATGCAGAATTAAAGTATGGACTTCCCAGGTGGCGCTAGTGGTCCAGAATCTATCTGCCAATGCAGAAGATGCAAGAGATCAGAGTTTGATCAGGGTTCAATCCCTCACTCTAGTAATCTTGCCTTGAAAATTCCATGGACAGAGGAGCCTGGGTGACTATGGTCCACGGGGCTGAAAAGAGTTGGACATAACTGAATGCCTGAACATGTACACATGAAGAATTAAAGTGTCTGTTAGACATGGAAGAGAAAGGTGGAGAGAATATACTAGATGCTGAATATCACCCATGTGCCTCTTGAGAACCTTACCCAAATCCTGTTAGCCTTTTGAAGCCTTGAAAAGACACTGTTATACAATGACACTGTTCTTGCTAGTGCAAATGTGATCATCTCCCACAGCTCTGATTCCAAGGCAGCAACATTTAAAAAGCTCAGCTCAGGTGGAACAGCTTAGTGTTTGCATTCCTGCTGAACCTCAAGAAAAACTTACAGAATTGGATAAAAGCATTTCCAATCTGTCAGTACACACAACTTTCCAGTTTTTTCTATTTATTCTGCTTTTTTCAGGTGACATGTATATACAGTTTGCTGCCCAGTGACATGAACCTACCTGCTAGTCTGTGGCTGAGGGATTTGGAGGCAGACTGTGGCAGTGCTGGGTTGTGCAGAGGTCTTGCATGTGTGGGGGGAAGTTCTGCTGTGTGGTGAGGATCAATGTGATGAAAGAGGCATTGTATTCTCCACGCACTGATAAAACATGGGTTGGAGGAATACTGTCTTCCCATCAGACAGCTTTGGTGTCCAGACACATGACTCTCAACTGGTAGTCCATCTTGTTTTTGTTGAACACAGGAGGGTGTAAGGAAATCACAGGACACGCAAAGGAGCATCCCATAGCCTTCATGGTGTTTGGGAGATAAACCACCTCCATCCCTCAAACCTGGCTGCCCCGGGTAAATGGGTATCTGCTGAGGTCTTGACACAGCTGGGGGACTTCTAGGTCAAATGAGCTGCAAGAGAACTTAGGGGTGTGGAAGCTTTCTTAGGGGACAGTTACCAGCTGTATGGCAAAGCCTGGGAGATGGCAGCCACTGTCTGCTGGTTTGTTTACAAGCATATATTGAATTTTTGCTAGGTATTAATATCAGATGATATTCTGGGTCTGGAAAGAGCAGTTGAATGAAACATGCTTCCTGCTTTCCAGGAGCTTGTGTGAATGAATGAGACAGGCAGGTAAATGGATCATTTAGAGCCCAGGACAGGACACAAGAGGAATAAGAAAGTATCATGGGGGACACACAGGAAAAGCAGCAGGATTGGGAAGTTTTCAGGGGAAGTAAGCAATAAAGGACAGAAATGGTATGGACCTAACAGAAGCAGAAGATATTAAGAAGAGGTGGCAAGAATACACAGAAGAACTATGCAAAAAAAGATCTTCATGGCCCAGATAATCATGATGGTGTGATCACTCACCTAGAGCACAGACATCCTGGAATGTGAAGTCAAGTGGGCCTTAGGAAGCATCACTACGAACAAATCTAGTGGATGTGATGACTTTCCAGCTGAGCTATTTCAAATCCTAAAAGTTGATTCTGTGAAAGTGCTGCACTCAATATGCCAGCAAATTTGGAAAATTCAGCAGTGGCCACGGGACTGGAAAAGGTCAGTTTTCATTCCAATCCCAAGAAAGGTGATGCCACAGAATGCTCAACCTACTGCACAATTGCACTCATCTCACACATTAGTAAAGTAGTGCTTAAAATTCTCCAAGCCAGGCTTCAGCAATATGTGAATAGTGAACTTCCAGATGTTCAAGTTGGTTTTAGAAAAGGCAGAGGAACTAGAGTTCAAGTTGCCAACATCTGCTGGATCATTCAAAAAGCAAGAGAGTTCCAGAAAAGCATCTATTTCTGCTTTATTGACTATGCCAAAGCATTTGATTATGCGGATCACAATAAACTGTGGAAAATTCTTCAAGAAATGGGAATACCAGACCACCTGACCTGCCTCTTGAGAGACCTGTATGTAGGTCAGGAAGCAACAGTTAGAACTGGATGGAACAACAGACTGGTTCCAAATATGAAAAGGAGTACATCAAGGCTGTATATTGTCACCCTGCTTATTTAACTTATATGCAGAGTACATCATGAGAAACACTGGGCTGGAAGAAGCACAAGCTGGAATCAAGACTGCTGGGAGAAATATCAATAACCTCAGATATACAGATGATACCACCCTTATGGCAGAAAGTGAAGAAGAACTAAAGAGCCTCTTGATGAAAGTGAAAGAGGAGAGTGAAAATGTTGGGTTAAAGCTCAACATTCAGAAAACTAAGATCATGGCATCTGGTCCCATCACTTCATGGCAAATAGATGGGTAAACACTGGAAATAGTGGCTGACTTTATTTTTGGGGGCTCCAAAATCACTGCAGATGGTGATTGCAGCCATGAAATTAAAAGATGCTTACTTCTTGGAAAGAAAGTTATGACCAACCTAGACAGTATATTAAAAAGCAGAGATATTACTTTGTCAACAAAGGTCCATCTAGTCAAAGCTATGGTTTTTCCAGTGGTCATGTATGGATGTGAGAGTTGGACTATAAAGAAAGCTGAGAGCCAAAGAATTGCTGCTTTTGAACTGTGGTGTTGGAGAAGACTCTTGAGAGTCCCTTGGACAGCAAGGAGATCCAAACAGTCAATCCTAAAGGAGATCAGTCCTGGGTGTTCATTGGAAGGACTGATGTTGAAGCTGAGACTCCAATACTTTGGGCCACCTGATGTGAAGAACTGACTCATTTAAAAAGACCCTGATGCTGGGAAAGATTGAGGGCGGGAGGAGAAGGGGACGACAGAGGATGAAATGGTTGGATAGCGTCACTGACTCAATGGACATGAGTTTGGGTGAACTCCAGGAGTTGATGATGGACAGGGAGGCCTGGAGTGCTGTGGTTCATGGGGCTGCAAAGAGTCAGACATGACTGAGTGACTGAACTGAACTGAAGATTTGAGTCAGGTTTTGAAGAATGAGAGGTATGCTGCTACCATGTGTATGTTAGGTGCTCAGTTGTGTTTAACTCTTTGTAACCCCATGAACTGTAGTCCACCAGGCTCCTCTGTCCATGGAGTTCTCCAGTCAAGAATGTTGGAGTGGGTAGCCATTTCCTTCTCCAGGGGCTCTTCCTGATCTAGGGATCCAGCCCCAGGTCTTCTGCATTGCAAGCAGTTTCTTTACTGTCTGAACCACCAGGTAAGGCCTACCAGGTGGTGAGGGGGTGGGGAAAACACCCCCTTCCACAGAGGGGCAGTCAAAACTCCAAGCCTGGGGTTGTGGAAGCATCTCTCTAAGTGCTGGACAGACACATTTGCTGACTCCTAGATGGTGTCACTGGGCTTTTATCCACCAGCAGTGGCCTGTGGCTACCTCACTTCTGTCCCTGACAGCAGAATAAGGGGCTATTGAAAGACATGAATCATATCTGAGTCTGATCACCAGCAGTGCGCTTTGTTCTTCTTTAGGTCTTTTTGTCTCTGTTTGAAGTTTTTTCTTTTTAATTTTTAAATTATTTATTTTAATTGGAGGCTAATTACTTTATAATATTGTGATGGTTTTCACCATACATTGACATGAAACAGCCGTGGGTACACATGTGTCCCCCCATCCTGAACCCCCCTCTTCTCCCCTTCCCCACCCCACCCTTCTGGGTTGCCCCAGAACACTGGCCTTGGGTTCCCTGCTTCATGCATTGGATTTGCACTGGTCATCTATTTTACATCTGGTAATATACATGTTTCATTGCTACTCTCTCAAATCATCCCACCCTCGTCTTTTCTCACAGAGTCCAAAAATCTGTTCTTTACAAATGTGACTGTTTTGCTGCCATACATGTAGGATTGTTGTTACCATCTTTCTGAATTCCAGATATATACAGGAATATGTACAGGTTAATATACAGGATTTGTATTTCCCTTTCTGACTTACTTCACTGTGTATAATAGACTCCAGTTTCTTCTACCTCATTAGAACTAACTCAAATGTTTTCCTTTTTATAGCTGAGTACCACAATTTCCTTATCCATTCATCTTCTGATGGACATGTAGGTTGCTTCCATATCCTAGCTATTGTAAATAGTGCTATGATGAACATTGACGTATGTGTGTCTCTTTCAGTTCTGGTTTTCTCAGGGTGTATGCCCAGCAGTGGGATTGTTGGGTTGTATAGCAGTTCTGTTCCCAGTTTTTTAAGGAATCTCCACACTGTTTTCCATAGTGGCTGTATGAGTTTGCATTCCCACCAACAGAATAAGAGAGTACCCTTTTCTCCACACCCTCTCCAGCATTTATTGTTTGTTGACTTTTGGATGATGGCCATTTTGACTAGTGTGAAATGATACATCATTGTGGTTTTGATTTGCATTTGCTCTCTAAGAATGAGTGAGCATCTTTTCATGTGTTTGTTAGCCATCCGTATGTCTTCTTTGGAGAAATATCTGTTTAGTTCTTTCGCCCACTTTTTGATTGGATTGTTAGTTTCTTTGGTATTGAGCTGCATGTGCTGTTTGTATATCTTGGAGATTAATTCTTTGTCAGTTGTTTTCTTTGCTATTATTTTTTTCCTATTCTGAAGGCTGCCTTTTTACCTTGCTTATAGTTTCCTTTTACAATGAGTCAGTTCTTTGCATCAGGTGGCCAAGTATGGACTTTCACCTCCAGCATCAGTCCTTCCAATGAATATTCAGGACTGATTTCCTTTAGGATGGACTGGTTGGATCTCCTTGCAGTCCAAGGGACTCTCAAGAGTCTTCTCCAACACCACAGTTCAAAAATACCAATTCTTTGGTACTCAGCTTTCTTTATAGTCCAACATCCACACATGATTACTGGAAAAACCATAGCTTTGACTAGATGGACCTTTGTCAGCAAAGTAACGTCTCTGCTTTTTCATATGCTGTCTAAGTTGGTCATAACTTTTCTTCCAAGGAGCAAGCGTCTTTTAATTTTATGGCTGCAGTCACCATCTGCAGTGATTTTGGAGCCCAAGAAAATAGTCTGTCACTGTTTCCTTTGTTTCCCCATCTGTTTGCCATGAAGTGATGGGACCAGATGCTGTGATCTCAGTTTTCTGAATGCTGAGTTTTAAGCCAACTTTTTCACTCTCCTCTTTCACTTTCATCAAGAGGCTCTTTAGTTCTTCTTCACTTTCTGCCATAAGGGTGGTTATTGATATTTCTCCCAGCACTCTTGATTCCAGCTTGTGCTTCTTCCAGCCCAGCGTTTCATGTGATATACTCTGCATATAAGTTAAATAAGCAGGGTGACAATATACAGCCTTGACATACTCCTTTCCCTATTTAGAACAAGTCTGTGGTTCCATGTCCAGTTCTAACTGTTGCTTCCTGACCTGTATACAGATTTCTCAGGAGGCAGGTAATGTGGTTTGGTATTCCCATCTCTTTAAGAATTTTCCACAGTTTGTTGTGATCCACACAGTCAAAGGCTTTGGCATAGTCAATAAAGCAGAAGTAGATGTGAAGGTGGGAGGAGAAGGGGATGACAGAGGATGAGATGGTTGGATGGCATCACTGACTTGATGGACATGAGTTTGAGTAAGTTCCAGGAGTTGGTGATAGACAGGGAGCCTGACATGCTGCAGTCCAAGGGGTCACAAGGAGTCAGACATGACTGAGAGACTGAACTGATAATGACTGAGAGTTTCCTTCATTGTGCAAAAGCTTAATTAGGCCCCATTTGTTTATTTTTGTTTTTATTTCCAGTACTCTGGGAGGCGGGTCATAGAGGATATTGCTGTGATTTATGTCAGAGAGTGCTCTGCCTATGTTTTCCTCTAAGTTTTATAGTTTCTGGTCTTACATTTAGATCTTTAATCCATTTTGAATTTATTTTTGTGTCTGGTGTTAGAAAGTGTTCTAGTTTCTTTCTTTCACATGTGGTTGAACAGTTTTCCCAGCACCGCTTATTAAAGAGACTATCTTTTCTCCATTGTTTATTTTTTCCTCCTTTGTCAAAGATAAGTTGTCTATAGGTGTGTGGGTTTACCTCTGGACTTTCTATTTTGTTCCGTTGATCTATATTTCTGTCTTTGTTCCAGTACCATGCTGTCTTGATGACTGTAGTTTTGTGGTCTGAAGTCAGGATGGTTGATTCCTCCAGTTCCATTCTTCTTTCTCAAGATTGCTTTGGCTACTTGAGATTTTTTGTGTTTCCATATAAATTGTGAAATTATTTGTTCTAGTTCTATGAAAAAAAATACCATTGGTAGTTTGATAGGGATTGTGTTGAATCTATAGATTGCTTTAGGTAGTGTACTCATTTTCACTATATTGGTTTTTCCAATCCACAAGCATGGTATAGTTCTCCATCTGTTTGTGTCATCTTTGATTTCTTTCATCAGTGTTTTATAGTTTTCTATATACAGGTCTTTTGTTTGGTCAATTTATTCCTAAGTATTTTATTCTTTTCTTTGTAATGGTGAATGGGATTGTTTCGTTAATTTCTCTGATTTTTCATGGTTAGTGTATAGGATTGCAAGGAATTTCTGTGTATTAATTTTATATCTTTCAAATTCACTATAACTTTGATTAGCTCTAGTAATTTTGAGTGACAGTAGTCTTGTTAGCTATCTCTAATTGTGAAAATGACTCTTGCTTATCATAAAATTTCAAATAATACATGAAAACATAAGGAAGAAAGTAGGTGTCAACTCAGATCATTCAACCTAGAGTATGCCACTTTAGCAAACATCCTTTTATGTAAATTTGCATATACCCACACTGAAACACTTTTGTAGGAATCGTATGCAGTTTAAGTTAGCAGACACTTATTGTTCCAGGGCTATGCAAGGCATTTGACATACATGAACAAGCAGTGAACAAGACAGGGAGGAACCCTGCCTAATGGAGTTTCATTTTCAGCCTTCAATTAAGGCAGGTTCCCAGAAAGGTGATGCTGATTACAAAATCCCATGTGGACCAGGAGCCCTGTGCTTGATAGTGGAACCTTTGAACAAGCTGGCTTCTCTGTCTGGATTGCTTCTCTACCTCCCCCCTACTGTGGAAGGATTTCCACATTAAAAGATATAATTCTGCTGTATATTAAATGGAAGTGTGCTTTCTTTTGTATGGGTGAATCATTGATTCATTTTTACTTTTAATCAATGACTTTATTATTAGATTTTAGGTTGTTTCAATTATTTTTTCTATTATAAATAGCTGTTTAACAAACATTCTTTTGTATACATCCTGACCATTTATTTTAGGGTACATCCCTTAAAGTGGAATTACTAGATAAAATGATATAGACTTGAAATTTTTGCTATGTGTTGCCCTTCTGAAAGTTCTAGCAACATTATGTAAAGTCATTTTCCCATACCTTACCAAGAGTAGGAATCCACAGTTTATGAAACCTTTGACCATTGGATGAAAGTTACTTTTACTTGTTAGTAGTTTGATTGTTTTTCATCTGTTTATTCATTTTTAATGTATCTTCTTTTGTGAACCTTCTGTTCATATCCTTTGCCTAATTTTTTTTCTATTGAGATTTTGGTCTTTTCACATTAATGATTTATAAGTGCTCTTTGTATATTAAGGGCATTGACACTTTGCTATACCTATTACAAATATATTTTTTTATATATTATTTCACATTTAATTTTTTATGTTGTCTGTCATTGAGAGGTTAGAACAAACAAACAGAGAAACCATGGTCATATCTAATCACCGTTTCTTTCATGGTTTTGTATTTTTATGTTTTATCTTCATTTCTAATTATATTGTCTCACTGGTTGTACCCAGCTGAATTTGAGGCTTGAGTGAATACCAGATGGCTAAGAATTCATTCCAATAAGACAAGGAACCATGCAGGTAAAAATGGGGAAATAACTAGAAAATGTGTTTGAGATCACCTCTGTTCTTTCATTCAAAGACATGACTCCTGTATTTTCCCCCATGGATTGTGGGATTTTCATATGGTGGTTCCTGAACAGTCAGAGAGCAGGTGTGTGTAAGATGGCCTTCCTACAAACACACAAAATGAAGAGAGCCATCTCATCTATAAGAAGAGGGTCCTCTGCCAGTCCCAGTGTGGACATGCCAGTGTCAGTGTGGACGGGGCAGTGCTAAGGATTGTACTGAGCTTAACAGGGGAGTCTGAGGAAAATTGATATAGAAGATAAAATTCATTCTGAAGAGTTAAAGTAAAGTAGTCACAACTTGTGTGTCTACTCTTTGTTATCCAGCTTCTTATATGGTAGATAATCTTGTCCTCATTTTCCATATCTTAAAAACAAACCAGCAAACAAGGCTTTTAGAGATGAATGATTGGCCCAAGGCACATAGCTAGTGAGTAGAAGAACCGGGATTTGAACTCTGAGTTGAGCTGAGTCCAAAGCTAGAAATAGCAACCAAAAGCTAATATTGTAAAATTGAGTACTCATCTGGACAAGTATTGTGCTAAGTGCTTTCTATCTATTAGCTCTTTTAATATGACAGTAACCATTCGAGATAAGCATTTCTATCTTCAAGAGAAAAAGTCCAGAGCAGCTAAGTAACATGCCCAAGGTCATGTAAGCTAGAAAGATGCAGAATCAGGAACTGAACCAACACATTATGACTTTGACACTTGTACCTTTTTTTTCACGTGTATCTTTTCTTTCTTTTTAAATTTTATTTTATAAGAAAATAGCTTTTTTTATAATTATGAAATGCTCATTCTTGTTAAAATTTCAAATAATTCATGAAATAAATCATTGTTGTTTCCATTGCTCCATGCTGCTTACTCCTGACATATGTTTTGAATCAGCAGTACCTGTGGGAGAATTTAGCACCCTATTTCCACTGCCCATGCTTCAAAAGTTATCTTTTTTTTCACAAAAATTTATTTTTTAGAGTAACTACTGAATGGAGAAAAGGAATAATTTATATAATTACTAGGCAATCTTGGTATTGTCAAGCGTGACCAAAGTACCTGGAAAAGTTAATAAGTGAGTTATTGTTTAATTACTTAACTACTAATGATTTTCCAGGAATTGAACCATTTGGTTTTGCACCTGAACATTTTTTATTAAGTCGATTAGAAATAACCTGTGAGACAGCAGAGTTCTAAGCTCCAAAGGTCATTGCATTTGGGTCACCATTATTGATTCCACCATGGGGTTCCACTAAAATATTGATTGAGATTATTGACCAGTTATTTTAATACATTCTCTCTTTCAGTGGGTATGAGTAATACATTGGATGATCCAAAAAAAAAAAAAAAAAAAAATTGTGCTTTCCAAGTCTTGCTCCCCAGACTAGAGCTCTCTTCTTTGATGTGCTTGCATTTTCTTTCAATTCATGATCTTATTAGAAAATATTTTCCTAAAGCTTGGTCATATATTACATTTGATTTTATAAATGATGAACACGAGATTTCAGAAAGCCTTTTGATGCACAGAGATCCTTTGTACTTGGGTACTTTCCCCAACTCTTTTCCCAGCACATACTCACACCCATATATATTATACATCCCTACCATTCCCTCATTTTTTCCCACACTTAAACTAATTGATTATTAACTATTCAGCAAAAGGACTGGAAGATAAATAGTTCAAGGAGAGTTGTTAGGAAGAAACAGAGGGGATCAAATATGTATTCCTGGATACAAAGAGAATGTCTCTTATCCTTAGAATAGGGCTTGTTATCAGGTGCCAGAATTACCTGTAGGGCTTTAAAACACAGATTCCTGGGTCCCACTCCTAGAGAGTCTGGCTTGGTGGGTCTATAGTGGACCCTAGGAGTATGCATTTCCTATAAGACCCCATGCTGCTGACTGTAGTGGTTTTAAAAACATGACCACAAATTATTCAGCCTTCCTCCCTCCTTTTGAACTACCCCATACCTCTACTCAGGCTTCCCAGGTGCCTTAGTGGTAAAGAATCCACCTGCCAATGCAGGAGACACAGGTTTGATCCCTGGATTGGGAAGATCCACCGGAGAAAGAAATGGCAACCGACTCTAGTATTCTTCCCTAGGAAATCCCATGGGTTGAGGAACCTAGTGGGCAACAGTCCATGGAGTCACAAAGAATCAAACACGACTTAATGACTGGGTACACACTCGTGCATACCTCTGCTCTCCAACACCTCCATATTCATTTAACCAATAAGGCCTGTAGATTTGACCCTTTAAATGTTTCTCATGACTCATGATTTCTTTGCACTGACTTCCCACTGACCAAATTCCTTCCATCTTCACCTCTCACCTGGACTAGTATAATCATTTGTTTGTACTTCTCCATGTCACAAACACTCCCCTTAAAACCATCCACTACTCTGTAGCCAGTGTAATCATTTAATTCTAAAATCAGTTCCTTCTTGTCTTTCTTTCCTATAAAATTATTCTCATTTATCTTCTAAAACTTCAGAAATTATCTCCTCAAGGAAGCCTTCCTTGAAACCCTGCTGGGTTAGATGGTTCTCTCTGCCTTACATATTCACCTGTGTATACTTTTAACTTAGTTTATTTTCCATTTATTGGAATTGTGTGCAGTAGTCTCTTCCATTGGAATGCAAATCCCTTCAACCAGAAACCATAGCTTGCTCATCTTCTTACCACAGCCACCTGAGATAGGAACACAATAGTTGCTTAATAAATGTCAAACTGCACTAAACTGTGACACTGGATGAAACAGTGAAGACTTGTTGGGCAGCATACAGTTCATTCAGCCAACAAATATTTATCAAGCACTAATACAGGCTAAATTGTGTCCTCCTAATGCCCTCAAATTCACATGTTGAATTCCTTCTTCCTAGTACCTAAAAATGTGATTATATATGGAAATAGGGTCTTTAAAGAGGTAATTAAGTGAAAATAAGGCCGTTAGGGTGGGCCCTAAGCCAATATGATTGGTGTCCTTGTAAGAAGAGGAGATTAAGACAGACACAAGGAGGGAGGGAAGGCCATCTACACAGTAGAAACTAACCCTCCCAACACCTTGATCTTGGACTTGTCACCTTTATTTATTCTATTGGAGTAGAGTTGCTTTACAATGGTGTGTTAGTTTACGCTGTAAAGCAAAGTGAATCAGATATATCCCCTCCCTCTTGGACTTACTTCCCATTTATGTCACCACAGTACATTAAGTAGAATTCCCAGAGCTATACAATAGATTCTCATTAGTTATCTATTTTATACATGGTATCAGTAGTGTATATGTGTCAATCCCAATCTTCCAATTCCTCCCCACCATTTCCACCTTGGTATCCATGTTTGTTTTCTACATCTGTGTCTCTGATGTACTTTGCAAATAAAATCATCTATACTAATTTTCTGGATTCCACATACATGCATTAATATACGACATTTGTTTTACTGTTTCTGACTTAATTCACTCTATATGACACTCTCTAGATCCATCCATGCCTCTACATATGATCCAATTTCTAAATGTGAGAAAATACATTTCAATTCTTTAAGTCACCCGTCTGTGGTATGTTGTCATGGCAACCCTAGCAAAATAATACAAGATAATTACTATGTATTAGTAGGTACTACTATGTAAGTCCTAGCGGTATTTAGATGAATCTTATACACTGGGCCCCTGCCCTCACGAGCTTGCAGTCTCCTGGGTGTCTCTTATATGTGAATGACTATTCAACACACTAAGTGGGCTCTGAATGCATGACCACGTGTACACAAGGGTGACACAATCAGATAACTGAGCTCAGGGAATATGCCACAGAACTACAAAGACCATGCTTGGCATCTCAGAAAAATGAAGAGACAATTCCAGATCAACTACTGCAGAGAAAAATGTCCTTAGAAATCCCAAACTGGGGAGGAGTGGTTTAGGAGAGATTTTCTTAAAAGACTTAAAGGAGGTAGAACTTCTGATAAGAAGGGCTTAGGCTGGGAGGAACAGGGTCTTTATCCAGAGAAAACAGGAGGAGCAAAGATCCAGAAGTGGTTACCTGATGGTTTCAGTGGGTGGAGTGAAGACTGTAGCAAAACCATCTGTTAGAGAATAATGAGAGTTACTAACAGTAATTGCCACTGTTAATATTCTATATTCCAAGCACTATGATAAATGCTTTGTAAATATTGCCTCATCTAGTCTTTAAGGCAAAGTTACAAGTAGATATTATTATCCTCATTTTACAGTTGAAGCCCAAGACTCCACACAGTTAAGTGTTTATCAATAAGTAATACAGGTCATTTGTAAAAAGAGTAAATGAAAGAAGAGATGATATGTCCTCCCTGAGGCTAACCATGCCAGGAGATATTTGCAAGACTTATGACATTTTTACTTTGCTTCCTTACTTCCCTTTTCTCTGTTATGTAAAAGAAGCTGGCATCCAGACCCCAATTTGTTGTTCAGTCACTCTGTTGTGTCTGAATCTTTGAAACCCCATGGACTGCAGAACACCAGGCTTCCCTCTCCTTCAGTATCTCCCAGAGTTTGCTCAAACTCATGTCCTCTCAGTCGATGATGCCATCCAATCATCTCATTCTCTGTCATCCCGTTCTCCTCCTGCCCTCAATCTTTCCCAGCATCAGGGGCTTTTCCAATGAGTCAGTTCTTCAAATCTGGTGGCCAAAATATTGGACCTTCAGCTTCAGCATCAGTACTTCTTATGAATATTCAGGTCTGATTTCCTTTAGAATTAACTGGTTGGATCTCCTTGCAGTCCAAGAGACTCTCAAGAGTCTCCTCCAACACCACACTTCAAAAGCATCAATTCTTAGGTGCTCAGCCTTCTTTAAAGTCCAAATCTCAGTCCATACATGACTACTGGAAAAGCCATTGCTTTGACTATATGGACCTTTATCAGCAAAGTAATATCTCTGCTTTTAAGTACACTTCTAGGTTTGTCATAGTTTTTCTTCCAAGGAGCAAGCATCTTTTAATTTCATGGCTGCAGTCACCATCTGCAGTGATTTTGGAGCCCAAGAAAATATAGTCTGTCACTGTTTCCATTTTTTCCACATCTATTTGCCTTGAGGTGATGGGACTGGATGCCATGATCTTAGTTTTTTGATTGCTGAGTTCTAAGTTAGCTTTTTCAATCTTCACTTTCACCTTCATCAAGAGGCTCTTTAGTTCCCCTTTGCTTTCTGCTGTTAGGGTGGTGTTATCTGCATATCTGAGATTATCGATATTTCTCCCAGCAATCTTGATTTCAGCTTGAGCTTCATCCAACCTGGCATTTTGCATGATGTACTCTGCATATAAGTTAAATAAGCAGAGTGGCAATATACAGCCTTGACATACTCCTTTCCCAATGGAGTTTGTTGTTTCATGTCTGGTTCTAACTGTTGCTTCTTGACCTTCATTAAGGTTTCTTAGGAGGCAGATAAAGAGGTCTGGTATTTCTATCTCTTCAGGAATTTTCCACAGTTTGTTGTGATCTACACAGTCAAAGTCTTTGGCATAGTCAATAAAGCAGAAGTAAATGTTTTTCTGCCATTCCTTTGCTTTTTCTATGACCTAAAGGATGTTGGCAATTTGATCTCTGGTTCCTCTGCCTTTTCTAAATCCAGCTTGCACATCTGGAGTTTCTCGGTTCACATACTGTTGAAGCCTAGCTTGAAGGATTTTGAGCATAACCTTGTTGACTTGTGAAATGAGTGCAGTTGTGTGGCAGTTTAAACATTCTTTGGCATTGCCTTTCTTTGGGATTGGAATGAAAACTGACCTTTCCCAGTCCTGTGGTCACTGCTGAGTTTTCCAAATTTGCTGGCATATTGAGTGCAGCACTATAGCAGCAGCATCTTTTAGGATTTGAAAAAGCTCAGCTGGAATTCCATCCCCTCCACTAGCTTTGTTCATAGTAATGCTTCCTAAGACCCACTTGACTTCATACTCAAGTATGGCTATAGGTGAATGACCACACCATCCTGGTTATCTGGGTCATTAAGAGCTTTTTTGTACAGTTCTTCTGTGTGTTCTTACCACCTCTTCTTAATCTCTTCTGCTTCTCTTAGGTCCTTGCCTTTATTGTACCTATCTTTACATGAAATATTCCCTTGGTATCGCCAATTGTCAAAAAGAGATCTCTAGTCTTTCCATTTTATTGTTTTCCTCAGACTGGGCAGGATGGTTATTTGGAGACATTAGTCTGCCATCTTCTCTGTTTGCTAGCTTTCTGAATAAAGTCATATTCCTTGCAGTAAAGGCTTTGTAGGTGGCTCAGTGGTAAAGAATCTGCCTACCATTGCAGGAGATGCAGGGGATGGGGGTTCAGTCCTTGGGTTGGGAAGAATCCCCTGGAGAAGGGAATGGCAACCCACTTCAGTATTCTTGCCTGGAAAATCCCACTTCCTGGTGGGTTTCAGTTCAGGAGGTCGCAAAGAGTTGGACACAACTGAGCGTGCATACATGCGCACAACTTGCCTTTATAAAAAAAGAGTGGGCAGGGAGATGGGAGGGGTCTTCAGGATCGGGGGACACATATAACCCATGGCTGATTCATGTCAATGTATGGCAAAAACCACCACGATATTGTAAAGTAATTAGCCTCCAATTAAAATAAATAAATTAATTTTAAAAAAGAAGAGATAATACCTACTGAATAATTGGGAAGGAAACAATGTGTGGTCTTTTAATAGAGGAAATAATAAGGTGAAAATAGTTGAAAGCTTGATCTGATGGCCATTTGTAGGGTAGTAGAGGTAAGTGGTTCTGAGATTTGGCTGTATGATAGAATCATCTGAAGAGCTTTGAAAAATCCAGATTGTCCCTCAGTACACAAATTCTTTACCAGAAATCTCTCCCCCAGATCTTTCCTGCTTGTCTTCTCCTCTCTCATATGCACTGCCACTTCAGCCCCAGTTTTCTCTTCCATTTCCATTGTGGTTATTTTTATTTTGCCTACTCACCCTATCAGACTAGCTCTTTTAAAAATGTGGTCCCAGTATGCCCATTCCTCTTGTGGCAGATCTACTGAGTATTGACATCTCTTTGTTAGTATTACCAGATTCAGAAGAATCAAGTCATTGACCTCTTTAAATTTTCTCCCAGTTCCTGAGCAAATGTGGAGTCGGTGTCTGTCTTTCTGTCCATCTGTCCATCTGTCGATCTCTTTCCTTCCTTCTATCCATCTACCCATCCACTCAACTTTGGCACTTGTAGGGTAGGGTAATTCTGGTAAAGATTATAAATATTTAATCCTCTCTTCTTAATTGATGTCTCTGCATAGTTATCCTATCTCCTGCTATAGACTTCTTTTGTTTGTCTACCTATTTTTGCTTATTTTGCTGACTGAATCCTGCAAGTGGTAAGAGCCATGCCTTTTTTATTTATCTAAACAACAGTTAGCACAAAGCAGCTTCAGAGGTAGTAGTAAATATTTTTTCAAGAACGATATCAATAGCCCTTTCTGAACAGAAGGGTTAAGAGCTTGCATCGCCCAGCTGAGTGTGTTAACTCTAGCTTCCATGTGGATTTTAACTTAAGATGGAAAACACAGCTGGCAGGGTGAGCGCTTGTGTTTTCTTCTGCCCACCAAGGCAGGATGTGACCAGATGCTCTGGGATTGCAGGGGGAGCACGTGTACATGGGGAGGCCCAGAGAATCTTTTGATCTGGCTTGCAGCACAATGATTCTGCCTGAATGATTCATCTTCACTCTGTTTTCCTACAGGCAATACAATCAATCCTCTTAAACAGTGGTTCTCATATTCTTTACCCCAGGAGTTTATACAGGCTGAACATATAAACAGGTTCAAGAAAAGTTTAGATAAATTAAAGAAAGGCAGGCCCATTGATTTGTGTTTCTGAAGGGAAAGGGAAGTTAGAGATGTGAATTACCCCTGCCTCTGACATTATCATTCAGAGTAGCCCTCTCTTTTGGCCCTGTTCTCAGACTTGCCAGACTTAATTTCCTAAATGTTGGGATTACAGACATACAGTGAGGTCACTGATTCTACATATATCTGGGACAGTTTCAGTCTGAGACCCTCATGTGTGAGTAAATGATGCTGTCAATCATGTCATCACAAAATCTCTAACAAGGAATGGAGATTTTCCATTGTTTTGTTTTTGGCATAAAAAATAGAAATGTACCCTCTTATAGTCTTGGAGGCCAGAAGTCTGAAATCATTTTCCCTGGGCTGAAGTCAAGGTGTGATCAGGGACACTCTACCTTGGGCAGGGCTAGGGCAGAAAGTGCCTATCTCTTCTAGCTTCTGGTGAGATCCAGCGTTCCTTAGCTTGTAGTCATCTCACTCCAATCTCTGTTCCTGTCTTCACATCAACTTCTCCCCAGTGTGTCTAATTTCCTTCTGCTTCTCTCCTATAAGCACTTGATGGCAATTAAGATTCACCCAGATAATTCAGAATAACCTCATCTCAAGACCCTTAACTTAATCATACCTGCAGAATCTTTGTCACCTAAGGTAACATTCATTAGTACCAAGGATTGAGACATCTTAATCTGGGGATTATGATAGACTTTTATTTCTTTCATAAAAGAAATCTGGAGTTAGGCAGCCAAAGGTAGCTGTGCAGTGTCAGCAGAGTGCTGCGTGTGCGCGCTCTCTCAATCATGTCTGATTCTTCGCAACCTCAAAGACTGAAGCCCGCCAGACTCCTCTGTCCATGGAATTCTCCAGGCAAGAATACTGGCGTGGGTTGCCGTTCCCTTTACCAGAGGATCTTCCTGACCCAGGGATCAAACCCGGGTTTCCTGCATTGCAGACAGATTCTTTACCATCTGAATCACCAGGGTGGCTAGTTCTTAAATAATTGGCCAAATGCATTATGAGATAAATTTCAAGTGAGATTGTACTAATACCTAGCAAACTACTGAACAAGCAATCTGTGGTTGATTCTATTAATACCAGTGAGAAGATCATATAGGAGAACCTAAAGGAACACTCTGAAGAAGATGTCCAAGTTTGGGCTAATGAACCCGCCCAAAAAGATTCTTTCTTTAAGAAAAGTGGAAACATTAGTTTACCATCAGGTCACTCTCTTTCTGGTAAAATGGACAATGTAAAGTTTCTTTTAAAAAGTGTTGACTTTAGGCCTCATTATTTTACTTTTCAGAAATGTTCCAGACATTGCAAATAACTTATGCAGAGTGAATGCTGACAGGTCAATTAGCTGCCAGATCAAGAATGAGGAGACAGGGGGACACTTGTATTGGAAAATTCCACTTACCTGAGCAGCCAGGGGAAGCTGACATCTAGGAGAAGAGAAGTACAAACAGTGCTTCCCTAGTGCCTTTCATAATGTGGCAGCAGAAAGAACAAACTAAAGAAACTGGACCCAAACCAGACAATAGCAACTTCCTGTGGCTTTAAAAAATAATAATAACCACAGCAAGCTACAAGATGAAACTCTGGCAGTAACAATAAACAGAAGAGAGGAAATGTGCCTTTGAGACTTGGGGTTCAAAACGGCAATACTCACTTGCCAGGGATTATTGTGTGACTGCTGACCACAAGCTATTTCCTTGGCCCAAAGCGAGAGCTGAAGAGCGCGAGGGCACAGGGGACTCTTCCTGTGTGAGAGGTGGGGCTTCGAAGCTCAGATGCTCGCAAGGCCTCGCCTGCAAATGCAGAGAAACAGCCTTTATTTTCTTAGCAACTGAATTGTAAAAGGGGTGGAGGGGCATAGGGGCTGCTTTGTTAGGAGGAAGCATTCATAATCCTGGATTTAGCTAGAGGACAGTTCTTCATATTCTCTGAAATTAGAAAAGCAAAATGCTAAATCTTTAAGGAAATCAGCTCAAAACCAGGAATAGCAGATATCATTAGGATATTCAATTTAATATATTGGTTGTGAATGCTGGGATCATTGAACAGATGGGAATAGGCTGCAAGATTATATATTTTTCTCCAAGTTCTCATGGCTTGGGTTCGTTTGTTTTATTGGAGTGAGTCATGGTGCTATAAGAATTTCCTGCTGCCTAAGCTCCCGCCCCCTTAAAGCAGGGGTGTGCCCCCTAGCAGTCAAGGCCTTAAAGTTACTAGCTCTTCTTTGCTGCCAACTGGAGGGTGATTTTTCCCTGGATGTGGGATAAGCAGTGATGAAACTGCCCAGTCTGAGCTTTTATTGTGAATAAAAAGTGAAAACTACCTCTTCATGAGGTAACACAGCCTCTTAATAGTGGATGCAGATGACTTTATAAAAGTGATCCTATGGCATAATGATAATGAAAACCAGAGAACATGATGCTCTTGCTGATAACTGTGGTCCAGGGGATGAAGTAGTAAATAGGCTGAAAGATGCTACATGTAAAAGTTAGAACTGATAATTATTCTTTTGAATTATATTTATCTTTAAGACTTTTGTCTTTGGAAAAAGATTTTTTTTTTTTAAGTTTGCAACATCAATTTAAACTCAGATATTTAAGCAAAATTTTATGAAGTCAAGCTCCGAAAAGAATCCCCTATATTTATTTTTACATATGCTAGGAAAGAATGGGGTAGAGTGTGGTTATTCTTAGGTCCCATTCAAGATGTCTGCTTGAAGTCAACTAAAATTGTAAAAGTTCACATGAATTTCCCTGATTTATTTTTAACTGCCTTGTCAAGGTTGACATATAATAACTGCACATATTTTAAATTGTGCAAGTTTGATACATTTTGACATATTCATATACCCATGAAATGATCACCACAATCAAACTTGTGAACATAGCCATCACCCCTAAAAGTGTGGATCTGTTGGTAATTCCTCCTTCTGTCTCCTCCCCACCCCTCCCTTCATTCTAGACAACCACTGATCTGTCATTATCAATTAAGTTTGCATTTTCTAGAATTTTGTATAAATGGAGTCATAAAATATATACTCCATTTTGCCTGGCTTATTTCTCTCAGCATAATAGTTTTGAAATTCACCCATATGTGTATATTTCTTTCTATTCCAGAGAGTGTTACACTGTACAAATATACCACAGCTTGCTTATATTTTTTATGTTACAGGTAGTATTCTGTTATATGGATACACCAACATTTACATATTTACCTTTTGATAGATACTTGGTTGTTTTGAAATTTTGGCAATTACAAATAAAAATTTTAATGACTTTCGTATAAAAGTCATTGTGTGGACACAGTTTTCTTCTTTCTCATGGCTAAATGAGAATGGAATGTCTGGGTTTTATGGTAGGTTTATGGTTTTTAAACTTTGTTATATTTTTCATTTTATGAGTTCAGATTATCTCAAAATTTCTCTTAAGATGTCATTGATTTGTGGGTTATTTAGAAATTTGTTGTTTAATTTCCAAATATTTGTGTTTAAAACTCCAAATAGAGTTTTCCAGATACTCTGATTATGATTTCTAGTTTAATTCCACTATGTTGTACAATTGCTATTCTTATTAATTTGTTAGTGTTTGTTTTATGACATGGAATATGGTCTCTCTTATGAATATTCCCTGTACACTTGAGAAGAATGTTCTCCTGTTGTTGGATGAGTGATCTATAAATGTCAATTAGGTCAGGTTGTGTTGTTAGTCTCTTCTCTATTCTTACTTATTTTCTTACCACTTTTTGTATTAATATCTAAACCCAAAATAGTAAAAATACATTGTGTTTTAAGCATATGTAAAAGTAAATTGTATATTAATAATGACACAAAGGATGGGAGGAAGGAACCAAAAAGACACTTTTACAAGATCTTTATATGACATATAAAATTTTATATTATTATTTGAATTCTGATTAATTAAATACACCTGTTGTGAATCCTAGGGCAGAGACTAGAAAGGCGTTTTCTTTTAGAAATAATAGAAATAACAAATCAGCAGTGGAGACATGATCGAGGCATAAAAATAGTCAATCAAAAAGAAGAAAAGAAAAGGAATAAGTAATACAAATGGGAAACATTTACTAGGATGATAGATTTAAAACTTACCGTATTAATAATATTAAATGCAAACTAAGCATCTCAATCAAAAGACAAATTATATAATTAGACAAAAATTAAATCAGACCCAACTATATACTGTCTACAAAAATCAACTTTAAACATAAACTAATAGCTACGTTAAAAGTGAAAGAATAGAAACATATTACACACAAATACTACTAAAAAGGAACCTGGAAAACTAGATTCTTGGTGGTAAGCAGGCTAGCAGTATATTCAGAAGCCGAATTATAATTTTGTACAAGTGAAAAATACAATGTTATAAACCAATGTTACCTCAAGGAAAATAATTATTATTTGTGGGAAAAAAAGAGAAAGCTATATTGATATCAGGAAAAACAGACTTAAGAATGAGAAATATTATAGTTACCTTTTAAAGCAAGTTTTTAAAAATAAAAATTATTTTTGCCTTCATTTATTCCATTTACAATGTTGTTCATTTCTTAGTGTAGATTCAAATTTCTGTTTGATATTTTACATCTTCTACCATAAGAACTTCCTTTAACATATCGTGTAGTGAAGAGCTCATGGCAGTGAATTAGTTGAGATTTTGTTTGTGTGAGAAGGTCACTATTTCGTCCTTCCTCTTTGAAAACTCTTTTCTCTGGGTTTTCGAGTTCTGAATTGACAGGTTTTTCTTTTTTCTTTCAGCACGTTTAAAGACATTGCTGCATTGTCTTCTGGCTTGCATGGTTTCTGATGAAAAGTCTGCTCTCATTTTATTTTTATTTTTCTGTACTTAATGTGGCTTTTACCTTCTAGCTGCCTTTAAGATTTTCTCTTCATTGTTATTGTTTTCAGCAGTTTGAATATCTTGTTTGATGTTTTCTGAGCTTCTTGGATCTGTGATTTGGATTTTGTCATCAAGTTTATTAGACCATCTGACATTATTCTGTATCTCTTAGATGCTCTTTTTGATTTTTCCACCATTTTTCTTTGTGCTTTTGTTCGAGTTATTTCTGTTGATTTATCTTCAAGGTCACTGATTTTTTCAACTATGTGACATTTACTGATGGGCATGTGAAAGGCATTTTTAATCTCTGTGATTTTGTTTCTAGCATTTCATTGGATTATTGTCTTACAGTTTTCATCTCTCCACTAATATCACCCATCTGACCTGTTGCTTTCACCTCTTCATTAGTCTTTGACATCTTAATCAGTGTTTTATATTTTCTTGCTATTTGATTTCTGTTTATCCCACTTGTCTTTTTTCCTCTTTCACCTCTTCACTGCTTTCTTTTAAAGTATATTTTACAATTTTACTCTGTTTCCTTTACTGGAGTATTAATTGTCACTCTTTGTTATGTTAGCAATTGCAATAGTATTAACAGCACACTTAAATACTTAGTACAGTTTACCTTAAGTAACACTTTTTTTTTTTACCTTAAGCAACATTTTATGTTTCACATATAGTAAAAAAAAAAACTTAGGGTAATATATGTCCAGTTAAAAAACTTTAAAGTAATATATGTCCAGTTTTCACCTTCTGGCTTTAATCTACAGTTGCCACATTTTGTATTTCTATATGTGTCATAAATCCCACAGTATGTTATTATTATTTTTGCTTTAAATCAGGGATTGGTAAACTAAGGCCCAAGGGTCAAACCAACCTCCCACCTGTACTGGTAAGTAAAGTTTCACTGTAACAAACCCATGCCAATTTGTTTACACACCTTTTAATGGATGCTTTCATACTGTAACAGCAGAGTTGAGTAGTTGCCACAGACTACACATCTTACAATGACTAAAATATTTACTCCTTAACCCTTTCCAGAAAAGTTTTTCATTCCCTGTTCTAAACAGCCAATTATCTTAAAGATATTCCAGTAGTAATAAATAAATCATATTTACCCATGTAGTTACCATTCTGATGTTTTTCATTCCTTTTGGCAGAAACATATTTCTATCTGATATTATTTTCCTTGTGAAGTGAAAGATTTTCTTTAATGTTTCCTGTACTGCAGGTCTGATGCTGATGGATTTTCTTTCAGCTATTGTATATCAGAAAAATGTTCTATATTTCACCTTCATTTTTAACACATTATTGACATGAGATGTATTAAATGCCACAGGTGTTAGTTTCTGCAAAAATCCCCTAGTCAATGATGTGTTAAAAGATTTTGCTGGATATAGAATTCTATGCTGACAATTATTTTTTTTAATACCTTAAAGATGTTCCACTGTCTTCTCATTTGCATTGTTTTTATGAGAAATATGCTTTTATCCTTATCTTTGTTACTATGAACATATCATGACTTGACTTTTTTTTCCCACTGCTCTTAAGGTTTTCTTTTTATCACTGATTTTGAGCAATTGGATTATGATATGCTTGGAACAGTTTTCTCATAGCCATCTTGGTTCTGTGGGTATATAGTTTTTGTGTTTTTTTAAATTTGAAAGTTTTTTAACCATCATTTCTTCTATTTTTTTCCTATCCCTTCAAGGAGTCTAATTATATAAATGTTAGGCATCTGAAGTTGCCTACGTCTCCTTTATTGTTCCCCAGAGATGAAACCCGAGTCTTTCACATTGCAGGTAGATGCTTACCATCTTAGCCACCAGGGAAGCCCTGAAACACATCTCATTTATGTTCTCTTAATTATTTATTTGTATGCTTGTTTTCTCTGTGCTTTATTTTGGATAGTTTCTATTGATATCTTCCAGTTTTCTTTTGCAGTGTCTAATTTGACCTCAGTCCTACCTAGTATATTTTTCATCTTTAAAAGATCATTGTGAGTCTTTTAATATATGTATTTTACATTTTTACCTAACATGTTCCATCTTCCCTGCAACTTTTTGATCATCTAGAATATAGATGTAATCACAATGTTAAGATCTTTGTCTATAATTTTATTATTACTGTCAGTGCTGAGATGGTTTTGATTTTTTATTTATTTCCTCATTTTAAGTCAAACATTCCTGCCGCTTTGCATACTTTATAACTTTTTAGTCAGCGTTTCAGGAATCAGTGAACTAAAATGGACCAGAATGGATGAATTTCATTCAGATGATCATTATATCTACTATTGTGGACAAGAATCCCTTAGAAGAGATGGAGTAGCCCTCATAGTCAACATCAGAGTCTGAAATGCTGTACTTAGGTGCAATCTCAAAAATGACAGAATGATCTTGGCTCGTTTCCAAGGCAAACCATTCAACATCACAGTAATCCAAGTCTATGCCCCAACCACTAATGCTGAAGAAGCTGAAGTTGAATGGTTCTATGAAGGCCTACAAGACCTTTAAAAACTAACACCAAAAAATTATGTCCTTTTTATCATAGGGGACAGGAATGCAAAATAGGAAGTCAAGAGATCCCTGGAATAATGGGTAAATTTGGCCTTGGAGTACAAAATGAAGTAGGGCAAAGGCTAACAGAGTTTTGCCAAGAGAATGCACTGGTCATAGCAAACACCCTCTTCCAACAACACAAGAGAAGACTCTACACATGGACATCACCAGATGGTCAACACTGAAATCAGATTGATTATATTCTTTGCAGCCGAAGATGGAGAAGCTCTACACAGTCAGCAAAAATAAGACCAGGAGCTGACTGTGGTTCAGATCATGAACTCCTTATTGCCAAATTCAGACTGAAATTTGAGAAAGTAGGGAAAACCACTAGACCATTCATGTATGACCTAAATCAAATCCCTTATGATTATACAATGGAAGTGACAAATAGATTCAAGGGATTAGATCTGATAGAATGTCTGAAGAAATATGGATGGAAGTTCATGACATTGTACAGGTGGCAGTAATCAAGACCATCCCCAAGAAAAAGAAATGCAAAAAGGCAAAATGTTGTCTGAGCAGGCCTTACGAATAGCTGAGAAAAGAAGAGAAGCAAAAGGCAAAGGAGGAAAGGAAACATATACTCATCTGAATGCAGAGTTCCAAAGAATAGAAAGGAGAGATAAGAAAGCCTTCCTCAATGATCAGTACAAAGAAATAGAGGAAAGCAATAGGATGGGATACACTAGAGGTCTCTTCAAGAAAATTAGAGATACCAAGGGAAATTTTCATGCAAAGATGGGCTCAGTACAGGACAGAAATGGTATGGACCTAACAGAAGCAGAAGATATTAAAAAGAGGTGGCAAGAATACACAGAAGAACTATACAAAAAAAGATCTTCATGACCCAGATAACCATGATGTTGTGATCACTCACCTAGAGCCAGACATCCTGGAGTGCGAAGTCATGTGGGCCTTAGGAAGCATCACTATGAACAAAGCTAGTGGAGGTGATGGAATTCCAGCCAAGCCATTTCAAATCCTAAAACATAATGCTGTTAAAGTGCACTCAATATGCCAGCAAATTTGGAAAACTCAGCAGTGGCCACAGGCTTGGAAAAGGTCACTTTTTCATTCCAATCCCAAAGAAAGGCAATGCCAAAGAAGATTCAGACTATCACACAGTTGCACTCATCTCACATGCTAGCAGGACTTCCCTGGGTGCCTCAGATGGTAGAGTCTGTCTACAATGCAGGAGACCTGGGTTTGACCCCTGGGTTGGGAAGATTCCCTGGAGAAGGAAATGGCAACCCACTCCAGTACTCTTGCCTAGAAAATCCCATGGACGGAGGAGCCTGGTGCAGGCTACTGTCTATGGGGTTGCAAAGAGTTGGACACTACTTCACTTTCACTTTCACGTGCTAGTAAAGTAATGCTCAAAATTCTCCAAGCCAGGTTTCAACATTACGTGAACTGAGAACTTTCAGATGTTCAGGCTGGATTTAGAAATGGCAGAGGAACCAGAGATCAAATTGCCAACATCCATAGATGTTGGTATAGAACATCTATGTTAATAGAAAAAGCAAGAGAATTCCATAAAAACATTTACTTCTGTTTCACTGACTATGCCAAAGCCTTTGTGTGGATCACAACAAACTATGGAAAATTTTTAAAGAAATGGGAATACCAGACCACTTTATCTGCTGTCTGAGAAATCTGTACACAGGTCAAGAGGTAACAATTAGAACTGTACATGGAACAATGGACTGGTTCCAAATTGAGAATGGAGTACATCAAGGCTGTATATTGTCACCCTGCTTATTTAGCTTATGTTCAGAGTATACATGTGCAATGCTGGGCTGGATAAAGCACAAGCTGGAATGAAGATTGTGGGGAAAAATATCAATATTCTTAGATATGCAGATGATACCACCCTAATGGCAGAAAGCAAAGAACTAAAGAGCCTCTTGATGAAAGTGAAAGGAGAGTGAAAAAGCTGGCTTAAAATCAACATTCAGAAAACTAAGATCATGTTATCTGGTCCCATCACTTCATGGCAAATAGATGGGGAAACAATGGAAACAGTGACAGACTTTATTTTCTTGGGCTCCAAAATCACTGCAGATGTTGCTGTAGCCATGAAATTATAAGATGCTTGCTCCTTGGGAGAAAAGCTATGACACACCTAGACATCATATTAAAAAGCAGAGATATTACTTTGCCTGCAAATGTCCGTCTAATCACAGCTGTGGTTTTTCCAGTAGTCATGTATGAATGTGAGTGTTGGACCATAAAGAAAGCTGAGTGCTGAAGAATTGACGCTTTTGAACTGTGGTGTTGGAGAAGACTCTTGAGAGTTCCTTGGTCTGCAAGGAGATTCAACCAGTCAATCCTAAAGGAAATCACTCCTGAATATTTATTTGAAGGACTGATCTGAAGCTGAAGCTCCAATACTTTGGCCACCTGATGCGAAGAACTGACTCATTTGAAAAGACCTTGATGCTGGGAAAGATCGAAGGCGGGAGGAGAAGGGGATGACGGAGGATGAGATGGTTGTATGGCATCACCAATTTGATAAATATGAATTTGAGCAAGCTCCAGAATTTGGTGATGGACAGGGAAACCTGGCGTGCTGCAGTCCATGGTGTCACAGAGAGAGACAACTGAGTGACTGAATTGAATTGAATTTTTTACTATATATTAAATATTGTGAGGTTTTTTTTTTTGTTTTTTTTTGACTGCTAGTTATTTTTGTGCCCTATAGATATTCTAGAGTTTTGTTTTTGGATATGGTTAAGCAGGGCTCCCAGGTGGTGTTAGTGGTAAAGAACCCACCTGCCAATGCAGGAGACATAAGAGACATGGGTTCAATCACTGGGTTGGGAAGATCCCTTGGAGGAGGCCATGACAACCCTTTCCAGTATTCTTGCCTGGAGAATCCCATAGACAGAGGAGCTAGTCAGGCAACAGACCATAGGGTCACAGAGTGTCAGATACAACTGAAGCAACTGAGAACAAGGTTAAGTAACTTGAAAGCAGTTTGATCCTTTTGGGTCTTGTTTTTAAACAAATCAGCCTGATTTCCAGTTTCAAGAGTGGGGATCCACACTTATCTGCTTTCCCTTCATGCTGAGTGAGGATTTTCTTTTCATTATTCTTGTACTGATATCATCTCTTAGTTTATAAAGAGATGCCTCGATCTTGCGATCACAAAATACCTTTTAGATTCTCTAGAATGCATTGCCTTGGATGTTCTATATCAATACCTTCTAAATTCACAACTTTCCACAGTCAGGTTTCACAGCAGCTGGAGAGGAATATGCAAAGATAAAATATGTTGTTATGAAACCCTCCTGATGGTTGAGACATATGAGCTACTTTAGAGGCTTAACGGTATGTCCTGGTGATTACCAGCTTTCTTCTCTGCACCAGGCTCTGAGTCCTTGCTGCACCTGAGTTGCTGCTTTCTTCAGCACACCTACAGTTGTAGCCTAAGGAAGCTCATCCCTGTGTGTGTCGTGGGGGGACTGGGCAGGAGAGATTCTTGTGCGCTTGCTTTGAAGCAAAATACAAAAATCAAAAATGAGCTACTAATGTTTCCCTTGAGTCACTTGGCTCATCTCACAAAGAAACCACTACTTACAAAGAAATAGATTTTGTGGAACTGACCAAATCATAGAACCTTGGGATGGAACTGAAGAGGCCAGAGTCAAGGCATTCAAGTGTGTAAGCAGGTGAGAGAGCTGTATGGATATAATGGATTAAGTTTGTAAATTTACACATGTACTTTATAATGTGCTTTTCAAACTTTATTTTGTGGGTGAATCATGTGGGAAACTTACTGACATAGTAGATCTGGGATAGGTCCTGGGATTCTGCATTTCTCACAAGGTTCCAGCAGTGCCTATGCTGGGAACTATACTTTGAGTAACAAGATTTTGAAGGTATACATTCAGGAGTAAATATATGAAAAAAGAAGAGAAATGCAGTCACAATCAATATTCATTCATTTATTCAGTGTTTAAAGGCCTAGTATGTATAGCAAACTAAACTTAGTTATATGGGAAAAAAAGGGGAATCAGAATATAACCTGTTATTACAAAGTAGAAAGAGGTTTAAAAATATATAAGCATTAGATTATGAGTAGTATAGTGCAGAACCTAATGGTTAAAGATGCCTGGGCTTGAATCTGGTCTGTGAAAAAGTGACCAAGTTACTTAAGCACT
Organism: Muntiacus reevesi; assembly: GCF_963930625.1. NCBI lineage: Eukaryota > Metazoa > Chordata > Mammalia > Artiodactyla > Cervidae > Muntiacus > Muntiacus reevesi. The sequence goes on along the minus strand of NC_089262.1, from coordinate 57,297,816 downwards.
ATATGATTAAGTGACGATTCAATTTTCTCATTTGTGAAAAAAAAAATATGACTAATGATAACATCAACAGCATAGGGAGGTCAAATCGATTAAATGAGTTGATACATGCAAAAACATACAGAACAGTAGCTGACACATAGAAAAGACTAAAAAAATTTTTTATAATAAAAGTTGAAAGATGAGAAAAGTCATAAAATAGGTTTAGATAAAATATGAAGTTCAGTCTCCATCAATTGCCAGTGACCATTCCCTTTCAACTGTATGTTTGAAAATGGAGAGTTTTTTTTTTTCCTGCCAATGCCAGGCAGATATAGAGGGCAGATATTATGTTTCCCTGCTATATAGGGAGAAAATACAGAGGGAATTTGAGAAAAAGGTTTGAAAAAGCTGTCATTAGTGTTTCGTTGTATCTCTGATATTTTTTCTTTCTTTCCACAAATCTAGATGAATTGACTCTGTTGCTCATTACCTATAACAATGATACATTTCTCAATCTGACTCTGCATCAGGAGCCTTATCTTTAGAATGGAGATAACAATGTGTATGTGATTGTGTAGTTGTGAAAATTAAAAACAGATTTGTAGGAGGTTGATTAATAATGGCCCTGAAGATATCCAGGTTCCAACCTCTGGAAACTGTGAATGTTACTTTATATGGAAAGAAAGATTTTGTAGATGTGATTAAGCCAAGCATCTTGAGATAAAGAAGTTATCCTGGATTATCTGGGTGGTGTTCTTATAAGAGGGAGGCAGAGCAAGCTTTGACACAGAAGGCAGCAATGTGACCACTGAAGCAAGATGCCGTATGGCTGACTTTAAAGAAGAAAGGAGTCATGAGCCAAGAAATGCAAGAAAAGTAGCTCTAAAAGGTAGAAAAGTCAAGAAAACAGTTTCTCCTCTAGAACCTGCAGAAAGGAGTATGGCCCTGCTGACACCTTGATTTTGGCCAAGCAAAACTGATTTCAGACTCCTGAACTCTAGAACTCTAAGAGAGTAAATGTACAATTTTTTAAAGCCATCAACTTTGTGGTGATTTGTTATAGCAGGAACAGGAAACAAATAAAAAATTATGAAAAGCAGCCATGGAGCATTCCACAAATATTATTTTTCATCCATTCCCTAAGTGGAGAGCAATCATGAGTATGAAAGATCTTTTAAGTTAAGGCCACTGTAACAGTTCTAATTTTTCCCAAAGAAACCTAAGGCCATGAAACAATTTCTTCTAGCCTGTAAGATTGAGATATAAGTGAAGCAGTCCTTCTGATTCTCCAGAAGGATATTCATAAATTTAGTGACTACGCTACTCTTAAAGAGAAGTCAAAAGACTAGGTGACCAGATGTCCCAAATGAAAAAAACACTTCTCAGCTTTCAGTTTGTTTCAGCAGGGCATTTGTCCTGTGGTCTAAATTGAGTCTTATGGATCCTGCTAGAAACTTCAGAAGCTTCAGAACACAAAAATATAGTTATTTCAGATGAGAACTTCAGAAGGGAGGGAAAAGGAAGGGATAACCCTGGTGGTTCAGTGGTAAAGAATCTGCCTGCCAGTAAAGGAGATGCAAGTTTGATTCCTGGGTCTAGAAGATCCTCTGGAGAAGGAAATGACAACCGACTCCATTCTTGCCGAGAGAATTCCATGGACAGGGGAACCTGGTGGGCTTAGTCCATGGGGTCACAAAAGAGTTGGATGTGACTTAGTAACTAAACAACAACAAAACAAATGATTTGTGAAGTAATTGAAAAGCATTGTTTGTGTTTAGGATTTCTTATCCTTTTCAAGTTTCAATTTGGGTCCCAAATTACATTTTGTTTAGTTCTGTTACTCTAAGTTGATATTGACAAACCTTTGGTATTTGAGTTAAGAAGGAGAAAGATTTTGTGAAAAAGTTAATTTTTAATATGCTTGGTATAAACAAATTACTAGTTCAGTAACACAAGATTAAACTTGTGTGCCTTTAAATCTTTAAATAAGGAAAAATGTTCAGTAAAGGTTAGTTAATCCATTAATTATAAAGTGAAAGGATCTTTTTCTTCCTCCCTGAATATGTCTTCCTTATGTTCCCCCGTAGACACAGGGGCACACCCAGACCAGTCTGACACATAAAGAGAGCAGAGAAGGTGTGTCAACAGTCAAGACTAGCCTTTTTGTCTTCTTACACTTCCTACTCTCTTTTAATCTTCTGTTCTCCACTAGCTGATTTTCTTAAAGAGGTGATCTAAGTTCTCAGCACAAAGGTTTGTGATCATTCATTTAAATATTTTTGAGACTCTATCATGTTGTCATGTTACTTTCAAGTAACACCCAATTAAACACACTAGTTTTGCCAAGAGTTAATAGGGTTCAAATGCTCCACCAAAATATAGTATTTGATAACCATTATAGTTAACCTAGCAAAGTTAGCCTAGGCATCCTTTGAAAACTCTGTCCTTTAATTTGGAGAGCCCAGAATCTGACCCTCAAGTGAGATATTTATGGTAACCTTTGGGAAACTGAAATATGTAGTATGCAATATTATATAATCATCACAATAACTGCAACAAAAGTTTCAGGAAAGAGGACACCTCCCAGGGCCTAGAGTGAGCTCTTGTCTAATACTCAGAAATAAATTGAGGAGACACATATGCTGACATAGCAGGAGACTTTATTGTAAAGGGCTGCCCAGGGTAAGGGAACCCAAGAGAATTGCTCTGTCACACGGCTTGCAGTCTTGGGCTTTACGATGATGGGGTTAGTTTCTGGGATGTTTCTGGCCAGTCTCTCTGGCTCAGGGTCCTTCCTGGTGGTGCATGCATCACTCAGCCAAGATGGATTCCAGTGAGGATTCTGGGAGGTTGGCAGGACATATAGACTGGTTTTTCCTGTCTTCTTTTGAGCTTTCCCGAATTCTCCAAGTTGGTGGTAGCTTATTAGTTCTGTATGCCTTACCAGAACCTCCTGTTGTAGGATAGTTAACTCATGCAAGTGGTTACTATCTTGCCTAGCCAGGGGAGGGTGGTTTCAGTCAGTGGTTCCCCTAACACAACCACATGCAAACAGAAAACATTTGGAGGAGGACATTGTGTATAGTGGAGCATCCTATGGAAAGTAAGTCTCCCTCTCTAGTGGAGTTTTCTTCCATAGAGAGGTTCAGAGTTCCTGACTTTGGCCTTCACATAGAGAAGAATCTTGTCTGAATGGTCACAGTATTGAGAGCCCTCCCTGCTGAATCCTCTGGTGACTGATAATCAGCTTGAGTCCTGACGCCTACATCCAGTCTTATGTAAGCAAGATGTCTCCAACAGCAGATTTTATCTTTCTTTCTCCCCTCTTATTACACTTTTCACCCTTTATTCTCTCCAGCTAGCTCTTTTGTTCCCCAGGCCACCAATCTTCAAATTCTAATCCTATTTTAAGGACTACCTTAAACTATCGTAAACTACAAATAGGGTTAAAACAGATGTCAAAAAGTTCATGAATGAAGGCACATTCCATGTCAATCAAGGTTAGAAAAGGATAACAGGCGAAGTCATGGAAGACTTTGTATACTAAATGAATGCATTTCAGCTTCATCCTGAAATTAGAGGTTGTTTTTCTTATTTCTTTTTTTAAATTTATTTTTAATTGGAGGATAATTGCTTTACAATACTGTGTTGGCTTCTGCCATATAGCAACGTGAATGAGCCACAAGTACACATATGTCCCCTCTCTCCTGAAGCTCCCCCTCACCCCATCCCAGCCCTCTAGGGGGTCACAGAGCACGGGGTTGAGCTCCCTGTCCCGTCAGCAGCCTCCCACTGGCTGTCTGTTTTCCCCATGGTAGTGTATATATGTCAGTGCTACTCAAGGTTTGTCCCACCCTCTCCTTCCCCCGCTGTGTCCAAAGTCTCTTCTCTATGTCTGCATTCGAGGTTGTTTTTTGAAAGAATTTTAAATAGACTATGTTGTGACTAGATTTGTATTTTAGGTAGATTATTCTGAGAGCAGCAGTGATAGATGAACCTTATATGAGGTTATGTGTTGGGTGAGGTGAACTGGGCAAGCTTGTGGGCAGATCGATTAGTGTGGAAGGTATCGCAATGGAGCAGGCAAATGGCAATAATACTCTGAACCAAAACAGTTACAAATGGAATGGGAAAAAAAAGGGATTAGATGGGTAACTGGTGACATTTATGCAGTGGCATCTATAGGACATGGTGAATATGTGAAAGTGGGAGAGCGGGTATCAAGTAGAAGAATACCTAAGCAGAAGAGAGAGCCAGATCAGAAAGCCCTTTCTACAATAATTGCTCCAGATGGAAATAACAGCTCCATCCCAGACTAAATTGTCATTGTTTATATTTCCTTATGGCTCTTATGACATTCTAGTTTGTATTTTATATTAATGTATTTTATTCTGCTACTGATTGGCAAATTTCTAGGGCACAGAGACTGTTGTCGATCCTTCTGTCATACTCCTGAAATATCTAAGTCTTTGCCTTAGACTGACCACTAAATAGATGTGTTGAATGAATGATTGAGAGCATGAATTAGAGGATTCTACAATCTGTGAAGTGCTTTCATGTGTATAAATCTTTGGATCCTTTCAGCATCTTTGGGAAAAAGTATAGCAGGCTATATTATTCCCATTTTTCAGAGAAGAAATGGTCAGAAATATTAATATAACATAGCTAGTAGTTGGCAGAGGTAGGCTTGATACTTTTGACCCAGCACCCACCACTCAACTAAGCTGTTTTTCATTATAAAAGGTCTCAGTGTTCTCACTCAGGGTAGTTTATTCTTAATAAATTATCAGATTTTCTACTCAATACCATGTTAAGTGCCACAAAAATAAAAGATGGAAAAGAATGGAGTGGGATGACTAGGACAAACACACATAGTAGGTGGTAGAGTGCTCAGCAACAGGCAAAGAAGGCAGGAAAACCATATGTACAATTGATGTCTATTCATGTCATTCTCTCCTGAATTCTCTCCTATGGGCAGGCCCTGGGAGTCTGGAATCTACATTTCCTTTTACTAGGAGGGTTCAGGTTTTGGTTTTACCAAAGAGATGTTTGCACAAGACATAGAATGTGTAAAAGGAGAGGCTGTTTTCTAGCTATAGCTTTAGTGGGCATGTGGACATCAGCAGTAGCAAAACGAAGTTTTTTCAAGGACTTCCAGATAACCCTCTGAGAATCACCTACTTTTGCACCACAGTTAAGGTCATGAAGAACAGCCTCCGATGAAACCTTCATTTTCTGAATTATTAAGTGCTAGAAGTGGTTTCCCTGATCTTTCCATCACCCAGCCTTTTCAGTGATTGCATATGTTGCTAAAATTCCTATATTACATTCCATCATGCTTTAAATACCTAGAGTGATTCTGTTTTCCTAACTCACACACCATATGGAGAAAATACAAGTATTAAAAAGGCATTGCACACTTGAAACTAACACACTGTTTAAACCAACTATAGTTAAATACAAAAAAGTATCCCAAGCTTAGATCCTATAAAGTCAAACAGTCCTGTTTGCCTCAATCACCTTTAGAACATTCTTGCAATAAAGTCCTTTAAGAAGGAGGTCCTTTAAGAAGGAGGAGTAGATCATAGATTGACAAATAACTTCTACTCAAATTGGTTTAAATACAAACCTCCGATAATTTAATGCTGAGGCTCAATACTTAGAGCATTTAGTTGCCTAGAAAACTTGGCTCTTCAGTTGACCTCATTCCCCTAAAACACTGGCAAGAAAACTAAAGTTTTACCATGGGTAGAATGGCATTTCACAGTGGCCACATGCAAGAATTAAAGGTTGCTAAACTTGAAATTTCATGTATAGTCATGTTCAGATGGGTTGCTGATAGATGGATTTAAATTTTTTTTTCCATCAACCCATAGGTTGATGGAAAGATATTTCAATGGACTGGCATTAGAGTGCAAAAATTTCCATGCAATTCTTTGGAATTTTTTTTTGAAAAAATAAAATTAAGTTCTTAATGCCTGAAAAAAACTTCTAAACAATATTACCTTACTTTTCACCAATAATTTTATTGTCCATTACTCTTCTAAATTCTTCTGATCAATGCAGGTAATATAAGCCTCCTGTCAGCCATCCAGCTATGGTGATGACCTCCCTCAAATGAGCACTTCCTATTTATTTGCTGCTTTGTGCTAATTTTCTAGGCTAGACAGCACACTGGCTTTGGTTCAGTTCTTAGTATCTTGGTGAGGGAGGAGGGGAGCAACTCACCTTTTTCTCAGGTCAACGGATTGCTGCCTTTTGTGGTGCTGGGGCAGACTGAGTTACTCAATAACTATTGGGCATTTCCACTGCACTCCCAAGGCACGTAGACAGTTTTGGTGCTTCAGAAACTTATTTCCCCACAAATACATTTGAGAGTGAATCAAACCTTGATGAGCCAAATTCCATTTTTCCAAACTCCAGGGATGGGTAAACCTGGCTTTGTGTTCAGTTCACTGAATATCTCAAAACTATTTTTCAAATGTCCTGGGTTTGGCCAAAGCCAAATCTACTTTGCCAAACATTTTACTTTATTTAATAATAACAATAAAAAAAAACCCCATCTGTGTTTTAATGAAAATTTAATCCATATGTTTGATTCACTTTTTGCACTCAATCCATCAAAATATTTTGTAAGAGTTATCTGAAGTCCAAGAGGCCTTCTAAGCCATTAAAAAAAAAAAAAAAAAAAAAGCCAGTGTAAGCCTTTCTTTCCTCACAGTTTTTTCCTCTGCTAATAGGGAATTGTTGTCTTCTCAGTCCCTACCTGACTCAAGCTTTATTGTACCCTTCCTCTGACTCTCATTCCATGCCAACTGTACTCTGGTATGATCGCTGATGACTTTCCTCATGGCTCAGATGGTAAAGAATCTACCTGCACTGCAGGAGAACTGGGTTCAATTCTTGGGTTGGGATGATCCCTTGGAGAAGGGTATGGCAACCCACTCCAGTATTCTTGCCTGAAAATCCCATGGACAGAGGAGCCTGGTGGGCTAAGTCCATGGGGTTGCAAAGAGCTGGCCATGACTGAGTGACTAATACACATACATGATCACTGATTGAAGTGGCTCATCAAGACTATCCATTTTGTTTTCTTGTGCTACCTGAAGGAGGAAATAAGTAAAATAGAGGAAAGAATGAAGAAAAAGACCTTAACTTTTCTTTTGGGTAGGAGTCTGATTCCTTTAGTAATTTGCATCTTCTTTGGTCAGGGTTATTGTTCGGTCACTCAGTTATGTCCAACTCCTTGTGACCCTATGGACTGCAGCACATCAGCCTTCCTTGTCCTTCACTATCTCTGGGAGGTTGCTCAAACTCATGTCCATTGAGTCAGTGATGCCATCCAACCATCTCATCCTCTGTCGCCTCCTTCTCCTCCTGCCCTCAATCTTTCCCAGCATCAGGGTCTTTTCTAATGAGTTGGCTGTTCACATCAGTTGGTCAAAGTATTGGAGCTGCACCTTCAGCATCAGTCCTTCCAATGAATTTTCAGTCAGAGAGTGGAATGAAAAGCCATGTTCCCACATTTCTGTGGAGGTATTCAGTGCTGAAGGAGGATAAGAGAGATAGTTAAGAGTTTCCTCTAAATATGACCTATAGAGATAGCTCCAACAGAGAATTTTTGGGGGGAAGAAGAAGAAAGAAGACCAACCATTGGAAAGCAGACATGGACAGGATTGACAGATTGATAACTCTTTCTTGATTCCGTGGATGGTGGTGCACTTCTACTGGTTTAAAGTTTAAGATCGATCGGGACAGGAAGACACTTGGTTGGTTGATTGGAAAAGAGACTGTAGGTTCAGTATATTGACCTATTTACTTCTCAGGTTAGCTCTGCTTCACTGGGCAACTGGCAGTCCATCGGTGATGGAGAGGAGGTAAGGCAGGCTCGGAGAGGGAGGGTCAGGGCGGGAGGTTGGTGGCCTTGGCTGCCTCCTTCTGTGATGTAATCCTTCCTCAGCGCCGCACCGCCGTCTCTGTGTCTGTGCCCCAAAAGCTCCAGATGCAATTGATCTCATTAGAGATCAGAACAGAATTGGCTTGGACAGCCTGTTCTTTCCTAGTGATTAGGACATAGCATAGTTTTCTTACCCCTCCCCCCTCAGCCCTGGCTGAAGGTTGTTTTGTCTTTGGATTAATCTAGGGTTAATCTAAATCTGTTTACTCACTGCAAGGCTTGGGCTGACCAGGTAGACACAGGTCTTCATATACCTCTGAAAAATCTGCTCCATCATCAATGTGTGCTCTAATTAGTTTAATCTCTGTCTCTACTGGACCCAAACTAACCCAAAGAAACTGGCCACAGGACTTAGTAGGATTAAATCAAAGGTTAGTTTTGCTCTTATCTGAGATGACATATTCATTTTGATGTTTACTTGCTGGGAGGGCTCTCAAAACTTTATGTTTCTCCTAGAGAACATTGAATAGAAGAATCATGGGACATGAAAGGAATTTCAGCAGTCCTTCAGTAAGGACTGTGTGTCAATTAGTCCTTAATAGAGAGCTCCTTCTCCTTCTTCAAACTGTCTAGAGAGAGACCCACCAACCCCTTGCTAATGTGTCTGTGTCTCTCTAATGTAAGGCAGTCCCTAGGGAAGCTGATTATGAGATTTGGGGAGCACAGATGGTAGGTCATGAGCTGCCTCTCTCTCTTAAGAAAATGAAGGATCAAAAAGCAAGAGCTGAAAACAATCTTGTGGTTTGCAAATTTAAGGAACATTTTTCCTTACTTGGACCTAGAAGCTAATTTGACTCTGAGTTAGTGACATAACCTGTTTTGGCCTTGGTTTCCTTGTGTGTGTAATGAAGATCACTCCAGTCTCTTACAGCTCTAAGATTCTTATAGCTTGTGACTTAATTCACTTGGGAAATCAGTTGCTAGTTTCAGAAGAAAAATGTAATTAGTGACCACTGGTTGTCTCACATCTGCCTTGGAATCTTCCTTACTCACACACCCAGAAATTTACCTACCTAAACAGGATACAGATTTTTCTATTTTTTTGGTACATACCAAAGTTTCATGCTTAGAGTTACTAATAGAGTCTCCTAAATGTTTTGCCACTATTTGACCCTTGGGAAACGGGTATGAAGCTGAGAATCCACATGTCCTCACTTTCAGCCATTGCGATGCTATGTCAGCATCTAAAGACAGACCTTTGTTACAAACTTGAGGCTTTCTCTTAATGGACCTTCATTATTGAGGGAGTTAGGTACTATATGGGTTTCACAGGTAGCACTAGGGTAAAGAACGTGCCTGCCAATGCAGGAGACCTAAGCACCGCATGTTCCATCCTTGGCTGGGAAGATCCCCTGGAGGAGGGCATGGCGACCCATTCCAGTATTCTTGCCTGGAGAATTCATGATCAGAGGAACCTGGTGGGCTATAGTCCATTGGGTCTCAAAAGGTCAGACATGACCGAAGTGATTTAGCATGCATGCATGCAGATACTGTATGCTTTTTCTGTCTGTATTCCTCATCTCTTATTTTTTTGTTTCTCTATAGATAAGGAACTTCTAATAGACTCTGGATTTCAAGGGAAAAGATATAATAACCAGAAAAGACATGGTATTTAAGTAAAGAAAATCCCCAATGTTTCAGGATTATTGATTTTAATGTTCTAGTGATATTACCATTGCTTGGCAGCATTTACTCAGGGTAAGACAGAGTTCCCACTTGGGCTTGAGTAATGCTGAGCAAGCCACTTACAAAGCAATTTTGAAGTTATGAACGGAAAGTATAGATACGATGTAATTTGAAACAGAGAAATAAGGCTTAGTAAGACAGGACTCTGTAAGGCACAGTTTTTAAAGTTTGACATCTGGAAACCACTTAAGGAATAGATTACTGATGTCCAACAAGTGAAAAAAATTCATCATGATGTTTTAAAAAGAAAACGTATTTTTAAATTAATCTGAATAAGAAAAGCCTTGTCTCAACCTCCGTCTGAGTTTTAGGCCAGATTCCACATCTAGGTGGCTTACCTTTTACTTTTTCTTTGTATTTAATTGCAAAAATCTTAGCAGAATTATAGTTCTTTAGAAATGGCAGTGAGTGCTAGGTATTAAGATTGAGAAATTATGGAGCAATTTCTCACTGTAGATTGCTTTGGGTTTTTTATCATATGTTGAGTCGATGTGTCCATTACATTCAAAAGTGGGACATTTGAATGCTGAGTGACTCAACTTGGAAGATGAGGGTGAATGGATTCCAAATTACCTCTTTGGTAGTATTGGCCTCTGTACTTTTCCGTGTTCTTTGTTACAATGTGGATGTGATTTTTGAAAAATATGCTCAATAATAATACTCCTAGATTTATTTTTCAGTTGAGTGAAGAAATTCATCTAATGCTGAAAAGAGACAAGCTCAGAGAATGAGCCATTTGGGTCACAGTTTGGTCATAAGAATGCCGATATTTTGTGCACAGAACTAAAATCTGTGTGATAGTTTTATCCTAAGGCAACAGGTCCAACCTATTTAAGATACTATATGCATCACTGATAAACGCCACTCAAGATCAGTGTCATGAAGAAATCTTTTCATTTTATCTTTCAACCCAAAAATTACTGTAAGCACCCTTATTTTCCATGGATAGAACACTGCAGGTGGAAACACAGAATATCCAACATCCAGTCCATTTCATGCCTCAAGTTATGACTTGATTGTATTAACAATTTTCACTACTTCCCTCAACACTGAATCAGAAGTCAAAGATGTATTGCTGACCATGGGCTGCTGTCTGTATATAAGCTAACATGTGGACTTATATTCAAGTGTAACATCTTTTATTCATATAATAAAACCATCTCTTGCTCTGTCCAGTCAGTTGGTATTTAACAGCTGTTAGCCCAAATGCAACCAAATGGAATTTGTCTATACCTTTTAACTCCCCAAATGATTGGCATTGAAAAATAAAACAAGCAAACATCTTCTCTAGTAGCGTGTGCTTTCAGTGATAAAATCTACATATTTACCAAAAGTTCGCCAACATACCACATATATGCCAAGAGTTGATTTGTTATGTTCACCCGTAGTTTTGTTTCACAAAATAGTTTATGTATATATGAAAGAATTGGATGTCCACAGTTTGATAATATGCACTGTCCAGCAATATTATTTGACACAGGAATTTAAGAAATCTTTGCTACCACCTTTGTAGCTAGCTGTAAAATTTCTTGGAAATATTATGACTTTGAACTTCTTTTTGTTACGAAGAGTGCACTTTTTGAATGATACACCTGAGATTTTCATCTCTTCTCTGCTCTAGACAATAAAATTAATCAATTTTGGTTTGAAACAAAATTTTCTCTCATCTAGGAAGACTTATTTGGTTACTGTGCTTGGTTATTTGTCTATAAGAGATACTGTTCTAAGACTTCCTTGGCAGTCCAGTCGTTAAGACTTTGCCTTCTGATGCAGTAAGGGTGGTGGGTTCCATCTCTGGTCAAGATCCCACATGCCTCAGGCCACATAACCAGAACATAAACAACAGAAGCAATATTGTAACAAATGTAATACAGACCTTTAAAAAAGGCACTTTGCTGTTATTGGTCTTCCATCCTTCCTCAACAAGGAAATAAAAATAGTCTTTAACCAATGTGACTTAAAAAATAGACCTTGAGCTTCTTATTTGTAATGTTAAAGATATGTTGGGAACTTAATAAATTGGTTGGGCCCAGATGGTGCAGCAATTTGATCTATGTGATAAAGAATTTGGGAAAGGATTCTACACACTATATGATTGACTGATATATTTAACTGGGAAAGTAACTGCTATAGGAATATTTATTTGATGTTAGTGTGATAAACAACTTCTAAGTGTAGAATATAAGAGGCAGAGAGGCTATGTAGGAACAATTATAATTAATCAAGAGCCTTAAAAATATTCATAACCTTTTATGGAGTAACTCTACTCCATACACAGAGAAGTTCCTAATATGGATAATGGTTCATACATGAAGATGTTCAGGATTCCCCACATATAACTTGCTATTCCACCTCCTTTTTTTTATTGAACTCTGATCTCTGAAGCTGGAGAAATATGCCCTCCATTTGCACTGAAGCTGTTTAATGTGAAGTTAACTGCATAGATTCTGAAACTAGACAACTTGACTTTAAACTTTGGCTGCAAATGTGTGAACTCCTTAGGTCTCAGACTCTTGAGCTCTAGAAATAAGGATAAAATACCTCAAAAGAGTTATTTTGAGGCTTATATAAGATATTTATAAATCCTTTAGTGTAGAATATGTCACATAAAATATATTCAATAAGTGTTGGCATTGTTATTATTATAATCCGAGCCATCCTTGAGAACAAAACTTAAAAGCCATCTTCCTATGGAACCTCCCTGAATCCCCAAAGTCAGCATCCTCTTCTTTTTTTTCCAAAATGTTTTCTATAGTACCTTTTAAAAATAGCCCACTGATTCGTGTCAATGTATGACAAAACCCACTGAAATGTTGTGAAGTGATTGGCCTCCAACTAATAAAATAATATTTAAAAAAAAAAAAAAAGCCCACATAATACATGCATATGTGTCCACTGGAAAAATATTCTAATAGTTCACAAAATGTAAAGTGGACATGCCCCAGATAACAGTTTGGTGTCTATCTTTGTGGGCTTTTATCTGTGACACATAAATATGGAAGTGCTTTTCTTTTAAACCTTCTGAATACTCTTCTACCTCATAGCAAGTTTCACATTTTATCCTTTAGTTATTTTTGTATCTATTTCTCTATAAAGCCAGATTCTAAATTTCCTTCCCATTAGGAAAGGTGCTTTTCACTTTTGCATCAAGATCTCCTTGGCAAACAAGGGGCGTTCAAGCACAGATGTTGAATGAATGGTGACTGTCCTCTCCCTACTCCCTGTCCCCATTACAAACAAAATATTGAATATAAGCTCCCTTAAATCCCACTTTTCCATAATGTTTCTCTAGACCATTTATCAGATCAATCTTCTACTTATATCCCACAACAGTTATCTGTTTCTGAGACTTTGGTTCTGCCTGGTATCATGAATCATCTGTTCCATGTGGATTTAAAATCTTGTCTGTCCCATCAGATAGGAAGCTCCTTGATAACGTGAATCACATCTACAAGGACGGGGCCCTACACATAACAGACACTCAACGAATGCTTCTCGAATTAAAGAATTGAAGAGCTGAACCGTGTGTAACTAGGAGCAAGCTGAAGAAAGGAGAAAGAAACCCTATCCATGTTCTTTACTACATGAACAATTTAGATTCCCCATTTTGAACGTCTAATGACGTAAACATGAAGAACACAGACACTTGAAGCTTCTAAGAAAATCCCCTTTCCCTTGCCCTCAAAGGCTCACAGGGAGACAAACAACACATGGAGGAGATAAAATTAGAGGGAATTACAAAGTGCCAGTTCACAGGTGCTTGTTTGCATTATTTCAGTTTGCACATGCTGCGTTGGTGTTTATCAGCTCCCGTTAGACTGAACCAAGCGTGACTCTGGAAACAGTGACTGATGGTGAAGTCACACATTTCCATGAAGTTTCTATTGCAAGAAGCCTGTTTGTTTCTTTCAGAGGAGTCACGTTAGAAAGACAGTGCTTATTTTAAGTGTGCTGCCATTATTTAACACATTTTTCAAAAGTCCAGTTTATTAGCCTACAAAAATAAAAGATACTTCTTGTGTTGTTGTCTCCTCTTGCTGCTGACATAAAACTGTTATTTGTTTGTATCGCCCATCTACTTTAACAGTTATTTTCAAAAGGCTTTCAAGACTGAAAAACACATCCTTCAGGAACTGTGACAATGGTAATTATACTACTAATAATACTAATAACATTTACTGAATGCTTGATAGGTGCCAAGCACTGTGCTAAGTACTATTTGTGAATTTTCTCATATAACCTGCACAGAAAATCAGTGAGGTAGATTCCATCATTATCACTATTTTACTGTGAGTCAACTTAGGCACAAAAAAATTAAATCACTTGCCTAAAATGATTTGTCACCTTTGAGGTTGTTTAAGAGAAAATGTTTCAGACTCTGGAGGGCAATTCCAAAAGTATTTCTTGGCCATCTTTGGCCAATGGCATCATTATGACAATGTTTATAGCTTTGTGGGTGTCATCTGTGAAGGAAAAGAGTAGTTTTTTGGATTCAAAATATTGGGATTCTGTTTAAAAATCAGGCTCATGAGTTTATAGCCTCACTCCTTGAGCTGCTTCTCTGTTGCTATTTCTCTACAGAAACTAGTGCATTATTTTAAAGAAAGTGGAGACACAGTTGATGTTTCTTGTCTGGTAATATGCAAGCTAAATCTTTAAGGATTGAAGTTTTTTAATGACAATTGTGGTAACATAAAAAGTCATCTTTCTTTTAAATTGCAATAATAATAATAACCTTAAAGGAAACACTTCTTTGTCCAGTGAGTGAAGAGTAAGGGGCCTTCAACTCCTGATGGAGTGGGGATGGTGCAGCTGGGGGCAGGAAGGGACGGAGCTGGCCAGCTAGGCCGGCCAGGCCTGTTTAATGGTTATAACCCCTACTAGTTCTTCCCATAGCTCTCCTGCTCTGCTGTTGGGCTGAACCTCCTCTGCCTCGTGCAGGGTCTTGCACACATCTCCACTAGGTAAATATTTGATCTATCTGTTTCTGAGGCTGAGTAAATGCTGAAACTTCAAGTTAATCTTCAGCAGACTTGAAACCATCTCTGTGACAGTTATGTTCTAAGAATATTATTTATTTAATACCTTTGAAGCCTCATTCCTTCCAGGCTGTACATAACCCCAAACTATGAAACTCCAGCTTCCTGAAGTACCTATAAGTTCAAATATCTGTTGGTTGCTGTTTTGAAATGAATGGAGACAAGCCAATTCCTATTGTTTCTCATTTTACTCTTGATATAATAGTAAGCCTTCATATTTTACATTTCTTTGAGACACCTTAATAAATTATACCTAGGTTCATCTGTGCTGCTACAAATGGTATTATTTCATGCTTTTTATGGCTGAGTAATATTTCATTGTATATATGTACCATATCTGCTTTATCTACTCATCTGTCAATGGACATTTAGATTGCTCCCATGTCGTGACCATTGTAAATAGTGCTGTTATGAACATTGGGGCACATGTATCTTTTCTTTTGGGGAGTACATGCATTAAAATTTTTGCTGAAGTATTTGCAATATTGTGCCAGTCTCTGCTATAAACTAAAGTGACTCAGTTATACACATATAGACATCTTTTTATAAAATATTCTTTTCCATATTGCTTTATCACAGGATATTGAATATAGTTTCCTGTGCTGTATAGTAGGACCTGTTTTTCAGGACCTGGTCCTTGTTTTTCCATCATATGGAAAATATATATATGAGTTTACATCTGCTAATCCCACACTCCCAGTCCTTCCCTTCCCTATCCCCCTACCTGTATATTTTCTAATTAGAGTTTTTTCTTGATATATGCCCAGGAATGGGATTGATGGATCATAGGATAACGGATAACTCTATTTTTAGTTTTTTGAGGAGTCTCCATACTGTTTTCCATAGTGGCTGCATCAATATACATTCCCAACAACAGGAGAGTTGGTGAGGGTTGGAGGGTTCCCTTTTCTCCACACTCTTCAGAATTTACAATTTGTAGACTTTTTATGATGGCCATTCTGATTAGTGTGAGGTGATACATCATTGTATTCTTTCTTTGCACTTCTTTGATAATTAGTGTTGAGCATCTTTTCCTGTGCCTACTTGGATATCTTCTTTAGATAAATGTCTATTCAGATTTTTTTTAAATTGGGTTGGTTGTCTTTTTGTTATTGAGTTGTATGAGCTGTTTGTATATTTTTTAAAGTAAGTCCTTTACTTGACCCCTCTGTCCATTTCCTCAGCTATTTGGTTTGAAAAAAAAAATTCATTATGTAGACAGACAAAAATAACAGAAGTGGGAAAGGTATTGGATTAGTTTGCTAGGGATCCAGTAACAGTGTCACAAACTGGAAGTCCAAGATCAAGGTATTGACAGGGGTAGTTTACTCTGAGAAGTATGAGAGAGAATCATTTCTATGTCTTTCTTCTAGCTTTTTGGTAGTTTGCTGGCCATCTCTTTCATACCTTGACTTGTACAAGAACTGCCCCATTTCTGCCTTTATCGTCACATGATATCCTCTCTGTGTGACTCTAAATTTTCTCCTTTTATAAAGACAACAGTCATATTACATTAGCGTGCTCCCTAATGACTTTATTCTAACTCTATTACGTCTCCAAAGATCCAACCTCCAAAAAAGGTCATATTCTGAGTTGTTGGGGATTAGGACTTTAAGATATAAATTTAATTTCCCACCTTAAATGTCTAAATGACCAATTCATTTCTTAATGAAGACATGGCAGGGAACTGCAGTTTACACATCACTGTGCCATTCTTAGGTTGTTTTAAAGTTCAATTTATCCGGCTCATCCAGAAACTCTCCCTCTTCACTGCTGTAGAGACCACTCTCTTACTTCTAGGCTGTGAATCCATGTGAGCAAATTCATCACTTACTAGCTAAGTGACCTTGGGTAAGTCATCTAACTTCTTTGTACCTGAGTTTTCCCATCTGTAAAATGAAAATGATGATACCGCGTGCCTCATGGAGCTGTTGTGAGTATTCAATGAATTAATAAATGTTGAGCACTTAGGGCCAAATCCTTGCACTTAGGGCCAAGCACTTGAAATAGTTAAATTGTTGAGTCTGATTCATATTAAAAATGATTATACAGCCATAGAAATCTACCATAGACATACTACCAGGAGTGTACTCTCAGGGAAGGCCAAGACAGTCTAGCCTGTTGAGTCTTTGTACAGTTTAGTGCGTAGTTGATCACCAATATGCTGTAGATATTCCTAATACCTACGATAATCTGGGAAGCAGACATTAGCCTTTTTTCCTCTGTAGAAGGGGTGTCATGAGAAGCTGATCATAGTGGTGAGAGACCCTCCATTTCCTTTCCTATGCTAAGCTAATTGCCTCGCCACCAGCTCACTGAGTCTAGGTAGAATCCAAGTTTGACAGAAAGATACACGAAGTCTAAGTTTCCTCGCATGGATTCACAGTCCAGAAGTAAGAGAGTGGTCTCTGTGGCAGTGGAGAGGGAGAGTTTCTGGATGAGCAGGATGAATTGAGCTTTAAAATAACCTAAGAATGACATGGTGCTGTTAACTGCAGTTCCCTGCCATGTTTTCACTAAGAAAGGAATTGATCATTAGGACATTTAAGGTGGGAAGCTGTCGTGATCAAAGATTTTTCAAAGGGAATGAAGAGGGTTAACCTTATGATTTTACCATTTAAATGACAATTCTTGCTAATTGGATATTGTACTCTACTCAATGTTTTGCATATTTCTTCTAATTATAGAATAATCATTTTCCTATTAAGTTTCTTTTTAACTGCATTTTAACAACCACATAAAATTCCTCACATGATGCATTGTGATTTACTTTAGTGTCCCCTTGTTGGAAATTTGGATAATTTTAATTTTTTCATAATTACAAATAGTGCTGTGATAAACATCTTGGTAAATGAACCTTTTCCCATATTTTGGATTGTTTCCTTAGGACAGGTTCCCAGAAGTGAAATTATTGGATCAAAAAGTAACTACATTTTTACGCTTCTTTATACATATTACTAAATTGCTTTCCTAAAGAGCTGTACCAATTTCACAAACATAGCAGCTATCGATAAAAGTGCAACTATTACAAATCTCTCCAGGATTGGATTTTATACATTTTTGTTTATTTCTTCAGTAAAGGGGTATCTTTACTTTAAAGTTGGATTTTATTAGTGAGACTGACCACCTTTCTAATTTTTAAAAGTTTTTTCCTGTCTTAAACTGTCCTTCCTTTGCTCATTCAGAGATCTTGGTAACTCAATAAATTAAGTTCTTTTTTTACTTTGAAGATATTATCCATTTGTATATTATATATAGTACAAGTAATTTCTTTAGTCTGTGACTTCTTTTAATAGATTTATTTGTTTTTATTCATTTATGGACATTTAGGATTTAGTAGTAAGCCTGTTGACTTTTCCCTTCTAAAATAACTTCTGTTGCTTCTAAGCTTACAGTCATTCTCTCTTCAGATGTTTGATAGTTACCTGATTCCATTTTCTCCTATGATTTGAATTTTTTAAGCAATTTACTCTAATCCATCTGGAATTTATTTTGGTCTATGGTATAAGAAAGCATTTTTTTCCCATTTATTTAAAGTGATTCTTAATTTAGAATTTCCTTTTGGAAAGATAACTTTAAGGTAAAGAACTTAATTTAAAAGTACTTATAGGAAGTCACTAATGGGATGAGATCTCTGGTTGGGAGAAGTGGAGCAGGGAGTTGAGGGAATAAAGGAATTGAGGGAGGACACTGAAATTAATGGATGAAACTTAGTTGAAAGCAGGAAGATGGAGAAAATAATAGAGCTTCCCTGGTGGCTCAGATGGTAAAGCAGCTGCCCGCAATGCGGGAGACCCGGGTTCTATTCCTGGGTCAGGAAGATCCCCTGGAGAAGGAAATGGCAACCCACTCCAGTGTTCTTGCCTGGAGAATCCCAGGGAGAGCGGAGCCTGGTGGGCTGCCGTCTGTGGGGTCGCACAGAGTCGGACACGACTGAAGCGACTTAGCAGCAACAGCAGCAGGTCCTGAGGGTGGAGTGCTCATTAATAGAATTAATGTTCTTTGAGACCCAAAAGAACTCCCTTACCCTTTTCAGCATAGGAGGACAAAGGAAAAGATGACTGTTTATGACCCAGAAAATTTTTAACAAAAAATAAATCTTCTGGTGCCTTCATTTTGGGTTTCCCACATTTTGTAATTGTTAGAAATAACAATTTCTGTTATTTACAAGCCATCTAGTCAATGGTATTCTTTTGTAGTAATCCAAACATACCAAGACAGTCTCTCTATGCAAAAAAGAAAAAAAATCTTTTAAAAAGTATAGAAAAAAGTACCATTTATAACACATCCCAAAATAATAAAATATTTAGTAATAAAAGTACTGATAAATCTTTAGAATTGACACAAAGAAACTTTTGCAAACCTAGATAGGTATGAAAACTTGAGTAGAATGAAAGAAAATACTTTTTTCATGCATAGGAAAGCTCATTATAGCAAAGATAATTTCTTCCTAAATTAATCTGTAAATTCTATTCATAGAATTTAGTAAAAAGAGAGAGGATGTTTAAATGTAATCTTTTGAGTTGGTGGTAAATTCATTTAATTGGAAAATCTAGAAAAATATTTAAAAGTTAATATATTCCTTTCACCTTATGCCTAACTCATATAGCCTTCCCCACCAACAAAACCTCTGTTTTACATTTTTAATGTGGCCTTCCAGTGATCTTTATATAAGCAAATATGAATGTATTTAACACTTACCCCAAAGTTATCATACTTATTCTGAATTTTGTACCTAGTTCTTTTTATTTAATGTATCGTGGAAATCTTTTCATATCTCTATATAGCTTCCTCATTTTTTAAAACTTCCTAGTATTTTTCAATGGATGTACTATACTATTGCTTATTTAACCAGTCATAGTGATATTTGGGTTAATTTTACTATTAAAATATTGTAAAAATAATACTAAATACAACATTTTCAGATATACCCATAGAATAAATTCTCCAGTACTGGATTGCTCAGTCTGGGGCATATGTATTTATATACTTTTGTAATTTTTGATAGATATTGCCATCAAAATGTCTTTTTAAACATTTGGATTTTTGGTCAATTTGATGTCAATGTTAAAAAATGCATCCTAGGGTTGTTATAATGCGCATTTCTTTTTAAAAAAATTTTTATTGAAGTATAGTTGATTTACAGTGCTGATTCAGTTGTACAATCATATATACATATACATATATATATATATATATACACACACACATGCATACATACATATACACATTCTTTTTCTTATTCTTTTCCATTATGGTTTATCACAAGATGTTGAACACAGTTCCCTGTGCTATACAGTAGGACCTTGTTTATCCATTCTATATATAATAGCTTGAATCTGCTAATACCAAGTTCCAGATCTGTCTCTTCTCCACTTGCCCTTCTCATTGGCAACCACATGTCTGTTCTCTGTGTCTGTGAATCTGTTTCTGTTTTGTTATGTCATATTTTAGATTCCACATATAAGTGATATTGGCCTTCCCTGGTGGCTCAGCTGGTAAAGAATCCTCCTGCAATGCAGGAGACCCTGATTCAATTCCCGGGTCAGGAAGATCCCCTGGAGAAGGGATAGGCTACCCACTCCAGTATTCTTAGGTTTCCTTGGTGGTTCAGATGGTAAGAATCCACCTGCAATGCAGGAGACCTGGGTTCGATCCCTGAGTTGGAAAGATCCCCTGGAGGCGGGCATGGCAACTGACTCCAGTATTTTTTCCTGGAGAATCCCGATGGACAGAGGGGCCTGATGAGCCACAGTCCATGAGGTCACAGAGTCAGACGTGACTGAGTGACTAAGCACAGTGTAAGTAATATCATGTAATATTTGTCTTTCTCTGCCCGACTTACTTCACTTATTGTGATAATCTCCAGATCCATCCATGTTGTTGCAGATGGCAATATTTCATTCTCTATGATGGCTGAGTAATATTCCATTGTCTACATGTACCACATTTTTCTTATCCATTCATCTGTCAATGGACGTTTAGGTTGTTTTCTTGTCTTGGCTATTGTAAATAGTACTTCTATGAACATTGGGGTACATGTATCTTTTTGAATCATGATTTTCTTTGGGTACAAGCCCAGGAGCGCTATTACAGGATCATATAGTAGCTCTGTGTTTAGTTTTTAAGGAAACCCTATACTGTTCTCCATAGTGGCTGCATCAACTTATATTCCTACAAATAATGTACAAGGGTTCCCTTTTCTTTATACCTGTCCAATATTCATTATTTGTAGACTTTTTAATGATAGCCATTCTGAACAAATCCCTGGGTCAGGAGGATCCCCTGGAGAAGGAAATGGCAACCCACTCCAGTATTATTGTCTAGAGAATCCCATGGACAGAGGAGTCTGGCAGGCTATAGTCCATGGGGTCGCAAAGAGTCGGACGTGACTGAAGTAACTTAGCATCAAAATATCATCAAAGCATTCTGAACAGTGTTAGGTGGTACCTCACTGTAGTTTTGATTTTCATTTCTCTAATAATTAGTGATGTTGAGCATCTTTTCATGTAACTATTGTCCATCTGGAGGTCTTTTTTGGAGAAATGTCTATTTAGATCTTCTGTCCATTTTTTGATTGGGTTTTTTCCATTTTTCTGTTATTGAGTTGTATGAGCTGTTTGTAGATTTTGAGAATTAAGCCTTTGTAGGTTGCATCATTTGAAAATATTTTCTTCCAGTTCACAGGTTGTCTTTTCATTTTATTTATGGTCTCCTTTGCTGTGTAATAGCTTATAAGTTTAATTAGGTTCCATCTGTTAATTTTTGCTTTTATTTCTATTACTTTGTGAGACTGACTTCAGAAAACATAGGTGTGATTTATGTTAGAGAATGTTTTGCCTATGTTCTCTTCTAGGAGTTTATGGTGTCATGTCTAATATTTAAGAATGTAAACTATTTTGAGTTTATTTTTGTTCATCGTGTGAGGGAATGTGCTAACTTCATTGGTTTACATGTGCTGTCCAGCTTTCCCAACACCACTTACTGAAGAGACTATCTTTTCTTCATTTTATATTCTCACCTCCTTTGTCAAAAGACTAGTTGATTGTGGGTGTGTGGTTTATTCCTGGACTTTCTATTCTGTTCCATTGGTCCATATGTCTGTGTTTGTACAGTGCCATATTGTTTTGACTACTGTAGTTTTGTAGTATTTTCTGAAGTCTGGAAGGGTTATGCCTCCTGTTTTGTTCTTTTTCTTCAGGGTTGCTTTGCAGTTCTGGGTTTTTTATGGCCTCATATTGATTTTATGATTATTCATTCTAGTTCTGTGAAAATGTCATGGGTAATTTGATAGAGATTGCATCATTGCTTTGGGTAGTATTGGATTGGATGGTATTGTATATTGCATTGGGTAGTATTGCCATTCTAACAATATTCTTCCAATCTAAGAGTGTGACACTTTCCTTTATCAATGTTTTATAGTTCTCAGCATGTAAATCTTTCACCTCCTTGGTCAAGTTTTTTCCTATGAATTTTATTTTATTTTTGATATGATTTTAAAAGGGGTTGCTTTTTCACCTTCTTTTTCTATTATTTCATTGTTAGTGTAAAGAAATGAAACCAGTTGCTGTATATTAATCTTGTATCCTGCTACCTTGCTGGATTTGTTGTTAGTTCTAATAGTTTTTGTGTGGCATTTAGGGTTTTCTGTATTTGATATCATGTCATCTGCTTCCCTGATGGGTCAGACAGTAAAGAATCTGCCTGCAATGCAAAAGACCTGGGTTTGATCCCTGGGTTGGGAAGATCCCCTGCAGAAGGGAATGGCTACCCACTCTAGTATTGTTGCCTGGAAAATTTCACTGACAGAGGAGCCTGGCAAGCTACAATCCATGAGTCAGATACGACTGAGCAACTAACACACAAACTTTTGCATGTAATGTTTAATGTACATCGCTTTCACTGATATTAAGCATCTTTTCAAGTGTTGTTTGTATTTCGTATTTCATATTCTGTGAACTTCTGTTCATATCACTTGTCTATTTTTATGTTTTTTTTAAATTTATTCTTTTATTGAAGGATAATTGCTTTACAGAATTTTGCTGTTTTCGGTCAAACCTCAACACGAATCAGCCATCGGTATACATATACCCCCTCCCTTGTGAACCTCCCTCCCATCTCCCACCCCATCCCACCTCTCTAGGTTGATACAGAGCCCCTGTTTGAGTTTCCTGAGCCAGACAGCAAATTCCCGTTGACTGTCTATTTTACATATGGTGATGTAAGTTTCCATGTTACTCTTTCCATACATCTCACCCTCTCCTCCCCTCTCCCCATGTCCATAAGTCTATTCTCTATGTCTGTTTCTCCACTGCTGCCCTGTAAATAAATTCTTCAGTACCATTTTTCTAGATTCGGTATATGTGCGTTAGAATATGATATTTATCTTTCTGTTTCTAACTCACTTCACTCTGTATAATAGATTCTAGGTTCATCCAACTCATCAGAACTGACTCAGATGTGTTCCTTTTTATGGCTGAGCAATATTCCATTATGTATATGTACCACAACTTCTTTATCCATTCATCTGTCAATGGGCATCTAGATCACTTCCTTGTTCTAGCTGTTTTAAATAGTACTGCAATGAACAATGAAATACATGTGTCTTTTTAATTTTGGTTTCCTCAGAGTATATACCTAGGAGTGGGATTGCTGGGTCAGATGGTGGTTTTATTCCTAGTTTTTTAGGGAATCTCCATACCATCTTCCATAGTGGCTGTATCAATTTATATTCCCACCAACACTGCAAGAGTGTTCCCTTTTCTCCACACCCTCTCCAGCATTTATTGTGTGTAGACTTTCTGATAAGGGCCATTTTGACCAGTATGAGGTGATATCTCATTGTAGTTTTGATTTGCATTTCTCTAATAATGAGCGATGTTGAGCATCTTTCCTTCTATTTGTTAGCCATCTGTATGTCTTCTTTGGAGAAATGTCTATTTAGGTCTCTTTCCCACTTTTTGACTGGGTTGTTTGTTTTTCTGGCATTCAATTGTATGAGCTGCTTGTATATGCTAGAAATCAATCCTATGTCAGTTGTTTCATTTGCTATTGTTTTCTCCCATCTTGAGTATTGTTGTTTCACCTTGCTTATAGTTTCCTTTACTGTGCAAAAGCTTTTAAGTTTAATCAGGTCCCACTTGTTTTACTTTTGTGTTTATTTCCATTACTCTAGGAGGTGGGTCAGAGAGGGTCTTGCTTTGATTTAAGTCATTGTGTTCTGCCTATGTTTTCCTCTAAGTGTTTTATAGTTTCTGGTCTTACTTTTAGATATTTAATCCATTTTGAGTTTATCTTTGTGTATGGTATTAGTAGTGTTCTAATTTCAATCTTTTACATGTCGCTGCCCAGTTTTCTCAGCACCATTTATTGAAGAGGCTATCTTTGCCCCATTGTATATTCTTGCCTCCTTTGTTGAAAATAAGGTGCCCATAGGTGGATGGGTTTATTTCTGGGGTTTCTATCTTGTTCCATTGGTCTATATTTCTGTTTTTGTGCCAGTACCATACTGTCTTAATAACTGTAGCTTTGTAGTATAATCTGAAGTCAGGAAGGTTGATTCCTCTACTCCATTCTTCTTTCTCAAGACTGCTTTGGCTATTCAGGGTCTTTTGTGTTTCCATATGAATCATGAAATTTTTTGTTCTAGTTCTGTTAAAAATGCCATTGGTAATTTGATAGGGATTGCATTGAATCTGTAGATTGCATTTGGTAGTATAGTCAGTTTCACAATATTGATTCTTCCTACCCAGGAGCATGGAATATCTCTCCTTCTGTTGATATCATCTTTGATTTCTTTCATTAGAGTCTTATAATTTTCTATGTACAGTTCGTTTGTCTCCTTAGGTAAGTTTATTCCTAGATATTTAAATCTTTAAGTTGCAGTGGTGAATGGTATTGATTCCTTAATTTCTCTTTCTGATTTTTCATTTTTAGTATATAGAAATGCAAGTGATTTCTGTGTATTGATTTTGTATCCTTCAACTTTGCTAAATTCACTGATAAGCTCTAGTAATTTTCTGGTACTATCTTTAGGGTTTTCTCTGTGCAGTATCATGTCATCTGCAAACAGTGAAAGTTTTACTTCTCCTTTTCCCGTCTGGATTCCTTTTATTTCTTTTTCTTCTCTGATTGCTGTAGGTAGGGCTTCCAAAAATATGTTGAATAATAGTGGCAAAAATGGACACCCTTGTCTTGTTCCTGATCTTAGGGGGAATGCTTTCAGTTTTTCACCATTGAGAATAATGTTTGCTGTAGGCTTATCATAAATGGCCTTTACTATGTTGAGGTAGGTTCCTTCTATCCCATTTTTTGAAGAGTTTGAATCATAAATGGGTGCTGAATTTTGTCAAAGGCTTTTCCTGCATCTATTGAGATGATCATATGGTTTTTGTCTTTCAGTTTGTTAATATGGTGTATCACATTGATTGACTTGCGTATTTTGAAGAATCCTTGCATTCTTGGAATAAACCCAACTTGATCATGGTGTATGAGCTTTTTGATGTGTTGCTGAATTCTATTTGCTAAAATTTTGTTGAAGATTTTTGCATCTATGTTCATCAGTGATATTGGCCTATAGTTTTATTTTTGTGTGTTGTCTTTGTGTGGTTTTGGTATAAGGGTGTGGTGGCCTCTTAGAATGAGTTTGGAAGTGTTCCTTCCTCTGCAATTTTTTGAAAGAGTTTTAGACGGATAGGCATTTCTCTTTAAATGTTTGATAGAATTCTCCTGTGAAGCCACCTGCTCCTGGGCTTTTGTTTTTGGGGAGATTTTTTATCACAGCTTCAACTTCAATGCTTGTGATTGGGTTGTTCATAATTTCTATTTCTTCCTGATTCAGTATTGGAAGATTGAGCTTTTCTAAGAATCTGTCCATTTCTTCTGGGTTATCCATTTTATTGCCATGTAATTGTTCATAATAGTCTCTTATAATCTTTTGTATTTCTGCATTTCCTGTTGTTACCTCTCCTTTTTCATTTATAATTTTGTTAATTTGATTCTTCTCTCTTTTTTTCTTGATGAGTCTGGCTAAAGGCTTGTCAATTTTGTTTATCTTCTCAAAGAACCAGCTTTTAGTTTTATTAATGTTTACTATTGTTTCATTCATTTCTTTTTCATTTATTTCCGCTCAGATCTTTATGATTTCATTCCTTCTACTAATTTTGGGTTTTTAAATTTTTTTGTTCTTCTTTTTCCAGTTGTTTTAGGTGTAAAGTTAGGTTTACACCTAACATATATTCAATGTTTTTCTTGTTTCTTGAGGTAGGATTGTATTGCTATAAACGTCCCTCTTAGAACTGCTTTTGCTGCATCCCATAGGTTTTGAGTTGTCATGTTTTCATTGTCATTTGTTTCTAGAAATTTTTTTATTTCTCTTTTTATTTCTTCAATAACCTGTTGGCTATTTAGAAATGTGTTATTTAATCTCCATGTGTTTATGTTTCTTACAGTTTTTTTCTTGTAATTGACAGCTAGTTTCATAACATTGCGGTCAGAGAAGATGCTTGATATGATTTCAGTTTTCTTAAATTTACTGAGGTTTTATTTGTGACCCAAGATGTGGTCTATCCTGGAGAATGTTCCATGTGCACTTAAGAAAAACATGTATTCTTCTGCATTTGGATGGAATGTCCTGAAGATATCAATGAGATCCTTCTCATCGAATGTATCATTTAAAACTTGTGTTTCCTGATTAATTTTCTGTTTTGATGATCTGTCCACTCGTGTGAGTGGGGTGTTAAAATTTCCTACTATTATTATGTTACTGTCAGTTTCTCCTTTCATGTCTGTTAGTGTTTGTCTTATGTACTGAGGTGCTCCTATGGTGGGAACATAGATATTTGCAATTGTATGTCTTCCTCTTGGATTGATTCCCTTGATCATTATGTCCTTCCTTATCTCTTGTAATCTTCTTTATTTTAAGGACTATTTTGTCTGATATGAGGATTGCTACTCCAGCTTTCTTTTGCTTTCCATTTGCATGGAATATATTTTTCCATCCTTTTACTTTCAGTCTATATGTATCTTTAGGCCTGAAGTGGGTTTCTTGTAGACAGCATATATGTGGGTCTTGTTTTTGTATCCTTTCAGCCAGTCTGTGTCTTTTGATGCAGCATTTAATCCATTTACATTTAAAGTAATTATTGATATACATGTTCCTATTGCCATTTTCTTAATTGTTTGGGGTTGATTTTATAGATCTTTTTTCCTCTCTTGTATTTCTTAGCTATATAGTCCTTTAACATTTGTTGTAAAGCTGGTTTGGTGATACTGAATTCTCTTAAATTTTGCCTGTCTGAGAAGCTTTTTATTTCTCCATCAATTTTGAATGAGATCTTTGCTCTGTACTTTAATCTTGGTTGTAGATTTTTCCCTTTCAATACTTTAAATATATCTTTCCATTGCCTTCTGGCCTGCAGAGTTTCTTCTGAAAGATCAGCTGTTAAAGTGTAGAGGGTTTCCCTTGTATGTTACTTGTTGCTTCTCCCTTGCTGCTTTTAATATTCTTTCTTTGTGTTTAGCCTTTATTAGTTTGATTAGTATGTGTCTTGGTGTGTTTCTCCTTGGATTTATCCTATATGGGACTTTTTGTGACTCTTGGACTTGACTATTTCTTTTTCCATGTTGGGGAAATTTTCAACTATAATCTTTTCAAAAATTTTCTCATACCCTTTCTTTTTCTCTTCTTCTTCTGTAACCCCTATAATTCGAATGTTGGTGCATTTAATGTGGTCCTAGAGGTATCTGAGACTGTCCTCAACTCTTTTCATTCTTTTTACTTTATTCTGCAGTTCAGAAGTTATTTCCACCATTTTATTTTCCAGCTCACTGATTCATTCTTCTGCTTCGTATATTCTGCTATTGATTCCTTCTAGAGTATTTTTAATTTCAGTAATTGTGTTGTTTATCTCTGTATGCTTATTCTTTAATTCTTCTAGGTCTTTGTAAATTGATTCTTGCATGTTCTCCATTTTGTTTTCAAGGTTTTTGATCATCTTTACTATCATTATTCTGAATTCTTTTTCAGGTAATTTTCCTATTTCCTCTCATTTATTTGGACTTCTGTGTTTCTGGTTTGTTCCTTCATTTGTGCAGTATTTCTCTGCCTTTTCATATTTTTTAAAGTTATTGCATTTGAGGTCTCCTTTTCCCTGGCTTCAATGAAGGTTGAATTCTTTCCTTGAAGAAGGTTGAATTCTTTCTTCCTTTTGGTTTCTGCCCTCCTAAGGTTTGTCCAGTGGTTTGTGTAAGCTTCATATAGGGTGAGATTTGTGCTTAGTTTTTGCTTGTTTGTGTTTTTCCTCTGATGGACAAGGCTAAGTGATGTGGTAATCCTGTCTGCATTATTGACTTTGTATTTTTGTTTTGTTTGTTGTTCAGATGAGGCATCCTGCACAGGGTGCTACTGGTGGTTGGGTGATGCCGGGTCTTGTATTCAAGTGGTTTCCTTTGTGTGAATTCTCACTATTTGATACTCCCTAGGGTTAGCTTCATGGGAAATAGATGAGGAAACAGTGGAAACAGTGGCTGACTTTATTTTTTGGGGCTCCAAAATCACTGCAGACGGTGATTGCAGCCATGAAATTAAAAGACGCTTACTCCTTGGAAGGAAAGTTATGACTAACCTAGATAGCATATTAAAAAGCAGAGACATTACTTTGCCAACAAAGGTCCATCTAGTCAAGGCTATGGCTTTTCTAGTGGTCACTTAGAATCTGAGAGTTGAACTGTGAAGAAAGCTGAGCGCTAAAGAATTGATGCTTTTGAACTGTGGTGTTGGAGAAGACTCTTGAGAGTCCCTTGGACTGCAAGGAGATCCAACCAGTCCATCCTAAAGGAGATCAGTCCTGGGTGTTCATTGGAAGGACTGATGCTGATGCTGAAAGTCCAATACTTTGGCCACCCCATGCAAAGAGTTGACTCATTGGAAAAGATCCTGATGCTGGGAGGGATTGAGGGCAGGAGGAGAAGGGGATGACAGAGGATGAGATGGCTGGATGGCATCACCGACCTGATGGACATGAGTTTGAGTAAACTCTGGGCGTTGGTATAGACAGGGGGGCCTGGCATGCTGTGATTCATGGGGTCGCAGAGAGTCGGACACGACTGAGGGACTGAACTGAACTGAACTGACTGAGGGTTAGCTAGACTTCCCTGTAACTCAAATGGTAAAGAATCTGCCTGTGAAGCTGCAGACCAGGGTTGGATCCCTGGGTTGGGAAGTTCTTCTGGAGAAGGGAATGGCAATCCACTCCAGTATTCTTGCCTGGAGAATTCTATGGACAGAGAAGCCTGGGGTTGCAAAGAGTTGGACATGACTGAGCAGCTAACACAGTCCATAGAGTTAGTTCTCTGGTAGTCTAGGGTCTTGGAGTTGTTGCTCCCACTGCAAAGGCTCAGGGCTTGATCTCTGGTCAGGAACAAAGATTCCACAAGTGGTTTATTATGGCATTAAGTGAGATTAAAACAAATATCCAAAAACAAGAAACCAAAGAGGAAGCCCAGACAAATGGCAGTTACAAAATCAGGCAAATAATAATTAAAATAATGGAATATACACATATACATATACACCCATGAGAAAAGTCAAAACAGTCCAACAAAAATAAAATACAGTAGATTGACCTGGCAAACAAAGGAAATAAAAAATTATATTTACCAGTTAAGAACAAAACTAGAAAACAAAACTAAAGCAACGTGCCAAGTGGGGAATAAAGCAATGAAAACAAAACTAGCAAATATGTTGAGAGGAGAAGAAAGGAAAGAAAGAAAAGAAAGAAAGAATAGATATGCAAAGTTGAATAGAGGTAGATAAAGAAGATTTATATACATTAAAGATTAACTTTAAGGGGAAAACAACAGTAGGAAAGGCAAACAAAGGAATAAATATAGAAAAAATATAATAGTTTTTAAAAAATTAAAAATTAAAATTATAAAAAAGAGGAAAAAATGGAAGAAGAAAGAAAAAAGGGGAAAAAAAAAAGAGAAAAATGCCACAGAACTGCAAAAGCCCAACACAGAGGCAGAGGTTTACAGCAACAATAAAAATTATGACTGAATATACACATATGCATACATACCCATAAGCAAAATCAAAACAATCCAAGAAAAATAAAGTACAATAGATTGACCTGGTGAACAAAGGAAACCAAAAACTAACTAAAACACAAACTGGAGAACAAAACTAAAGCAGGATGTCAATTGGGGAATAAAGCAATGAAAATAAAACTAACAAATTTGTTGAGTGGAAAGGAAAGAAAGAAAAGAAAGAAAGAATAGATATACACAATTAAACAGAGCTAGATAAAGATTTATATACATTAAAGATTAACTGCAAGGGGAAAAGAACAGTAGGAAAAGCAAGCAAAGGAATACATGCAGAAAAATAATAGTTTAAAAATAAAAAATTAAAATTAATAAAAGAGAAAAGAAAAAAAAAAAAAAAAGAAAATTCCACAGAACTGCAAAAGCCCAACGTAGAGGCAGAGGTTTATAACAACAATAAAAAATTTGACTGAGGGATAAAAATAAGCTCAAAAGCTTAATTAGATTTCAGAGTGCCAATAAAATCAACACCTACAACAGAGGATGGACAAAAAGGGAAAAAAAAAATCCCAAAGAATCTACAGAACAAGTCAAAACATGAGAATAATAAGTGTTTTTCTTGAGTCACTGCTGTCAGAATCCTTTCCCTGGCTGGGAGTCACAGTCCGCCTCACCTCCCTAGGACGCCCTCCAGCACTGTGCTGATCTCTGGACCTGCTGTGGGGGCAGCTCAGATTCTAATCTGGTCCTACTCCTGTGTGTTCTTGCCTCCAATGTCCACAGCTATCAGAGCTAGTGAATTTTATTTTGTGGGAGCTCTCAATGGCCTTTTATATATTCCATAGACACAGAGTCTGCCTAGTTGATCATGTGGATTTAATCTGCAGCTTGTACAGCTGATGGGAAGGTTTTGGGTCTTCTTCCTTAGCCACATTGCCCCTGAGTTTCTGTTGTGGTTTTATTTCCACCTCTGCATGTGGCTCATCCCCTGGGGTTTGCTCCTGAGGCTGCCCTGGAGGGCTTGGGTTTGCCCCTGTGAGGGCCAGGTGTGGAGGTGGTGCAGCTGCTTGGGTTGCAGGGGTTCTGGCAGCACCAGGTACTCAGGGGAGTTGGCGGCTAGGGCAGCAGGAAGTATAGTGCTCTAGAAGGGGATGGCAACCAGTATTGGCCAATATGCTCCAGTATTCTTGCCTGGAGAACCCCCTTCTCTGACAGAGAAACCTGGCTGACCACAGTCTACTGGGTTGCAAGGAGTCAGACACTACTGAAGCGACCCTGGGACCCTGGGCGCATGGACACAAGACTTTTTTTCCTGTGCCAGCTCTGCCCCAGTGAGAGTTGAGTGTGAAGGTGGTGTAGCTGCTTGGATTTCGGGGACCCAGGTGGTGCCAAATGTGCAGGGACGGGGACTGCCTCACCGCAGGAGTTATGGCCCTCTCGAGCCTCTTGTAACTGGCCATCAGCAGGCCTCTTTGACCAGACTTTCTCCTTATCTCCGCCTGTTCAGGCACTTAAACGGCTCTCTTGCCTGGCGTCCTTCTCTGCTGTTCAGAGTGTCAGGCACATAGAGGGGCCCCCCTGGCTGGGTCTCACTCTGTAGATCGGGGTGTCAGGCACTGACAGGGGCACCCTGGATGGGGTCCTGCTCTGCAGTTGCGCGCATCAGTTACTCAAGGGGGCACCCTGGGTGGGGTCCTGCTCTGTTGTTGCGTGCATCAGTTACTCAAGGGGGCACCCTGGGTGGGGCCCTGCTCTGCAGTTCCGTGTGTCAGATGTTTGATGGGCCAGCCTCTCTACTGTTCAGCTGGCGGTGCTGGCGTGTGGGGAGAGGGAGGCTATGGTGATGGCTCCACCCCCTAAACGTGACTCAGCAGTATTGCCTTGCTTCCATGGCGGCCCGGCTTTCCTCCACAGGCACTTCCCATCACAGTCTCCTCCCTCACCTCCCCTCAATCCATCTCTCCACAGTCAGCACCAGCCATTGCCCTGGGATTGCTCCACAATCCCTAAACTTCAGCTCCCAGCCGCTGTGCCTTCCAGGGGACCTGCGTCCCTGTCCGGGGTACCTATGGCTGCAGCAAGGACTGTCTGCTTCTCATTCCATTTAGGCTGCCGCAAATCAGCTGTTTCACTCTCAGCCTTAAATGCTTCTCCTCTGACTCAGACAATTGTCCTGCTGTGGGGATCGGACCCCTGCTTCAGTTCCCCCACCCACCAAGGGCAGGTCCAGTGCTACTAATACTCCTGTTTCCCCCCTAGTTCCTTCATCCTACCGAGTTTTGCATGGTCTATATATTCTTTTCCTCTGGTCAGGTACTCCTGTCCGCTCTCAGCTGGTGTTCTGCATGTGCTTCTGTGTCTGAAGATGTATTCCTGGTGTATCTATGGAGAGAGATGTACTCCACATCCACCTACTCCTCCGCTATCTTGTTGTTCTGTCCCGTTTTTCTCTTTAATTGTTGGTTGTTTTCTTTTCACTTCCTAGGAGTGCTTTAAACGGTAAAAAAATTTTCTGTGGTATAAGTTGCAACTATTTTTTCTTAGTTTGTTATTTATCTTTTGACCTTGTTTATGATAATGTTGCCATGAAGAAGTTTTTTTTAAAAATGTAGTTACATTAACCTGTACTTTTTATGGTTTTATGGTGAGCTGTAGTCCATGGGGTTGTGAAGAGTCGAACATGACTGAGAGACTAATGCTTTCACTTTGACTTTATGACTTTAGGATTTTTTTGTTTTAATCTGAAGTGCTAGTCGCCTTTTAAAATAAAAAAAAAAGTCTCTCACATTTTTTCCTATTACTTTGAAGGTTTAATTTTGCATGTAGGTCTTTGAACCGTTTTCATTATATTCTGGTAAATTGTCAGGAGTTGATATAACAACCTTTTTTAGATGACTGTTCTTTTAACTCTTATTAATTTGAAATGTCTCCAAATTGATTTCAGCTATTTTTCTATTTTCTATTTTGTGCTGTTCTGCTGTCTATTCATAGCCAATATCATACAATTTGAATTATTGTAGCTTTATAATATATTTTAATATTCAGGGAGTTTTTTAAAAAATTGCTTCTCTTTCTCAGAATTCTACTGAAAATTTGTATTATTTTTCACACAATATTTAAAATCAGCTTATCTAGTTTCAGACAAAAAGTGTTAGTGTGCTATAATACAAATTTGTTGATATGTTATAAAGTTATTAATTTATAAAATTACAGCATTTAATTAGCTTCCTACCTCAGAAAATAGTGTCTTTTTGTTAGTTCAGATGTTATTTTATACCCTAGAAGAGTGTTAAATGTCTTTTTTATTCCTTTCACAAACTTTTGAAAACTTTTTTAAAATTTTCTCTTAGGTATTTTGTGGTAGAGATTATATTTTAAATGGGATTTTTGTTCCAATACATCTTGTGATTATTTGAACACATGAAAGCAGTTAATTTATATATTTTAATTTGTGAATTCTCTAATTATTCATAGTGGTTTTTTGATTCATTTGATCCTTTTGAGAATTCCAGTTATATTCCTTATATATAATTTTTATACCATTTTTCTTTTTCTCTCAGATAATTGCATTACCATAGTGGTGATAGTGGGCATTACTGTATTATTTCTGATCCAAATTGAAATGCATGCAGTGTTTTTCCATTGAACATGACACAACTTTGGAGCTGAAATGCATATTTTAAAAATATTTAGATGTCTTTACCAATTATCATTTTAGAAGAATTTTGTTTGAAATCACTCACCTGGAAATCCATGAAAATCATTGAATAAGAGACTATATAGTTAGCTATTAGGGTTTAAGGGCTTCCCTTGTAGCTCAGACGGTAAAGCGTCTGCCTACAATGCGGGAGACCCGGATTCGATCCCTGGGTCGGGAAGATCCACTGGAGAAGGAAATGGCAACCCACTCCAGTACTCCTGCCTGGAAAATCCCAAGGTTGGAGGAGCCCAGTAGGCTACAGTTCATGGGATCGCAAAGAGTCGGACACGACTAAGCAACTTCACTTCACTTCATTAGGGTTAAAAATTAATGTACAGATGTCAACAGGTCACAAAGTTGAAGGTATTTTAAAAAACTATATAAAAGTAAAACAAAACAAAAAATAAAACAAAAAACAAACAATAAAAATGAGAGTACTATAGCTAAAAAATCTACCATATCAATAAATGTGAGTTTGATGCATCTATTAAATGAATTAACTTTTCAAATTGAGCTATATATCAAAACCAAATTTGATGAACAAGTGAACACTTAAAGCTAAAAGATATTTGAAAATGAATAGGTGAACAAAAAATGGTAGAGCAAGTTAAAAGACAAACACACTCTCCCCAAATAAAAGTTGAAGCCCTGATATTAATGTTAGATAAGGTGGAATTTAGGAAGTTAAATCATTTCAAGGAAATTAACGCTAAATGGTGCCATAGGATGCAGTTTGTATGGGTGATATTAGCTACAAATATGTCTCTAATTTACACATCAGCAGTAACAGGAATTATAGGAAAAAGGGGCCAAAATAAGAGGAAAAAGTAAGGCTAAAGACAACTAATATAAGATAAATAATATAGTAGTTGCTATGACTTATATGTAGGAACTGATAATTGGGAATATTCCATCTTTTAATACCCAAGAACATTCATGAAAATAGACAAATACTCATTTCATATTAACCAAATATTAATCTCAATAAATTCCAAAAATGAGACATACTGTAGTCAACACTTTCTAACCACAATTCAGTAAATTGGATATTAACCATATCTAAGGACAAAGAGCTTGAGCAAGCTCCACGAGTTGGTGATGGACAGAGAATCCTGGCATGCTGCAGTCCATGGGGTCCCAAAGAGTCAGACATGACTGAGCGACTGAACTGAACTGAAAGACAAAGGCATTTACCTGTTCTATAGAAGCTTTCTAATGGAGTTGGGGCCTATAAGGATTGTTCAGTTTGGTGAAATATTTGATTTTTATAAAATCTATCCATGAAGTGACAGTTCCTGTGGTTAAAAAGTTTCATCAAAGTTGCATGTATATATGTTCAGTAAGTACTTGATAGGCAACTGAAGTGAAAAGAAAATTCTCTCTTATAATATTGAAGTGAGCGTAGAATGATGCTATTATTGATAATGGAAAGAAGTTACTGAGGACTTAATTTAGCCATTTCCAAGAGATATTAGCCTATCTGATACTTTTGATATTACCATCAAGTGCTTGCTTCTGAGTAGATGAAGAAAAGTAAGAAATGTGTGAGAATGACACCAAGATTGACACATATGTAGTTACTGTGCTTACTTGTTTATGGTCTTAAAGCCAGTTTGGTGAGCTGTAGTTCTAACAAAAACTTTGTTGGAATCTCAACTGACCGAATTTTAAATTAAATATTTCCCAAATGGAAGTTGTAATTTAACATTATCAACTATATTTCTGTTTTTGAAAGTATAAAACAAAATCAGTACTTCTTTTCTTGGTATTATCCAAAGCAACAAAGATAATGAAAAGCAGAAGCAAAAGTTCTATTATCATTGAGAAAAGAAGACACCTGAAATTTAAACCATAAAATAAGCGGAAGCACTGTCCGAAACAGTGAAGGTCAAGCAGTAGAGGAAGACACAGAGAAAGGATGCTTTGAGCATCTCACTGCTGCTGCTGCCAAGTCACGTCAGTCGTGTCTGACTCTGTGTGACCCCATAGACGGCAGCCCACCAGGCTCCCGTCCCTAGGATTCTCCAGGCAAGAACACTGGAGTGGGTTGCCATTTCCTTCTCCAATGCATGAAAGTGAAAAGTGAAAGTGAATTCGCTCAGTCATGTCTGATTCTTCGCAACCCCATGGATTGTAGCCTACCAGGCTTCTCCGTCCATGGGATTTTCCAGGCAAGAGTACTGGAGTGGGGTGCCATTGCCTTCTCCGGAGCATCTCACTAGAAATTAGCAAACACACATCTTTAAAATAAGTGGTATATTTTGTTGTTGTTGTTCAGCCACTCAGCTGTGTCCTACTCTGTGACTCCATGAACTGCAGCATGCCATGTTTCCCTGTCCCTCACTGTCTCCCAGAGTTTGCTTAAACTTATGTCCATTGAGTTGGTGATGCCATCCAACCACCGCATTCTCTGTTGCTCCCTTCTCCTCCCCTCAATTTTCCCAGCATCATGGTTTTTCCCAGTGAGTCGACTCTTCTCATCAGGTGGCCAAAATATTAGAGTTTCAGCTTCAGCATCAGTCCTTCCAATGAATATTGGGTTGATTTCCTATGGGACTGACTGCTGAGGTATAAAACCAGCTTTCCTTTGTTTGTATCAGTAAAGATGGAGTGAGCAGACTGGCAGAGGCAGCTTCCATGAGTCTGTACAGAAAGGTGTTTTGAGAAGCCAAGTAATCAGTATTGAAGAGGAAACATATAGACGGTCATGTTGACTGGAACTGGTTCACTGGTGAGACTGGAGAGAAACCACTTTTGACTCGCAGGGTGAGCCGTGCAGTGTAATTTTTGTTAGCTAGGGAGTAAAGGTTAAACAGTCTCATTCACATACTCACAGCCTGGTGCTATGGTAATTATTTTGTCTTTGAACAAGTTTGTAGACTTTTCCCTAAAGCAAGCTGACTGTGAATAGCTGATGCAGAAATCATTTATCTGATTCAAATATCAACCACCACGTAGTAGCAGAGGAACCACCACAGGATCTATATAGAAATAATACAAGGAAAAAATTTGGAAAAAAGGAGGAGTTACCATTTGACAGGGAAAATACTTGTCATTAAAATGTTGTTACAGCACAGGTAAAAACTGTGATTCCACATACTGCTATAGGGTTGAAGAGAACTTATAGACCTGGGAGACAGGCAAAGAAGATCCAAAATATGCACAATTAGCATTTTGAAAGTAAAGAGTCAAATAAAAATATATTTAAAGAAACTTTCAGGACTAGAATCTAGAAACTTTTAGGATGTATCAGGGAAACATTGCCATAGAACAATAACTCCAAAATCTCCCTATAAAATTACTAGACTTAAAGCTAGAGAATATTTTGGGCATCTGGGCAAAAAGATGATGTCACCTATAAAGAAAATAAGTAATGCCAGACTTCTTCACTGCAACTTTCAGTGTTGGCAGGGGATAGAGTAGTATTTTTAAGTACTGGAGGAAAGAAAATATAAGTTAAGAATAATATACTCAGACAAGTTTTCATTTACACATAAAAATAAAAACATCAGCAGAATATTTAACATAAAAAATAATGGAATTTTTTTTCCCATAAGCTCTTTATAAGGATATTGACAGAGAATTTTAGCCAACCAGTAAGTGAATGAAAAAGTAAAGATAAAGAGGAATGGAAACAGTCAACAGAATATAAATATTACAAACCCTAAAAATGTAGAAATGAGGTATATAATAAAAATTGATGGGGATGGGGGATGAAAAGCTATAGATAGTGCAGTTATATCTGACTTTTCTAATACTACAGATCACAGAAAAAGAATGTAAGCTTCCAAAACATTTCACAATGCAAGTATAACACTGATTTCAAAAGACTGAACAAAAAGCTCAGGCTATCAGTTTCACTTATGTCGTCTAATATAAAATCCAAAATAAAATAGTTGCAAACAGAATCCAACAGAATATAAAAAATTAATATAGCATGGATAAGTTTATTTCAGGAAAGCAAGAATTATTCAATATTATAAAAATTTAATTTCAAAATCTATAATAGTTATAAGTAAAATAAAACAAATATTATAAACCTCCATAGAGGCTTAAAATGCATTTAATAAAGTTCAGTTTTTATTCCTGAACTTTAAAATCTCTCAGTAGATAGAAATGGCCTGTGTTTGTGTATGTATGTGAATATATATACATGTGAATATAAGATATATATATATATATATATACACACACACACACACATACATTCTGCTCAACCATGATGGTTCTTTTTTATAAATTTATTTGTTTTTTAATGGAAGGATAATTGCTTTACAGAATTGTGTTGGTTTTTTTCCAAACATGAATCAGCCATAGGTATACATGTGTCCTCTTCCTCTTGAAACTCCCTCCCATGTCCCTCCCCATCCCACCCTTCTAGGTTGTTTCAGAGCCCTTGTTTGAGTTTCCTGAGTCATACACAAATTCCCATTGGCTATAAATTTTACATACGGTAATGTAAGTTTCCATGTTACTCTCTCTATACATCTCACTCTCTCCTTCCTCCTGCCGTGTGATTCTAAATAGGAAAATATTAGAAACATTTCTGTTAAATTTAAGAACAAGACAAAGATATACTCTGTAAGCAGTCTTATTTTATAAGCTCTAAGGATTCCAGCCAATGCAAGTAGATTAAAACAAAAAGGAAACTTGCCAGAGAAAAACTTAAATGCTAATAAGAGACTTGAAGACTAATAAAAGAAGATTTACACAAATGAAAAGGCATGCTGTTATTGATTTTGGATAGGAAGCATTAAAATCAGAGAGATGTGTATTTCCCGTAATCTCTAAATTTCATGTGATCCCAATGCAAATATCAAAGGATTTTTCTTGTGGAACAATACAAGCATTTCTAATGTTCAAATGGAAAATAAGCAAAGGTAGCTAGGGAAAATTCTGATAAAGAAGATAATAGGAGGGAGAAACTAGCCTTACTAGCTATTAGTTCTTGTTATGAAGCTGTAATAATTAGAACAATCTGATATTGTTTCATGAATAGACAGGAAAATCAGTAGAACAGAACAGAAATTATCAAAATAGATCCAAGTCCATATGGTTATGTAGTACATGATAAAGATGATATTTCAAATCAATGGAGAAAAGATGGATTATTCAATAAATGGTATTGGAAGAATTGAGTAACCATCTGGAAAAAATATGGGAACTTTGCATGCTATACCAAAATACAGTCCCAATTGATTAAAAGTTTCAGCATAAAATATAAAACCATAAATACCTTAGAAAACTCTGGAGAATTATTTTTATAATCTTGGGATGGGAAAGACTGAAGCATAATATGAATCACAGAAATCATGCAAGAGTGATGTATTAGACTATATATATATTTTTTTATTTATTTTTATTAGTTGGAGGCTAATTACGTTACAATATTGTAGTGGTTTTTGCCATACATTGACATGAATCAGCCATGGATTTACATGTATTCCCCATCCCGATCCCCCCTCCCACATCCCTCCCCATCCCATCCCTCTGGGTCTTCCCAGTGCACCAGCCCTGAGCACTTGTCTCATGCATCCAACCTGGGCTGGTGATCTGTTTCACCCTTGATAGTATACTTGTTTCAATGCTATTCTCTCAGAACATCCCACCCTCACCTTCTCCCACAGAGTCCCAAAGTCTTTAGACTATATTTTTTAAATGTTTGTAAAAGTCAGTATAATTGAAGTCAAAGTGTAAGTGGCAATCTGGAGGAGATATTTGCAACTTACAACACATATAAAGATTAATATACTTATATAGAAAGAGCTTCTACAAATAAATACATAAATATCCAAGAATTTAATAGAAAAATAGGCAAAAATTACCAGTGCTGTTTTACAGAAAAGAAGATACAAATGATTCTGAGAACTATGAACAGATATTCAATCTTCCTCACAATTATAGAAGCGTGACTTCAAGTAAAATAGATTCCATTTTTACTTAATATTGTCAGAGATCAAAAAAACCAATAAGGCTTCCCTGGTAGGTCAGTGGTAAAGAATCCTCCTGCCAATGCAGGAGACACAGGTTCGTTCCCTTTTCTGAGAAGATCCCACATGCCACAGAGCAACTAAGCCTGTGTTCTAGAGCCCAGGAACTGCAACTCCTGAGCCCATGAGCCTTAGAGCCCACACTGCAACCAGAGAAGCTGCAGGAATGAGAAGCCCACACACCACAGGCTAGGGAGGAGCTCCCGCTCGCAGCAGCTAGAGAAAAGCCACGCAGCCGCAGACACAGCACAGCCAAAAGTAAGTATGTATACATACATACATAAATGCATAAATTATTTAAATGGTTGGAATGGCAGATTAAAAAACCCCCAAAAACCAATAACTCTTGTTGGTAATATAAATATATACAATCTCATGAAGGAGAATTTATTGTATCTATCAATAGATAGACATAATAGATTTTTGTTCCAGAAATCTCTTGGCTAAAAATTTAGCCTCTAGGTAGATGTATACTTGTGTGAAATTACATGTGCACTGTATGTAATACCAAAAAAACTGGAAATAAACCTGAACTGAACTGAACTAAGATATTGATTGAATAAATTATGGTGTATCCATACCACCCATTTCTAATCAGATGTAAAAAAGTAATGAAGTTCTTTATATTCTGATGGAGAATGAGCTTCAAAATATATTAAGTGGAAAAAGCAAGGTGTAGAGTATGTATAGTATACTACCATTGTTTTAAGAAAGTAAAAATAATGTATTAAGAATATACTTACACATATATAAAATATGTCTAGGAGAATATACAAGAAGTTGATAAAGTTAATTGCATATGGGGATGGGAAATGGGTGCCAGAGGAAGGAAGGAGACTTTTAGTGTATACTGTCTATACAATCAGCGTGATTGATTTACATATAATAAGCTGCATTTATTTATAGTGAACAATTAAATGATTGTCACAGTATCATATATGAAGCTACTGATACAATGAAGATATAAAATATTTTCATCACCACTAAAAGATTTCTCATGCTCCTTTGCAATAAACTACTGACTTCCAGCAATAACTGATCTGTTCAATTTTTAAAATAATAGCTTTATTGATATACAATTCACATAACATGCAATACACCCATTTAGAGTATGTAAATCAGTAGTTTTCAGTATATTCACAAAGTTATGAATATAGGCTACAAAACAGACCACACATATAAGATCTATCTATAGATTTGCTTATTCTGGACATTTCCTATAAATGAAATCTTTTGTAACTTTTGTAACTGGCTTCTTTCACTTAGCATGATTGTTTACAAGGCACATCCATGTTGTACTGTATGTCAGTACTTCATTCCTTTTATTGTTGAATAATAGTCCTTTGTATGTATACACCATGTTTTTATTTATTCATTCATCAGTTGATGGATAATTAGGTAGTTTTCAATTTCTGGTTATTATGACTAATATTTTATTATGAACATTCATATGTAAGTTTTGTGTGGGGGTGTATATTTTTGTTTCTCTTGGGCACCTGATTGGTAATGAATCACTGATCTATTTTTATTGCTATACATTAGTTTATATTTTCTAGAATTTTGTTTAATTGGAGTCCTTTATATACTCTTTAAAATTTTTTTAAATTTATTTTTTAATTGGTGGAAAATCACTTGACAATTTTGTGTTGGTTTCTGTCATACAACCACATGAATCAGTCATTGTTTCATATGCATATATATATATATATATATCCCTTCCCTCCAGAGTCTCCCTCTCCTTCCCCATCCTACTCCCTGGGTCATCACAGAGAGACAGGCTGGGCTCCTTGTGGTATAAAGCAACTTCCCACTGTCTATTTTACAAGATAGCATATATATGTCATTGCTACTTTATTAACTCATCCCACCCTCACCTTCCCCCACTGTGTCCACAAGTCTGCTCTCTGCTGGGTTCAGTGCAGTCACTCAGTCGTGTCCGACTCTCTGCGACCCCATGAACCACAGCACGCCAGGCCTCCCTGTCCATCACCAACTCCCGGAGTTCACCCAAACTCAAGTCCATCGAGTCAGTGATGCCATCCAACCATCTCATCCTCTGTCATCCCCTTCTCCTCCTGCCCTCAATACCTCCCAGCATCAAGGTCTTTTCCAGTGAGTCAGCTCTTTGCATCAGGTGGCCAAAGTATTGGAGTTTCAGCTTCAACATCAGTCCTTCCAATGAATATTCAGGACTGATCTTTAGGATGGACTGGTTGGATCTCCTTGCAGCCCAAGGGACTCTCAAGAGTCTTCTCCAACACCACAG
Source organism: Muntiacus reevesi (assembly GCF_963930625.1). Lineage (NCBI taxonomy): Eukaryota > Metazoa > Chordata > Mammalia > Artiodactyla > Cervidae > Muntiacus > Muntiacus reevesi. The sequence goes on along the minus strand of NC_089262.1, from coordinate 57,256,154 downwards.
TTCAAAAGCATCAATTCTTCAGCACTCAGTTTTCTTTATAGTCCAACTCTCTCATCCATACATGACCACTGGAAAAACCATAGCCTTGACTAGATGGACCTTTGTTGGCAAAGTAATGTCTCTGCTTTTTAATATGCTGTCTAGGTTGGTCATAACTTTCCTTCCAAGGAGTAAGCGTCTTTTAATTGCATGGCTGCAATCACCATCTGCAGTGATTTTGGAGCTCAGAAAAATAAAGTCAGCCACTGTTTCCACTGTTTCCCCATCTATTTGCCATGAAGTGATGGGACCGGATGCCATGATCTTAGTTTTCTGAATGTTGAACTTTAAGCCAACTTTTTCACTCTCCTCTTTCACTTTCATTAAGAGGCTTTTTAGTTCTTCTTCACTTTCTTCCATAAGGGTGGTGTCATCTGCATGTCTGAGGTTATTGATATTTCTCCCAGCAATATTGATTCCAGCTTGTGCTTCCTCCAGCCCAGCGTTTCTCATGATATATACTCTGCATATAAGTTAAATAAGCAGGGTGACAATATACAGCCTTGACGTACTTCTTTCCCGATTTGGAACCTGTTTGTTGTTCCATGTCCAGTTCTCACTGTTGCTTGCTGATCTGCATACAGGTTTCCCAAGAGGCAGGTCAGGTGGTCTGGTATTCCCATCTCTTTCAGAATTTTCCACAGTTTATTGTGATCCACACAGTCAAAGGCTTTGGCATAGTCAATAAAGCAGAAATAGATGTTTTCTGGAACTCTATTGCTTTTTCGATGATCCAGTGGATGTTGGCAATTTGATCTCTGGTTCCCCTGCCTTTTCTAAAACCAACTTGAACATCTGGAAGTTCAGGGTTCCCGTATTGTTGAAGCCTGGCTTGGAGAATTTTAAGCATTACTTTATTAGCGTGTGAGGTGAGTGCAATTGAGTGGTAGTTTGAGCATTCTTTGGCATTGCCTTTCTTTGGGACTGGAATAAAAAGTGATCTTTTCCATCCTGTGGCCACTGCTGAGTTTTCCAAATTTGCTGGCATATTGAGTGCAGCACTTTCACGGTGTCACTTTTCAGGATTTGAAATAGCTCAACTGGAATTCCATCACCTCCACTAGCTTTGTTCGTAATGATGCTTTCCAAGGCCCACTTGACTTCACATTCCCGGATGTCTGGCTGTAGGTGAGTGTTCACACCATCGTGATTATCTGGGTCATGAAGATCTTTTTTGTACAGTTCTTCTGTCTATTCTTGCCACCTCTTCTTAATATCTTTTGCTTCTGTTAGGTCCCTGCCATTTCTGTCCTTTTTTGTGCCCATTTTTTCATGAAATGTTCCCTTGGTATCTCTAATTTTCTTGAAGCGATCTCTAGTCTTTCCCATTCTATTGTTTTCTTTGCATTGATCACTGAGGAAGACTTTCTTATCTCTCCTTGCTATTCTTTGGAACTCTGCATTCAAATGGGTAGATCTTTCCTTTTCTCCTTTGCTTTTTACTTCCCTTCTTTTCACAGCTATTTGTAAGGCCTCCTCTGACAGCCATTTTGCTTTTTTGCACTTCTTTTTCTTGGGGATGGTCTTGATTCCTGTCTCCTGTACAGTGTCACGAACCTCCATCCATAGTTCATCAGGCACTCTGTCTATCAGATCTAGTCCCTTAAATCTATATCTGACTTCCACTGTATAGTCATAAGGGATTTGATTTAAGTCATACCTGAATGGTCTAGTGGTTTTCCCTACTTTCTTAAATTTCAGTCTGAATTTGGTAATAAGGAGTTCATGATCTGAGCCACAGTCAGCTTCCAGTCTTGTTTTTGCTGACTGTATAGAGCTTCTCCATCTTTGGCTGTAAAGAATATAATCAATCTGATTTCAGTGTCGACCATCTGGTGATGTCCATGTGTAGAGTCTTCTCTTGTGTTGTTGGAAGAGGGTGTTTTCTATGACTGGTGCGTTCTCTTGGCAGAACTCTATTAGCCTTTGCCCTGCTTCATTTTGTACTCCAAGGCTAAATTTGCCTGTTTCTCCAGGTGTTTCTTGACTTCCTACTTTTGTATTCCAGTCCCCTATAATGAAAAGGACATCTTTTTTGGGTGTTAGTTCTAGAACGTCTTGTAGGTCTCAATAGAACTGTTCAAATCAGCTTCTTCAGCATTACTGGTCGGGGCATAGACTTGGATTACCATGATATTGAATGGTTTGCCTTGGAAACGAACAGAGATCATTCTGTCATTTTTGAGATTGCATCCAAGTACTGCATTTCGGACTCTTTTGTTGACTATGATGGCTTCTCCATTTCTTCTAAGGGATTCCTGCCCACAGTAGTAGATATAGTGGTCATCTGAGTTAAATTTCACCCATTCCAGTCTATCTTATTTCACTGATTCCTAGAATGTCGATGTTCACTCTTGTCATCTCCTGTTTGACTACTTCCAATTTGCCCTGATTCATGGACCTAACATTCCAAGTTCCTATGCAATATTGCTCTTTACAGCATTAAACCCTGCTTCCATCACCAGTTTCATTCGCAACTGGGTGTTGTTTTTGCTTTGGCTCCATCCCTTCTTTCTTTCTGGAGTTATTTCTCCACTGATCTCCAGTAGCATATTGGGCACCTACTGACCTGGTGAGTTCATCTTTCAGTGTTCTATCTTTTTGCCTTTTCATACTGTTCATGGGGTTCTCAAGGCAAGAATACTGAAGTGGTTTCTCCAGTGGACCACATTCTGTCAGACCTCTCCACCATGACCTGACTATCTTGGGTGACCCTACATGGAATGGCTTAGTTTCATTGAGTTAGACAAGACTGTGGTCCATGTGATCAGATTGGCTAGTTGTCTGTGATTGTACTTTCAGTGTCTGCCCTCTGATCCCCTCTCTCAGTGCCTACTGTCTTACTTGGGTTTCTCTAACCTTAGACGTGGTAAAAAAAAAAAAATCTATTTATTTAGGTCTTCTTTAATTTTTTGTAATGATACTGTCTATTTTTTAGTGAAGTTTTCCTTTATTTCATTATATTTTTCTCTAGATATTTCATGTTATTTTGATACTATTGTAAATATTTTCTTTTTCATTTTTCTTTCCTTTTTTGTTTTGCTAACAAACAGAAACACAATGATTATTGTTGTGTAAAATATCATCCACAAAATTATCTGGTAGTAAACAACAATAAACATTTCTTACATCCCACTGTTTCTGTGGGTCATAAATTTAGGCTTAATTTACCTGGATAGCTATGCTGTAGATTATTTATAAGATTTCAGTCGAGGTGTTGGTTGGGGCTGCAGTTAACTGAAAGAGCTGAATGATATGCTTCCATGATGGCTCACTCATGTGATGGCAAGTTGGTACTGACTCGTATAGAACCTCGGTTTATTTCCACATAGGCCTCTCCATAGTGCTGCTTGAGTGTCCTCATGACATGATAGTTAGTGTCTCCCATAGCAAGTGATTCAAAAGAGGGCTAGGCAGAAGCTGCAGTGTCTGTTAAAGACTCCTACTGATCTAGATTCATGAGCCATGTGCTGTTATCTCCATAATATCCAATTAGTCACACAGGTCACTACAGTTTTCTGTGGGGGAGCAGGGGGAAATATGCAAGAGCATAAATATCAGCAGGTAAGGATCATTAAGAACCATCTTGGACATTGATTATCACATTTGGTGCATATGTGTGTGTGTGTGTGTGTGTGTGTAAGACTTTTTAAAGAGGAATTTTAGATTCACTGAAAAACTGAGAGAAATGTAGAGAGATTCCCTCTGCTCAAAACATGCATAGCCACCTCTATTACCAGCATCTCTCATCAGAGTGGTACATTTGTTAAAACTGATAACAACCTACATTGGCACATCAAAATCACCCAAAGTCCATAGTTTACATTAAGGTTTGCTCTTGGTGTTGTACATTCTATGGAATTGGACAAATGTATAATGACATTTACTAATCATTACAGTATCATGTAGAGTATTTTCACTACTCTAAAAATCCTCTGTGTTCCACCAGTTCACCTCCTCCAACCCCAACACACACACACACACACACACACACACACACAAAACACAGGACAGCCACTGATCCTTTTACTGTCTCCGTAAGTTTTGCCTTTTCCATAATGTCAGATAGTTGGTAACATACAGTATGTAGCTTTTTCATAGTGACTTCTTTCACTTAGTAAAATGCACTTGTTTCCTCTGTGTCTTTTCATGGCTTTACATCCCATTTCTTTTATAATTAAAAAATATTCCTTTGTCCAGATGTACCATTTAGTTTACTTATCTTTCTTGGTTGCTTCCAAGTTTGGGTAATTATGAATAAAACTGCTATAAATATCTATATGTAGGTTTTTGTGTGGATATAAGTTTTCAACTCCTTTAGATAAGTATCCAGAACCTTAATTGCTGGGTTGTGTGATAAGATCATGTTTAGTTTTGTAAGAAAAATGGAAGACAAAATTGTCTTCCAAAGTGCTATACCATTTTTGCATTCTCACCAGCAAAGAATGGAAGTTTCTCTTGCTTCACATCCTCACCAGCATTTAGTATTGTAAGTTGTTCTGGATTTTGGCCATTCTATTAACTATGTGGTGGTATCTTATTTTTGTTTTAATATGTCTTTTTCTGATGTCATATGTTGTGGAGCATTATTTCATATGCTTATTTGCCATCAGAATACTTTCTTTGGTGAAATGTCAGTTAAGGTTTTGGTCCCTTTCTTTTTACTGGGTAGTTTGTTTTCTTATTGTTGAGTTTTAAAGTTCTTTGTATATTTTTGGATAACAGTTCTTTATCAGATATGTCTTTTGTAGATGTTTTCTCCCAGTCCATGACTCATCTTCTCATTTTCTTGACAGTATTTTTTTCAGAGCAATATTTAAAAATATTAATGAAGCCTAGCTTATTATATCATTCATGGATTATGCCTTTGGTGTATATCTAAAAAGTCATTGCTATGCCCAAGGTCATCTAGATGTTATCCTATGTTATCTTCTAGGGGTTTTTTCATTTTGTGTTTTACATTTTGACCTAGGATCCATTTTGTATGAATTTTTGTAATGGATACAAAGTCTGTGTCTAGATTTTTTTTCTCTCGCATGGATGTCTAGTTATTCCAGCATCAAATATTAAAAAGACTATCTTGTTCCCATTATATTACCTTTGCTCTTTGTCAAAGATTAATTGACTATATTTGTTTGGGTCTATTTATGGGTTTCTTGGGCTTCCCAGGTGGTGCTAGTGGTGAAGAACTCACCTACCAATAGAGGAGGCCCCAAAGACCTGGGTTCTATCCCTGACTCAGAAAGATCCCCAGGAGGAGGGCATGGCACCCCACTCTAGTATTCATGTCTGGAGAATCCCATGGAGAGAGGAGCCTGGCAGGCTACAGTCCATAGGGTTGCAAAGAGTTGGACATGACTGAAGTGACTTTGCATGCACACGCACATGGGCTTCTTATTCTGTTTCATTGATCTGTTTGTCTCTTCTTTCACCAGTATCAACCTGTCTTGATTACTGTTGCTTTCTGCTGCTGCTGCCAAGTCACGTCAATCATATCTGATGCTGTGCGACCCCATAGATGGCAGCCCACCAGGCTCCTCCATCCCTGGGATTCTCCAGGCGAGAACACTGGAGTGGGTTGCCATTTCCTTCTCCAATACATGAGAGTGAAAAGTGAAAGTGAAGTTGCTCAGTCGTATCCAACTCTTAGTGACCCCATGGACTGCAGCCCACCAGGCTCCTCCATCCATGGGATTTTCCAGGCAAGAATACTGAAGCGGGTCACCAGTGCCTTCTCTGACTGCAGCTTTATAGTAAGTCTTTAAAAGTCTTACAATTTTGTTCTTATCCTTCAGTATTATGTTGGCTGTTCTACAGCTTTTGCCTTTCCGTATGAACTTCAAAATTAGTTTATCAGTATTCCTGAAATAACTCACTGGGATTTTGATTGCATTGAATTTATAGATCAAGTTGGGAAAAACTGACAACTTGACAATATTGAGTCTTCCTATCCATGAACATGGAATAGCTCTCCATTTACTTAGCTCTTCTTTTATTTCTCTTACCAGAGTCTTGTAGTTTTCTTCAAGCAAATCTTATATACATTTTATTAGTTTTGTACCCAACAATTTCATTTTGGGGAGGGTGCTAATATAAATGATATTATATATTTAATGTCAAATTTCATTTGTTCATTGTTGATGTACAGGAAAGCCATTAACTTTTGTATATTAGTCTTATGTCCTGAAACCTTACTATAATTGCTTTTTAGATCCAGAAATTTTTGTTAATTTTTCAAGTTCTATATAGGTGACCATATCATCTGTGAACAAAGATAGTTCTACTTATTCCTTCCTGATGTGTATATCTTGAATTTCCTTTTCTTGTCTTATTATGTTATCTAGAACTTCCAGTATGATTTTGAAGAGAGTGGTGAGAGGAGACATCCCTGCCTTTTTTTTTTTTAATATTAGTGGGAAAGCTTCAAGTTTCTCACTATTAAATATGATGTTAGCTGTAGGATTTTTGTAGATATACTTTGTCAAGTTGAGGAAGATCCCATCTATTCTGAATTTACTAAGAGGTTTTATCATTAAATGGGTGTTGGATTTTGTCAAATGTTTTTTCTGTGTCTATTGACATAATCATGTGGTTTTTCTTTTTTAACCTGTTGATGTGATGGATTGCATAATTGATTTTAGAATGTTGAATCAACCTTTCATACCTAGGATAAATCCCACTGGGTTATGTTGCATAATTATTTTTATACACTGTTGTTTGATTTGCTAATATATTGTTAAGGAGTTTTACATCTATGTTCATGGGCAATATTGGTCTATAGTTCTATTTTATTACAATACCTGTCTGACATAAGTATTAGGATAATGCTGGCCTCCTAGAATAGTCCTTCTGTTTCTGTCCTCTGAAAGAGATTGTAGAGAATTGGTGTAATTTCTCCCTTACATGTTTTATAGAATTAATTTGTAAATTCATTTGAGCCTGGTTATTTCTTGTTTGGAAGATTATTAATTTTTAATTTAATATCTTTTCTAGATACAGGTCTATTAATATTACCTATTTCTTCTTGGATGAGTTTTGGCAGGTGGTATCTTTCAAGGAGTAGGTCCATTTCATCTATATTATCAAGATATGTGGGCATAGAATTGTTCATGGACTTACTTTATTATCCTTTTAACTTCTGTGGGGTCTGTAGTGATATCCTTCCTTTGGTTTCTGATATTAGCAATTTGGGTCCTCTGTTTTTCTTGGTTAACCTGACTAGAGGTTTATCAATTTTGTTGATCTTTTCAAAGAACCAGATTTTGGTTTTATTGATTTTCTCTGTTTCCTGTTATAAATTTCATTGATTTCTGCTCTAATTATTGTTATTCCTTTTCTTCTGCTTATTTTGATTTTGCTGTTCTTTCTCTAGTTTCTAAGGTGAAAGCTTAGGTTATTGACTTTAGATCATTCTCCTTTTCTAAAAAATTATTAAGTGCTATAAATTTCCTTCTAAGTATTATTTTTTCTGCAGCCCACAAATTTGGGTAAGTTGTTTGTTTTCATTTAGTTTTGAGAGATTTAAAATTTTCTCCTGAAATTTCTTCTTGACCAATGTATTATTTAGAAATATGTTGTTTAATCTTCATGTGTTTTGGTATTTTCCAGTTGTCTTTCTGTTACTGGTTTTTATTTTAGTTCCACTATAGTCTGAGAACAGACATTGTATGATTTCTATTCTTCCTGATTCATTAACTTGTGTCTTAAGGCCAGAATGTGGTCTATCTTTGTGGATGTGGAATTTTAAAAATTTATCTTCTCAAGATTTTCATACATTGTAAAAGTGTAAGTTTTAATTTTTAAAATCAGTTGTGGCGTATGTTCAGCCATTTTTTTCTTTAAATATTTTTTTCCTGCCTCTTTCTTTCCATCTCTTGATTCAGAACTGCAATTACACATGTATTGTATGATTTGATATTGTCTCACATGTTACTATGGTCTCATTCATTTTTCCTCCGGTCTTTCTGTTTTGTGTGCTTGTTTTGAGTAGTTTCTATTACTATGTCTTAAAATTCAGTGATCTTTTTTTCCTGCAATATCTAATTGGCCCTTAAATACATAAGTGAATATTTTCATTTCTGCTATTGCATGTTGGACCTCTAGAATATTTATGTGACTGCTTTTTATGCTTCCAACTTCTCTTCTTTTCTTTGTTTTCTCTTAAATTGTTGGCCTTTTATAATAACTCTTTTAAAGTCCTTGGCTTCTAAGTTCATATCTCTGCCACTTCTGGGTTTATTTTCATTGACTAATATTTTTCCTGATTGAGGTCACATTTTCCCATTTCTTGACATATCTGGTATTTTTTAATTGGATGTTGGATGTTAAGAATGTTACATTTGTGAGTGTATTTTGTTGCTTTCTCTCAGAAAGTATAGGCAATTGTACTGGCAGACAGGTTACTTGTGATTTGTTTGATCCTTTTGAGGGTTGTTAAGTTTTGTTAGGGCAGATCTAGAGTAGCCTTATTATAAGGCTATTCTATTCCTACTACTAAGCCTTGAGTTGTCTTTACGTGAATGCTTAGGTGTTCAATGAAATCTTTCCACTCTGAATGTCTCTTAACCCAGTGTGAGCTCAGAGAATTGTTCAGTTAAAAAGTCCTTGCAGCTGTTCTTTGCCTCTTTTGTGGTGTTCAATACGTATGTGCAGTTTGGGATTCAGCCTAAGACTCAATGAAACTCCTCTACAGACTTTTGGAGCTCTTGTTTTATGTAGCTCTCCCCTCTCTGAAATGCTTCCCTGCAATTACCAGATGCTTCAGCTTTTCCAAGCTCCTTTCTCTCTCTCTCTTCAGCTCAAGTCTCCAAGCTCTACAGGTGCACTCCTGCCCTGCCCTGAGGCTAGAAAATTTGCTCTAGGATGAAAATGCTGCTCTTAGGGATCACAGATTTGTATGTATGTTATCTAATATCTAAAATTTCATACTTTTCGTCCAATTTGGTAGTGTTTATCAGTTATGGGGCAGGGGGAAGAATACAAATACCATCAGTTACTACTTATCATGGGTCGAAGCACAAGTCTTTCCCTTTGTGATTTTAAAAATAAATGGGATGAGCTATTAAAAGGAATAGAAAACAACTCCAGATAATAAAAATAGTAACAGTTAATATCGAGTATTAGCTGGAGTATGTGGAAGTAGGCCACGTTAAAAAACTACTGTTTGGTGCTTTACTTTGAACAGTCTTTCAGGAGGACATTTTGGCAAAATAAAAAAGAAAACTTAGCATTTTCAATTTTTGAACTAGCAATTTTTCTTTTAGAGTTTTATTCAGAGAAAATAATCAGATATATAAAATTATACATTATAGAATTAATTATAATTAAAAAGTTAACATATAATAAGCAAAAAATTTAACCTAAATGTCCAACCATATGAAATTGGTGAAATAAATTTGTTGGTGCAGCCGCATAAAGATATACTATTTAACTACAGAAAATTTTTTTATAAATATAACAATGATACGGGAAAATGTTTTAACAATTTTACTGAGTTGAAAAAATTAGATTACAAAAAGTATGCTCAGATTAGTTACAACAGTATCAACCTATTATAAGCATTCTTGGGTGATGTAATTATAGAAATATTTTCTGCTTTGTGCTTTTCTTAGTTTTCCAAATTTTCTACAATAAACAAAACTTTAATTTTTTTAAAATTTAAAACATTATTTAAAATACTTTAGTAGATTAATTTATATTTTAATTAGAATCTAGATAAAATATCTGTAAGAGAACTGATATGGTGCAATGGATAAGGGGACAGGACATGAAATCTGGAGTTGAATTTCTTTCCATAGTTTGTTAGGTGAGTGATCTTGAGCAAATTATGTAACTTCTTGGAACCTCTATTACCTTACCTTCAAAATGGGGATAAATACACTACCTACTTTTTAGGGTTCCTTCCCTGGTGACTCAGGTGGTAAAGAATCTGCCTATAATGCAGGAGACCCAGGTTCAACCCCTGGGTTGGGAAGATCCCCTGAAGAAGGGAATGGCAACCCCCTCCAGTATTCTTGCCTAGAGAGTCTGGTGGGCTATAGTCCATGGGGTTGCAAAGGGTCAGACATGACTGAGCAACTAACACACATACGAATTAAATGAGATATTCTGCATAAAGCTTTAGTATGACAAGATTCTATGAATGTCAGTTAATACATTGTATTATTACTATTATTTTCACTACTCCTGCTGTTACTGCTACTAATTACCAATGCAGCTATTAGGATAAAAGACCTTATGCGGATATGGGAATATTGTTAGAGTACAGAAAAAGGAGAAAGCCAAGAGCCAGAATTAAACTTTACTAATTTCATGGTTTTTCTTGTGAAGAATATTGTTTAACAACAATAACAACAAAAATCTCAAATGGAGAATTATTTTCAAGATAATTACGATAAGCACTTATCTTTTAAGAGCCCCAGAGAGATAGAAATGAGACTCCTGTTCAGTTTACAGGGTATCAGGGTTTTTTTTTTTTTTTTTTTTTTTTTTTTTTTGATAGAGAATCTCTCTAGGTAAGAAAATGGATTATGGAATTTTCAGATATTAATACTGACTTTCCTGGTGGTCTAGTAGTTAAGAATCTACCTGGCAATGCAGGGGATGCGAGTTCTATCCCTGGTTGGGGAACTAAAATCCCACTTTCCTCAGAGAAACCAAGCCTGTGCGCTGCAACTATTAAACCTGTGCCACAACTAGTACATCCACGCATCACAATGAAAAGGATGCCTTGTGACCCAATAAAGACCCCGCGTGCCACAACTAAGACCTGATGCAACCAAATAAACAAATAAATATTAGACAACTACTGACCAAGATACTTATCTCATGACTCAGTTTTCCCTTGTCATATTTAAAAGAGTTTACAATTTCAATAGGCTTTTAAATAAGATATATAAAATGGAAACCTTAAAAACATATGGGAATCTATCGCTCGGACATGGAGGCAACCTAGATGTCCACTGGCAGATGAATGGATAAGAAAGTTGTGGTACATACACACGATGGAATATTCCTCAGCTAGCAAAAAGAATGCATTTGAGTCCTTTCTAATGAGGTGGATGAAACTGGAGGCTATTATACAGAGTGAAGGAAGTCAGAAAGAAAAACACCAATATAATATGTTAATGCATATATACAGAATTTAGAAAGATGGTAATGACAGCCCTATATGCAAGACAGCGAAAGAGGCACACATGTAAAGAACAGACTTTTGGACTCTGTGGGAGAAGGCGAGGGTGGGATGATTTGAGAGAATAGCATTGAAACATGTATATCACCATATGCGAAACAGATGACCAGTCCAAGTTCCATGCATGAAACAGGGCACTCAAAGCCAGTGCACTGGGACAACCCAGAGGGATGGGGTGGGGAGGGAGGTGGGTGGGAGGTTCGGGATGCGGGGGCACATGTGCACCCATGGCTGATTCATGTCAATGTATGGCAAAAACTATCACGATATTGTAAAGTAATTAGCCTTCAATTAAAATAAATAAATAAATTTTTTTAAAATATGAGAATCTGAGCACTATTTTATACCTTCACTGCTATAACCATGGGCTAAGCCACCAGCAACTACCTCAGTCCATTCTTCTGCTCTATCCTTCTAAAGTCTGTTTTCTATATAATATCAACACTGATGCTTTTGGAACATAAGTGAAGTCAAAACAGTGAGAAGCAATTCCAGACTAAGAGAACGACATGTGAAAATGCAGAGAGGCACAGAACAACAAGGCGTAGTTAGGAAACTGTTAGAGTTTGTCACGGCTAGAGCTTCATGTGAGATTTGGAGACCAAAGTAGAGAGAGAGGTTGAAAAGTTTGAGAGGGACCATATCCTTGTGTTCCACATGTAGTCAACAAAGGATGTACGTTTTAGGGGACAAAAATTCATTTAACAAATTTTAGCAGAGGTGTCACAATTGCAAGTAAACATTTTAGAAAGAAGAGAACAGACTTAAGAGGGAGAAGAGAGATGAAAAGGATGAGATTTAGGTTAGTATATTTAAGAACTTACTATCTGGGATAGTGGGATAACAACCTGTTCACTCACTTAATTGGGACAAAAGCTGCCTCAACACATCTCCTCTAGGAAGTTCACTATCTGATATAAAAGAACTTAGAGAAAGATTCTGAATAGAACTGTACCTCTACTTAGTAAAAACAGTATGAGTTTAGATTATCCAGCAATTCTGTCTAAACTCATTTGATCATTACATAGTTTATTAGGGGTCCTTTCACAGCCAACCGTCAGGCTGAAGATGTGTTACGAAGATGTTCCTGAAAACTCTGGGCTGGGAAAGAAATGGTTATTATGGAGAGAGAGAGGGAAGAGATGATTACAAAAGAGGTAGAATTACTTTGTGAGTAATTGTGGGATTTGAATAAGAGGAAGGAGTGAAAGTTGATACCTAGGTTGCTGGCTTTGATTACATGCAGCTAACAGAGATAGAATTTCAGGAGGAAAATCAGATTTGGGGAAGTGGGAGATGACAGGTTCTGCTTTAGGCAGGAGGTTAAAGTTCTTTTGTATCATCCAAGTGAGAACAGCTAGTCAACAATGGATTAAAGCAGATGAGAGATATTTGGGCCAGGTGTGATAAAGTGAAAGTAAAAGTGTTAGTTACTCAGTTGTGTCTAACTCTTTGCAACCCTATGGACTGTAGCCCACCAGGCTCCTCTGTCCATGGGAATTCTCCAGGCAAGAATATTAGAGTGGGTTGCCATTCCCTCCAAATAACACAGAAATTCTCAAGCTATGTAAGTGGTGTGGTCTCTCCAAGGGCCATTTTGAAATATGAAAGTGTGTTTTTGGTTGGCACAATAACTGGAGGCGGTACTGATGGCAGAACTGAGTGGGAATTGAGGATGTTAACTGTCCTGCAACACAAAGAATAGTTGCGCATGATGAATTTTTCCAGCCAAATTGCCAATAGTGTTCCCCTTAGGAATCACAGAAACACTGGAAGGGAGAGGGTGTAAAGTGAGCACAGTAGAGGTTACAGTTAGGACAGAGAAGTAGGACCCAGCAATGGAAAGCAAAAAATGGTTAAGCAGAGTATGCCCTAAAATGGGAAACAGGTTGCTCTTGAATCATTTGTTTCTAAGAAGAACTGAGGGAAAGTGTTCCATGAACAAAGGTGAGGGAAATTGCTGAGGTACTTTAAACTATTTAATCATTCCCATAATTATCAAGTATTTTTCAATCAGAAATAGAACACTTTTTAAACTGCAATTAGCATTTGTGGTTCTACCTAGACAATAGTGACAAATGATGCTTTTGTTTCAATAATTACCATACTGCTTGGAACAGTCTTTATCCTAATAATGCTACTTTGTGTTTGTGATGCCAGTATTTTAGAAGAGGTTGTCTTATATTGGTTATTGCGGTCTAGTTTCATAATTCCCATCTCATTTTACAAATGGAGAAAGAATCAGAAACTTTAGCACACTTATGAAGATGTGCACAGAATACAAGAAATCTGAGCTATTCAAATCTTACCTGGGAGATTTTAGGTGTGTTTGCCCTTTGGTTGACCCTTGCTTCCTATAGGTAGAAAAACCTAAACTTCTAAGGCATTCTGAGCTTATTTGCTGTGGACAGAGTTCTGTCGAATTTCCTAATTTTTGTTTACATCTCTCTCCCTCCCTCCTTCCCTTCTTTCTTCCTATCTCCTTTCTTCCCTTCCTTCCTTCCACTATATAAAACCAGAAGGGACTGAAACCCCAGTTTATGAGCATTCGTGAAACATAAAAACAGCATATATAAAAAGCAAAGATGAAAGAAAATATGAAGCAAGGGAGGGGATCATTAGGTAGAAAGAAGATACTTGTTATTTAGGAGTAGCAAAGCAAGAAATTGCCCTTAATGCCTTATAATTTGGGACCCACTCTGGTAATGAACGTTGTGCCAAGAATTTTAAGGTTCATATAGATTATTGATAACCAAGTGATTTTGAACACTGCTGGTACCTGGGGATGTTATTAACATAAGTGTAAGGACTGGGAGCCACAGACTTCTGATTATTAAATCCTAAAATATTGTCCTAGACCACATAAAGTAGATAAAATTGTCAAACTCAAATCCCTTGCCTGAGGGAAAAGAGCTTGAGTGGCTTGTCCCAGAGATGGAGTAGAGGAGGCCAGGTGGGAGGGATGAGTGGGGATGGAATGTGCCCAAGAAAGGTGGGGCTCCCAGAGTGTGAAGGGGGGCTGAGAGGAGCATAAAGTGTATTGATTGCAAGAATTCCAAGTTGTTCTTGGCAGCCCTCAGTGTCAGGAGGTCCCATGATAAGTCTGGGTTCAGAAGGCAAGGAATTGTCTAGAAGGCAGTCCTCTTGAAGGCAGAATGGAATATTTAGCAGGCCATGCAAGCTGGGGTGTGTAAAGAATATGGAGGTGTGGCTTAAAATGAGAGAGGAAAAGAATCTCACACATTGGTCAAATAACATTCATCTTGGGTGCGGAGGCCCTCTATCAAGAAATATTTACTGCAAGCAAACTATTGCATCTGAATTCAGGCAAAACAGCACGAGTTGCAGGACTCTGGGGCATGTGGAATGCATGTTGCCAGAGTGAATGGTATGTGACAAATATGCATTTGGGGCTGTGGCATGCTGTGAAGCTGCACTGTGTCCTTGCCAGTTTGTGGTATGCTGCAGGGTATGAGCAGGTGGATGAGAACCATGCTCGCCTGTGTCCCTAGCTGGAAGCTTGCTGCATATCATATCCCCTCAAGCACTTCGTATAGGCAGCAGCTTTTTGACTGCATTCCTTCATCATAAGAGGTGTAAACTGCCAGAAAGACATTGGTTAATGTGGATAAGGCAGCACCACCCAACTCTTCAGATAAGAACTAAGATTACTAGGGGGCACAGCTGTTGCCTATAACTTGCTCCCCACCCCACATGGACTTTCCTTCCTGACTTGCACATGATTTGGATCTGAATTAGTAAGAAGAGGACACAGAAGTTTCTATCAAGATATGTAGAACCAGGAGCTGCAGAGGTCTGCTCGTTTGAGAACAAGTGCAGTTAAATGTACAGGCTCTGAAGTTGGCTGCTTGGACTCAAATCCCTGTGTGATGTCAGGCCTCAGATTTCTCACTTGTAGAATGGAGAAGAGACCAGAACTGTCCTTTTGGAGAGGCTGTGAGGATTTGGTGAGCTGATACGTGGAAGTGTTAGTCACTCAGTCGTGTCCAACTCTCCGCAACCCCATGGACTGCAACCCTCCAGGCTTCTCTGTCCATGGAATTCTCCAGGCAAGAATACTGGAGTGGGTTGCCGTGCCCTCCTCCAGGGGATCTTCCTGACCTAGGGATCAAATCCAGGTCTCCTGCATTGCAGGCAGATTCCTTACCATCTGAGCCATCAGGGAAGCGCTGGTATATGGCAAGTATACTTTCAAAGTTTCTGGACCACATCAGATACTCCATAAATAATAACTAGCATTCTTATACTTATGGTCATGATGCTCAGAAGTGAGGAAAGACCTGCCGCACATGGCAAAACTTCTGGTGCTAAGGCTGTGCCCACCCCCGGCATGGACTTCCTTGTCAGCAGGCCCTTGTCCCTGCCTAGTTCAATACAAACTGCATTCTCTGCCCTATCAAAGTTCTGCTTTATTCCTGGCAGAATAGGAGTGAAGACAGAGCTGTCCCTTGGACCTGGAAAGAGTGAGTGGCTAGTGCTGGCCCAGATCCCTGGGATCAGAGGTCCAGCTCTTCTGTCCGAGGTGCTGAGTCATGCATGAGCTGAGGTTGCAGCTGCTGTGCTGCTGGGCTTGGCATGGCATCTGGGGAGGATTAGGAGATTATGATTGGAACAAGACACAAAGGAATTGCAGCTGATGTTGATAAGGGTTTTGGAAGGTACTCAGAGGAGGGGAAAACATGAAGGCAGTCTGCAGAATCAAAGTGAGCGTGGGCAGAGAGAGCCATATATCAGGCAGGGGCATAAACCATGCAACTCAAAGAGAGTGAGGGCTGCCCTTTCTGTTCTTTCTTTGGGTGCCTAAAGGGAACTGTTGAAAGGACTTTGATTTTGACATTTAGTGAAATAAAAACACTTAAAATGTAGAGCAAGGACTTACTCATTACATTGCTGATGGGAATACAAGATGGTACAACCACTTTGGAAAAGACTATGGTAGTTCCTTACAAAACTAAACATGCAACTATGGTATGACTCAGCCATTGCACTCTTGGGCATTTATCCCAGAGTAATGAAACCTGGCTTCCCAGGTGCCGCAGTAGTAAAGAATATGCTTGCTAATGCAGGAGACGTAAGAGACACAGGTTTGATCCCTGGATCAGGAAGATCCCCTGCAGAAGGAAATGGCAACTCACTCCTGTATTCTTGCCTGGAAAATCCCATGGACAGAGAAGCCTGGCAGTATACAGTTCATAGTGCGGCAAAGAATCGGAATGACTGAGAACACACACATATACACACATACAATGAAAACATATGTCTATACCAAAACCTGAAAACAATTGTTCATAGCAACTTTATTTGTGATAGCCAAAAATTAGAAACAACTCAAAAGTCCTTCAGTGGGCAGGTGGTTAATCAAACCATTGATACGTCTATTCCATGGATACTCTTCTATGTATTCCATGGATACTAATCTATGATATAAAGGAGGCTTCTGAGACATACAACAGCCTGAATGAATCTCCAGAGAATTATGCTGAGTGAAAAAGCCAATATCAAAAGGTTACATAAAGGTTATATAGGACCCATAAATATAAATTCCTGCAATAGCAAACTACTAGAGATGGAGAACAGATTAGTGGGTGCCAGGGACTGGGGGTGTGGAAGGAAGTGGCTGTGGCAACATCTCTCTATTATTTCTTACAATTGTGTGTGAATCTACAATTTTCTCAAAAAAGTCATTAAAAATGTAAAGCAAGCCCTTAAGACGCCCCTTCTACCTGGAACTTTAACATTGTTAGAGGGATTTTGTAAAGTATAGTCCATATTGGTTTATACAGGTGAAGTCCCATTAAAAGAACAACTGGTATCAACCCTTGGTCTGAGGCCAAAAACTAAGTCATGAAGGTCCAACCTAGCCACACTTTTAAGAGTAAGTCCTATTTGAAGAGAAAAAGAGATGAAAAAACAGGGTGGGAGAACAGAGTTGGAAGCAGGAGGGGGATGGTGGAGCACTCTGGTCAGCTATTGGTGGAGGAATCTCTGCTCAGGGACATTCAACCAAGATCAAGTTCCTTGACAAATGGCTTGTAAGAAGTGGCTTAATGTTTTACCCTTGCAATTGCATTTTCACAGATGTCTTTGGTGTCTTAAAACAAAGGAAGGTTTTATGGTGGAGCTTTTAGAGACCACGAGAATTGGAGTAATTGATGTGTTGATGTATTTGACTGAGAAAACTTTTCCAAATTTCCTCCAATAACATTCCCTCTGTCAAAATTAGCAAGTTTCCTGGCCAGAATGTAGGCTTTCTAGGAGTTGAGAGGTCAGATCAGAGCAAACCCCATTATTCCTTAAGCTGTTGTGAAGCAGAGAAGTGGATAAAAGCTCTGCCGTGCAAACAGCCCATTGGTGGTTATTCTTGTTCTCCTTACTTGGGAGCCATAGAAGTTGTCCTATAGATTGTGTTTCTGCTAGAAATGAGGAATGTGGCTGGACTAACTCTTTAAAAAAGGGAAAGTTCATTATCCAACCCACTGATTCGTGCTCATAAGTTCGCATTTGCCAGAAATCCAATCTTTCCTCATACTAGCTATCACTTATCCATTCCCTCACTTAGGCTTTTCCATTTGGGTACCATGAGATTGACCTTGCTCTGTGGAAGGGAGAGACTGCCTAGAACTCCCTTGCAAAACAGGGGCACTTGGATAGGTCAGATGTGAAACTGTGGTCAAAACATAGGCTGGGGCCAGCATGTAGAGTAAATCCAGAGTCCCACTGTTCAGAGAATTTTGCCTTATTTTTACCATTGGTAGAAAGAGTTCTCATATTTCTTATTGACTCAAGATATGTTTGATATGGTTGCTTGGCCTCTAAGTGTGTCTGCCCGACAACTGCAGAAGATCCAGAGATACACAGCCATCCATCAAATCTGACAAGACTGCCTCCTACAGCAGCTGTATTGTTTATGAAATGAGTCACTTTCATAGCAAATCCAAAAGCAAACTTGTGCTGGATTTGACAGACGCATCCCACTTCATTCTTCTCATTCTCTCCCTTCACATGCTTGCCCAGCTCCTGAGTAGCAGCCTAAATTTGCTAAGATAGAATTGAGAAACACAAAGTAGGGTTATTTTCCTTGAACAACATCATTATACTTGGTTTGCTAGGTTTAGATTAGTTCAGCAAGCATGTGTCTTATCTGTTTTCAGCAGAGGTAAGTGAGGGAGGAAAAAAATGAGGGGGAGAGAGTGGTGGTTGCCACACATGTATTCAGAGAAAAAGAATCTCATTATTATGTTATTCTGTTTAATGGCCTATATTGTATCTAAGTCCTGAATATTCATTGGAAGAACTGATGCTAAAGCTGGAGCTCCAGTACTTTGGTCACCAGATGCAAAGAACTGACTCACTGGAAAAGACCCTGATGCTGAGGAGAAGGGGATGACAGAGGATAAGATGGTTGGATTGCATCACTGACTGGATGCACATGAGTTTGAGCAAACTCCAGGAGATGGTGAAGGACAGGGAAGCCTGGTGTGCTGCAGTCCATGGGGTTGCAAAGGATCAGAAATGACTGAGCAACTAAACTGAACTGATTGTATCTAAAATTTTTTATACAGCATCAATTTCTCAACAGAGGTCTAGCTTCACTCCCTTATGAACAGTAAGAGTGAAATGGAAGCTACTAAAGATGGGGCTTTGTTGACTACATGACTCTGAGAAGAAATGAATGACAATTAACTTAAGAAATAACCAAGGTGTTGGGTAAGAAAGTCACTCAATCTGATTCAGCCTCAAATGTGGATAAAATAGGCCTAGAGACAGAATCCTTTGAGTGAATTCAAAGGATTCAGTCCTTTGGATTTTGTTCTTTTTTGCTAATAAAACTAGTCTTGTAATAGGGTTATGTGACCACTTAATACCATGTGACCAACAAGCTGATGATGTCATAAGATGCTGAGTTTTGAATAACCCAGGAGAATTTAACATGCAAGACACAGATGTTAAAGGATAAGGAGCACCCAAGGGAGAGGAGAGCCCCCCCAGTGATGACATTCACATATGTCAGGTAGGTATTCACTGTAGCATTCACCTGTGTTGAACGTGCACTGGGTTAGGTTCTAGGGCTAAAACAGTGAATCAAACATAGTCTCTGCCTTCAGTGGAGGTCAGTTTAATTGGAGACACAAACATCTGCCCAACTGCATAAAATATGGTAAATGGTATAAAAGAAATGCTATTTGATGCTATTAAATGTGTCTTATCCAGGATATTGCAAAGCCATCCTTGAAAAAATAAAACCTGTCACTTAAGGAGCCTGTGCAGTTCCTCAAGGTTCCTAGAGAAGTCAGACCTGAACAACTCCTGGTGTAGGAGGCAGGGGACAGAGGATGCCACTAGGGAATCAACAAGGCTCGTGAGAGGAAAACACATGGGAAACACAGAAGATAAAAAGGAAAAGACTTATTACTTGACTACATAAGCATTTAAAATTTTGGCAGGAAAAAGTTCGTAAATAAAACTGAAACTTGGAAACAGGGAAGAAAATGGGCCACATTAAGAGCCACCTTCCTACATATGTAAAGAGCACTTACAAAAGAAACACTGAATCAGTGAGCAGAGGTATATTTCACCTCTAGGTGACCTTAACTGATTACTCAACAGGTTCATGGATCAAATTTGATTTCACAGTTATTCTGGGAATGATAACAAGTTTAGAGCAGAAGATGAAAACCCCATAATGCCCTTAGGAAACTTAGCTTTCCTTTGCTTCTTGGCATGAGCACAAAAATGATTGTGAGGGGAAAGGGCTGCAACTATTTGACTGTGACATGTGATCCAGGAGGTTCTTTTAGCAAAATGTTTCCATAGCACCTTGTGTTCTGACTGAACACTCTGGTGGAGTGTCTTGAAAATCCTAAGGCTTCCATTTGGAGATTATATCCCTAGAATATGCTACTCAGCCTGGCTTTCTAAACTCTATTAGAAGTGACCATATTCACCCTATAGAGAATATTGAAATATTTCGATCTCATTGTGATTTTAATCTTTCAAGTGGCCAGCTAAAGTTGCAGTGACATCCACTGTTCCTATTATGGGTTGGATCATGACCCACTAATTTCATTTTTTTAGGTCCTAATCCACAGTACCTCAGAGTGTGACCTTATTTGGAGACTGGGGTCTTTTTAGAGCTAATCAAATTAAAATGAGATCATTAGGAAGGGCCCTAGTCCAATATGACTAGGGTCCTTATTAAAAGGGAGAAACTTGGAGACAAACAGGCATACAGAAAGAATGCCATGTGAACGTGAAGACAGCCACCTACATATGATGAAGGCCTGGAAGAGATCCTTCCTTCATAATCCTCAGAAGGAATCAGTCCTGCTCACACCTTGGTTTGGCCTCCTGGCCTATACATTTCTGTCATACAGGCTGCCTTGTCTTTGATATTGTGTGGTGGCAGCCCTGTGAAACTGATCAAATGCTCACGTTCAGTCATTTTCACCCACTTCTCTATGTTTAAAGTAAAATAAGTTTTTATTTTAATGAAACCTTATATTCTATTAAATTGTTTTCCCATATGGAAAGCAATGGAGAGATGGTGAGAAAGAGAGAAGGACATTTGGCTATTTAAAAACTCTTTGTGTTTTATAAGCATCCCTCTATATGTCAGGCACCATGATATATATACAATGGTGAATAACAGAACATGGTTCCTGCCCTCATGGAGCCTATTATCAGAAGAAAAAAAAAAAAAAAAAACCTGAACCTAGACAGAGAGAGTGTGATGAGTGTTTCCTGTGAGAAGGGTATGCAAAGCCTCCTGTGAGAGGAGGTAAGAGAGCCCTGAATCTTCTCCTGGGATCCAGAAAGACTTCTCTGTTACTCTGAAGAACTGAGCTGAAACTTGAGTCATGGATAGAAATTTATTGATGAAAGGGGTGTAAAATCAATGAAAAACAGTGAGGGCAAAGGAGGCAATGTTTCTAGATAAAGGCAACAGCTAGGCTGTTTCACTTATAAAGAGGGAAGTAAACTTGTTCTCTATTTGGAACTGAGGAAATGGCCTCAGGGTCACCAGGGAAACAAACAAAGCAGGTAGAGCTGTGCAAGTGGAAAAAAAAAGTTATCAGCGGCAGACTTTATTTGGGCAGCCTGTAGGTATGGAGGTGACCTTGACCTTGGTGGATCACCTCAAATGCTAAATGCAAGAGGAATAACACTGGCTGCCCCCAAGCAGCCCCTCAGGCATGCTATCCAATCTTCCTGACCTGTGTCCCAATGTTCTCACACAACACTTTCACAGCCTGATTTGGGAGTTTCTAAAAATGTTTTGTACAGAGCCAGATTTTGTGAGGGGGCTAGGCAACAAAGAACACCCCACTTAGTCGATGGAAGCATTGTTCAGTCTTGTCCCCTGATGGGAAAGGCCACTCCCTCCTCTCCCAATCCTTTCCAAGAACCTTAAAACTGAAAGAGCCTTTTATGTTTCTGATAAATGGTTTGGCAAACATTTAAAGTTTTGGAATTGCATCCTACCTGACTTGCCTTCCACTAATCCCCTCTCTCCTTCATCAAAATATGTTGTGTCTCCTGGCAACACAGCCTGCAGAATGAGTGGTGTCTTGGAAAGGTTAGTGTTCTAGAGGTTGCTTCTGGGTCCTCATTCTCATTTTGCTGATAACTAGTCCTGTAATGGAAAAAAAAAAAGAATCCTCTCATCCCCAAGTATCAGTTTTTAGAAGTAGAAACCAACTGAGGTCAGCAAGCCTGTGAGATGTCACCCCACCAGAGTGTTAGGATTCTGTTATTCTTTCTGCATCCATCCAAAGCCAGTTTAATTCACCCCTACTCAAACTAACCATAGTCTAGTCATTGTCAGAGGTGAGAGGAAGTGACTTTGGCAGGGGTGGTCAGTCCTATGGCCGCTGTGTTATTGTGATGGTGGGTAAACATGAATCAGCAGGAACTCAATTTCCCCTCTTTTCTCTCACCTGCCGTCATCTACTATGTCAACCTTCTCCCTTCACCTCACCCCCCATCCTCTTCCATCCACAAATTCATCCAAAAACTTTTGCCTAGAGGGTAATTCAAGACTTATTTCTTTAATGGTCAGAATTGTGCTGGGTCAAGACTTTTAACTGTGTATTTAATTAGTCATCTGTATGCATGTAACTTAAAGGCGTTCAGCTGTGCCTTTTTATAGGATTAATAAAGCGAGTTGTAAATCACCTATGCAGCCTTTAAAAGTATTTATAGCAGCTTTTCTCTCCCTTTGCCATTACAGAAGCTTTGTTTGAACTAGCTGAGGTTTGCACAGGGATAGTTCTACCCAGTTCTAGGAGGAAAGCGTTAACAGTCCCTTCCTGGCAAACCACAACCCCATCATTAGGCAATGCAAAATGTGCTGAAATGTTAAGCTCCAGCAAGGACGTTCCATGGCGTTATTGCCAACAGCAAGCCTTCTGTGTTAATGAAAATCAAAATACAAAAAAGGCAGTCAACTGCAGGCACAAAACTTAAGCCGAACTGGAGAAATATGACCAGAGTTGGAATGCCATGGCTTCTTGACTTCTATAAACCTTAACAGGACTTGGCAAGGCCTTCTCCAAGCTCATTCATTTGCACTGGCCAAACACCTTTTGAACCACCTCAGCCAATTCCGCATATCATTGAGTCTGCAGAGGAACAAGCCACCTTTTGTCTGATAGAGGTTCAGAGCTGTTGTGGGTAAAGTAAACAGTTACGAGAACCCCTTCTTTGTGTCAGCAGGAGGTTTATTTCTCATACCCTTTTCTCCTGCCTATCAAAGGAAAGATCCCAGTTCTTAAATGAGAACTAGACCTCTCTCATCTCCCCAACATAGCTTCTCTACAAGTCCTTCTTTACTTGAATTCTTCCAGCTGAAGGCAATAGAAAATAACATTGATTGGGATCATGGTTGACAGTAAGTTAAACACACACCCCCTAGTTACCATTTCAGGGTTAACCCTGGAGAGAAGCAGCCACAGGTTTTGGATTTACGACACATGTTCTGAAACCTCACAATTCATAATTCTTCTTTAGAAGAATCTTGACAGTCTAATAACCAGCAACCTCTCAGTTGAAAGAATAAAGGAAACATAACTATTAAAGGAACAGAAAACTGTGATAAATAACCTGACTTGGGGTTTGGGACAGGCTGCATTCTCCTTGGCACTGGAGATTCCATAAACAAGTAGCTGTTTGTGTATCTCCCTGGCTATCAGAAGCTAAAGGACTTGGCCAATTTGGTGGACCCTAGAGTTAGTCAACTCAGGGTGCAGCTGGGCTTTTGTTTGGAGTCCTTGGTATCACTTGTGTTCCTGTTTGTTCAGGAATGGAGTGTGAGTTGTGTGTGTGCTGTGCGGGGGTGGTAGGGGAAAAGTGTGGAATAGCAATGGGCTCTTCACCCTGAAAACTAGCCCTATGAGTGGGGAGTCAAGGGAATTTGATTCACCAACTTTGTGAAATTTTTCCTACCTTGGAGATTGGCTGGAGCTTCTTCAAATCTCAAACGCCTGTTTCTTCTTTGAACGTGCTCGCTTTTCTTTTCCTCCCTTCCATCCTTCTCCTTTCATCTTTTCTTTCTGTTTGGAAAAGGTCTTCGGTGAAAATATCGTGGGTGATATCCCCAATATCTGACTTTAGAATATGAGGTTCAGGAATAATTCTTTTTGAGATAGGACACATATATATTGAGATGGGATATCTTCTGCAAAGAAAATGCATAGAAGAAAACTAGCTTTCCCTTTGATTATGGCTTGGTTAGTTTGAACTTGTTTTCTACTGATGGATCATCTTATGCTTCTCCATTATTTTCTCTATTGTTTTCCATTATTTCTTTGCAGCTAGAGATCTAGTCTCTTTTTAAAGGGGTTAACAAACAATGGAAAGAATTTGAAGTTAAGATTGAGAGCTTAGGTTTACATCTTCTATCATGTTTCCTTTGGTGGCTACTGACTTTTAACAAACAATGTATTGTGAGATCCACCCGTTTTAGGTGTGCAGTTCAATGATTTTTATGTCTATTTATGTAGAATCTCATTAATCATATAGAAATATTTGTATCACTCTAGTGAAATTTCTCATATCCATTTTACCTAATCTATTTCCTATCCCCAGCCTCAATCTCTAGTTTACTTCCTGTTTCTTTACATTTCTTTATATCTCATGCATTTTCTTTACATTTCATATAAATGGAATCATTCAATATGTAGTCCTTCATATTTGGCTTCTTTCTTTGAGGTTTGTTAATGTTGTAGTATGTATCAATATTTCATTCCTTTTTATTGCTGAGAATATTCCAATATATGAATATACCACATTTTGTTTATTCATCAATTTGTGGACATTTGGGTTATGTCCACTTCTAAGCTATTATGAACAGTATGGCTGTGAATATTTGTGTGCAGGTCTTAGTGTGGACATATGTTACCATTTCTCTTGGTTAATTGAGTAGGTCTGGAATTCCTGGGTCATATGGTAAATTTATGTTTAACTTTTAAGAAACTGTAAAACTTTTTTCAAAGCATCTGTACCATTTTATATTCTTGCTAGTGCTGTGTGAGATTTCCTGTTTCTCCATATTTTGGACAACATTTGCTATTATCTGTCTTTTTGATTATAGCCATTCTAGTGGGCATGATACCTCGTTGTAGTTTTGATTTCCATTCTTCTAATGACTAATGAGATGGAACTTCCCTTTGTGAGCTTATTTGTTATTCATATATCTTCTTTAGTGAAATGTTGATTCATACCTTAGGTCGACTTTTATATGAATTTTTTGTCTTAAAGAGTTTTTTTATATATTCTGGTTTGACAGTCCTTTTCCATGTATGAAATTTGCAAAAATATTTTCTCTCAGTTTGCGGCTTACCTTTTCATTTTCTTAATGATGTCTTTGAAGCACAAAATTCTGAATTTTAATGAAGTTTGATTTATCAATGTTTTTCTTTTCATGGCTCATACTTTTTTGGTGTTGTATCAAGGATATTTCTGCCTACCCCAAGTTTCTGAAGATCTTTTTCCTGTTTTCTTCCAAATGTTTTATATTTTACCTTTCACGTTTAGGTCTCTGATCCATCTTAAGTTAATTTTTGTGTATGGTATGATGTCTGAGTTTACCTTTCCTCAGGTGGAATACAATTTTCCCAACATTGTTTGTTAAAATGATTATTCTTTCTTCATTGAATTTTGTGTCAAAAATCAGTTGACCTTAAATATAAAGATTTATTTCTCTCAATTCAGTTGCATCTTTATATCCTTAAGCCAGTGGCTACTATTGACTTTGATTTTTCTGAAATTCTAATGGTCTAAAGAGAATCAGTGCAATTGGACATAAGACATTAGGGTAGATTTTTTTAAAAAAACAAATCCTCCCATAAACAGAAATGGGGGAGATGAGGTGATTTAACACATGATTCATAGGAAAGGAGAACCCAGAACCAGGACTGTCTGTGGGACTGGAATGACTCTCCTTCAGAGAAGACCCACAGTATTGAATGAAAGCCCAAAGCAAATAACAAGACTTGAATTAAGCAAGGGAGTTCTCAGGAGAGGGGTCAAGAGATGGGAGAACTGTTGCCAGGTGGCCACTTAGGGAAAATATTTCTCTCTCCTGCCTGCCCAAACTCATCAAAGAATGTAAACTTGGAACAGTTTAGTAAGAACCTCTGTTTATTTTTAATGGAGATGTCTCTAAAAGACTATGATTTATGAAAAAATAAAAAACATTCTTTGTTTTCCTTAAAACAAAGAGACAAAAGCAAAGCCACTTTGATAAAGAAGAAGAGTGGGAGGAAGGAGACTTTTATTTCTAGCTTTCTTTTTTTCTCACTCTTTCCATCCTTCCTCCAATTTGTAATATGTCAGGGATCTGTTATTGGTCTGGACGCAGAACCAGCCCTCCATGATCATTTTTTAAATGTCTATATCATCAATAGCATAAATACCACTTACAGTGACAACTATGTAGCAAGCCTAGTTGAGGATTCATAATTTAGAGCAATATGCAAGGCACAAAGAAAAAATTTGGCATTATCTAAGTCCACTGATATGAGATGTTTCCCAAGGAGTCTCTTTACTCAATTACGCATGACAAAATATGAGTACTAAAATCATTTCCTCAAAAGGAATACTGTTTTCTAAGCTTCTTGTAGACCAAGAAAAAAAGTTCACTGAAACCACAGAGCTGACTATATAGAATAAAGGGGCTTTTCCTGGATTCATGTTGTGATGTGACTTTGGCTCTTCATGTCCCCTGCCTGGAGTAGTCTGAGATCCTTAAGAGATCTTAGATGATAGGCATGAGCTATAATTAATGGTGGGGGGGCGGGGGGGAGTCTCATGTATCTGTAGGTGAAGTGAGCTCCATATCATGAAACACTACAATCTAAATCCCTCCTTCACTCACTGGGTTAAGGGAAAATAATATGACCTCTAGAATCAGGAACATATTACAGTGAGTTTGGGCCAATACATGCCTGGAACCCACTGATGTTCAGCAGTCTTGGCTTCTCTTTTGTGCCTACCACTCTCCATCCTCCACTCCCTGCAGAAGGAAGCGCTCAGGAGGGCTAGGACACTAGACAGGGAAGTCATGATGGATAGCAAAGGGGGCAGAAAGATCTGGTCATGGTTCAGTGCTTGCCATTCAAGCCAAAGCTTCAGAGCTCAGCATGTGAAAATGAATAGACCCTTCAAAATGTTAAACCCATATGTATTCTGTATTAAATTTTCTTCCAAATAACCAGACTGATATCAATGATTACTCTCAGTGCAGAACAAGAATCTGATGGATCTTAGCTGAGTACCAACCCTTTCCCCCTGTATACTACACTGAAGATATACCACCCAGGGCTGGCCAGGACAAAAAAACATGAGGGAAACTATGTCTTCAAACTTCTTCACCCTGCTTGAAACACTCCCCTTTTCTGGTTTTCCTCTTCCCTGATGGCCCTGGAGCCCTTCCTTGGCCCCTGCATCACTCATGGTTTCCTCCTAGATCTGGTCACTTAGGAAATACCTTTATCATTGCCTCCCTCTCCTCAGAATGCCCTGCCCACCATGCTGTTTCTAATGGGCCCTCTGAGGAGAAGGCCACACATCCACTCACATGGACTACTATGGATTGATTGTCTTTAGGTTTCTAGAAATTACTTTAGTTGACAGAAGTTGGGCTTCCCTGGTGGCTTGGCTGATAAAGAATCTACCTGCAATGTGGGAGACCTGGGTTTGATCCCTGAATTGGGAAGATCCCCTGGAGAAGAGAAAGACTACCCACTCCAGTTTTCTGGCCTGTAGTATTCAATCACTTTCTTTTGATAGAAGCTAGTGGGGTGGCTTCTAGGTGTCACAGTGGTAAAGAATCCACCTGCCAATGCAGGAGATGCAAGAGACATGGGTTTGATCCCCGGGTCGGGAAGATCCCCTGGAGAAGGGAATGGTTACCCACTCCAGTAGTCTTGCCTGGAGAATCCCATGGATCGAGGAACCTGGCAGGCTACAATCCATGGGTCGCAGAGTCGGACATGACTGAGTGACTGAGCACACACATAGTGGAGAGGGGCTTAGACACTAAGATAAGCTTTCAATATCACTGTGCTTTTGTGGCCTGGAACCTACTCCATCTACTGTCCATCTCCCCTCTTTCTTTTGTTGGAGAAGTCTAGAGAAGCCAGGCTCGCCTAGGCCAGGTGCCTGGGGGAACAGTGGCAATGTCGTCTTGACTTTGTTCTACACAGTTAATCTCAATTATTGTAGAGCAATTCATGTCTGCTTGTGAAAAAAATCATCCCAGACTGGCCTCAGATGCTCTGGTTAGTCACTGCCATTCTATGGGTCTCTGTTGTCAGCCTGAACACATGGTTAGTGACAGCAATCGCCACAGGCTGCCCTCTGCTCTGCAACTTGGACACTTTGTTCTGACCACGCTGGGCTCTTCACTTGGCTTCCTTTCTGTGGAAGCTGTGACGTTCCCATTGTGTTGGGGTTGGCTGGGGCTCAGCAGAGTCATGCAGGGATGAGTCTGCTCGAGGGTGCACTGTCCACAGGGGTGGGGGGTGGAACATCGGAGCGGCTGTGGAACCCCAGGGCTCAGGACGGGAGTGTCCCTGGTGCTTCCTTATTCCAGGAACCCAGGAAAGAGCTCAGAGAAGGAGCAGTTTGTGTACGAAGTGTACAGAGGAGCACTCTGGGGATACAGCCCTGGAGGAGGGGTGGATGAGCAGGGATGGGGGAGGAGAAGGCAGCCTGAGTA
The DNA here is from genome assembly GCF_963930625.1 of Muntiacus reevesi. NCBI lineage: Eukaryota > Metazoa > Chordata > Mammalia > Artiodactyla > Cervidae > Muntiacus > Muntiacus reevesi. Next base: position 57,227,682 of record NC_089262.1, on the reverse strand, counting down.
TATCTGGCTTTGACTTATTGAGCCAAGTTCATTACCACCAATTTTGGGGAGAAAATATTTAGTAACTATCGTTAAAGGGCTCAATCATTTTTTTCTTTTAAATAGTGGATTTTCTTTTCCTGTTTATAAAAACATCCACGCTCACTATAGAAAACATGAAAAATACAACACCAGTAGGAAAACAAAAATCATCTAAGTGGGGACAACTCTTGTTAATATGTTAATTCAATTCAGTTCAGTTCAGTCACTCAGTCGTGTCTGACTCTTTGCGACCCCATGAACTGCAGCATGCCAGGCCTCCAGGAGTTTACCCAAACTCGTGTCCATTGAGTCGGTGATGCCATCCAACCATCGCATCCTCTGTCATCCCCTTCTCCTCCTGCCTTTAATTCTTCCCAGTATCAGGGTCTTTTCAAATGAGTCAGCTCTTCGCATCAGGTGGCCAAAATATTGGAGTTTCAGGTTCAACATCAGTCCTTCCAATGAACAACTAGGACTGATTTCCTTTAGGATGGACAAGCTGGATCTCCTTGCAGTCCAAGGGACTCAAGAGTCTTCTCCAACACCACAGTTCAAAAGCATCAATTCTTCTGTGCTCAGCTTCCTTTATAGTTCAATTCTCACATCCATTCACGACTACTGGAAAAACCATAGCCTTGACTAGACAGACTTTTGTTGACAAAGTAATGTCTCTGCTTTTTAATATGTTATCTAGGTTGGTCATAACTTTCCTTCCAAGGAATAAGCGTCTTTTAATTGCATGGCTACAATCACCATCTGCAGTGATTTTGGAGCCCCAAAAATAAAGTCAGCCACTGTTTCCACTATTTCCCCATCTAATTGCCATGAAGTGATGGGACTGGATGCCATGATCTTAGTTTTCTGAATGTTGGGCTTTAAGCCAACTTTTTCACTCTCTTCTTTTACTTTCATCAAGAAGCTCTTTAGTTCTTTACTTTCTGCCATAACAGTGGTGTCATCTGCATATCTGAGGTTATTGATATTTCTCCCGGCAGTCTTGATTCCAGCTTGTGCTTCATCCAACCCAGCACTTCTCATGATGTTAATATTTTTACATAAATTCATCTGGTCTTTTTAACACATCTGTTGTTTTAGTTGCTAAGTCATGTCTGACTCTTTTTTGCAATCCCATGGACTGTAGCCCACCTGGTTCCTCTGTCCATGAGATTTCACAGGCAAGAATACTGGAGTGGGTTACCATTTCCTTCTCCAGGGAATCTTCCTAACCCAGGGATCAAACCTGTGTCTCCTATATTGCCAGGTGGATTCTTTACCACTGAGTAACCAGGGAAGTCCTTTTTCATATATATACACGCATATATATATATATTTATACGCATGCACATACACATATATACATATATTAAATGTATATAAAGTTATATATTGTATGTGTGTATATATTTTTAACTAAAGGAGGAATATGTCATACATCCTGTCTTTCTTACTCAGCATTGTATGTTTTTCTACAAAATGATTTTAAGAGCTATTATTCCATCTTTTTCATGTACCTTAATTTAGTCAATCAAACCTCCATTGTTGGACATGTAGGTTGTCTCTATAACTTTAACTGAAGTCTTTGTTCACCTTTATAAGTATATATTTAGAATACATTTCTAGAAGTGGAATGCTCATGTTAAATTTTTTATATATACTGACATGTTTCTCTCCAGTAAAATTGTTCTGAATCATATTTGTATCAGTAGTATATGAAATATCTGTTTCTCTTTACAGTCTACATTGGATAGACTGTTTCTTTGTTAATCTTTGTCTAGTTGAGAAGTATAAAGCTCTATGTCATTATTTTAATTTGAATCTTTTTATTAGTGTGATTTGGTATTTTTTCATTTATTTATTGTTGACATATATACATATATATCACCAATAAATGGGGTCTCCCTGTTTTTAATTGCTTTATAAGAGCTGTGTATACATTAGTATGCCTTCTCTTTCTTTTATGTAATGCAAATACTTTTATAATTTATTTTCTTTTAATTTTAGTTTGTAATTATTCAAATGTTATATAATCAAATGTACTCATCTTTTAACTTTAGGCTATGTATATATGATGCTATTTGGGAAGATTGTTTCCCTTGTAGGATAGAATAGTCATATTTTTTCTAATATTTAGAAATAACATTTTAATGTTTAAAGTAACTCTTTAATCATTTGTAATTTTCGGTACATAGTATAAGGAAGAAGTCTCACTTCCTCGCCTGACGTCTTGAGGTTAACCTATTTTCCCAGCACCATTTATTAAGTAATAGAGTCATCCTTCATTGATACAAAATGCCACCTTGCTGCTATATGAAATACTTATATATGAACTCTGTTTCTGGGAACTTTATATAATTTCATTCATCTGTCTGTACAATTCTGAAGCATTACACACTACTTGAGTAATCATAGATTCTTCTTGCCCTTATATTTATTTATTTTTTAAGCTTTTTATTTTGTCTTGGGGGTATATCCAGCTTCCCAGGTGGTGCTAGTGGTTAAGAACCTGCCTGCCAATGCAAGAGACTTAAGAGACGTAGGTTCTATCCCTGGGTCGGGAAGATCCTCTGGAGGAGGGCATGGCAATCCACTCCAGTATTCTTGCCTGGAGAATCCCATGGACAGAGGAGCCTTGTGGGCTACAGTCCATCGAGTCACACAGAGTCAGACAGGACTGAAGCGACAGCACATGAACGCGCATGGGTAATTAACAATGTTCTGATAGTTTCAGGTGAACAGTGTACAGAGGTACAGACTCAGCCATCCGTATACATGTATCCATTCTCTCCAAAACTCCACCCCCCATCCAGGCTGCCACATAACATTGAGCAGAGTTTATGTGCTATACTGTTGGCCCTTGTTGGTTATCCATTTTAAATATAGCAGTGTGTACATCCCAAACTCCCTTACTATTCCTCCCCCCATCCTTTCCCCTGGTAAACATAAATTTGTTCTCTGAGTCTGTGAGTCTATTCTATTTTGTAAGCTAATTTGTATCATTTCTCTTTAGATTCCATATATAAGGGATGTCAGATGACATTTCTTTCTCTGTCTGACTTACTTCACTCAGGATGACAGTCTCTATATCCATCCATGTTGCTGCAAATCCTGCCTTATATTTCTAATGTTCTAAGGATTCTTTCACTACAGTTTTGATTTTTCCTTCATCCCAAGAATTATTTCTGAAGGGATCTTTAAGTAATCACATAGTGATTTACTTTTCAATACTTTCATTATTAAAATAAAATATTAAATGTCTTATGTGGGAAAGTTATTACTGTCTTCTCAGTAACCCAATATAGGGAAAAATATTTATCTGTTTGTTTGGTCCAAAAGTCAATATATGTTAAATGAGCCAACTATATATCAATTATATTTCTCAAATTCTCTTTCTCTTTCTTGACTCCAATCTAGCAAAAAAAAAAAAAAGTATATTGTTAATGTCTTCCCTATTGTTGTGTTTCATTGTTGTTGTTATGTTGCTAAGTCGTGTCTGACTCTTTGTGACCCCATGAACTACAGCACTCCAGGCTTCTCTGTCCTTCACTGTCTCCCTGAGTTTGCTCAAACTCATCCCGATTGAGTCAGTGATGCCATCAAATGATCTCATCCTCTGTGTCCCCTTCTCTTCCTGCTTTCAATCTTTCCCAGCATCAGGGTCTTTTCCAGTGAGTCGACTCTTCACATCAGGTGGCCAAAGCATTGCAGCTTCAGATTCAGCATCAGTCCTTCCAATAAATATTCAGGGTTGATTTCCTTTACAATTGACTGGTCTGATCTCCTTGCAGTCCAAGGGACTTGCAAGAGCCTTCTCTAGCACCACAGTTCAAAAGCATCAATTCTTCAGCACTCAGCCACCTTTAGGATCCAACTCTCACATCCATACATGACTACTGGAAAAACCATAGCTTTGACTACACAGACTTTTGTTGACAAAGTGATGCTTCTGCTCTTTAATACACTGTCTAGGTTTGTCATAAATTTTCTTCCAAGGAGTGTCTTTTAATTTTGTGGCTGCAGTCACCGTCCACAGTGATTTTGGAGTTCAAGAAAATGAAACCTGACACTGTTTCCACTTCCGCCCCATCTATGTGCCATGAAGTGATGGGACCAGATGCCATGATCTTTGCTTTTTTGAATGTTGAATTTTAAGCCAATTTTTTCACTCTCCTCTTTGACCTTCATTAAGAGGCTCTTTAGTTCTTCTTCACTTCTGCTATGCAAGTGGTATCATCTACATATCTGAAGTTGTTGATATTTCTCCTGGCAATCTTGATTTCAGCTTGTGAGTCATCCAGGGCAGCATTTTGTGTAATGTACTCTGCAATATAAGTTAAATAAACAGGGTGACAATATTGTACTTCTATAAATTCCTTCATAAGTCTGAGGTTTTTGCTTCGTATATTTTGATGATATATTATTCTGCTCATAAAGGGTTAATGTCAAGGGGACAAATTGATGTACCACCTGAGATATAATAAGAGCATCAGTTCTGTGATATCGCTATACAAAATGCAAAATCTAATCTATTCATGAAGATAAATGCAGATTGAGGAATTTCCTATGAAATAATTGTCCTGTATTCTTTCCAAAGTGTTGAAGTTACAAAACTCAAGGGAAGACCAAAGAATTGTTCTGAATTGCCGGGGATTAAAAGACATGTGTAACTCTATGGCTGATTCATATCAATGTATGACAAAACCCACTGGGGAAAAAAAAAAAAAAAAAGACATGACAACTAAATCTAATACACAATCCTGAATTGGGTGCATTTGCCATAAACAACATTATTTGGACAATTGGTAAAACTTGAATGAGGTCTGTGAATTAGAGACTAGTTATATATCATTGTTAGTGTCTGGAATTTGATGTTTATATTATGTAGGACAATATCTTTTTTAGTGGGAGTTATGCACTTAAGTATGTTTTGAGTTGGGGAGTCATGGCACTTCTTGTCAGCAACTTAACTCTCACAAGGTTCAAAAAAAGTTCTTTAAACTCTTGACATGTTTCTATAAGTTTGAAATTATTTTAAAAGACCAATTTAATACACATATCTTCTGAGTCATCTTGACCTTCTCTTTATAACCAAATTCTGTCTTACAGTTTGTCTTCATGGTCAGGTTGGTGCCAATTAATTTCACAATAAAGTGATAGTTTTTAATTTTGAATATGTTAGTGACATCTGAATGTTCTCTGTCCAAAAGGGTCCCAGGCTATGGCCTGACAGAGGAATGACATGAATTCTGCTGAAAGCAGTAGCCTTTTGCCTCAGTGGCTTTTTAGGGGGATTAAATATGCCCTGCCCAAAGCCCTTAGGGATTTTCAGGCATCCCTGTCTCGGACAACTTCTGCAGGAGAGGTGGTGGGCAAGCCATTGCCAGGAGGCTCAGATTCCTGTCTTGCGCTTCTACAAACCAGCTGTAAGACATAGGGAGACTCACTGATGCTCAGAATGACTCTACTTTCTATTCTGTAAATGGACAGCATGGGAATCTAGGCTCCTTCCGGGTTCAAAATTATGATTTTGAATATTGATAAGTACAGACATGTTAAGAATTCAGAGAAAAGAGAGATTCGTTTGGGCTGGAGCAGATAGAAAAGCCTTGGTGAAGCTGCTAGGAGAGATGGTGAGCCTTCAATGGGAGGGCAGGATATGGACCTTCCGACAGGAGGAGAGAGCAGTGGAGAAAATGTATGCCTTGGGGGCAGACCTGGAGAAAAGGCAGAGAGGTTGGGTGAGTTCTGGTGAAGAAGGCACCAGTGGGGGCAGGCCCAGCGTGGGCTGTGGTTACTCATCTGTTACCCGCGTGAACTCTGGCCCATGAAGATCCGGGCACAAGTTTTCACTTCTCAGGTTGTTCCTGGATGAAACTCATGATTGTTTTCAGTACCAATGGGAAATGCTCAGCAGTGAAAAGTAGACCAAATTTGCATTCTTACACTAGAATTATGAATGTGGTATTTTAAGGGGATACTAGGCTTGTTTTTCCTTAAACTAGTGGGCAGAGTCGAGGAGAGGGAAGGGACTGGGAGGAAAGAAGAATTATGAAAATTAATTCATCATTGCCTTATGAAACTTAATATACCATGGTCAGGCCTTGTGGGGGCTTTATTATTTTTTCCCCTCACTCAAAGTAAGGGTATGGGTAGGGGCCATGTGGAAGAATGGAAAGCAAGCAAAATGAGGCTTACAAATTGTGGGATGACTCACGGGAGCTTGTAGACCACATCCTCTTTATTTTGGTGAGCCTGATACCCAAGACCCATGATCCGCCATGCCCACACGCCCTCTGGAGAGGCAATCACTTGGCAGCAGAGAATGGGGAGCTGCCCACAGTACCTGGGTCTGGCTGGGATACCCAGGGCACATGTTTGGGTAATGGGCCTGCCTGCTGTGGGCGACATGCTGGCTTGGTCTCATGGTGACAGAGGGTGTGATCTTTCTTGGCTGTTGGTCCTCGAGTGGTCAAGCAGGTAGAAATCCATTCCAGGGGGGAAATGTTAGGCTTAGTTGGGCCCTGTGGCTAGGAGATCGCTCACTTATATAAAGGAAACAAAAAAATGTGGGTTGACTCTTTTGTGAAAGGCAGACAAATGCAGCCTGGAGGAGGGAAGATCGTGTACCCGATGGGTAAATGGAGCGTGGAGCCCTGGCAGGGAGGAAGGGAAAGGCAGGCCTGGGCGGAGGGCCATGGGCAGCCGCCCACTGGGAGCACCCTCATCCCAATCCCTCCTTCCTGCTGTGGTCGGGAACACAAAGAGAAAGAGGGTGGGGTGGGAGGCCTTGGTCCCTCTCTCTGCAGAGGTCAGACCACTGACCTCAAGCCATTATTGTGTTTAATGAATTGCAGCTTGTAAAAGGCTTTGAAGCTTGAAGGCAGAGCCTGAGCACTGAGGATTCTTTTTCTTAAATCATTTGATTCTAGGATTCGAAAAACAAAATCTCTCTGGAGCAGAGAACAACAGTCAAGGCTGCCAACCTCCAGTGGTGGTAACTTCTCTGCTTTCCAGCGGCAGTTAAATGATGAAGACTACAAAATGAGGAAACCCAGAAGCCCAAGAAGACAAGGACATTCAGGCAGGAGGCAGGGAAATGGTACAGGGGCTTTGGCTGGAGCAATTAGCCCCATCAGCTTGTGCATAACCTGTAACTGTAAGGAGCAGAGAAACCCAGAGAGTAACTCACCGGGGGGCCCCTGGGAAAATCTCTCTCTGTTGGAACCATCTCACTAGACGGACATAAAAAGATCGTATGGCATGCATCATTCAGTGGCAATTGACCTCAAGTACTCTCCTATAGTCGATAAAGACAGCAACATGGAGGAGGGAACCGGAGGGATCTATAGCTGAGACCGGACCATCTCCACTAATTAGCCTGTGGACAGAAGCCACGTTGGGGGCATTTTCAGAGCTGGTGTAAATCCTAACCAGCACCATGTACTCCCAGCTGTAAAAGAGAGAGTAGAAGGTGTGTCTTTCCAACCAGGCCTTTATTGCCTGGGCGTTGTGACAGCATCTGGCTGCCTGCACCTTAGTAATGACCCAAGAAAGGCAAGGAAAGGAAGGGAATTGAATTCTCCAGGGTTTTTCCAAGTATCTTGGAGGAAAAAGTGGAGCCCAGCTTTCTTATTCATATAACTCCCTTCCCTGAAGAACCCCTCATTGATATTAGCACTTTAGCCTTGTCTCTGGTTTTCAGAAACACTGAAAACATACTTTTTCCCCTGTGTCTTGCCCCTCTCCACTCTTCTCCCCAGTCCTCTCTCTTCCTCCTCCCCTACCCCTTCCCCTCCAGCTCCTGCTCCAGCCCCTCCCTCCCCTTCCTCCTCCTCCTCTTTTTCTTCTTCTCTCTGCTTTGGGCAACTTATTTTCCTAATTGTTTTACACATTTCTAGGGTTTACCACTTATAGAAACTTGTTCTTATTTGTATTTCCTTTTCTACTTTTAAACAAGACTAAAGAATTACTTGCTTTTAGTTGATGTTGTCCACATTCCTATTCTCCATCATCTGGGTCATGTTTCTGCAGCACCTCTGTTATAGTACATTCATATATTCGTGGACAAGCATTTGGTGCTCTTTCTCCTTTCTTCCTTTTCTTATCAATAGGTCAAATTCTTATCTACCCTGAAACTTTTAGTGCCTCTCATTAATTCTCAAATTTGTCTTTCTTCAAAATGCCTGCCTGTTTTTAGCACTTTTTTAAATGTTGTTTTATTGTGAATTATTATTAGAAATGTATGTTTTGTTTGCCTCCCTGTTTCTGGCACAGAACTCCTAGCACCTTTGGAATTTCTTAAATGAAATAGGAAATGGCAATCCACTCCAGTATTCTTATCTGGAAAATTCCATGGACAGATGAGCCTGCTGGGCTACAGTCCATGCGCTCACAAAGAGTTGGACAAGACTGAGTCTCGCACACAATCACACGCAATTGATTAAAGTATCTCATTTTGTGTTAATGAGGTGACTTCTGGAAAGCTCCTAGGTAACCAAAGGGTGGGGGCTGGTTGCTAGGGGAACCAGCCTTGATTAGAGAGTTTGAAATTTCAGCCCCACCTTCTGACAGCTGGGGTGGGGAGAGGGCTGCAGGTTGAATTCACCTGCCCATTGCCGATGACTTAACTAACCATGCCTGTGTAAAGAAGCCTCCATAAAACCCCAAAAGGATGAGGTTTCTGAGAGCCTCCATGTTGGTGAATCAAATAGAACACATCCATGTGCTGGGCCCCAAACTCCATGGGGCAGAAATTCTTACCTTCAAGGCCTTGACCTAGGTATTTTCATATTATATGAGTAATATCCCTTGGTATGCTTTGTAATCAATTGGCAATCTAGTAGGTAAACTAATATCCTGAGTTCATTTGCACTAGTAAATGAATCCAACCTGAGGAGGAGGTTGCAGGAACCTCTGATTTGTGACTGGTAACAAAGATGACAACACTGACCTGCAATTGGCATCTGAAGCGGGGGTGTAGTCTTGTGGGACTGAACCCTTATCTTGTGGAATCTGACATTATCTCTAGGTAGACAGTGTCAGAATTGAGTTAAATTTGTGGGACATCTGGTCAGTATCCACAGAAAATTGAGTTAATTGCTTGGTGGCAGGTTGAAAAAACACACAATGGAATCAGTGTCAGAATGGGACATGTTTTGGTTGCACAATCCACGCAAATGTCTTTGATGTTTTTCCATTGTACACTCTTTCTTGATTTTCCATTTTAGGTTGCTTATCTTTGTCTCCCATTCTGCCATCTTTATTTACTATATCCTTTCCAAGAAGGTCACCTAATATAGAAGAAAGACAAGTCTTGGTTCCAGTCTTGGCTCAATTTGATCTTGGGCAAATTACATAACCTCTCAGCCTCAGCTCTCTTAACTCGGAAATTGTCAGTCCAGCCTCTGAGTGCTATTATGGTGACTAAATTAAACAGCACATAGCTGGCATCACTCACTTAGTGCCTGGTATATTGTAGGTGTCCACAAATGTTAAATTCCCTTTTCCATTTCAGGCAAACCCTATTCATTTTATAAAGTCTTTGGGAGTTTGAAATAACTGCCCTTGAGACCTTCAATACTGACAAGTGAAACTGGAGGCCTTATCTTCCATTATTGTTACACTCTGACTTGTTGGGATGAAACCATATAAAAAGAAATCTTTAATGGATGAGTCAAGTAGGCTTTGGTCATGCCAAACTTCATCTCCGAGGAGCACATCTCCTCCCCTTGCTCCTTAAGGGCTTCGGAGGCATGGCAGCTCTTGTTCAGGGCTTGTTGTAAGTTACAGAAGCTGTGCCATCATTGAGGGGACTAGTATCATCATTCTCCTTTCTGAAAGTCTTCACCATCACAAGTGAATGGGAGAGGGGAGGAGGGAGACTCCCTACAGTCCAGAGTAGAGAGCAGAGATGTTGTTGGGGAAGAAAAGGTGGGAGAAAGAAGTCCTGTTATATCCTTGCCCTTGGTAATCAGGGTATCTGGCTATTTCTGTTTCAACTGTTTTATTGCACTGCATCAGATTCACTGTTGAATTAACCAGTGATTAACTCACTCATGAGAAAAATGTGAGCAATAAATGTAAGACAGAGAGAGAATATGAGGGAGAGGGATACACCCTCCTAGAGGAAGAAAAACTCAAACTCATTGAAAACATTGGTAATAAGGTTGCATCTGTGTGGGTGCCTCAGTGGCTGAGTTCACTGTGGGATCACAATGATGGCACCAGGGGAGCTCAAGAAAGATAGGAAATGCACAGTATTCTAAACTGTGAGAACTAACTTAAGAGCTGGGATGGTCGAGAGAAAAAAAAAGTCATTCCCATAGCGTCAAGTCCTGCCCATGTAAAGGAGGCATTCACTTCCAAGGGGAGCTTCACTTCAAAGTCATAGTCTGCAGGATGGATGCCCTGGTCCACTATAGAGAGTTTATTTGGATTGAGACATTGTTATAAGAGAAATAGGTATCTCTTCTTCCTTCCCTTTTCTTTTTCTCTACTTAGCCTTGAGTGTACCAGCCATCCCTCTCAGTTTCTCTTTTAGGAAGTAGAGACAGGAACAGGAGACAAAGAATGGCATCCTGTATTTGAAGCTCTTCCTTGAGTCTATTTAGAATATGATTGTTGATGATCAGAGAGAGCCATTAGAGTTTCCAGTCTCAACCTGTGAACCTCTGATCTACTGAATCTGAAATTCTCAGGTGAGGCTCAGCGTTTCATTTTGACAAGCCTTCTAGGTGATGCTGATGTCTTCTTAAGTTTGGAGACCACTAGATGAGAGCAATTGCAGAAGGCAATGGCAACCCACTCCAGTGTTCTTGCCTGGAGAATCCCAGGGACGGTGGAGCCTGGTGGGCTGCCATCTGTGGGGTCGCACAGAGTCGGACACGACTGAAGCGACTTAGCAGCAGCAGCAGCAGCAGATGAGAGCAGGGGGCTGAAAAATGTAGACTATGTTATGCGGGTTCTAATATCAATTCTGGTTTATAGCATGACATCCAAGGGGGGTTGCAAGGATTGTGTGAGAAAATCAACACAGGTGTTGATTCCATTAAACATAAGAGAATTTGTTTTTGCTTATCAAGCCTCTCCCCACCCTATTGAATATCCTGGGTTCTGAACATGGTCTCCCTTATATCCTTCCACTATCTAAAAAGCATGGAAAATGTCACCTTGTGGGTATCTTGCTGGTGAGTGGAATGGCCCCACAGAGAACAGTGAAAACACAGGCTGAATGAGGCCAGAACTACATTTTGTTGCTTGGAAGGTGGGTGGAGGGAGCAGGAGCTACCCAGTTTTTTTTCCCCTTTGGCAACACGGTTCTTCCTGAACCCTGAGGAGTAATGAGGAGAGAAAAATGAACATTTTTGTGATTCAACTGACATTAAAATGGGAAAAAGCACATCACTGGAATTAGAATGTCCAGTTAAATTAGTCACTTTTTCTTCTAAAATTAAAATGTCTCTGCAAGCAGGAAAGAGAACAAGCCCTCGATGACCTCATAACTCATTATTTCTAAGGAATATACTTAATTCCCAGCAGAGAGAAATCTAAAATCGATTTTCCATTTCTGTCAACCATTGACTGGCGGCCTGGTGAGTCCTTGTGAAGGAGTCCTTGTGAAGGAGAATATGTATTCTTTGTGGGACTAGCAGGGGCTGGTGAGGAGATGGGGGCTGCTGTTGTTTGTAACCTTGAGGGCAGCTGCTGAGCATCTGTTTTCCTTTACAAGCCATCCTGAGCCTCTCAGAAACCAAAGAAGAGGGGCTTGGGCCGGCTTTTTCATCATAAGACCTACCCAACTGTGCACACAGCCACTTTTGCAACTGGGATCCCCTTCCTAGGCCATTAGGAAAGAATGTGGCAGGCACCACCTGCTGATAAAGAGCAAGAGGAAAAGGCACTGGAGCCTTCATTGACAGAAGGATGGTCGTTAGCAAGAGGGTCTGCTCTGATGCTTTCTGGAACATTCTTTGCCGCCCGTTCCCCAGAACTCTCAGCAGAGCTGTAGCTGAACTCTGAACTCTCAGAGAGTCCCTCCTATTGCCAGTGTTATGCCTATTGCTTATATCAGTGTTCCTTTCTGTGGTTAGAACAGAAAAAAATCCTCTCGATAAGGTTTAAGTATCTTGTACTATGTCTGGGTGAACATTAGACCCCCATGTGAGTGACATCACACTCATTACCACCCCCCACTCCCACCAACAAAGTCAAGAGACTAAGAATATAAATCAGCACAGAATTCAGCAGTGACAGATTCAGCCCTGAGCTTAGTGACATGTCCGCTGATTTTCAAACACTGTTTTCATGTTGAATTGACAGTTATCAGTTGTGCAAACATGAGATGGTAACAACGGAAGTCACGAATGAGCCACACCTCAGAAAAATGTATGCTAAATTTAACGTTTTATAACTTAATTCCACAGAAATGTGCTCATATTCATTTTTACAGCATTCATTAAATTGAAATTCTGCTCCAGGCAAAAAACAAATCATTTGGGGCTTGACAACATGATGCAAAGTAGCTGAATGGTGAGCAGATCTGTATTTCCTTAGCTATATTAACAGCCAAGTAAATTGCATTTAAATAGCAGATTGACATATACCGCTATAACTGGAGCCGTTGTGTAGCAGCACCCCTTCACCCTAGGATGACAGCGCAGTTTCTGGGGACCGGGACAGGAGACTGTTCCTTCACAGGCCCCTTGGTCAGGCTGTGTCGTTCAGTCACTCAGTCATGTCTCTTTGGGACCCCATGGACCGCAGCACGCCAGGCCTCCCTGTCCTTCACCATCTCCCAGAGCTTGCTCAAACTCATGTCCATTGAGTCGGTGATGCCATCCAGCCATTTTGTTCTCGTCCCCTCTTCCCCTGTGGCAGACTGGATGTGCATGCGTGCTCAGTCACTCAGCTGCATCTGACTCTTTGTGACTATATGGACGGTAGCCCACCAGGCTACTCTGTCCGTGGGATTCTCCAGGCAAGAATGCTGGAGTGGGTTATCATTTCTTCCTTCAGGGGATCTTTAGGGATTAAACCCCTGTCCCCTGCGTCTCCTGCATTGGCAGGTGGATTCTTTACCACTGAGCTACCTGGGAAGCCCAGTAGGCTGGATAATGGCCCCTGAAGATCTGAATCCCTGGCATCTGTGTATGTTAGGGTATATGGCAGAGTCTTTGCAGATGTGATTAAGTTAAGGTTCTTGAGATGGGGAGATTATCTTGGATTATCAGGGTGGGTCCCAAATGTAATACATGTATCCCTACAAAACGCAGATATGCCAGACAATGAAGAGAAAATGATCTGTAGTCAGATATGAGGGAGATACAAAGGTGCTGGCCTTGATGACTGCAGTGATGTGGCGACAAGCCGTGGGGTGGTGAAGCTACAAAAGCTGGAAGAGGCAAGGAATGGGTGTTTCCTAAGAGTCTCTGGAAGGAGCCATGCTTCACATTGATTCCTGCTCAGGGATAGTGAGTTTGAATCTCTGGCCTCCAGAACTGCAAGAGAATAAATTTATGTTGTTTTAAGCAACAAGGATGTGGTAATTTGTTACAGCAGCCACAGGAAACCAATACAGTACCTACAGTCTCTTCTAAGGATGAAAATGACTGGAGAACTGAGGTGCTCAGATTTAATTTCAACAACTGTGATATCTCTGAGCCTCACTACATTCAATCACTGATTCTCCCATGAGACACTTGGGGTCCTTATGGGAATAAACTGCCACTCATCTACTGTCTATGCATGCCCAGTGGAATGGCAGAATATGCAGGAAGGCCACAGCTTGGATCCCCATTCTGGATCCTATTACACAAATAACCCTATTCAGGACACAGATGTAACTTTAAGATAATGTAACCCATTACTAAAAAAAAAAGGGAAAAAAATCACTCAGTGTGGTTCTTTCTTTTATTCATTAAATCTTTTAAAATTATTTTTGAAGAGCCTCCTCTATGCCCTGAACTGTGTACTTTCAGAAACTCAGCAATAATTTATCTCCCAGTTCTTCCCCTCTAAGTCAAAACTCAACTGAATTTCATTTGGTAGGAAGTTTACACAGAAAGAAGTACTACTTTTCCTGCTTAAAGAAAAGGCCTTTCCCCAAATCTGATCTCACTTGTAAATCATTTCCGGGCAAAGAGGATGAAGTATGATTTATTTCTTCTCCCACCCAGTATGAAAGTTAAGCCATTTCTGGACATAAAGCATAGGATGTTGCCTATGATGATAATATTCAGCCTCATCAGGTTTGCTCTTATTAAATGATTTCAGGTGATGCCACTATCTGTACTTTCAAAATATCTATTGCAATCTGTACTTTCAAAATATCCATTGCATTTTAGAGTAGGGACCTCAGTGATCTGAGCTCATACAACATTAATCTATGTTGTATGATAGCTAACAGTGTCAAGTCTAGTAGCATGTATATGATGAAATTAAATTATAACAGAGGAATATGGCAAATTAACCAGACTGATTCCACTGAGTTTTATCTATTAAAATATAATTCACATGGATTCTAAATGTTAAAATCAGCTGAGTAACTTTTGCAATATGTGTTGATCTTTTTACCTCAGTGGATGTGTGTACTGGTTGAAAGTTTGAGCATCTCCAGATCTTGACAGTTTTTCGCAGGTTGTCTTAGTGCTTGAATCTCAAAATGACAGCTTCAAAAATGGCAGAATGATCTGTTTGTTTCTGAGGCAAACCACTCAGTATCACAGTAATCCAAGTCTATGCCCCAACCAGTAATGCTGAAGAAGCTGAAGTTGAATTGTTCTGTGAAGACCTATAAGACCTTCTAGAAGTAACACCAAAAAAAGATGTCCTTTTTCATTATAGGGGACTGGAATACAAAAGTAGGGAGTCAAGAGATACCTGGAGTAAGAGGCAAATTTGGCCTTGGAGTACAAAATGAAGCAGGGCAAAGGCTTAACAAAGTTTTGCCAAGAGAATGCACTGGTCATAGCAAACACCCTCTTCCAACAACACAAGAGAAAACTCTACATGTGGACATCACCTGATGGTCAATACCAAAATCAGATTGATTATATTATTTGCAGCCAAGATGGAGAAGCTCTATATAGTCAATAAACACAAGACTGGAAGCCGACTGTGGCTCAGATCATGAACTCCTTATTGCCAAATTCAGACTGAAATTGAAGAAAGTAGGGAAAACCACTACGTCATTCAGATATGACCTAAATCAAACCCCTTATGATTATACAGTGGAGGTGAGAGATAGATTCAAGGGATTAGATCTGATAGACAGAGTGTCTGAAGAACTATGCACAGAGGTTCGTGATATTGTACAGGAGGCAATGATTAAGACTGCTGCTGCTGCTGCTAAGTCACTTCAGTCGTATCCAACTCTATGCAACCCCATAGATAGCAGCCCACCAGGCTCCCCCATCCCTGGGATTCTCCAGGCAAGAACACTGGAGTGGGTTGCCATTTCCTTCTCCAATGCATGAAAGTGAAAATTGAAAGTGAAGTCGCTCAGTCATGTCTGACTCTTCGCGACCCCATGGACTGCAGCCTACCAGGCTCCTCCACCCATGGAATTTTCCAGGCAAGAGTACTGGAGTGGGTTGCCATTGCCTTCTCCGATGATCAGGACTATCCCCAAGAAAAACAAATAGAAAAAGGCAAAATGGTTGTCGGAGGAGGCCTTACAAATAGCTGAGAAAAGAAGAGAAGTAAAAAGCAAAGGAGAAAAAGAAAGTTTATACCCATTTGAATGCAGAGTTTCAAAGAATAGCAAGGAGAGATAAGAAAGCCTTCCTGAGTGATCAGGGCAAAGAAACAGAGGAAAACAATAGAATGGGAAAGACTAGAGATCTCTTCAAGAAAATTAAGAGGTACCAAGGGAAATTTTCATGCAAAGATGGGCACAATAAAGAACAGAAATGGTATGGACCTAACAGAAGCAGAAGATATTAAGAAGAAGTGGCAAGAATACACAGAAGAATTATACAAAAAAGATCTTCCTGACCCAGATAATCATGATGGTGTGATCACTCACCTAGAGCCAGACATCCTGGAATGCAAAGTCAAGTGGGCCTTACTTAGGAAGCATCACTGTGAACAAAGCTAGGGGATGTGATGGAATTCCAGATGAGCTATTTCAAATCCTGAAAGATGATGTTGTGAAAGCACTGCACTCAATATGCCAGCAAATTTGGAAAACTCAGCAGTGGCCACAGGACTGGAAAAGATCAGTTTTCATTCCAATCCCAAGAAAAGCAATGCCAAAGTATGTTCAAGCTACCCCACAATTGCACTCATCTCACGTGCTAGCAAAGTAATGCTCAAAATTCTCCAAGCCAGGCTTCAATAGTACGTGAACCGTGAACTTCCAGATGTTCAAGCTGGACTTAGAAAAGGCAGAGGAACCAGAGATCAAATTGCCAACATCCATTGGATCATCGAAGAAGCAACAGAGTTCCAGAAAAACATCTATTTCTGCTTTATTGACTACACCAAAGCCTTTGACTGTGTGAATCTCAACAAACTGTGGAAAATTCTTAAAGAGATGGAAATACCAGGCCACCTAACCTGCCTCCTGAGAAACCTGTGTGCAGGTCAGGAAGCAACAGTTAGAACTGGACATGGAACAACAGACTGTTTCCAAATCAGGAAAAGAGTATGTCAAGACTGTATGTTGTCACCCTGCTTATTTAACTTATATGCAGATTACATCATGTGAAACATCAGGCTGGATGAAGCACAAGCTGGAATCAGTTTTGCTGGGAGAAATATCAATAACCTCAAATACGCAGATGACACCACCGTTATGGCAGAAAGTGAAGAAGAACTAAAGAGCCTCTTGATGAAAGTGAAAGAGGAAAGTGAAAAAGTTGGCTTAAAACTCAACATGCAGAAAACTAAGATCATGGCATCTGGTCCCATCACTTCATGGCAAATAGGTGGGGAAACAATGGAAACAGTGAGAGACTTTATTTTGGGGGGCTCCAAAATCACTGCAGATTGTGACTGCAGCCTCTAAATTAAAGGACTTTTGCTCTTTTGAAGAAAAGCTATGACCAACCTAGAAAGCATGTTAAAAAGCAGAGACATTACTTTGCTGACAAAGGTCTGTCTAGTCAAAGCTATGGTTTTTCCAGTGTCATGTAAGGATGTGAAAGTTGGACTATAAGGAAAACTGAGCACTGAAGAATTGATGCTTTTGAACTATGGTGTTGGAGAAGACTCTTGAGAGTCCCTTCAACAGCAAAGAGATCCGACCTGTCCATCCTAAAGGAAATCAGTCCCGAATATTCATTTGAAGGACTGATGCTGAAGCTGAAGCTACAATATTTGGCCACCTGATGCGAAGAACTGACTCATTGGAAAAACACTGATGCTGGGAAAGATTGAAGGCAGGAGGAGAAGGGGATGACAGAGGAGGAGATGATTGGATGGCATCACTGACTCAATGGGCATGAGTTTGAGCAGGCTCCAGGAGATGGTGATGGACAGGGAGGCCTGGCGTGCTGCAGTCCGTGGGGTCTCTAACAGTCGGTCACGACTGAGTAACTGAACTGAACTTAGTGCCCGAAATAGTGGTTCAGAAACTGGATGCCGGAGGCAGAATGTCAGAGCTTAAATCTCTTCTCAAGCCACTTGAAAGCCATGTAATCTTGGGCATGACCTCTCTGAGTTTAAGTATTCTCACATGAAAAAATAAGAATACAATAGTTCTTATCTCACAAGGTCTTTGCAAGGGTTTTCTGAGACATGCATATGAAGTGTGTAGTATAATGTTTCCCTCTAAAATCAGGAACATAGCAAGAATGTCTTCTCATCACTGTCTTTCAGCATCATACTGAAAGTCCTAGGTAATACAGTAAGAAAAGAAAAGTGTGCAGATTGAGAAGGAAGATATAAAATTGTCTTTGCATATGATGTAATTGTCTACCTAGAAAGCTCAAAAGAGTGAACAACAGCCAAACACTTCCTGGAACTAATAAGTAATTTTAGCAAAGTTTCAGGATAAAAAATTAATATAAAAAAGTCAATGACTTTCCTGGACATCAGCAATGAACAAGCGAATTTGAAATTTAAAACACAATACCATTAACATCACCCTCCCAAAGTATAGTACTTGGTATAAATCAAACAAAATATCCTTAAGAACTATATGAGAAAAACTATAAAACTTTGATGGAAGAATTAAGAGCTAAATAAAAGGAGAGATATGCCATGTTCATGGATAAGACGATTCAATATTGTCATGGTGTCAATTCTTCCCAACTTGATATACAAATTCAGTGCATTGCCCATCAGAATCCTAGCAAGTTGTTTTATGGATATCAGCAAGTTTTTTTTTATTTTAACATAGATTGTCTTTTTAAAATTTATTTTCAATTGGAGGATAATTGCCTATAATATTTCTTCTTTTAAAAAAAATTTATTTATTTTTATTGGAGGATAATTACTTATTCTAAAGTTTATATGGACAGGCCAAGGATGCAAAATATGCAGCACAACATTGAAGGAAAAGAGCAAAGTTGAAAATCTGAAACTACCTAATTTTAAAACTTACTGTAAAGCTATAGTAGTCAAGACAGTGTGGAGTGTTGAAAGAACAGATAAATAGATCATTGGAATGGAAAAGAGAACTCAGAAATAGACCCACATAAATGTAGTCACCTGATCTTTGAAAAGGAGCAAAAGCAGTACAATGAAGCAAAGATAGTCTTTTTAACAAATGGTGCTGGAACAACTGGACATCCATGTGCAAAAAAAAAATCTAGAAACATATCTTACACACTTCACAAAAATGAACACAAAATGATCCATAGACTTAAATGTAAAGCAACACTATAAGACTCCTAGAAGACAACACAAGAGAAAAATCTAGATGACCATGGGTATGACAATGACTTTTTAGATGTAACACCAGAGGCACAATTCATGAAAGAAAAAAATTGGTGAATTGAACTTCAGTTAAAACAAAACAAAACAGCAAAACTTCTGCTCTGAGAAAGATACTACCTATAGAATAAGATATGCCACAGACTGGAAGACTGTATTCGCAGCAGACATATCTAAATGCTCACTAAATGTCAGCTATTACTATTGTTTGCTTATTGCTATTTCATTTTGCCTCAGTATCCTTCCATTACCAGAAGTTCTCTCATTTAATTTTTTGTTCATAGTAGTTGGTTTATTCCATCCAAATATTTCTCTCAGTCATATCCTGAGAGCTGGTCAGCTGATTTCACGGGGGGTTTATTGGGCCCCTTTTCTAGTCAAACCTTGCACAGAGGCAGTGAGTTTGATGGACTTGGGTTCATGCAACAGAGATGGAAGTTCAAGTGCTGTTGGGCAGATCAGAGTTAGTACCAGAAAGTGTGGGCAGCATACAGGCTCACTTATTCCCACTGCTTTTTCAGTGAGAAAAGTGAGTGGGGCTGATGACATGTAGGAGCAGACATCACTGTGTGTGCGTGCAGACTAGCTGTGAGCACTGACTGAGCCAAATTTGAAGACAGTACAACTCTACGGAAGCACCTCCCTGGCCTGCCTGTCTTCAGGAGAGCTGCCCACCTCAGGGCAGAACTCTGGAGATTCCCTCTGCTCCTTCTGGCCCTCCATGTGCTGTGGGCGCAGCCGTCACGCTGCCGTGGAGCTCACAGCGACTGGGTGGTGTTGGCGTGGAGTCTGGCCTGCGGTGGAGAGCGGACCGGGTGTGACTTCAGGGTCAGAACGGCAGCCCTGGGAGCCTGTGAAGCCTCCTCCAACACCCTCTCGCTTCCCTCGTCTCTCTCCCAGCCTCCCCTCTGGGTCACCTCCTGCTGAAGTAACAATTTTCCCTAAGCTTTTGGCGCAGTGAATTAAAGAATAATAAAATATCACAAATGAAGATTAGAGTTTTAGATTTTGGGTTTCCCTTCGATTATTGTGAGTACTTAATTGCCTACTACATATTCATATGGTGTTCTCAGCATATAGAAGATAAAGAGAGAGTTTTTGGTTGGTGGATTTATATTTTTTTCTTTAACTTACTTTTTTCAATAGAAGTATATTTGATTTACAATATTGTGTTAGTTTCAGATATACAGCAGAGTGATTGTATATATGTGTGTGTATGTACGTGTATATATATATATATATATTCTTTTTAAAAATTCTTTTCCAATATAGGTTATTATGCAATACTGGATATAGTTCTCTGTGCTATATAGTAAAACTCATCTATTTTATATACATAATGTGTATCTGTTAATCCCATATTCCTAATTTATCCTCCTCCTACCCCCCCACTTCCCTTTGGTACTATAAGTTTCTTTTCTGTGTCTGTGAGGCTGTGGGTTTATATTCTCATCAAAAATGAGAGAAAGCAAATCTATAACACAGAGATGTTCTAGGTAAAAAAACAAAGCTTCCTGGTGAATTGCTGAGAGCATTTGATTTCATTTTCCCTTTGCCCTCGGGTCTGTTCTGATCCTTCGACCTTACATCATTCAGTGAGGAGAGGGTAAAATTATCAGGATCCCTTTAACATGAAAACTATAATGAAAGTTTTTAAAGAGCACAAAGGCACAAGTTTGGCAAACCAGATTAAATAGCATGTGCAAGTAAAAATAACAGTGAGGAATAAAATAAAGAAATGGAAAAAATATGAAACTTAATGACATTTAATTCACTTTATTGACAATAGATGGTGATTGAGTACCCAGTGCTTGAGGGCTTTAGGCTTTTTGTGGAGGGAAGTGAGTCTATGAAGATACCCAGGGTTTTTTTTTTTTTTTTAAAGGGCCAGAAGGCTGTATGACTTTGGAAGCTGCTGACACTCGGCGATCCCTGTCTCTGTGATGAGCCTGTTGAGATCAGCTCTGACTGCAAGCAGTGAAGACTCAAATTATAGGAGTGCAAGTAAGACATTGCTTTCTTGTGTACAAGTAGGAAGTGGGCCGTCCAGGAATGAATGAACTCTGCTTCACAAAGTCCTCAAAAACTTGGACCCTGCAGCTCGCTGGTCTGCTGTCTCTAAAGTGAGGCCTTTGTCCTCCGAGTCCAAGATGGTGACGAGTTCAAGTCGTCAGACCCAAGCTTTAAGGAGGAAGAAGCAGTGGAGATGAAAGGGGCAAAAGGCATATTTCAGCTTTCTTTGAGGAAGTTTATTGAAACTACGTGATAGTTCCATCTATTTCCCATTGGTCAGCAATTAAAGACGTGGCTACATCTAGCTATAAAGGAAACTAAGAAATGTGGTCAGGACCTTAGCTCAAATTGGGAGTTTTAGTGTTGTGAAGGAAAGAGAGAAAATCGCCATAGTAATTTCCTCAGTCTTAGCTCTCACTAAGTCGTCGTTTGAACAATGCTTGCCAGGCTAGCCTTCAAGTAAGATTGTCATTATATGCAGTTTAAAAGATGTGGCTACTTACAGTTTAAAGTTGATAATCAAAGAATGTAGCTTTCTTCCTTGATTCTGGTAAATCTGAACGGCTCTTCTAAAAGGTGATTGAATACTTGAGTTTCCACTACCTGTTGTCAGGATTAGGAGTCAGACATAACTGGATTCGGATCCTAGGTCATCCACTTACTAGCTAGAGCTTACTACTAGAGCATCCACTTACTACTTAGAGCATATCATTTAAGCTCTCCTAGCTTCAGTTTTATTACCCTTACAATGGACTTGGTGCCCATGCCCAAAGATGTTGCTAGGGTTAAATATCAATACAAATGTGAAATACCAGGCATATAGGTACAATTGATAGGATAAATAGAAATGTCTGTTCCTTCTTCTTTTGATATACATTATTCTCTCTCATCTGGAATCTGTTCTCTGCTGTCTGATCATGTCTACACTCTCACGTTCTCAAAAAGTCTTTTTTCTTCCTGATTCAGGTCTTTTCCAATCAATACACATAAAAGACTTTTGTGAAATTAAAAATAAATTAGAACAGATTCAGCATTAACCTTATGCAAATTTCACTTACTTTAAATCACATTCTGATAATCTTGATTAGCAGAAAAGAATAGGGTGGAGTCATATACTGTTGGCACAGAAAAGGTTTAGGATCCTGGGCACAGGGGTCTTGAACGTGAAAGTTGCTATTGTCATATGGAAAGATCCCAAAAGATGGAAGGTTTTCTCCTGCTCAGAGGTGGATGAACTGGGATGTTCAAGTTAGGAAGTGCATTGTGCTAGGCTTGTGTGTGTGTGTGTGTGTGTGTGTGTGTGTGTGTGTGTACATATGTGCTTGGGAATGGTTTTGTGTGTGAGTGACCATGTGAATGTGTGACTGTGTGTTTGTCTCTGTGCATGCAAGTTTGTGTAAGTGATTGCATACATATGTGATGAATGATTGTGTGTCTATGTATGTGTGTGTGAAATTTCTAGAAGAAGGAAATAATGGGAGCCCTGAGATGTTAACAGCGGTTAGGACAGGGTGAGAAGAAAGGTCTGTCACAGGGGCAGATCCTCTTACGTTAGATCTGGTGAAAAGGGACAAAGAAGACTGTATAGAGCTAGAAACTCTGGAAGTCTGTGCCAACTCTGTATCCAGTTGCCTTATGCTTCTCTTCCTCCATTTTTTAGGATGAATGACTGTAGGCCAGATCCGATTGTAGTTTCGCCTTTGATTTTTTAAAATGAAAAACAAACATTAGCATTTTTCATTTTGTCACATGTAGAAAGCTCTATCTCTTCCTCCCTCTTTCTTTATTCTACTCTCAGAACCACCAAACAGATTGAGATCAGTCTTGCCAAGAAAGTTTTATTATGAAGATGAAAATACACAGAGAAAAGTTTTAGTCTGAAAATATAAGGTACTTAGATAGCTACAAAATTGGAAATCAAAATTTTAATGCATGGGCACATTTTGCTATAATTATTTTGCCATTAGCATGGACTCTCAAACTGTAGAGCCGCCAAAAACCTATTTGAGAACTTAGTACTAGTGAATGAGCCATTATCTTTACTGATGCCACTTATTCTCACTTTATTTTTGAAGTCCTTTGATGCCACATCCAAAGAGATTGACTTTAATGAGATAATGTAAGAGAAGAAAACAGAATAGAAATTGAAATTAACTTTCAGGCTATCTTTTTTGGAAAAAAAAAAAAACAGAATTCCCAAGGATGAGATACACTGAAGGGAGATGAACATCCTGTAACTCCTGCAATAAAATAAATATGAATCAAAATATGGTGCCCTCCACGTGGAAGATACCAAATAAGAACTTGTTTATGATAATGGTGGTGGGTGTGGGGATTTGAGATCTCAAATAAATTGAACTAAAAAAAATTTTCACGTGGCAGATATTGTTTTCCAAAGATGGCCATAATATGGTGGCTTCAATTTTATGGCCATCACAGAAATATCACTTCCCACAAGGTATTCTTACAATGTGAGCTTGATGGACCTCTGTTTTTATGTCAGAGTACGACCTTGACATGCCTTGGGTCTCTCTCTGTTGCCTTCCTGGGCAGACCTTTGTAATTACCTTGACCAACAGAATGTGGCAATGGTGATGCTGCGTGACTTCCAAGGTCATAAAATGCAATATGGCTTCTGTTCGGTTCTTTCTCTCTCTCTCTCTCTCTCTCTCACTGTCCTTGGACCCCAGCCGCCATTTTCTGAGGAAGATAGCCCACATGGAGAGACCATCTGTGTGTATCCCAACCAACAATGGTAAGGAAGCCCCCTACTGACAGCCAGCATTACTGCCAGACATGTGGTTGGAGGAGCCTTCAGATGATTCCAGCCCTCAGTACATCTTCCAGCTGAGGCCCCAGATCTGAGGAAAGTGAAAAATGAAAGTGAAAGTCACTCAGCCATATCTGACTCTTGGCAACACCATGGAATTCTCTAGGCCAGAATACTGGAGTGGGTAGCCTTTCCCTTCTCCAGGGGATCTTCCCAACCCAGGGATTGAACCCTGGTCTCCCACATTGCAGGCAGATTCTTTACCAGCTGAGCCACCAGGGAAGCCCAAGAATACTGGAATGGGTAGCCTATCCCTTCTCCAGGGGATCTTCCTGACCCAGGAATTGAACCGGGGTCTCCTGCATTGCAGGCAGATTCTTTACCAGCTGAGCTACCAGGGTCTGGTGCCCTGTCTGAATTCCTGACCTGCAGAACTGTGAGAGATAATAAATAATTACTGTATTGTTGTTTTAAACCATTAACTTTGGGAGTAATTTGTTATTCTTCTGGGAGAATTCAGGGATGCCACCAGATCAGCCACCCAGGGAACTGGCAGATTCTGCTTTTTGCAGCACTATTTTGCTAGGATGGTGCAAGGGCTGTCTGTCCTGGTCTCTCCTTCTTGACCAAGGTCCCATCATTGCTGGGCTTAACCATTAGTCTCTCATAGACTCTTCAAACTGAGGAATCAAAGTTATGGTTAAGGTTCTCTAATCTACTTATCCTTTTTATGTGTTCCAGATCCTTTTTTTTTTTTTTTTTTTTTTTGTGATGAATGTTCATAGCAGCTTTATTTGGAATAGCCAAAAACCGGATCCCACCCAGATGCCCTTAGACAGGACAGCGAGTCTGTGG
Organism: Muntiacus reevesi; assembly: GCF_963930625.1. Lineage (NCBI taxonomy): Eukaryota > Metazoa > Chordata > Mammalia > Artiodactyla > Cervidae > Muntiacus > Muntiacus reevesi. The sequence goes on along the minus strand of NC_089262.1, from coordinate 57,203,147 downwards.
TGGAATACCACACAGCAATCACGCCAGATCCTTTTTATGTGTTCACATAGTTCACTTATTTTGAATTTTTGCCAGTGCTTCCTAATATTTAATGTACATATCAATCAAGTGGGGATCTTGTTAAAATTTAAAATTTAAGTTCTCATTCAATAGCTCTAAGGTGGGGCTTGAGAGTTTGCATTTCTAAATTCTCTGAGGTGAGGCTGATGTTGCTGGTCTGGGGACCACCCTTTTAGTATCAAAAGTTGGACGGCCACAACAAAATTTTGCATAACCTGTTTCCAAGGAAGTAAACCAGGGGTAATATTTACTGTCATTGATCACGTACAGTGTGATAAGACCCTTCCTAGGTGTTCCATATATATCAACTCTACTCCTCTCAACATCCTGCTAGTAAATATCTTCATTTCTATTATGAGAAAGCTAAAGTTCATAGCCAGGACTCATCACAAAACTGAGTCCATGACACTGTGCCATCCATCTTTCCTGCTTCCTAAGCCTGGAATAGGTTCTCTGGTTATTGTTCCACTTTGAATAAGGAGATGGTGCTATAACAGTGCTGTCCAATAGAACTTTCTGCAATGATAGAAATGTTCTGTGTCTGTTCTGTCCAATATGGTAGCCATGTATAGCTATTGAGAATAAAAATGTGGCTTGTGTGACTAAAGAACTGAATTTTTTATTTAATTTTAATTAAAATTTTAAATCACTTTACGTGTCTAATGGCTAGAACAAATGGCTGATGGCTGTTGGCTACTATATAGGACAGTGTAGCTCTCTAGGAGAGGTCCTCAAGAGCACTGGGTGTGAAAGGTGACTTGGAATTGCATTGTAGGTATGTATGCCATAACTGCGTCTGCATGGACACTTTGTAAGATTTTATACAGTGTCCAGAACTTTCATCCATAACCTTTACTTCCCTCTTCTTTCCTTTCCTGTGTCCCATTGCTTCAAACAATTTCTTCCTTTTGAATTGCATCAATTAAACAGATGCCCTATACACGCTGCAAATACTGGAGGTCACGTAGAGGTAGAAACACTAATTCAGTAACAGGGAGGACTGGAATAGCAAGTGGAAACCACCCTTCCATTCTTTACAAGTTCGGGAAAGAATGAAAAAGATCTATTCAGATGCTTCCCTTTCCTCTTGAGACTTTAAACAATCAGAATGCTTTCAGCTACAAGTAGTAGAAACCCTGACTCACATTGTTTTAAACAATGAAGGAGTGTATTATTTCACGTAACTGGAAGTCCAGGGCAGAGTGGACTTCAGAATGAGTTGACTCAATGGCTCAGTCCTGGTCTCTTAAAGACCCATGTTCTCACCAACACTCCTATGTCTCATCTTTAAAGCTGGCTTCCTCTGCATTCTGGTAGCAAGATGGCCACAGTAGTTTGGGGCTACATGTCCAGACATGGCAATGTCTGCGGAGGAAAGGGGAACACAATCTCTTCCTATAGCTCTCTTGGAAGATTGAAAAGTTTCTCCAGAAGTGCTCAGATTTCCCTTCATGTTTCTTTGGCTGGAATTAGGCCACATAATCCCTCCTGAATAAACTTGACTAGGAAAATGAGATTTTCCTTACTCTTATCCAGATCACTCTTGGGGCTAGGAGTGGGATCAGTTTTTCCTGAGTACCAGGCTACCTGGACAAGATTGGGGTTCTTTTAGAAGGGAAGAAACCCCAGTATCTACTATAGTATGAAACCTTGAAGTGGGAACTAGGATAGAAAATTATTGAAGTTTAGTAAAAACAAACCAGAGAATGTCAGAGTAGCAGCTTGTTTCTCTGAGCATAACCATGGGTGGCTCCAAATCTCTTTTTGTTGTTGTTCATTGGCTGAGTCATGTCCAACTCTTTGTGACCCCTTGGACTTCAGCATATCAGGCTCCTCTGTCTTTCAGTATCTCCTGGAGTTTGCTCAAATTCATGTCCATTGAGTCAGTGATACTATCCAACCATGTCATCCTCTGCTGTCCCCTTCTCCTCCTGCCCTCAGTCTTTCCCAGCATCAGAGTCTTTTCCAGTGAGTCGGCTCTTCACATCAGGTGGTCAAAGTATTGGAGCTTCAGTTTCAGCATCAGTCCTTCCAAGGAATATTCAGGGTTGATTTCCTTAGGATTGACTGGTTTGATCTCCTTGCTATCAAAGGGATTCTCAAGAGTTTTCTTCAGTACCACAATTCAAAAGCATCAATTCTTTGGTGCTCAACCTTCTTTATGGTCCAACTCTCATATCCATACATGACTACTAGAAAAACCATAGCTTTGATTATATGGACCTTTGTTGGCAAAGTAAATGTCTCTGTTTTTTAATATACTTTCTAGGTTTGTCATGGCTTTCCTTCCAGGGGGCAAGCATCTTTTAATTACATGACTGCAGTCACCATCTGCAGTGATTTTGAAGCCCAAGAAAATAAAATCTGCCACTTTTTTCACTTTTCCCCCTTCTATTTGCTATGAAGTGATAGGACCAGATACCATGATCTTGAATGTTGAGTTTGAAGCCAGTTTTTTCACTCTCCTGTTTCACTATTGTCAAGATGCTCTTTAGTTCCTCTTCACTTTCTGTCATTAGAGTGGTATTATTTTCATATCTGAGGTTATTGATATTTCTCCCAGCAATCCTGATTCCAGCTTGTGGTTCAACCAGCTCAGCACTTCACATGATGTGCTTTGCATGTAAGTTAAATAAACAGTGACAATATATAGCCTTGTCATACTCCTTTCCCAATTTTGAACCAGTCCATTGTTCCGTGTCTGGTTCTAGCTGCTGTTTCTTGACTTGCATACAGGTTTCTCAGGAGGGAGGTAAAGTGGTCTGATATTCTGATTTCTTTAAGAATTTTCCACAGTTTGCTGTGATCCACACAGTCAAAGGCTTTGTTGTTGTTGTTTAGTTGCTCAGTTGTGTCACTCTTTCCAACCCCACAGACTGCAGCACGCCAGTCTTCCCTGTCCTTCACCATCTGCCAGAGCTTACTCAAGCTCATGTCCATTAAGCAGATGATGCAATCCAACCATCTCATCCTCTGTCATCCCCTTCTCCTCCTGCCTTCAGTCTTTCCCAGCATCAGGGTCTTTTCTAATGATTCAGCTTTTCACATCAGGTGACCAAAGTATTGGACTTTCAGCTTCAGCATCAGCATCAGTCCTTTCAATGAATATTCAGGATTGATTTCCTTTAGAATTGATGAGTTTGATCTCCTTGCAGTCCAAGGGATTCTCAAGAGTCTTCTCCAACACCACAGTTCAAAAGCATCAATCCTTCATCACTCAGCCTTCTTTAGGGTCCAACTTTCACATCCATACATGACTACTGGAAAAACCATAGCTTTGATTATACAGAGCTTTGTCGGCAAAGTAATGCCTCTGCTTTTTAATATGCTGTCTAGGTTTATCAAAGCTTTTCTTCCAAGGAGCAAGCGTCTTTTAATTTAGCATAGTCAATGAAGCAGAAATAGATATTTTTCTGGAATTCCCTTGTTTTCTCTATGATCCAACAAATGTTGGCGATTTGATCTCTAGTTCCTCTTCCTTTTCTAAACCCAGCTTCTACATCTGGAAGTTCTCAGTTCATGTACTTTTGAAGCCTAGCTTGAAGGATTTTAAGCATAATCTTGCTAGCATGCGAAATAAGCACAATTGTATGGTAGTTTGAACATTCTTTGGCATTGTCCTTCTTCAGGATGTGTGTCTTTGGAGGAATCCCATATTTGGCTCGGTGCCACATCTAGTGCATTTTAAGACTGAGAGCAATGGTGAAGTCTAGGCCAAGTCTATACATCCACTATACTAGGATGTATAGTGGTGCTTCTGATTCCCCATTTTCCAGGCAGGGCACACAGGGCCCTGGAATTTCCCAAATGGCTTGGTGAGGGCCAAAGCAGGACCAACAGGTGCTGAGAAGTCCATTGGACCTGCAGAGGCCTGAGAAGCATGTGACTGTAAAGTATGCAGTACAGAGTTCAGAGTAGGATCTCCCTTTTGCACATAAGACTCTTCCTCATCAGACTCTTGCTCTGTCTTGCTCTGTCTAGAATATTCCCAACTTATGGTGCCACATCCTACCATCCTGTGGCTGATACCTACCTGCCCCAAGATGGCTCCATTATGTCAGGGGACTGCTTGTGCCTCTACCTGAACTCTTGATTCCTTCTTCCATTTAGAGAACATCTGGCTGGCTCATCCTATGCCTTCAGAGGGTCACGTCCAGCCCTCTGTGTGCAACCAAAGGCCTGGGAACAACGTGGTTTGGGTATCTTTTTCTCCATTTAAAGATATCTAGTGAACCAATGGGTAATATCAGCATCAAGTATTTTTCTACTTAAATAGATCATCTCCTTGAGTCATATTCTCTGATTTTGCTCTTGTTCAAATTCACTTGGCCTTTCCTGGATCTCTCAGAGGGAGACACCCAAGGTGCCCAACAGTGGCCCTGAACCACTTCACATCTGTTCTGTCTCCTGGGTGTCATCACAACTTACCCTATTGAAATGAGAAAGGAGCTCAGCCTTGCCTCCATCCCCGTGCATTCAGGCTGGAACACCTGATTGTCCTGTGAAATCTCTCCTGTCCTGTGAGTTGGAAATCCCCCAGGCTGAACCGCTGCACAGCCTTTCCTGAACCACTGTACAACTTCCTCAGGCTTCCTGCCCGCCTCTCTTTCCTTGCCTCTCGAACGCCCTGTTTCTGGAGAACTTTTCTTTCATTACTCATGTCATATCCTGCCTTCCTCCTTGGTCCAACTTTCGGTTTATCCTCTTACCCTCACTCCCATGCCACTCCATCCCCGGTGTCTCTCCTAATGTATCCCTCCACCAGGCAGAACAGTTCAGAATGTTGCCACACCTCTCCCCAGGTGCCCTTCTCCTTGCCTTGGTTCTATATCCCTTGTAACACAGTGGACCAATGAGTTTAGGAAAGTCTTAACTGAACCCTGCTGGAGGACCTAAGTCATTGTTTCCAAAGGCAAGTCCACTCACGGGAACCAGGCAGTTGTATCAGAAGAGCTGTTGAAACATGCATATTCCTAGGCCTGTGTCTTGACTACTGACCTGCAGGTGGGGTGGGATGGGGTGGGGTGGGGAAGGAGACAGAGGGGAGTCTACAGTTTTAAAATATACGTTCTGAGTGATATTGTAGATCCTGGTGTGGGAATTTGTTACAATATTGCTTCTGTTTTATGATTTGGTTTTTTGGCCATGAGCCATGTGGGATCTTAACACCCTGATCAGGATCAAAAATGCACCCCCTGCATTGGAAGGGGAAGTCTTAACCACTGGATTACCAGGGTAGCCCCCAGTGTCGAGGTTTAAGGAGGCTCTAAACTCTGGTGGGAACAGTGGAAGAACCCTTAGGAGAAAAAGGGGTAAAGGCAGCCCATTGAGTTGTCCAGCTAAAGACTTGGTCAGGGTTTAAGGTTTGATGACTTCTTTATACAGGTACACCCTGTATTTAATATCCAACCCTATCTGGAGGGGACGAAGGGCTGACAGTATGGGGGCAGTGGGGAGAGCCTATATGGCAAGTCATGATGAGTGAGATTTTTGACTGTGTGGAGGGTTGGCCCCAACTCCTGCATTGTTCAAGGGTCAACTCTACTATGTTTTCGAGTTCTCCTAGTATTTTTCTATCTCAGCAGCTTGGAGATAGAGTCAGAGAGAGCAAGACTGGGTCATCATAACTCACAAAAGTAGTATAGAGAGAGAAGGAACAGATTCAAGAGACATTTCAGAACTCTCATAGAAGAGAACTACTGGATTTCCAAGCTGCCTTGATTGTTGAGGATTTTTACTTTAAGACTGGAAACTACAATATTCCAGCTCTACATAGACATTTGACTTTGATTCCGAGTTCAGAAACAACTAAAAGAAGTTTTAGGCCTGATAGATACACTGCTATTCACAACATCATTTTAAATAGGTGTTTTGTGTCAACATGAGACAGTCTATGACTTTAATGGTTTTAACCTCAAAGCAGCTGGACACTTTGCCAGATACATGTTGATTTTTATAATAACTGCATGTGATTGGTGGGTGTTCATTGTATGCCAGGACCTGTAGGAAGTGCTTTGCATGTGTTATCTCATCAGTTCTCACAACTGCTCCGTGAATTAGGTGTTATTATGATCCTCATTTTGCAGATAAACGAGTGGAAGCTCAGAAAGGAGAGGTGACCTGCTGAAGGTTTTTGTTGTTCATGCCCTCAGTCGTGTCTGACTCTTTGCAACCCCATGGACTGCAGCACGCCAGGCTTCCCTGTCCTTTACCATCTCTAAGAGTTTGCTCAAACTCATGTTCATTGTGTCGATAATGCCATCCAACCATCTCATCCTCTGTCATTCCCTTCTCCTCCTGCCTTCAATCTTTCCCAGGCTGAAGTTACACAGCTGACAAATGGTGGCATTGGAATTAGAATTCAGGTTCGCTGACCAGAGTCACTCTGGCTGCAGGCAAGGTCCTGATGAGAGAGCTCAGGGGCTTGGAAAGTGAGCTGGGGTGTGGCCACACCTCCATCTTGGTTGGGAGATCTAGGCAATGCCAGCAGCAAATTCCTCTTAGAGTCAAAGCGTTCCCTCGGGGAGACCCGCCTTCTATGCAGAAGGAGGCACCTGCAATCCTTTGACTTGGAAAAGGAAAGGTTGGACTTAGTCCCCATTTTCCAAAGCTCGCCCCTAATGCTGCCCAACTCGCATCCAGGTGGAACATGAGATAGATACGGGTGCTTGCTGGTCACAAAACTGGTTCCTGAATTGTGTGACTGATCCCCAAGGGCACTTCTAGAGATGGGGCAGTGGAGAAGGCACGACAGCCAGGAGCAGAGTCTCAGAGCAAAGCAGAGAGGGTCACCCGACACCTCTGGTTCAAGGTCCCCAACAGCTAATTGACCTTGACTCCTCCTCACCTGGGTTTTATTAAATATACCCTTTGCTCATACTTTTTTCATTTAATTATTTAAACAAGTTCTGTAAAAGGTGAACTTGCTTTTGCTTTTAGAATTCAGGCATCATAAAATCCTTGAGCAGCTTTTAAACATTTAACTCTCAAAGTTTAACAACTTCAGCTGCAACTGTGAAAGAAACAAAGTTACAAATGGCATTTAAACATAAATTGAGTTTTTTTTTTCTCACAGCTGATATGGACTTCAGTCCTGTTCACCACAGGAGGCAATTTATCTATGGAAGTCTTTTTTAATCTGTTATGGATTCTGGGGGTGGGTGGTGGGGCATGGGGAGGGGTACACTGTGTGCTTATCAAATGTAGCTGTTTTAAAAACAGACTGTTCTTTAGCCGCGGAGTCATGTCCAACTCTTCAGACCTCATGAACCACACCATGCCAGGCTCTCCTGTCCTTCTCCTGGAGTTTGCTCAAACTCATGTCCATTATGTCGATGATGCTATCTAACCATCTCATCCTCTGTCGCCCCCTTTTCCTCCTGCCCTCAATCTTTCCCAGTATCAGGGTGTTTTCTAATGAGTTGGCTCTTCATACCTGGTGACCAAAGTATTGGAGTTTCAGCCATTCCTTCTGTTGTAAAAGCCACTTGTGAATTATTTCTAACAGGGCCTAAAACCTAAATTACTAAAGTTTAAAAATACACAAAGATCTCACCAAGGCCCTTGGCTACTGTCAAGCTCTGTTCTCCATGTATTTGTCACCCTGGTCTAGGTCAGAAAAGTCCCAGCTATAATTTGGTGGTGACTAACCTAAGCATTGTGATCTATGGCTCTAGAAAGGAAAAAGAAAAACCCCATCTCTGAAAGACTTGAAATTTGCTACCACTTCACTGGCAGAAGCTGAATAGTGTAATGGTAGAACAATGAATCCACATTTCTTTGGAAGAGGAAACTAAGTAAGAATGGAACAATCTATAAATATGGGAGGGGTGTAGGTCGTGAGTCTCCCAAGGTTAACCGCATTGCCACTACTTCAGTTTTCCCAAGTTGGAAAAAAAACAGCCCAAGTTTTGCACCACCCAAAATGAAGTCAGACCAGGCCCATCATGTTTTAAATATGTGGTGATGCTTTCTTTAGAAAGGGTCCCTGAAGAAGACATAAGAAAGAACAGTTCTGCCCGCAGGCCTGGTCTAATGCTGGCTTTGACAGCTCCTGTGGGCTTTTATGTGACTATTTACTCTGAATAAATAATGGAACCACATTCTCACACAAGAACTGCTAATTCTGCAACCTTCTCAGATCCCAAGTTACCGCAAAACCAAACCTTGTAGTTACACGTACATAGGGATCTGGAGCTCCAACAAAGAGCTTGCATTCCTCTTACATTAGAATCTTTAGTTGTAACCAACACCAGGAATTTTTGTTACTTTTGTATTTAGGGCGTCCTGTAGCTTTTTGTTTGGCTGATTGTGTCACAGTTACATTTGGAGAAGTGATGGGGAAATGGAATGTGTAGATAGATTTGTAGGAAAGAGGGTGATATCAATCTCTTTCTTGTGAATCTGGCTGTGCCATTGAGTTTCCAAAGAGATGCCCTCCATAAACAGGTCTCTCCAATTCCTCACCTTGTGGCCACTGAAGGTGTTCAGATGGTTCACTGTAATGAGGGAGGGGAGTGGAATTAAATGCAGATCTTGACTGACCTCTCAAGATTGCAATTGTCTCTCATTTCCACACTTAGCACACTCCAGGCCCTCAGGGAGTCCTCTGTCTTTACAATGCCCTTTGAGAATTGAATTGAATTCCAAGCCCGTGAGAATAAATAGATGGGAAAGACTAGGAAAAAGAAGAGAAGCGGCCCTTCGATTTTACCATAGTCAGACTTCAACTTGAAAAGAGAAAGAAATATAGACTGTGGCTACTATAAACAGGGAACAGATAAAATTCTACCCGTTAAATGAGGTGCATGTTTTTACCCTGACCTACTTGGAGAAGGAAATGGCAACCCACTCCAGTATTCTTGCCTGGAAAATCCCATGGACGGAGGAGCCTGGTAGGCTACAGTCCACGCGGTCGCAAAGAGTCGGACACAACTGAGTGACTTCACGTCACTTGTAGACTTTCCAATGATTCTTTTTACTTAGATACTATAGAGCAGTTTTTTGTAAAGTTTCTTCATTTGCTGACTGTTGTCTGTAGAACCACTAAAATGAGAAAGGTGTATATTAACTTCCTCAGTAACTGCCTATTCATTACTTCTGATTGTAATCTCCTTGATAGAGGCATTGGGTCTTAATCACTGTTGTAAACCCAGGCTATTGTGCATGGGAGATACTCAATGGATAGTGAATGAATGAATGATGAATGAATGAATGAATTAGCAACAAAGGGGATTACAGAGTTCTATAGTAACAAATGCACTAAATTAACATTAAACATTCATCATGTGAATCCATAATGGTGATGTTAGAGTGAAAAATATGCTTTTTTTCTGTTTACGCTGAAGTTCAGTTTTAGGAATGAGTAATGACAAGAAGAGGTAAGGGTCAAAATACTCAGTGAAGTTGCAGTATCCAAGGATTGATAAGCAAAAGAAGTTAGCAGTCAGTGGCAGGTTAATTTTTTAAGGCTCAAATCAGTCATTTGCAAGAATGATAAAAAAAAAAAAAAAACAGAGCTGGAAAATTTTACATTTCCTCTGCCCTCATTATGACTCAACCACTTTCATCCAGAGGTGTTACACTGACCCTCTGAAGCCCCAGGTTGGCAAGACTGGCAAGACTGTCCCATCCCCCCATATTGTTGTTTCTTCTTTCATTCAATATGTATTTTTATACCTAATATAGGTGTAAAGCTGTAGAACAGAAAAAAACTGTACACAGCATACTTACCCTCATTACTTATAAACTGTCTTAGTCTGTTTGAGCTGCTATAACAAAAATATCATTGACTGGGTGACTTGTTAACAACAGAAGTTTATGTCTCACACTTCTGGGAGGTGGTAGTCCTCAATCAGGGTGCCAGCATGGTCAGGTGAAGGCCCTTTTCTGGGTTTCAAATGGTGGCTTCTCACTGTATGCTCACCCAGGCGGGGGAGGGGCAGGGGAGCTCTTGAGAGCCACTTTTATAAGGGCACTATTTCCATTTGTGAGGGCTGGGATTAGCCTTAATCTAATCACTTCCAAAATGAAAGTGAAAGAGGAGAGTGAAAAAGTTGGCTTAAAGCTCAACATTCAGAAAACTAAGATCATGGCATCCGGTCCCATCACTTCATGGCAAATAGATGGGGAAACAGTGGAAACAGTGAGAGACTATTTTTTTGGGACTCCAAAAATCACTGCAGACAGTGATTGCAGCCATGAAATTAAAAGACCCTTACTCCTTGGAAGGAAAGTTATGACCAACCTAGACAGCATATTAAAAAGCAGAGGCATTACTTTGTCAACAAAGGTCCATCTAGTTGAGGCTATGGTTTTTCCTGTAGTCATGTATGGATGTGAGAGTTGGACCATAAAGAAAGCTGAGCGCTGAAGAATTGATGCTTTTGAACTGTGGTGTTGGAGAAGACTCTTGAGAGTCCCTTGGACTGCAAGGAGATCCAACCAGTCCATCCTAAAGGAGATCAGTCCTGGGTGTTCATTGGAAGGACTGATGTTGAAGCTGAAACTCCAATACTTTGGCCACCTGATACGAAGAGCTGACTCATTGGAAAAGACCCTGATGCTGGGAAAGGTTGAGCGCAGGAGGAGAAGTGATGACAGAGGATGAGATAGTTGGATGGCATCACCAACTCGATGGACATGGGTTTGGGTGTACTCTGGCAGTTGGTGGTAGACAGGGAGGGCTGGCATGCTGCGGTTCATGGGGTTGCAAAGAGTCGGACACGACTGAGTGACTGAACTGAACTGAATCACTTCCAAAGGACCCCATCTCCTAATGCCATCACCTTGGGTGTTAGGTTTCAACATATCAAATTTGAAGGTATACATTCATACCATGGGGCTTCCCTGGTGGCTCAGATGGTAAAGAATCCACCTGCAGTGCAGGACACCTGGGTTCAATCCCTGGATCAGGAAGATCCCTTGGAGAAGGGAATGAATACCCCCTCCAGTATTCTTGTCTGGAGAATTCCATGGACAGAGGAGCCTGGCAAATCACAGTCCATGGGGTCACAAAGAATCAGACACAACTGAGTGACTAACACTTTCACTTTCACATTCACACCATAGTATAACCTAACTGAGGAGAAAAGATACAAGCACATGAAAAACTAAGGTAATCAATAATGGAAATGTCAATACAAAAATAAATAAAAGGCAATATATGATCAGAAAACTGAAGAATAAAATCTACTTTTTCCTTTTCATTTTTAGGGGATGCATCACTTCCCCATCCTGATAGACAAGATTACTGTAGAAGTCATGTTCTTGTAACGTGAACCCACCTGCTTGGCCAAAGTTGAATGGGCCAAGGGTGGTACCTGACCAAACTGGACCAATCAGATCATCTCCTGGGTATTTGGAATTGGGTGTAGTTTGGTTATTATCCTTTATAGAAGAGACGTAAACATTGGTAGCAGCTATTTTCCATCTTGACAAAGAAAATCATTTGCAGTGAGGAAAATGAATGGGGCAGATGTGAAAAGAGAAGCAAAGATAAAAGAAGGAGAGAAGGGACTCTGGTTCTCTAATGGGCTCTAGTCTCTAAGTTTCCGCAGTCCTGAGTTTCAGTTTTCTCTTTGTCCTTGAGATCCATGAGACAGTTCTGTGTCCATTTAAGGGTGCACTTCTTCTTCTGCAAGAAGCAATTTAATCTTTAACAAGTTGACGAGTTGATCTGACATCTGGCTGGCCTGGAGCATTGGAAATCCGGGGAATTTCTGGTCCAAGTTGTGGATGCTTTTCTAATATCCCCTTCCTCCCGCCCTGTGTGTTTACTAGTACCTCTCATTTAATAGCATCTCAGAGGTTGAGTCCTTCCAAAACCTCCTCATTACACTTTATTTTAGGCTCCATAGTAGACAGGTGCTTCAAATCTTTCATCTTATTTAATCCTTATAATAGCTCTTTCATGACGTAAATACTGTTATTATCTCCACTTTGCAGGTAAATTTGGTACACAAAAAGTGAGGCATTTTACCCAGTGTCACATGTCTAATAACTGGTTGAATCAGGATATGAACTGAAGATGTGTGACTCCTGAGCCCATGCTCCTAATCACTAAGCAACTCTCCCTCCTTTTGCTGGAAGAGCCCAGGGAGCATCGCCTACGGTGATCTTTTCTTTAGCACTTTATGTTGGGATCTTTCTATTTCTCCCACTCCACGTTTTATTACTGTAAAGCATATTACTTGTAGTGGAGACTAGGTAGATACTAACTTCTTTCCTCTCATCAGGCACACTGAAAGTCTAAATTTCCTATTCTCCCTTGAAGTTAATTTGAAGATACATGCTCATACTACCGCTGAAATGGGACACAAAGTGACATATGCTCCTTCCAAGCCTGGACAGAAACTTCTCTAGACCATTTTCTTTGCTCTTTCTTCTTTTTCCATATAGATAAGGAGTCCATATGCTGTAGATGATGGTGGCACAGTTATCATATGAATGCAAACTATCTAGGAAAACCATTCAACTCTTAATGACTGGGACATGAGTATTAAATGGATGTTTATTGTGCTGAGGATGAGATGGTTGGATGGCATCACTGACATGATGGATGTGAGTTTGAGTAAGCTCCAGAAGTTGGTGATGGACAGGGAAGCCTGGCGTGCTGCAGTCCATGGGGTCACAGAGTCAGACATGACTGAGCGACTGAACTGAACTGAACCAAGGTTATTTTTCATAGAAGCTTCATCCTTTTAAAAATATCTGGTTTGTATTATTGGTTAAAGAAAGTAGTGATAAAAACTCTCAGTCTCAGTGATAAAGACGCTCAGTCCCATGTTTCTGTGGTCATTAAGGGAATGGTACCATGAGTCTCTGCCACAGCTGATGGGGAAAATCTTTTTGTGTTTCCCCGGAGTATTCCCTGGATGGTAGGGTCAGCTTCTTGCTTATGCAGTGACAGAGACTTCCGTCAGAGAGTCACAGAGTTACATTTCAGGAAGGGACGCTTAAGAGCCCAGCTCCAGCTTACATAGAGGCTGCATTGAGTTGCTTTTTGACAGCAGCTGAGTGGGACAGAAGTTGTCTTTTTTTAAATTTACATGCAGTGTAGCCATTCAGTCTTCTTGGGCCCATAATTGTAAGGGTTTTCTCCCTTCCTACAAGTGAAAAAAAGAGAGTCACTGTTACCCAAATGGAAAGCTTCTGTCTTGGGTGGATAAAGGAAGATGTAACCAAGTGGTGTTGATTAAAGAATGAACCTTTATTTGCTGCAATTCCACTGGTGGAGCTATAGAATAAAGCCTAAGTGTCCCTATGCTAGGAAGTCCAAACTGGAAGCTGATGAAGTCCTTTGGGGAAGCAATTGAAAATGTGCGGTAAAAGCTGCTAAGTTTGTTCTTACTCTTGTCATTAAGTCAAAGGTCAAGGTTTTATTTCAAATTAAATTTATCATGAATTTATGAAAATGAACTTGCCACACTCAGCCATTTCCATGTGGTTTTGGTAAATTGTCATCTTGCAAAAGAACCTTCTGACTTCCTCAGGGCAAAGGGCTGTCTGCCCTACCATATTGAAGGTAAGGAGAGATGCAAGAGCTAAAATCTATGCTTTTGTTATATTCTTACAGTTTAAATTAAATGTCCCAAGACTGGGCTGCCAAAATATTGCTGCATTGAGATTCAAGGACATGAGCTTGGGAGATGTCACACTTAAAAATGATCTGGGTTTTTTTTTACATTATTCTTCATTCAATTAATATTTCCTGAGTGCTTTAATATGCTATGCACTATCTAAGTGCAACAAAACTGCTATCTACTGTCACTGGGGTAATTATTTATTTGCAATTTGCTGCCACCTCTGTGAGAGCAAGCCTTGTTTTAATGCACTACAAGATGGAATCCAGAGTCTGGCACATAGTGGGTGCTGAGTAAATGCCTGATGAATGAATCCACATGCCCATTACAACATCTGAGAAATCCTATGTGAATAGTGGCATCGGCATCACTTCTCAGACTGTGTCCCCAGGAAAAAGATGTACTTTCCCTGATCAAAAAAGGAAAGGAATTGCTTCTACAGTGTGTTCATGCAACAAACATCTGCCGAATGGCTAGCTGTGGTAGACCCAGTGCCCGGAATACTGGCTGGGGGACACTCATGCTCTGCCCTCTAGTTCCAAGAGTAGCCTGTTGGGTGCCCCAGTTTGATCGTCTTGGGTAGGGAGGTAATTAGTTAAGCACTGATACCTTTGAGAATGTCTTCTTTCTTTCACCCTCAATTATTCCAAGAGGGGAGAGAGGGAGGCAGCTGGTTCATATGCATGTCAGGGGCATAATACACCCTGACTTACTTAGGAGCACGTGGAATGAAACAAAGTGTTAACCAACATCTTCTTTGGAATGAGACTGGGAAGGATTAGCTGAGGGGAGGGCATCATTAGAGGGGAAAACATCATTAATCACTGTCCTGAAATAATCCAAGTTGAATATCATATTGTTTAATTATTTTTAATCTTCTGGAAATACAGAGCTGCCCCAGGGTGTTTTCTTTTCTCTCTCCCGCCTACGGAGCAGCTTGCTTTGGGAGCTGAAGGCTTCCTGTGTATTCCTTGAACTTGATCCAAATTCATTACAGATATACTGTGAAGTGGACAGAGATGATGAAGCTGATGGAGAGGGTAGGGGGAAGAGGAAAAGAAAGAAAGCTATGGTAAGTAGCCAGGGTGAGTTTTAGAAGTTGAAAGGTGATCTTTGACCTTCCCATGACTCAAAAAGTACTTTGTGACTCTCACCCCTTAGTCAAGACTTTTCAAGTTCAACAAAAGTGCTGTTAGCTGAAATGCCATTTTCACTCAGCCTCAGAAGGACAGCTTATTTTAGTTTCTATGTTGACCAAGTACAGTTCTTCCTTTTGACTATCTAATAGCTAACCAACTTGGTTGATCCATGTCTATTGGCTTGGTCATGCATTTGTTCCAGACATTGAATTGGGTGGTGAGGTCCTACATCTCTGTTATGGGAAGTGGATCACAAGATGTGTGTTATTTCGGCACATGGATGGATGAAAGCTGCCACCATACAAAATAAGGAGAGGAGATTCTCCAATTGAGAGTCATCCAGAGAAACAACCTCCTACATCCAGAGTTGGACCCAAAGTTACAAGCTAAGGGAATCTTTATGGTAGAAGATTCCTGGGCTCAGTACCCTAGGTCTGTTCCCAGGGGGTTCTAACACTTTTGCAGCTTCAATCTCTGAGCCTGCCCTAAGACGGATGAGGAGTGCCAGTTATTCCATTCAGCGCCAGTGAAATGTCTGGTTTCCTTATTTGGCTCTTTGAAAGGACCATAAAGCCAGATGAAAGAATTACAGCCATTCTTCATTTAGCAGGCTTTGGTGTATGCTAAGTGGTAGTTTACAGACGGCTACAAATTCTTCTCTCAATGAGAAGCGAGGTCTATGTCCGCACAGCTTCAATCTGGACATGTTCTGTGGCTGCTTGATCAATAGAATACTTTGGAGGTGTCACTGTGCCTGTTTCTGTGGTACTTTGTCGTGTGGCAGTAGATACCAAGAACACAGTGGTTGTGCAAGAGATGAGCATTTGAATATGGTGATCCATAGAGACATCTTAAAATTGTGCAAAAATGATCACATTTAATTTAAAAATCTACTGTTTTCCTGGTGGTGTGCCAAGCTGGAGCATATAGCTATTCATACATGGCTCCTGTTTTTAGAAGTTCACAGTCTGATGGAAATGATAGATGTACGTGAAACATCAAGATTTGGACCATTGATGCCATTGATGGGATGCAGGCTTAACAAGATTCCCTGTTATTCTGAAGAGCATGACTGGAAATCACATTTTTAAGGAGCATTAGCTGTAGAAATACTCCTGAGTTTGGAGTGATTCTGAGGCTGTGCAGGGCCTCATCTGGAAAACCTCCACAGAGGTGACAGTACAGTCGGTCCAGACTTCTGCCAGCCCTGTGTGCTGGGATTGGTTTGCGGTTGTTACTCAGTCACTAAGTTGTATCCAAGTCTTTCCGACCCCGTAGACTGCAGCACGCCAGGCTCCCCTGTCCTTCACCATCTCCTGGAGTTTGCTCAAGCTCATGTCCATCGAGTCAGTGATGCCATGCAACCATCTCATCCTCAGGGACTGGTATAATCTGAGAAATGCCAAAAAGCTTCCTTCCCTAACCAAAAATACCTTCCTCATTAGCCCCCTACAGGGTTCAAAACTCCTGCATAACATTTCATCCTCCACCTTTTGGCTTTGAAGGTCTCTGCAAAGTTTAAAATATTATTTGGAAACAGTTATACAGTGGGTCATTTTTAGTCACTAATATATTAGACTGAACTTCCTTATTTTTATGTTCCAAATTATTATATTTTATTGATTATCTGGGCTAGTCCTTGTGTACTATATATGCTCAAAATACTTCTTTAACAATTAAATACTTGTCCCGGGCTCATAGTGGTGTTTAAAGGCATAGATTGTTTTGAAGAGAGACACACCAGTGAGTCATAAGACACCCCTCCTTTCAAAGCACAAATTGCTTCCTAGGTAAAGAATGATCATATAAGCTCTTGAAAAAACAAATACACATTTAGCACTGAGGTGGCAGTGAGGAACACACAACAGGATTCAGCATGGTGCATTCAAAGAGGTTGCAATCTAATTAATCAAAATTAACAACACAGTCAGAGAAAATTACACTGTGTACATATTTTAATGTGAAATAATATGGCTGGCATTTAAAAGGTATAAGAATTTAGCAACAAAATCAGCCAGAGGGAGCTTCAAGTGCCAAGGAGGGGTCTTCACAGCTTGTGACAAAAATGGGCCTGTTTCTTTTGTGTGATATGTTCAAGTTGTTGCAAAGATCATCTGTAGATTAGGGAAAGAACATTAGAAACAAGAGGAAGACTATCTTTTGGCAAAGATAATTGAACATAATAATTGTTAGGGTTAGGAAGGAGGATAATTGTACTGACTCCTCAACTATTACCAAGACCAGATCATAGTCAGAAGAAATTCTTTCACTTATTGTGATTATCTAATCTCCTTGCCCTACCTGTTTCCAGAAAAAAAGTTAGAAGCCCCACAGCATCACTCATCCCATTTCTGTATAGCTAACAGCCTTTCTAAAATGAAAGTCTGATTATAACACTTCCCTGCTTAAAATCCATAAAAAATCCCAATGCCACAACCTAGCATAGGATTCCAGAGCCTGGCCCCCTTCTCCTTCTCCAGACTCCTACTTGACATGCCATTTACATTCCAGGCTTCAGCCACACAGCTTATTTATTTATTTATGTATTTATTTGGCTGTGCCAGGCTTACTTGTGGCAGTTGGCATCTTTGATCTTCATTGCGGTATGCAGTCTTTTAGCTGCCACGTGAGGGATCTTCACATATGGCTCGTGGGATCTTAATTGCAGCGTGTGGGATCTAGTTCCCTGACTAGGGATCAAACCCAGGCCCCCTGTATTGGGAGCGTGGCATCTTAGTCACTGGACCACCAGGGAAGTCCCTACACAGCTATTTTCTGAAGCTTCTCTCCCCACAGCCTTCTCTACCTATATGACACTTCTACCTGTGCGCAAACCAGCTCAGGCATCAGCTCTCTACACATTTGCTTTTAACTTCCAAGAAAGAACATATTTATTGTAGTCTTTTGTTGTGTTGCACTTGGATAAATTAGGTATTCTAGATAGGGGATTTGGCCAATGGGAGTCACTGGCAGGAGATCAGGGAGGAGGATGCAAGGGAGTTGAGGCATTTATTTCTGGGCTCCCCGCTGCATGGTTGCTATGATTTGTTAGGGTCTTTCTACCAAAAAGCTACAATTCCTCGAAGGCAACTCTCTCGCTAGAAGTATCCTTTCCTGCCTCTGGGATCCTCTCCCCCTTCCTGCTTATTCGGGTCTCTAGCGGTAGCAGCAGTTTTTCCTTGCTGCTGGCCATGGCGTATTGCCCCGCCCTTGTCTGTTCCCTGAAACCCTGCCTAGGCCTTTGTGAATGGTCTTTAATGACCCAATCTGAGTGGACCATCTGTACCCTGTAGGACTCTGAGTGATACACCTGGTTTGCAGAGTAGAATCAGGAGCTTTATGTAACATCTACAGTCTGATAATTTAGTATCTCTTTTTCCTCAAGATGCCATCTGAACTGCTTCTTTGACCTATAAGATGGGTAGCCCAGACTCAACAAGAACAGAAGACACTATCCCAACCCCCCCAACTTTTGCACCTCAGATGGGGAGTTTGGATGCCGTGTCCATTTGCTGAGTCCATAATGACATAACTAGTCAATTCTGATCAGGAAAATTCTAACAGTAGAACTTCGATATCTGGATGTACCCTATGCCCCTTAGCAGAGGAGGAAACATTTATATAAAGGCTGGAGGCAGTGTGGACCCCAGTCCTAATCTTCCAATCCCACCACCCATTATGGTGGTAGCAATGCAACTCAATAGCAGGTGTTAGTAATTTGGGTGGCCATAGATAATTAATCCAAAGTAGATGCTCAATACAGGCCTATAAAATATAATTTAACTGAATGATTGCTCAAGCCACAAGGTGCTGACTTGAAACCAGAATTGAATTCTTATCTGAACCCGCCAGTTTCTGAAGGCACCCAGGTCCTTGCTGGAACATTGATGGCAGAGGTAACATTGTGATCCATCTGTGGAGTGTCCCAAGTGGGGAAGACCACCCAATAGTTTCTCAGTTGCAAACCAAGGAGGGTAACTTGCTGTAAAGTATTTGCCAAATGATAATGTCAACTGCACATAAACCACAGCGGGTGGAAAATTACTTGTCTGAGCTGGGGACAGTTGAACATTTAAAGGTAGGATCAGCAAGGAACCCCTCTGGCTTTCCTCCCTGACAAACGCCCAGGTTCACACAAGCAGATGTATCAGAGCCTCTCGGCTGGGGGGTCTGGAGAGGCAGCCACCACAGAGAAGGAGATTTTTCCTGAGTGACGCTTATGGATGAAAGTGAAACCCTGACTTGTGTGCCCAGGGGCAAAGATCTGAACTCCTGGCCTGAAAGAGGGGCTCTGTTAAAAGAACAGTAGGCCTTCCTATGCTGAAATTGGCCAGTGGGATTTTTTCAATTTGCACCTGGTGTTGGGCAGGGGTTCATGAAAATCCACAGAAAGGAATGTTTCCGAGTTGAATGAGGGAAGAGGAAAAAAAAAAAAGTTGAGTGGTAGTCCTTTGGAATCATGAAAAGCACTGATTCAACGAGTAAAATGAAGACTTAAGTCTCTGCGGAGGAGGACGTTTCTTACCGGCCTTGGAGGTCTACACTTCACAAACATGTGCAAGGGAGTATGCGCTGTCATGCCACTGGTTAGCCTTTGAAAGCTGAGCTGAGATCCTCAAAACCACCCAAGGGGAGCCAGAAAGGTTGTCCTTTTCTAACCAGGAGTCTTTTTCATCTTCTCTTTCCAGTGCAGAAGGCTTATCCCAACCCACTAAATATTTAAAATTCATACTCAGTGACAGACCTTTCTCGACTAAGTTGAAGGGGTTGGCGGTTTTGAAGCTTACTTATTTCCAAAAGGGCCAAGGTCTTTCTGTAAAACATGTATTTTATTTCATCTAGAATTGTATTTATTTTTAAATAGTACAAAAATAAATGCTTATATACAAATTTCAAATGCCGCTAAACAGACTACTTTAAAAACATAGTCACCTTTAATGTTCTAGAAATGACCATTATCAAAGGATTGGAGGATACTTTTCCACACTTTATTTTCTAAGCATTTAAGAACATTCAAGGCATGAATTTTTTTAACTATAAAAGAAGAACCAAATATATATTTTAGAACTTGCAACTACAACAACTGAAATTAAAATCACCAAAGACCACGTGGCTTTGTTGAAAGGAAACCTCTCCACTCCAATTTTACTTGACTTTCCAGAGGATTTGAAATTGTTCATGAGGTATCTCTTTGTGCTTTTATTGCTTTTTATCAGTGTTCTGTTCTGGCAGCCCTCTTGTTTCATGGTCTTTAAAACCTGTGGCTTCTAA
This sequence comes from Muntiacus reevesi, assembly GCF_963930625.1. Taxonomy (NCBI): domain Eukaryota; kingdom Metazoa; phylum Chordata; class Mammalia; order Artiodactyla; family Cervidae; genus Muntiacus; species Muntiacus reevesi. The sequence goes on along the minus strand of NC_089262.1, from coordinate 57,183,094 downwards.
AGCTCTTCTGTTTTGCTACTTCAGGTCTATGTGCCCAAGATTTTCAAATCTGTGTGCTGTGTCATCACAGGGTACACGTTTTAAACATAATGTAGAAATATGAAAACAAAGTTATGCAGTGAATTCTCTACACTTAACTGCTTCACTGATAAGTATAGATGACCTAAATTGTTTTATTCTTGGCCTCTTGCTAGTTTTAAAATGTTTGGGAAACTTTCAAATGACTTGTCCTAAAAATATTAGGTGGGGCATATGTTCAGGAACTTTGGAGTCAAGGGATCAGACCCAGGGAGAGGTAGAGAGAGAGTGATTCAGAATATGATTTTTATTCTAAGGCTGGGTCCACACGAATGGTGGGGAAAGGATGGTGCTGTTAATCCAAGTAATATGGAAAATCTTTGCTATGTTTCATTTAAATGCCCTATAATGTTTTTTACAGACAGAATTGTTCTGACATTGTGAGCTCCCAGTTTCTTCCTCAGGCAAGGCTGCTGGCCCATCACTCATGATTTCAATTTACAATGAAATGCTCATTTGCTCCCAGGTTGACTTATCTCAGTCCTGTCTTCCTCTTTTGTGACCCGGCTTAAATGTGCTTGAGTTCACGTGTGTTAGATTAAAGCGGTGGTCAGACTTCAAATAATTTGTTAAGTTGATGGATGCAAAGACTTCAGAAATATTGGACTTTCTAGTGCCTTTAGGAAAAATGAAGAATTTGGGGGCATACATAATAATGCTAGTAAAAAAAAAGTTCAGTATGTGCCATGCATAAAATTGTTTCATAAGCATATCTCACTTAATTCTCCATAAACCTTATGAAGTAATTACATTTATAAGTCTCAGCCTATAGATGTGTAAACAGAGGTTCAGAGAGGTTAAGTCACTTGCCCAAGGTCACCAAGTAGGTAAGTTGCAGGATTTCGATTTGAACCTAGGCTATTCTACTCCAGAGCCTTAACTGCTATCTGCCACTGTTTTCCTTTATTGTCCTGGGGCATTTCTCATCAATTTAACTCTGTGATGGCATTCCAGGCTAGCAAGGGATCTCAACCCAGGGTGCACATAGACTCACTAAGGACCTTGTGAAATATACCAAGCCTAAGCCCAGCCTTCAGAGATTCTAACTTAATTGAAGTTAAGGAGAATATTAATATCTTCAGTTTAGGTAGAGGCCAGTATTTGGTTTTTTGTTTTTTTTTTTTAAGTGGTTCCATCTAAAAAGAAATGATAAAAATGAACTTACTTACAAAAGAGAAAAAGACTCACAGACTTGGAGAATGAACTTATGGTTGCCTCAGAGGAAGGATGAGAGGAAGGGATAGTTAGGGAGTTTGGGATCGACATATACATACTGCTATATTTAAAATTGATAACCAACAAAGACCTACTGTATAACACATGAAACTCTCTTCAATGTTATATGGAGCCTGGCTGGGAGGGGAGTTTTGGCAGAGAATGGACACATGTATAGCTGAGACCCTTTGCTGCTTACCTGAAACTACCACATTATTTGTTAACCGGCTATACTCCAATACAAAATAAAAAGTTAGAAAAAAAGTGAATGCAAAACTCAAGCAAGTTCTGGATTAGAGATACATTTTCTCTGAGAAATGGCTGCATAAATTCTGGAGATTCAATGGCTTCCCCTCATTCTTCCCCTCCAACCCACCCCCTACTCTGAATGCCCTTGCCTTCTTTTCCACAGACACTTCTGTCTCAAGAATCAGCTCCTGTAAGAAGTTTTCTGATCACTCCCTTCCTCAGTACTCCCTAAGTAATTTCATATTTAGCTTGGCCCAGTTACTGTGGTGAGTGCCTCCTAGTTGGATTTTAATCAGTTTAAGTACGCTGCATCTTCCTGCCCAGTTAATTTGTATGGTCCTTAAGGGCAGAACTATGTCTTCTCCCATTTCTGTTTCCTTTCAGATACACAGTTGAGTGCTGTGTGTGCAGGTGTGTGAAGTACACTGGCTGAGTTGGTGGCGAAACTGCTGTGGGATTTCAGACCTGTGAAAGGGTGAGCAAGGGGAAAAGAAGGAAAATAAATCAAGAATTGACAGTCTTGTTATAACAAGCAAATTGTATTTCATTTATACAGTCAGTTAATACTTATTGAGCATGTACTACATGGCAATCATATTCTAGTGAGAGATAGAATCATCACGTAGATCCATAAGCAGGTATTTCAAGTAGTATTAATATCTTGATGGAAATAAGTTAATGTGAAAGAGAGTGACTGGGCAGGAATGGAGCCTTCGGGAAAATTAGGGAAGGCCTTGCTGAGGGAGGGGATGATTGAGAGTAAAGTCTGAGTAGTCAGCCATGGGATTTCCAGAGAGTGTTCTAGATGGAAGCCCAGACGGTGGACGTGACTCTGGTTTGTGTGCTTGAAGAAGAGAAAGAAGGTCATCGCGGAGCAAATATTGAACAAAGAGGCTAGTGCGGAGGTCAGAGATGAAGGCCGTGCCAGATTCTGTGACCTTGAACGTCATAGGAAGGAGTATGAATTTCACTGTGGGCAGAATGGAATTTTGAAAAATGTGTGTAACACAATTGCAATTCACAGTCAACTGATGATGCAAGTGCAAATGTATGTGGGCTGTCCTAATTATTTCATATATTTGGGTGGGGCCTTAAGGTAATTCTACTAGTGACCTCTAGGGTAAGGAAAGCTTTAGTGTGTTCGGTTCTATTTGTTCCAACAAAACATGGCCCTTGACCCATGTTTTTCATGACAGTCTAAGGCTACCTCCTATCTTTTTGTAGTAAGGGCACTCCATCGTGTATTTAGGTACGTGATGTCCAAGTGCCTAAGGGACAGAAAGGTCATCATTATCTATGATTTTCTTTCTAACTATGCTGAAATGGAAGAGGGAGAAGGAATACCCCTGACAAACTCTTTTGCTCATTTTACTTTGGTGGTAATTTGGCAGTTGGAGTAGGAAATGGCAAGCCATTCCAGTCTTCTTGCCTGGCAAATTCTATGGACAGTGGAGCCTTGTGGGCTACAGTCCATGGGGTCGCAAAGAGTCAGACACGACTGACTGACTGGGCACGGGGTGGCCGTAGCAGAGTTGCGGTTCACTGTGTCGTCTAATAAGTTGGCTACACAACTCAGCTGTCTTTTCGGTTATTCAGCATTAAACCTCTAAGTAGCAGAAACCCTGTGATAGAATTTGGTGTAGTATTTATTGTCTCACAGATTCTGTGAGTCAGGAGGCCAGGTTCAGCTCAGCTGGGTCCTCTGCTCAGGGTCTCAGAAGGCTGTAATCAGAGTGCCTGTTGGTCTACATTCTCATCTGGAGGCTTACCTGGGGAAGAACCTGCTTCTGAGGTCACTGACAGTTTGTTGAGAGAATGTATTTCCTTGTGGCTGCAGGACCAAGGGCCCTGACTTCTTGCCAGCTGTCAACTGGAAGCCATTCTGGAGGCTGCTATTGGTCCCTTGCCTTGTGGGTCAGCCTGCTACGAAGATAGAATCTTAATAACACAACATAATCATTGAAGTGACAGCTCATCACCTTCTCCACATTCTGCTGGGTTAGATGTAAATCTAGTGCCCATACACAAGAGAAGCAGAGTACAGAGGGTGTGACTGCCCAGAACACAGGACCAGGAGTCATGGGGCCATATTAGGGTCTTCCCACCATTCTTGGTTTTATTTAAAAAGATAATTGTCTTTGGAAGTTATAACCTACTAATGTAATAAATTTCAGTGATTGCTAAGCAGCAGATGTCTTAAATATGTTCTGTTTATAAATTTAAAGTTTATTGTCCATGGGTGTCTTCTGAAACTAGGGCAGTAGGTGTATCTTTTTAATGTTAATTTGAACTGGTTTGTAAATCAACAGACATCTGCACAGTTATGTTTTTTGACAGTCTAAGGCTACCTCCTATCTTTTTGTAGTAAGATCACTCCATCCTGTACTAGGCAATATTCAGCCAAAATAAATCTATGGAATTTTTTAACTTGCCTTTCTAGGAGACTGCTATCCCTGGACTATTTGCAAAGTAAAGTACTCTGTGAACACTCATATGATGCTCTGTCATCTTTGGGAGGAGAGCCAATATTATAAAATATTGCCAGGGGAGGGGGGTGGGGAATGGATCACAGCCAAATAACCTGGGCATTTAACCAACCTGTGAGTTTGGCATGCTTAATGTCTGCATCCTTTTAGCAAAGATTTGCCTTTAATTGCCACTTTTTGCCTAACCAATATTTGAGTGTTTCCTTTTGCTTCTGGAAACACCAGCCCCAAAATATTAAGCTCAAAGTGTGGTGCTGTCAGGTCAGGAAGAGTACTAAAGAGTAGCTTGGAAGGAGTACCAAGAATCCTCATTATTACTATATCCACCCCTGCCCTCCCCTCCACATTACCACTGTCCTTTTAAAAATATGGACAGTTGATGTTTTCTCAGACTTATATGAAGTGCTGTGTAAACTGGGCTCCAGGGTGAGGTTCCCATACCTACACCCTTCTAACCAGATTGCAGCCCCCAGACCTCTCCCACTGAGGTGTTCTGGGACTTCTAAATTTCAAGTTGATATCAGCTAGGAGAGGTTTGAAAGCACTTACATCTTTTTCTTTACCCTTGCCTTAGAATTCAAAGACAAAAAAAGATTGTAAATATCGTCTGAAGGACAGATGTAAACTAGTTGCCTCCAGACCCAGAGAACTGGTTTGATTTCTCCAGGAGGTGGTTGCTGCCAACCTCTTCAAGTTTCCTGAGTCAAAGAAACAGAATTTAGAAACTATAAGTGTTGTCTACGACAAATGTGGCAGTTTTGATCAGTAAAGTATGAATAAGTCAGAAATTCAAGGTTTAAATTCCCTTTGAAATACATATACACCTAGAGGTTAAAGAGAGAAAGCCTTTGGCAGAATATATCCACGAAGTTGCCAGCCATATAATGCTTGAAAAATAGCCAGAAAGAGTTTGCCAGAACCAAAAGCAGCCAGATTTGCTCATCTCCACATTAAAGGAACATTAAGGTCTTTATCTATTGACCTGAACTACTGAGGAAAAGGGAATTTTAGGATTGAGACTAATGTGTCTTTGAAAAATATCACCTCCTACTGCCTAATTATTTCTGAGATCTCTGTGCTGTATTGCATATCTAACGCCTGATATTCAATAGTACACAAGTGTCGAGTTTGCAAGTAAGTAAAGGATGTTATAAAGAGGGTAGGGACCAGTTCATCTCATTAGGTTGAACAAGCATAAGGACAAGTAATGGCCTCTGACTGCAGTAGGGAAAAAGGAACTGAAATGTTAGAAAAGATGGCATTATGTAACAAACAAGGCCACAGCTGCATCCTCAGGATATAAAGTGACTTTCCCAAGAGCCCCAGGTAGAAAGTATAGAGCGGACAGACTCCTGAAGTTCTAAGAAAAAAAACGATGTCTTCAAATAATAGTGACAATTATTTTTTATTTGTTGTTATTGCTAATATATATTAGATACCTAGCATGCACTTGAAATTGGGTTATGTTCTGGGCTGCTGCACCCAGTGCATATGCTATTTATAAGCTTAACAACCCTTCAGCACAAGTATTTAGTTGGTGTAACTTCTTTTATAAAATTCCCAATCAGAATTTAGAGGCCGTGTTGTCATCCATCTGAATCTTAGGTTAATATGGAAAGGGATCTCCAAACAGTCAGAATGACTTATACTTAGAGGTTCTTGCAGATTTCCAACCACTCAAATATACTATCTTGCCCAGTATGACCCAAGGTGATTATTTGAAGCGTATCACAGAATTGATTTAACAACTGTGAGGTATAGGTGGCCCAGTCTGTGCTCTCTTTGCAATCCCAAGGACTGTAGCTGGCCAGGCTCCTCTGTCCATGGGATTTTCCAGGCAAGAATACTGGAGTGGGTTGCCATTCCCTTCTCCAAGTGATCTTCCCAACCCAGGGATCGAACCCACGTCCCCTGCATTGCAGGCAGATTCTTTACTAACTCAGCCACTAGGGAAGCCTCTCAAATTTGCTAAGAAGATGCAAATATTACTTTTTATTCTTTAGAATTAATGGACCAACTAACAACCAACTGGCCAATTCTATACTGATTATGGTATGTGAAATAGTATTTATTGAGAGTTTAAGGATTTCCCTGGTGGTTCAGACAGTGAAGAATCTGCCTGCAATGCAGGAGACCCAGATTTGATCCCTGGGTCAGGAAGATCCCCTAGGAAAGAGAATGGCTACCCACTCCAATATTCTTGCCTGGAGAATTCCATGGACAGAGGAGCCTGGTAGGCTACAGTCCATGGGGTCTCAGAGAGTCAGACATGACTGAACGACAAACACTTTGTATAACAGATACTATTCTAATAGCTTTATAGATAGTAATGCAGTTAATCTTTACAATAACCTTACAATATAGCTTTATTCAGGAGTGGCTCATATTTGAGATAGCATGAGAACTGACGAACTGCTGTAACAAGCATCCCCTAAATCTTAGTGGCTTGGCACAGAGGTTTATTTTGTGCTTATATCACAGGCAGCTGAATGGTTGGCAGAGAGCCGTGATTTGAGGAGGCAACGACAGCTATGGGGTCCTCACAATCCTCTGTGGGATCTTTTGTAATTGGTCAGCAGACAGTGAGAGGGCAGAAAGAACATGGAAAATCTTGTGGGAGGTTTTCAGATCTTCCTAGTAGTGGCATAACTGCTTGTGGCCACATTATAATGTTTAGAACTAGTCACTGCATTTCCCACACAGATGCAAGGGGAAAATGGGAAATGTGATTTTCCTTTGTTCCCAGCAAGGAAAAGAAAAAGTGTGTGTAGTAGACATTGCAACAGTGTTTCTGCCCCACATAGGCACTATGATAATCCCTGCTTTATAGCTGAGGGGATGAAGGCTCAAAGGTTTAACACACAATATCACACAGTAAGTCAGTAGGATAGGGGTTCAAAAACAAGTAGTTTTATTCCTAAGTCCATGCTTGTAACCACAACTCTACTGCCCCTCAGCTACCACAGGGTGAGAAACATTATTCTCAAGACATCACTATTTTGTTTGATAGTTTCACCCCAGGGCTAGCCCCAGATTATTATTTAAATATTTTTATGATTGAATAAGTGTGCCATTTACAGAGTCCCATTCACAGGTCATATTATAAGCCAGTTATTTAAACAAAACAAGATTCCAAACTCTGTAGGAAAACTGAATATCAGCCTTTCACCCTACCACCCATATTCTTTTCCAATCTTAGACCCACCCACCCACTTACTCCCTACTATTGCTACCACAACCAAAAGAGAAAAAAAGAAAAAAAAGTCCTGATAAAGCTTCCACAGTATTCAAGAAGGTCAAGGGGAGTTTAGTGAGTTAATATCTGCCTGCTCCTGAAATTATCCAGACATTTGGCTCTCGTCCTATAATGGATGGTTAAAAATATCAGACCGTGAACTCTGAAAGAGTTTGGTCCAACCTACAGGCTGTGCTTCACAGCAGGCTGCTACATGACTTTCCTTCCCCACCGCTGCTGTTTCTCATGCAATCACACCTGAAACAGTATCGCTGGGGCCCCTGCAGCGCTTCTCCCTGAAGTCTTGGAGACACCATCAGCTGGCCTGGTCAGACCCTTGGAGAGCTTTAGAAACCTGCCTGTCATCCATGCACATGTCAGCACACCACCTGTTCTGGCAGGAAACCAATTTTCTATTTCTTCCTCCTTTGGCAAGTGTGCCTGTTTCTGGCATCTGTGCCCACTTACCCAGCTTCACACACTGAGACAAAGAAGTCATTTCATTTGTCAAGCCATCTTTCCCGCTTCTTAAAGAAAGTTCTTGAGTTCTCTCTCCACAGTCCTGTGGGCTCTGTCGTCCTCCTCTGCTTTATGTATTTTAAACTATTCTTGTTTTCTTGTGTAATATTCTTCCTCTGTTTTTCCCTTCTAGTTCTCTTGTTTTCATTTGGAGTCTTCATCTCATCTGTTTTTACCACCTTTGATTACAAAAGAACGCCTCTTAAGTCATCTAAGAACAACTATAGATCTTAATGGTTTTCATTGCTATTCTGGACATTTTGTCATTCATTTTTAGGCAGGTGTGATGATGACTTGCTATTTTCTCCTTCCCATAGTATACACTAAGATATAGCCAGTCTGAATGAGAAAGCAAGACAATATTAAAATGTGGCCTCACACTACTGAGCTGTACTTTAAGAAATGCTGCTTTCTGAATTTTTAAAAGAACATTAAACTTTCTGTTTTATTTCCAAATTTCTGCCACCTCTGTTGTTTGAAACATGATTTCTTTGGAGTGTGAAAAGAAATGGGTTCCAAGGAGGTTGCCTCATTGTCGTGTAGGCAGGTCAGATGGATTTTCTTCTTCCTACAGATTCATCCTGTGATCTTGAGAAAGTGGAGCTGCAGGACAAAAGTGTATTTAAAGAAAGATATTATGGGACCGGAAGCTTAGAGAATTTAACTTTACTTCTGTGACTCAGATGGCCTCCCATTTTAAGAAAGTCATCTGAACGCTGTGTACTTTGCTTTTGCCTTTTTATAAAAAGGAAGCCAATAAAAATATAGCACCCAAAATATAGACCCTTAACAAACTCCCAATAAATGGCTCATTAAAATCATCTTCAAAGTGATGTGGGTGAAAAATTAATGAACTCACCAGCAAGTCTGTTTCCCAGGAATTGGAATTCTGTGAACACCCGATGCCTTCCTCTTCCTACCTCCTCCTGCCAAACTGTGAGCCAGGCCTTCTCGTCCAATGAGCAGTATTTGGATTTGCCTGATATGTTTCAAGGGGCATGAAAACTGAAGTGAAAAATATGGAAATCAGGGTGTGATGAGATTTATGGAGTGTGCTCTTGGACATGATGTGGATTTCCATGTCATCACCCCCTGTTCTCTCTCTGACACAGCATCACAAGTCAGTCATCCTGCCAGCTGTCAAGGCAGAGCCCCTGGGCTCCGATATTGGCTCCACTGCTGATTAGCTCTGAGATTTTCAATAATATCAGTAAGTCCTATAAGCTTTAGTGTCCTCATAAGTAAAGACCTCCTTGGGAGCTGTGAGGATGAAAGGAAGGGAGGAACAGCAACATTTAACACTGTGCCTGGCATATCGTTGATGGGCCACAGTTAGTTCTCCCGTAAGCTCAGTAGAGCTTTAAATATTAAACTAGTCTTTCTTCCTCTTCCCTTCAAACATTAATCCCTGGCAACTCCTGTTTCTGTAAATTCCTTGGACCTTTACAGTTGATTGCCACAGGAAAAGAGAGGGTGGGCACATACTCAAACGCCTCAGAAGTTAGCATTTAGCTCTGAGTTGAAAAGCTGACGTTCTGAGTCTATAGTGTGACGATAACCTTAAAAGCCAAGCCTTTGAAAAAGAAAAGACTCTTCTAATTGTAAAGCTTTCCTTTATTTAACAAGAGTCAAGATGGCTAGATTTGGATTCCAGAGCTTTACTTATGAGCCCTAGAAAAAGAAAGAAGGAAGATGTGATGTAAGAAAAAATTTCACCTGACTGAAAGGGAAATTAAGAAATCCCTGAAGGTTCCAGAGAGAGGAGTTCAAGGAGAGAGAGAGAAAGAGAGGCAAGGTAGCAGAATTGAGGAATGTGACTTCACCTTCAGGATGAAAATTCTGGGTGGAAGAAGGTTTGAGAAACCCTCAGAGTAGGTTGAAGTAGCCCAAACATCTCAAGATATCAAGGTAAGCAGAGGGACTACAAAAGCCCCTCAGTGAACTCCCTGTTCTCAGCCTAGCACTGGACCACCCGAGTGGGAATTCAGAAAGGCCCAAACTATCCTACATGGCCAGGATGGAACTCCAGAATCCTCATGCATTTCAATAAAAGAATCAAGAAGTGCTGGACACCACTGACCTCGAGAAGGACAAAGCAAAGTCCAAGAGGTGAGGTGGGGAGGTTGTTTCATGATGCTGAGTCCTCAGGTCAGGAGACTATGGCTGAAACCACAGACTTCTACCTCAAGGGCTAGGTGCACATGAGACAAGCTACACCACACTAGAGACACACACAGGTAGCAGAAACAAGGCCCAGATGGTCGCCTGGTGTCAGAGACCTGGAGCATTCAAGGGACAGCAGAGACCATGACCTGGAAGTGATGACACTAACTTTGCCTACCCGTGGAAACAAAGCACTCTTGGAAAAGATAAGATCTGAGAGACAAGATAAAGACTCTCTATTTGCTTTTGCAAATTTGAATATAATTTATAAGTTTCTGGCCCTTTAGCCTCATATTGAAGCTGGCTTTTCAATTTGCTCATGTGTCAGGAGAGAGGTATTTGGCATAGGATGTCTAACTGTATCTCAGACCTGTGGTGAAAAAGAGAAGACCCTTTTGAAAAATAAATTCTGAAGCTCTGCAGAATAAAGATGGTAGACTGCCACAATTATGCATTATTTTTTCATATGAGAGTGGTTCACCTAAGGGCATCCACCAAAACGCACACACCTGTAGACATGCCACGTCAGCCACTTAGCCATCTGAGTAGTCCTAAACAGTTTATGAGTCCTAATCAGATGTACCTCGCTACTTACTGCCTGAAGCAGTCCCTGTTTGGGGCTGAAGTAATCCAACTAAAAATATACCTACCAATCAACACCTCCCTGTTGTTCCTAACTGTGTGGAGGCTAAGGGCAGAAAAAGTCTCCAAATAGACTTCAAAGAGCCCACAGCTCTTCAGGACACTAATTCACACCAGTATTGTGGAAAGCAGAATAGATGTGTAGCATAGTTACCAATAATGTCAACAAACTCAAGGTGTTAGCGTGTGAAATGAGGTTGTTATGTTGATGACAGTCATTATATCAACTGTTTTTCCTTACAATCATAGGGTACTTTTAGATCACGGACACTAAAATTACCAACCAGTCATTTAGAGCTCAAATTTACAGCAGCCATTCAAAATAAATTGGTTCATTTCAATTCAGTGGCATTAGGCAATAGAAAGAATGTGAAGTTCTCAAACTGGTTTGTACCAACTCAAGCTTGATGAAGTTCTGGACAAATGGTTCTTTCAGACATTGCTCAACTAGGACATCATTTCTGCTGTTGTCAGAATGGAAATCCCAAAAGCACATATTTTAGAGTCCACAGAGAATCTGCATAATGTATTTCAATAAATCATAAAGCTTCCCTATTGGAAAATTCTTTATTTTGTAACCCAAGTCTTCCAGCATCATGAGGAGTCACTATGTCCTTGAATGGCCATCAGTCTTAACACCAAGTCTCCATCTTGGATACAGCAGTCCTGTCTCTTCCTCAAGTATTTCTAAACATTCCTGGATGACTTACATTCCTGGTGGTTGCTTATTGTCTTAGTTAGGAATTGGGAATGTCTGCCTGTAGCCAGAACTTAGCTGCTGCGGTTTAACCCGACAGAAGGAGGGGTGTTTTCTCACACTTCAAGTCTGAAATTGAGCAGTCCAGGGGTCTGTGAGGTCTTCAGTGTTCCAAGTCCTGTCAATATTTCTCTCCTGTCTATCTTTAACACAAGGCTTTTGCCTCATTCTTGTTGCTTCATGGTCATGAGATGGCTGCCCCTTTTCCAAGTTCAGGTCTTTGCTCTTAAGCAGAAAGAAGAAACGACAAAGAATTAAGGGTTAATTAACAATTAACACTTGAAGCAGGAAAGCAAAAGATTCCCCGAAATCCCCCCATAGACTGTTAGTTACGTCTCAGTGGCCTGACACGAATAACAGTGCTTTCCCTCAAGTCTGGGAAAGCAAGGGTTCCGGTGAGGTGCGCGCCCACCTGAAGAAACAAAATATGAATGTGGTTGGTAAGGAAAAGGGGAGCTTGGCAGCTGGATCCCCCAGCAGGGTCTGCCAGCACCCCCACCCCTCACCCCAAGCCCCTGCTCCTGGCTTCTCCTCACAGGCCGGGTCTGGTCGTCACCTCACTGCGGGCCAGAAGAACTCGCACAAGATACGAGTCCTTGGTGGTGGCCGTGTCTCCTCATGGGGGCGTGGCCTGCTGGGCCTTACTTCCTGTTCCTCCAGCCTGACGTCATATTGCTGAGACCACTTTAGTTCCTTATTCATTCAATTTAACAAATGGTCTTAAATAACTTCTGTGTGTCACAGATTGTTCTAGATATGGGAGAACGGGAGACACCAAGATCTCAAGGCCCCACCCTTCTCAGATCTTATGTTTTAATGGGAGAAACTGGGTTTCCACCCCGAGTTGTCCCCTTGGCTGAGCGCCTCCATGCAGGACCCAACTGTACCACTGTTTGTTCCCCTGGTGACGCTGATCTTTCCTGGAGGATGAAGGCTTCTCTCTCTCTCTCTCTCTCTCTCTCTCTCTCTGTCTACCAGAAGAAGAAGTCAGGGGGGAAAAAAAAGCACACTACAACCATTGTTTTTTTCCCCCCAAATGAACCCACCTACCTGTTTCAAGTCTTTATGTTGTTCAACAGGATATTTACCATCTCAGTCTGAAGCACCTGCCTCTAGGTCACTCTGTTTGTTCAGAGATTTCTCAGAAAGTACATTTTCACTTTTTTCCGTGCATGAGAGACTGCTTTAAACACCAGTTCCAGTTTGCACCTTTACAGCCACCAGGAGTTCAGGAAATGTGGGATATTACTGAACTTACACCTCATGGAGATTCCTCACAGAGTGGTTCCTGCCCATTGACAGTTCATGGCTTTATTTCCTGGGGCACATTTCCACCAACATTCTGTGTGTTCTGACACTCCTTCATAAAATTCAAATTCAGAATTTACTTAAGTCTAGTTGCTGTGTTGCTTTGAACCTATTCTTTAAGGGGATGGTAAAATCTAAGTCCTGACTTTTCCTGCTGACTCAGTATCCCATGTATAAAGGGAGATGACAGTGTCAGAGCGGTCACATGCAAAGGTGTTTAAAGAGAAAGTGAGTCCTTGAGAAGGTTTGACGGTTCTGTGTGTAGGCAATCAAGGGTAATGTGGTTGAATTTATAAATTTCTCAACTTCCTAATATATACTCCTAACCAAACTGCCTCATCTCCAGTACCCATGCTGTTTCACGTTCTCTGTCCCAACTAAGCATGGGATTTCCTTCTCTAGCTTCAAAACCTTCCCTCAAGTGCTTTTCCCTGCTCTCTGCCAAGCACATCCTTCAAACCATCACTCATGATATTCCTCCTCCTTAAACTTGGCACATATGTTCCACCCTTCCTGTCCTCATCCTGCTCCATCTGACTCTCCCTTGACTCTAGCATGTAGCCATGTCCAACTATCCATCACCTGGCCCCTTTACTGCTAGCTGTTCTGACTCATCATGAAAGGATACAACTCACAAAAGGGGCATCAGGGTCTTCTGCATCCTTGGGAAATCCTCATTATATATTGTGTAACTCCTTGCCCAGAATAGATTATCTGTAAATGAGGCCACTACAAGTTTAAATTGCAAATTTTCTCTTCAGCGGGCTAGATGTTCTAAGCAATTTACGTTGGAGACTGCAGAGCAGTGGGTGTGTAACTGGTTCCAACCTTGTCTGGGTGGTGACGCAATCGTGGGGAGGCCATCTGCGTTTTCTCCATCTGCTGAGTCTTCTCTGCACCTAAACAAGTACAAGAAACCAACACGAGCCTTGCCTCTCTGAGCAGGCTTCTCCGCCTGGACCACTCCTCTTTGGGAGTCTGCTGACTGAGGCTTCAGAGCTGTAGGTGGATAGACGGGCCACAGTTCCATGCATGTGCCAATAAAGATTTGCAGAACTTTTGATCCTCCGTTCCCTTATCAATAAAATGGAATGATTATGTATTCCTCATAAGTTTAACATGAGGATTATGTGAGAACATGTGCAGTGGAACCCTTTGTAAATTGCAGATGCTTAGCACCCGTTAATTCTCCGCCCCTACCCATCACATTTGCCTGCTGGGATATTCATTATTCTTTGGCATGAAGTCTCATTTCCCTTTCATTACTGTAAACCCCTCCAGGACAAAAGTCACATCTTATTTGTTTTTACACAGGGAAGAGTAGGGCTTCCTAGGTGGCATAGCTGGTAAAGAATCTGCCTGCCAATAAAGGAGACACAAGAGATGCAGGTTTGATCCCTGGGTAGGAAGATTTGGAGGAGGAAATGGCAACCCACTCCAGTATTCTTGCCTAGAAAATTCCATGGACAGAGGAGCCTGGTGAGCTGCAGTCCATGGGGTTGCAAACAATCAGACATGACTGAGCATGCAACAACAGCAGCAACAACAATAACAAGGGTGATAGAAGGAACATAAAGCCATCTTGGACATGGACCTGCCATTTGTCATCTATGTGACTCTGGGCTAGTTCATTTGTCAGTAAAACAGGGGGTTTGGTTTAGACAATTGTTAAGATCTGTGTGTCTGATCTAAATCCCCTAAAGAACTTAGTAAATGGGCATTTTGAAAGTGTGATGCCCAAGAATATTTTTCCCCTAAAACTTTTTACTAAATAAATAGGAGAATGTCCAATATCTTTATGGCACTGTGGTCATACTGGGTGTTCTTTCCTAATGGGCTCATTCAAGCCCAACAGACTAGAGAGCTTGATTGTACTTCAGCTTCTTAGGCCCAGAGAGAAGTCATCCCTTAGAACTAAAGCCCTACCCCAGGCCAAATTCTAAGAACCAGGAAAGCACATCACAAGAATAGACACACTCGCTGACATCCCATCCCTTCAACTGCCCAGCAGTTGGGGCAGTTGGCATACTGGTGGGAATGATAGATTGAAAGAGAGAGGAGTCTGGATTCAGGCTCTGCTATTTCCCTTCCATTTTATTCCAGGAGCTAATGCTGGAAACTAAGGTACACGACTGGTTAGAAAATATTTGATACCTTCCCCACCCACTGATAGTATAATGAAAGTCAGTATTGATGCTGAAAATTGCTTTGAGATTATCAGGTAGAAAATGCTATTTCGGTCAGATTCAAAAATTACCAATTCTATGACTACATCTTTATACAAGGAGAAATGTTTCCCCCTGTGTCATGTCATTTATTTAAAATTATACACAACCTGACAAATTTGCTATATGGCCAATCAATTTTGATGATACTTTTGAGCCTATATTAAACAAAGCTGTAATGAAGATCCCTGTTCTTTGCTTGTTCTTGGTACCATCACAAGAATATCTACCATATTTACTTCTAATAAGCTTGTCTGGATCTTCCCTTAAGAATACCAAGACCCTGGATCACCTCAATGCAATGTCATTTCTGTCTCTAAAATCAGGAACCTCAAACAATGCAAGTTTCTATAATTAATTAAAATTGGCCAAAGATCAAACAAGTGGGAGGAAGGGATTGGAAATTAGTCACCAAAGGGAAATGAATTGTCCAGCTCAAAAGATAAGTTAGCTTATCTGTGGCCCTAACCTCCATTTCAGTAGAGTCCTCATTTGGAAATCTGGACTGGAAGGCAGTAAGGTAAAGAGGTATAACTTATTCTAAAATATGAGCTCCTGGCAATTTTCACAAATTCTTGAGTTTAAGAATTTGCCGAAGGACTTGGAAACATATGCTATGAAGTCTGCCAACTCAAATGCACCTAGGCGTCACTAATATATCCTGCTTCATCAGTTTAGAATATGAAATAACCTCACACTTCTTTGAAAGTTCAGTTTATAATAACTTTAATCCCCTGTTCTCACCAAGAAGTCTATACTTTCTTTCCTGGCCATTACTCATGAGGAGACTAAGAACCCAAGTCCACAAAGGACAAGCACTCATAGAAGAAGATGACAAGTCTCTTCTTCAGCTTTGTCTCTGCTGACAACCATCTGGGGTCGGGGAGGTTGGCAGGGCAGAGTGTTTCTCCCTGGAGTGCCATGTTCCACTCAGCTATGAGGCTCCATGCCATAGCATATGGGGTCCTGGCAAGATGAGTCTTTGTGATCAGTTTTCTCTCTCACATCCTCAGTTATTTTCCACTGGGCATGGCCATTGTATGAAGACTACTGAATCAGGAAAGAGTGGCATCAGTGCCACACCAGCTCCCCTCTTGGACAATCTCGACCCTGTTCTTGAGCTGAAGGCACTCAAATGTACCTGATGGTGAGTTTTCCTTTGAGCTCAATGACTTTTCTTGCTAAGTTAGTTCAATACAAAACATTTCTCTATTTCAGAGATATTCTTTAGAAGTTTTTAAAGAAATTTTTAAACTTGGAGTATCTAAAATAAGAACTTTGAGTCTTGTATCTCTTCAACCACTGCAGAATCCCCTGAATCTCATTATGAATACTGGATTGGTACTTCCAGGGGTGCACTGTATAATGCCGTTGCCAATAGCAGCCAAGCACTAAGACTTTGTCAAGTCAGGGAATACCCTGTTACAACCCTTTCATGAGAATGTTGGGTGAGCATTAGCCTTGCTTCAATTGAACCCTTCATACAGCTTAGCACAGAGCAAAATTGTCTACATCAAAGGGACTTGATAGCTAGATAGTTAGTATCTAGCTAGATAACTTGATAACTAGAATCAGAAACAGGGAATTTTAAATGGCCTTTTTCAAATACTAATAATAAAATAATAATTTTAAGTCCTACATATTGGGTGACAAAGACGAACTAATAATTTGTGAGAATTGACTGTAGGCTGAGTACTTTCATACCTATCATTTTTATTAATAGTGAAAAGGAAAAAGTAGGTAAGGAAGAGCCCTGACCCCCCAGATACTATGCAGCTATTCTGCTAGTCCTGAAATACTTTGTCTCATTATTAGAAAGCTAAGACTGGGAGAAGTTAAGGGGCGTGCCCATGGTCACGTAGCCATTACATGGCAGATCTGGGATTCAGAGTCAAGATCTCATGACTCCAACATCTGTGTCTTAAGCACTGTATCCTAAGGCCTCTCTGGTTTAGCAGTGAGGGAAGTTGTTATCTCATCAACTAGGCAGAAATGTAGAAAACACAAGGCATGGAGTCCACCTGAAACCCTATCTCCTCTCTCCTCATATCTCTGTTTGATGCCAGGTGTGCTTTGGTGATTAATGCTTTTGAGGCTCTGGGTGTGTCCAGATGATCTGCTATCTACAGCACACAAATGGGAAATTTCAAGATGGTGTTCTTTAACAGGCTTGCCACCAAATGCTGTCAGAAAACTAAAATTGTCCAGGCTATTTTGAGATCAAACTCAAAGTTTTATCCAGCTTCTCCCCAAAGTAAATTGACATTCATGAATCCCAGAGCTGTTCTCTGCCTCACATTTTAGCTGGGAGCCCTATAGCTTGAGTTCTGTTCAAATTCACGTCCTTGTGTTGACCTTAATCCTTCTGAAAAGCCCAGTGGAATCACAAGATATCAGGTCACTTTGGAGGCCTGCCTTCATTTGCTTCAAAATAAAGACAAGAGTTGACTCAAAACATGAATGCAATACCAGGAATAAAATTAGAATTGCCCGTTTTATGTTTACATACCTCATAGGCTGACAGTGGGTGTAGCTTGTTTACTTTTAAGTATAAATTATCAAGTTTTCCCACCTTGAGATAGAAACCTGACCTGTGAGACAGAATTTTCTCTTCTCTCCTCCTTTTCTGACAAGTAGGAATGGTTTGGTGAAATGTGTGTTGGTTTTCATTCCAGGTGAGAAAGTAGAAGTAAGGTTGTAAATTCTGAGTAATGCATCTAAAATGATCTGAGACTAGATTGGATGGGAAACAAATATAAATAGTAACAAGGACCGGAAATGTCATCCCCCCACCAACCCCGTTATTGGTGATGGATGCTTGGCCCTGGGTCCTGAAGTCCTCATGATCACTGTAGGACCCAGGAAGTGATGCAGGGCGACACACACAAAGAATCTTTTCCTGGAAATGGGTTTGGAGGACAGCTTATTATACACAGTAAACCCTTGTGTATGTGTTTGAAAATAAACTCAGACAGTGCATAAGGTCACAGTTATGTGTTGAAAGGCAAAAATCCACCATCTGTCACCTATCTACACGCCCTGTCCAAAGCATTTGCCTGAGCCTGGAATCCCATCCCAGGACTTCAAACTAAGTATCAGACACTTCTTTATCTAGAGTCCAGTGACTTAGGGATAGATTCCCATGGAATTTAAACTTCTTTTAAAAAGCACATAACTTTGGGGGTCTTTTTAAGAAAGGTGGCCATGTTGTAGAGAAGGTTATACGATCTCTTATCTGTCAGCACGTTGCTAGTTACCCAGAGGCTACAGTGGAGGGCTACTGTGAGTCAGCTTTCATATATTTTCCTCCATTTATTGTTCCTTATATTATCCAGTTACAGCATGTTTGTTGGCCCCAAACTGAATGAATGAAAAATATGACAAATTCTCAAGCTTTGTCCCTCCAGACAGAAAAACAGAAATTTTTATCATTGCTTTTGATTTTGTACTACAGTTCTTGTTAAGCAAATAATATTTCTGGAACAGAAAATGGTGTATATGGGTCAGGATGTTATGTCTTTTCTTCCCCCATAATGTATATCTCAGTTGAATTGTTTCCTTCCTGTCTTCTTTTCCCATGTGGCAAAGCTGTAGTTCTGTAGTTGACTGTATAATTTCAAGAGGATAATTTTCCATCAACTTGAAGCACTTGGGAGGACTCAGGGAAAGTCTTTTGGCACCTACTTAGGGAGAATTATTATGCTGGTGGCAGTAACATTTTGGAAATAAGAAGTGTCTTTAGTCTCATGATTACATAAATTTCTACTTGGCAAACAAGGACTTTTCTGGCATTGTGGGCCTAGAATTTAAGACATCCTCTCTCTCTCTTTTTTTTTTTACGTAAATTCCTTTCCTGTGACTCTACATTGTTGGTGAAGACATAACCCAGGGGGATACTGGCTGTAATATTGGTGCTCAAGTCTAAGGACAAGGGTCCAGGGGACTTAAATATTTTAAACTATTTTAGCAGGCGCTAGGACGGGGAGGAGGGGGTCACAGCTTCTCATTAGGTCAGCTCATGTACAGCTACCAGAGAGAGTACTGGGACACACGGGGGAAGCACGGCTCCTGCATTTTCATAATAGGTTCCCTGAAATAGGAACATTTCAGGTAGTAAATGAGTCCCAATGGCAGCTTAATGCTATAAAAAGAGTTACAACTTTTCCCCTAAGTATAGGTTCCCAACCTGTGTACTGTGGGCTCTTGGCAGGCTGCAGTTTTGCAAAGGGTGAGAAATTGGGTAGAAAATAGCCTTTGTGATATGTCTCATACAGTTGTGTCCTCAGACATCTAACCTAGTGGTTAAGGCCCTGGAGCCTGATAGGTTCAAATGCTGGCTATCGTGTGGCTTCCTAGTGGTGTGGACGTTATTTCACTTCTGAATGCTTTTATTTCCTCATTTCTGCAAAATGTGAACTAGTTCACTCACATAGTTAGGAGCCAACACATTTTAACTATTGTTACTGCTTGACAGACATATTAGTGGCTGCCATTATGGTAAATGAAAAAGATACTTGTTTGAATGTGATTTCGTTGCTACTCTCTGCAAATATATGAGGTTTCAGTGGATAGAAATCAAATGTAGGATTACTATCATATAGGAGATCCTCATTCTCAGAAAGGGATGGAAGGAATAAAGAGGTGGGGCTGAGTTATCTCAAAATAGAGAAGAAAATATATGTGGAAGTCAAGGCCAGTGTCTCCCATTAAACACAGTAGATACAGAACCTAGGACTCAATTTTAGGGGCTCATAAAAATGTTCTTTTAAAATTAGAAAAAATGTCTTAATATATAATATTAACATAATTAACACATAATTTTGCACATTATTTTAAGACTTTTATAGAGGAAGAGCCCAATGAAGACAAAGTATTCGGGGCCACAGGTATCATAATGCAGCCCTGACTAGCAAGTGCCTCGTTACATTTGCTCATGTACTTCTCTGTGTCCCTGACAGAATGAAGAGGTCTTTGAGCAGAGGTTGCATCTTCTTTGTGTACACACAAAACCCTGTCATGGTGCCTGACACATAATAGTTATTCTTGCTTAGTTGCTAAGTCATATCTGACTCTTTTTGCAATCCCATGGACAATAGCTCACCAGGTTCCTTAGTCCACGGGATTTTCCAGGCAAGAATACTGAGTGGGTTGCCATTTCCTTCTCCAGGAAATATTCCCAACTCAAGGATTGAACCTGCTTCTCCTGCATTGGCAGTCAGATTCTATACCACTGATCCACTTGGAAAGCCCTGACATATAATAGGCAGCCAATAAATATTTGATGAATGAAGGAAATGATTAGCATTTTGGGTCACATGCAATGTATGATGCTCTGAAAATATTGTTGCTAAGTCTCTAAGTGAATCAATGTAAGGGCCACCTAGAAGTGCATTTGAAAGTGGTATTATATACAGCCTGATAACCATGATAAATTTCTATATGGAGAATTTTAAACAGATGCAAACAGCAAGAATACTATAATTTCCTCCATGTACCTACTACTCAGCTTCCATCTTGGCTGATTCTGCTTCATCTCTGTGATTCACCCCTCCTTCATTATTTTGAAAAAAATCTCAGACACCAGAGATTAACGCAATTTTGGTCAGCTGGATTGCTTGATTTATTTAATTAACTCTAAGCTATAAAACAAGGTGGGTGCAGAGTGTAATGCATTGAGATCCCCTCTTTTAACCCACTTTCTGCCCTGTGGAGCAGGTCATGTAAGCTCTCTGGGTCTCAGTTTTCACATCTGTAAAAACAAGCAGGATGGACTCAAAGATGTCTAGGGTTCATTTCAGGGATAATATTTTGTGATTTTCAGTGACTTGAACAGACCATAAATGGCACGGATATGGGGACTTAAAGACCAGAACATTTGATCTCTGATTCCCCAGATGGATGTTCTGTTTCTACACATGCCGTAACCTAGGTCTTGAGCTCTCATGTATTTCCATATTTTATTGTGACTTGCATAATTTAAAAGGAAACGAAGTTTGCAAAATCTTCTCCACAAGTCCCCATGTTACATGGAGCAAAACTTTTCTTAAATAAGAGTTCTCTAAATGGGAACAGCCATTAAATCAACCTGAGATTCTAGGTATTCTCTAACACAGGTCATAGGTAGAAACTGTCTCTCTAGTTTGGAGAACTTGAAACACACACACACATTTTTAGTTGAAGGAAGCATCATTTTTCAGTCAGTGCAGAACATGGCTCTTCTATCTAGAGAGGAACAGGTGACAAGGCATTAGGTGTTGATGCCAAGTCCCTTCCTCGGTACCTAAGGGAAAATGATGCTGAGATGGGAGGACAGATTCTACCCTCCTTAGCCTCAGTGACAGTCATGGGGTAGTCATGGGAGGAATCTGTAACTGGAATCAGGATTAACATATCAGAGAAAGTGAAAAGAAAGCCTAGAGTCAAACCCAAATATAATTTGTTCTTAACATGTGATGAAGGTCAAGTCAATGGGGAAAAACACATAATTTAATAAATAGTGCAGGAAACACTGTTCATTTCAAAAGTGTCAAGATGAACCTTTAACTCACATTATATACTTAAATATATTCCAGATGGACTAAAAAATTAAATAGAAAAGTAAAAGTTACAAACTAAGTAGGAAAAACTGTATATGATTTTGGATTAAGGAGCCTTTTCCAAGACAGAAACTATGAAGAAATAGGTGGATAAATTTGAAAACCTAACAATTTTCTGTTTCTGTACATCCTAAAAATATAAAAGTTAAAGGCATAGGAGAAACTGGAAAACATATTTTCAAAATATGATAAAGAATCAGTATCTCCCTGATAGCAACAATTCTTATTAGTCAATTCAGAAGAGATACTTCCTCAAAAGAGAAAAAAAAAAAAAAAAATTGGCGTGGGCAATTGGTAAGAAAAAAGTACAAAAGAGCCTTAGGGATACTTAAAGTAGAATAAATTAAAACAACAAGACACTATTTTGCCCATAAAATCAAAGACTGATAATAGTCTTAGTAATGGTGTGCCAAAGTTAAAACTCCAAGATTAGATTTTGTTGTTGTTGTTCAGTCACTCAGTTGTGTCTGACTCTTTGAGACCCCATGGACTGCAGCATACCAGGCCTCCCTGTCCTTCAGTGTCTCCTGGAGTTTGCTCAAACTCATGTCCATTGAGTTGGTGATGTCATCCAACCTTCTTGTCCTCTGTCGTCCCCTTCTCCTCCTGCCTTCAATCTTTCCCAGCATTAGTGTCTTTTCCAGTGGGTCAGCTCTTTGCATCAGGTGGCCAAAGTATTGGAATTTCAGCTTCAGCATCAGTCCTTCCAATGACTATTCAGGACTGGTTTCCTTTAGGATGGACTGGCTGGATCTCCTTGCAGTTCAAGGTCCTCTCAGGAGTCTTCTCCAACACCACAGCTCAAAGCATCAATTCTTTGGCACTCAACTTTCTCTATAGTCCAACTCTCATATCCATACATGACTACTGGAAAAAACATAGCTTTGACTACATGAACATTTGTTGGCAAAGTGATGTCTCTGCTTTTTAATATGCTGGCTAAGTTTGTCATAGATTTTCTTCCAAGGAGCAAGCGTCTTTGAATTTTATGGCTTCAGTCACCATCTACAGTCACCATTTTGGAGCCCAAGAAAATAAAGTCTCTCACTGTTTCCATTGTTTCCCCATCTATTTGCCATGAAGCGATGGGACTGGATGCCATGTATAAAATCTTAGGAAAGCTTTCTTAGCCTCAACTTGCTCATCTTTAAAATGGAGCACATAATAGTCTCATTTACAAGGTTAAAGATTAGATAAGATAATGAATTTTAAAAAGAACTTTGCAAATTCAAAAGTAATAGACACACAGCTATACAAGTATAATATGTTGTTGTTTAGCTGCTAGGTCATGTCTGACTCTCTGTGACCCCATGGACTGTAGCCCGCCAGGATCCTCTCTCCGTGGGATTTCCCAGGCAAGAATACTGAAGTGGGTTGCCATTTCCTTCTGCTGGGCATCTTCCCTACCCGGGGTTTGAACCCGTGTCTCCTGTATTGGCAGACAGATTCTTTACCACTGAGCCACCAATATGCAGGTCTCATTATTGGGTCTGATAAGCCAAGAGGACCAGTGCTATGCCTCAAAGAAAAAAAGGGAGGTGAGGGGGTGGATAAACTAGCTTTCTTGCTGCCATTTTTAAACTATTATACTACTCAAATAAGTTCCTTGAAAAAACTGTGTGACACTGAAGCTTCAGTAAGCTACAGTTTAGATAGAGGTGGTGCTAACAAGGGCTGAGACACCTGGATATTTTTATCAGAGGTGCAGACATGAGGAGGGCCCTAAAAATGATGTTGGCAGGAGTGGATTCCCAAAACCACCTTTCATCTGCAGCAGCCTTGACAAGAGGTGGTGATGGAAGCCACTTCCAACGACAAAAACTTCCGCAGTGGGACACCTGCTGAGCGTGGTCCCTGCCACAGGACCGTGTCTGAGGAGAGGATGCCCCTTGCAGTGATGGCAGTGAGCCTGGCAGGAATTACCCCCAGCACTACCACTGAGAGTCACCAGTCAGAGATGGCACTGGGAAGATCCCAGGGGAGGTGGGGACCATCAGTCTTTTGTGCGGTAATTAAAATGTGTGGGCTTCAGACCAGACTTCCTGGGTTCAAATCCTCATTCCACTTATTGTGTGACCTTAGGGGAGGTCTCTATGCACCACTTTTCTCATTTGTTAAATGTGTATAATAATTGCATCTAATTCATATGGTTCTTGTGAGAATGGTATGAGTTAACACATGTAAAGCATTTAAAGATTCCTGGAATCTTTAAATAAAAAAGATTCCTGGACTATGAGTCATGCCTCAAGCATGTTAAGTATATATTATTGCTGTGGTGATTGGTAATCCTGCTCCTGTCACTTACCATAATCTTGTTTAAAAAGAGTATAGCAGTTTCTTACTAGGAAACCTGGTATCACAGGAAGCTTATATTTTTTGGTTCTCATCTCCATGCAATACCTAGAGCTCTTCTAACTCTCCAAAAGGAAAGAAGGTCGAGTAAAAGAGTTTTACTCATAACAATAGACTATTCCCATTGCTACACTGAGAAGTATTCATCCATCATTTGACTCTACCTCCTCTTTTCCATGGAAAGAAAGGAAGTAAAAGTCTTCAGCCTGCACTTACAGCATTCACAAAATGCAGCATCATTTCACATCCACCAGAGACCCCTTTCAGGTTCATAGTCGCAAATCCACGCTCCAAACAAGTGGCTCTAGTGGGAGGGCTATTACTGTACTCCAGCAGGAGAGAAGCCAAGTATAACTTCTGTTTCATGTGTCCAACAGTAAGCTCAAATATCTCAACCATGAATATTTCCTAGAGAATATCCCATGATGTTTTTGGAATTTCAGATAAGGGGGGTATAATTTAAAAAAATGAATGAGAGCAAGTCAAACTTCACTTCCCAAATGGCTTTGCCCTTCCCTTCTGGGTCAAAGTGCTTTGTGCCCTGGTGTTAATGGTATTACAAAACATAACCTTTTCCATATGTAATTTGGAAATAATTTTAAAGTACAGCATTTGGATGACTGTGACCAGTGACATGTGCAAAGTGAACCTGCAGTCAGGGATATTCTGGTCCCTAATGCTACAAGACTGGTGCTATTTAATAATCATAACTGCCATTCAGAAGAATGCTCACTGTAAGATGTTCCTATTGAAGACATGTAGTTGGAGTAGCAATTCATTATTTATGTCATAAGAGAGAAAGTGTACTTGTTATGAGTGCTAGCTTCTGCTGTAGAAAAGGCAGAGGCTCAAGGGATTCTTTAGGTCATGTCCATTTCATCAGACACACAAGGCACCTTCATCTCTATAATGGAATCACCAAAATTTCAAGAGGTTAACTGACTTGTCCAAGATCACTCCATTAGATCATTGTTAGTGGGAGGGAATAAAGGTGAAAGGAGGAAAAGAACTTTACCTTATGTGCCGTCCATACTGTCTTTTTTCTCCAGGGAGAGCAAGGGGTCATAACCATCAATAATGATAGAATATACACCAAATTCTCCACTATAAACTATAGAAGAGTTAGAAAAAAGAGTAGAAAAGAAAGAAACAAAATTTCTGGACACTAAACATGGATACAACAAATCAAATCCTAGATGTTGAGCAGGCAGCACCCTTGAGAGATGGGTCTACCCATGTTGTCAGGAATGAGCTTGAAAGAAGAGAATAATGAGAGGTGATAGTGTATTAGCATTATTGACTTCTCAGAGGAGCAACTCGACTTTTCTGTCCTATTTATTCCCAGCTACTCTGTTGGAGCAAAGGGACCACTATGACTTCTGGGCTTTCTTAGGGAATGTGGAAACAAGTTCTCCTTTCCCTGTGGGGTAGAAAGAACATCCTTAGAAAGAAAGAAAGGAAGGAGGAACATCCTTTCAAGTAATATGTGATACTGATTTGGCCATTTATCAATGTGGAAACATATTTCTGTGCGTGTGTGCTCAGTCAGTCATGTCCGGCTTTTTGCTACCCCATGAACTGTAGCCTGCGAAACTCCACTATGCATGGGATTATTCTGGCAAGAATAGTGGAATGGTTTGCCATTTCCTCCTCCAGGGGATCTACCCAACCCCAGAATCAAACCCACATCTCCTGAGGGTCCTGCATTGTCAGGCAGATTTTTTTTTTTACCACTGAGCCACCTGGGAAGCCCCAAAATATATTTGCTAATCTATAAATGAGAATGACAGTGTAGTGAATGTGGAGGGTTGTTGCAAGAACTAAATTAGATGATATTTGTGAAGTAGTCAGCATTATATCTAGCATATGGTTCGTCCCTAACAGAAGTGAATCCTCTGCTGCTTTTTTGGGAAATGGAAATAGGGGCAAACGCTGGCAATATACCCTGTTGGTTTTCCTCTTTCCCTCTTCTTTGCTTTAAACTTGAAATAAGAGTGCCTTGGCTGAATAATATACTTCTATTACAGGGATTTTCCTCCCTTTATCTTTTGAACTGTGAAATATAAGAGGAACCAAGAAAACAGTTGTTCAACTCACCAGCATTTTGACTTTGTGCAAACCTTTGATAAGATAGTTTCACCCAGTCACTGGTTACATAGCCTCTGTGTCACATATTTATAAATAATGTAGCACTATTACTGTAGATTTAATCTGGATGTTGTATCAAAATGCATTAGCAACCCAAGAGCTCAAGTTATGGTGTTAATGTGACTAAACTCAAAGTAAAGTCTACGGAGTACTTACTTATAACACACTCTAGAGCAGGAATAAAATTGGGATGTACTTTTGAGGGGTTGCATCTGGGGTTAGCCTATTGATATTACAGAATATGCCACGCTTCCAAGGGCACATCTTCCCCCCATAGTATGACTTGAATAGTATTCTGGTCCTGGCTGTTTTAAATAAAGAGGGTCAATAAATCAGCCAATCTTAAGATGAGTCATATAAGAAAGGTGCACTTGTTTTATCAGAAAGAAGGGAAGAGTAGGAGTAGGGATGCTTGCATGCTGAGTCACTTCAGTTGTGTCCACCTCTTTGTGACCCTATGGACATGTAGCCCGCCAGGCTCCTCTGACCATGGGATTGTCCAGGCAAGAATACTGCAGTGGGTATCCCTTCTCCAGGGGATCTTCCCAACCATCAAACCCACATCTCTTATGTCTCCTGCATTGGCAAGTGGGTTCTTTACCACCGTGCCACTTGGGAAGCCCTGTATTCCTCCAAGAGTAGGGATAGATCTGTTACAAAACTCACTGACCACAAAGGAAGGAAGATATGTCAATCCTACAAAGGCTTGGCTGGACCAGGAAGCTCAGAAGCAGGAACCATTTCACTGAGAGAGGAAGAAAAAGGAACTCGGAATCCCTTATAGAGGGGATACTCTATAGTACTTTGTATTTGTATTAGTTGGGTTTCTTATTAATAGTTGGAAACAACAAACTTTGGCTGAGTTTTAATTTAAAAAATTTTCTTGAAGATATATTTAATTGCTTCAGAAAGGCCTGGGAGATAGAGAACAAAGAATCTAAAGAGGCTAGGACCAGAGCCAAAACCATGCTACAGGAATTTTCTGGTGAGGTTGGTTTACTGGTTTGCTAAAGCTACCATAACTCGGAACCACAGGCTGTGTGGCTTAAACAACAGAAATTTATTGTTTTGTTGTTCTAGAGATCAGAAGGCCAAGATCCAAGTGTCTTCAGGGCTGGTTCCTTCTGAGGGCTGTGAGGGAAGATCTGTTTCAGGCCACTCTTTGGCTTATAGATGGCAGTCTTCATGTTCACATGGCATTCTCCCTGTATTTCTCTTCACATTGTCTTCCTTCTACACATGTCTCTGTGTCCAAATTGCCACTTTTTACAAGAGCATCAGTCATTTTGGATTAATACCCACCCTAAGGGCATCACTCTAACTGATGACCTCCGCAAAGACCCTATCTCCAAACAAGGTTACATTCTGAGATACTTGAGATTAGGTATTCATCATAAGAATTTGGTTGGATGGCATCACTGACTCAATGGACATGAGTTTGACAAAACTGCGGGAGATGGTCAAGGACAGGGAAGCCTGGCGCGTTGCAGTCCATGGGGTCACAAAGAGCTGGACACGACTGAGCAGCTGAACAACAGAAGAATTTGGGGGGACACAGCTGGGACACGAGTCACCCCAAAACAGATAACCCCCCTGAACACTAGTTATAGAACTCATTTTCATGCTTCTGCTATTACCTCCACTCCCTTGATCACCGAGGGAGCAATACTCCACTATTCCAGGTGGTAGCACCTGGCCAAACTTGGTCTCATGTACACACCACTCCTGCCAGTGAACAGAAAGAAAGTTAGACTGGCCTCCTCAGTTTCTAGAATGGGGGCCAGGTTCTGCCTTCTGCCAAGATGCATGCATACCCCGAAAGGAAGGAGGGATTTCAATGGCTGAGCAGTTTAAAACCTGTCAAGTAGCCACATCAGTCCTTTTTAAGCCAACCAATGTCTCCAAGTAAGCACATAGTCTTTGAAAAGTTTCAGAATAACATATAAATAAGGGCACATAGAACCAAGCCAACTGAAGAGGAACTCTCATGATTAATGATCTCTCTCTTGTTCACAAGGAGAGGGAGAATAATGTGGAATCTTACTAGTCAAAGTGATTGACTTTTGCCTTCACAATCTCAAAAGGAAAATGCAAGGACCCACGTCCGCATGTCCTACCTGACTTTGACACCACAGCCATCTGTGAGGACACATACAAGAGCTGAGAAGTAGGGAGCAGAAGTTTCTTTGCATTAGGGGAGAAGAAGAACTAGGCAAATGCTGCCTGAGCTGTATGTCAGAATCACTGCTGAGTGATAGACATCTGTGTCAGGAGGGTCCCTCGGGAGACTTAACTAGAGAGAGGAGTGTCAGGGAGGAAAGTCAGTCCTCGTGTCTTCTCATGGGGATACATGAGTCGAACAACAGCAAAAAGAGCCTGAGAATGAATAGCTCTGCCACTGCAGGGCTCTTGGCTCCGCCCTTCTCATCATCCTGCCTTCTGTGGGCAATTCCTTCTGCAGGGCTCTCTTGCCCACATGCAGTTTCATTGTTTATTGAGCATCTCCTGCATCAGACAGCATGCTAGGGACTGGGGATGCAAAGATGAAAAGACTTGGTCCCTGCCCTCAGTGAGATCCCAGCAGAGTGGGAGAGACAGACATGCTCATAAAGAGCTACAAAACAATACCTTTAAAGCACATATCAGTATGTGGAATTATATGTATTTTCATGTGTTTGTTTATTCACTCTGTCCTTCACCACAATAGTGCAGTGGACTTCATTACATTCACTGCTAGGTTGGTAGCACCCCAGCACCTAGAGTCTAGAGAATGTTAAAGATTCAATACATATTCATGAGTAATTTCTACATCAGAAGCAAATCAGAAAGAGTGTGCAATCCTGCTGAGAGAAATCAGGGAAGTCTTTCCAGAGGAGGAGTCTCTACATTATCATTTGAATTCATTGTGATGAATAAATTGCATTATTAGCCATGGGATTTTCATACCTCCCTATAGGCATGCCCTTTGACATTGAGCTTTGCCATATAACTTGTTTGGACAATGGAATAGTAGCAAACTTGATGCAAGCAGAAACTTGAAATGTGATTTCCAATTTCTCTCTTGGAACCCTGCTACCACCAGAAGTACAAGTCTAGACTAACCTGGTGGCAGATAGGAGACCCTATGGAACAGAGATGAGGTACCCCAGCTGAAACGCTTCCCAGACCAGCCAGCTCTGTGTCAATGGACAGCTGGTTGCAGATATGTGTGTGTGAGCCCTGGCCAGATCAGCAAACCTTCTCTATGATTCATAGAGAAATGAGAAAAAAATAAGTGGCTGTTTTAAGCCAGGAAGATTTGAGGTAATTTGTTACACAGCATTATTGTGGCAGTATATAACTGAAGCACTCATCATCTCACTCAACTACAACCTGTGAAATAATAATACTTTTTATTTCCACTTCAAATATAAGAAAACCGATGCTCAGAAACAAATAAATAGGAGGAAAATAGTATTTAACCTGAGTCTTTGTACCATAGCTGCCTTTATGTTAGAAATATGACTCTGATACATCTTGGGAGCCTATGAGTTAATGATGAAAGGGAAGGGAAGAAGGGAAAGATGGATGAAGAGAGGGAAAAAGGGAAGAAGGAGGAATCTATCTGCCCTCAAGGGAATGTTCTCCACTAATTTAACCAGTGATGTTTTTTATAAATCATAGGCCAAATTAAGAAATAGATGAAAAAGGTCTTTTTAAGAATGAAAAAGGAAAATGATGGATATGTTTCTGTGAGACATATGAAATGATTTATCCTACTTTTGGCTGGGTGGGCAGGGAAGGACTCTCTGGAGAGGTGGCAATCTGAGATCCTAACAACAAGAAAGAACCAGCCATGTGAGGATCAGGAAGAACAGCATTCCAAGGCCAGAGAACAGCTGTGGCAAAGGAATGGAGGCTAAAACAAGCTCAACAAGTTCAAGGACTCAAAAGAGGGCCAGGGTAGACTGAGTGAAGCAGGGGAGGAGGACAGATTTTAATTCTAAGTGACATCTGACTTGTGCTTTGAAAAATGTGGCTCTAGCAGATGGATTGTGGGGAGAATAGACCAGCAAACGTGAAGTAGGGAGACCAGGTAAGAGGTCGTTGCAGTTGTCCCTGGGAGAGATGATGGTTGCTAGACTGCCACAATTGTGGCAAAGAAAAGTGGATCTTTCTTGGAATTAGAGTCAATCAGACCTGTCAGTAGACTGAATATCAGAGAAAGGCAGCAATCAAAAATGACTCCCAAGTTTTTGGCTTGATCATCTGGATGAGTAGTGATACTATAGAGACTACTGCAGGAAAAAAAAAAAAAAATGGTTTGGTTTGGTTTTTTTTCCAGAGCAGGAGATTAATGGGAAAAAGAAAATGAAGAGAGAAAAAAAAATGAGAATAAAGTGTTAAAAATATTGTGCCTCTCGTTGGGGAGAGACTGGGTAACCTCCTCTACAGCATCACTCTGAAGCATCAGTCCTCAGGCAGTGTGCCCTGATCTAATGTTCTAATGTGTGTGGATGATCCAGGAAGGCTACAGTGTTATGGAATAAAAACAAACAATTAAAAAATTAAAATAGAGCCACAGCACTGCTAAAGAACAGCTTGTTAGTAAACAGCAACAGTTCAAGACAGAGCAGGCAAAGTTTGTTTTTCCTCTTCTAACCTAAGCACAGCACACATGTGAGGCCGCCGCCAGTCGTGGTGAGTTCTTGGGTAACCACCTCTCTTTCCACACACCCCTCTGTGCACAATGGAAAAAACAGACCTTTGGGTCTGTTTTCTAATATAGCTCACACGTTAATAGCACTTCAGCTGGTTGCCGACAATAGCTCAGTGAGGAGAAGAGGAAAGATACCATTGTCCCCAATTTTTAAATCGGGAATCTGAAGCAGAGACAAGTTCATGTGACTAGTATGTGGCAGAGCTGAGACCTTCCCACACCCACCTCAGGGTGCTTTTGTGGCATGAGGCTGGCTCTCCCTTCTCAGGATGACTCTGTGTTGCTGACGTTCAGTCCTCTTGGCAACCCGTTTTCAGTGCCTTCCTGTCCCCACCCCCTTCCCACCAACACAGGTTCCATGGCTCACCCCTTCATTCATTCTCTTGCAACTCAGTGAAGCCTCATGAGAATGGTAACCTATCCTGTGATAATGTGAATTCAGTAGACCTTCTCTATGTGGCCCCAGTCTCATTTCACTCACCTGGGCATAACAAGGCTCTTCATTTTACCCTGTGCATATGTTATGATAGGATTTTACTCTACTATCAACTCCTTTTAACTGAGAGATCCTTCATCACATCCACTGGCCAACTGTACATCTCCTCAGGCCCAGCATTTGAACTGCTGAGAACTGCTGGAGGGAATCACCAGCCGGCCAGGTGAAGGCAAGTTCAGGTTCTGCTCTGAGATCCTGCTCTAGCTCCAGTTTTCCTAAACCCTGTTTCAAGTCTTTCTACTCTCTTCACACTTCAGATCCCTTCCTCACTTAAAGGAGATGACTTCCCACTCCACAGAGACAATAGAAGACTTCATATGAAATGACTTCGACTTCTGGCCATGGAATCCACTCATGTTCCTGCATCCGTGTTCTTTTTTTTTTTTCTCATTTCAGTTACAGTGGAGGAAGTGGTCCTTCTCTGTTATAAGGTCTTCATTCACGGGGCTCTGGATCCCATGTTCCTCTATCATTTATCTTGTGTATGTCTAACAGTCTTCCTCAATAAGTTCATGTCTCTATCAAAAAATAAGACAAAACAAAAATCCTTCATTAGACCTCCACCTCTTACTCTAGCCATTATTTTGTCACTTTTCCACTCATTCATGGTAAACTTCTCATCTTTATCGAATTTTAAACTCTTATTCACTCCTCAGGCTCTTACCAAACCTGCTTCCTTCCCCATGATTCTATCTAAACCTGTTCCACTAACTAAGCTCACCAACAATCTCCAGATTGCTGCATTCAGTGGACAATTGCTCATCTGATCTTATCTCTCAGAAGTATGAGACACAGTTAGACATTCCACACTTACCTTCGGGAAACATTGTGGACTTTATGGAACCATTCCCACTAGGTTTTCTTTTAACTGGCTGTCCATCCCTTCTTTTTCACCCTGCTCTGTAGCCGCCTCCTCTTCTACTCAGTATTAAATTTCTTCTCACTTGACACACTCCTCAGATGATCTCACCCATACCCTGTACACTAATAACTCCCAAACCTTGACCTACTGCCAAGAACTTTCTACTGATCCTCAGACGTGTATCCATCTGCCTACATGACATCTGCATGTATAAGTTTAATAGGCCCCCCGAAAAGAACATGGTGCAAACTTGAGCTTGTGATCATTCTTCTTGACATTGTACCCTTCCTCCAGCAAATGACCCTACCATTCACTTAGTTGTGCCTGTAAATATCCTACTTGTTAACTGTAGTAAGTACTGACCCTCTTGCCTGCTTAGCTTTCATTCACCATTGTACTGATAAGAGCTCCTCAAATTTCCTTTCCTACCCTGGGTCTATTTGCTTCAGTGGGACAGATTCTGCCCTCCACCTCCAGGGGTACCCAAGACTAGGCAATGAAACTCAGCTCTAGGGCAGTTACTGAAAATGAGGAGAAGTTCTCTTCTGCTGGAATTGCTGCTCTTTGAGAATGAGAATCTCAACTTCCAGCTGCTATTTTGCCCGCGTGTAGAAAGAGCTTCCCAGAGAGGAGGGGATGCCAAAGCAGCAGACAAAGCAGCAGAAGGAGACCTGCTCTGAGAAACGTCATCTGAACTCCTGGATCCAGCCATGCCCGAAGCATCTGAGCTACTCCCAGGACTTTTCCTGAACTTGAACCCATCAATTTCCTTTCAGGCTTAAGACACTCTGAACTGGGTTGCAGTCACTTACATAGAAACAGTTCTATTATTTTTAGTGCCTCCCCTTCTCTCACACACAGCCCCTCCCTGTCCAATTAGTATTTCAGTCTTTTTTATTGCACCGCCTAGCTGGCTAAATATTAATATCCCTAAAATCAGCCTGCTTCACTTTAGCCCAACCATCACCCTGAGCCAAACCATCATTTCTGGACAATCACATTGGCGTTCTAACTGGTTCCTTGTATCCCCTCCAGTATCTTCAATCTGCTCTCTATACAATGGTCCACAAGATCTTAATAAAACCTAAAATCTGACTCTGTATCTCTTCTACTTCGAGCTCTCTAGTGATCCCTCTTGCCCATATAATTCCATCCCCAAATGGCTCATATGCCCTGTGGCCTCTGAATGGGTGGGTTCCTGTCTACCTTTCCAGCTTTATCTCATTCCATCTTCCCTCTTCCTCTCTTCATCCCAGCGGTGCTAGGCACTACTCCCAAATCTCAGCTCCTTTGCAAATGCTATTCCTACTGCCTGGAACAGTCTTTCCCTGATCTCCCCTTACCTATGATTTAAACGTCATTTCTCAGAAGAAAGCTTCCCTAACATACTGAACCAGGCCCCATTTTCCCCTGAGCCATCTCTCACACCTTGTACTCTATACTTTTCCTTCTCAGCATTTGTATTTGTCATCATTTAATGTTAATGATTAACCTCCAATCTAACTCTCCCACTAGTCTATATACTCCATGAGGGTCGGGGTCATGACTATTTTGTTTACCACTATAGTTTATCAAAGGGCCTGACATGAGGAAGGATGTGGGAGGGGGTTCCAGACGGGGGCAATAGGGGAGGGGGGAAACACGTGTATGCCCATGGCTGATTCATGTCAGTGTATGGCAGAGGCCACCACAATATTGTGGAGCCTCCAATTAAAATAAATTAATTAGTTAAAAAAAAGAAAGAAATTGAAGCTCAGAGAGGTTAAGTGACTAGCCCGAGCTCACACAGTTACAAAGTGGAAGAGCTGGGGTTCCAGGGAAGACAGACTGACTGGAGCAGCCAAGATAATTGAAATGCCACTCTGACATCAGAAGCCCCCCTCCTCCTTTAGAAAAGTCACATCTCCAGCCCCAGCCCCCTTTCCTCAGCTCCTGACCCTTCGTCTCACACTCCCTGCTGGACACTACCGAAGGGTCGGTGGGCTGGACCTTCGTCCTTCCCTTTTTCTTTTCTATTGGGAGTATAATTGCCTTGCAATGTTGTGTTGTTTTCTGCTGTGCAGTGAAGTGAACCAGCTATATGTGTCCATGTGTTCCCTCCCTCCTGGACCTCCCTTGAAACCATCCTGCCCTTCTGGGTCATCACAGAGCAGCAAGCTGAGCTCCCTGTTCCATGCGGCCGCTTCCCTCCCAGTTCAGTCCAGTCGCTCAGTCATGTCTGACTCTTTGGCCTGCAGTATGCCAGGCTTCCCTGTCCATCAGCAACTCATTTCCTTCTAGCTAGCTGTTTTATACATGGTTGGGTATTTATGTCCAACCCAATCCCCCGATTCATCCCAGCCTCCCGGGATCTTAGTTCCCCTACCAGGGATGGAGCCGGTGGCCCCTGCATTGGAAGCTCAGAGTCTTTACCACTGGGACTTCACCAGTCCTTTCCTTTTTAGACGGTGTTTCCTTGGGATTTCAGGGAGCTCCACGCTTCACCCTTCTCCAGGTCTGGCTTGAAACCTCAGCCTCATCCTCTAGCCCTCTCTCTTCCTTACTCCTGACCTCACATCACCTTCCAGGCTTGCTGATTCCACCTCGAAAGTTTCCTCACCCCTGTTTCTCCTTCCCTTCCCTTCGAGTCCTCTTCAGCCTCAGTAGCCCTCAAGTGGACAACCTCTCCCCTGGACCCCTCTTATCTAGGCTTTCCCTGTTTCAGGTCATTTCACACTTTTAATTCTTTGTGTTGACCCTTGAGGCCCTCAGTGCTTTTCTATATGGAGACTCTACAAAAGCCTAAAGAGAGTTCTGCCGACATCCCCGCTGCCTAATGCACCCCGTCCCTCAGTCCGATCCCAAGTCAGACAGCGCAGACTTGCCCCGAGTCCCTTCTCTTAGCTGTGCCCGAAGAGCGGTGTGTGTCTTCTTTCCTTTGGTCGCCTTCTTATGGAGGGTGTTCTGGTCATTGCTGCATCTGTCTTCGGTCTGAGCCCCATCAGGGCAGGGGACGGTGGTTTACTCCTCTCTGCCTGCACATAATAGGTGCTCAAAGAAAGCTGTTCTGTTTGTGTGTGTGTGTGTGTGTGTGCGTTTCCTTTCAAAAAATACTTGTTTTCAGAAATAAAATTAGTATTTAAAAAAGAAAAACAAGGTGGGGGCTGACATCATTTTGATTCATTTTCCTCTAGGTGCTATAGTGGGAGAGAGAAACTCAGGAAAAATAGAGATGTTTGATCCAGTTTACAGATTTCATCTTAGACTAAAAGATTTCATCTTAGACTAAAAGATTTCATCTTAGACTTTATTTTTAAGCAATTGACCATCTGTTATACCATTAAGGCAGTATTGCTTCAGGTGAAGATAAAGCGGAAAGTTGGGCAGTTTCCTAAAAATCTGGTTTATGTACAGAATAAACTATGAAAGACAAAAGGAAAACATACAAAACTTCAACCTTCCCTGTTCTTTTCAAGCAGGAGTTTGATGAAAAATAAAATAATAATAAAGACCCTAGATTAAAGATGTTTAAGGGACAGAACAAATAGGTGCAATGCAGAGTTCTAGGTTTGAGTTTGGTTTGGATAAAACATTGTAAAGGACATTTTGGGGACAAGAAGCGGAAATTTGAATACAGACTATGGTTTATATAAGAAAACAATTTATTGACAAAGAAAGATGGAGATCGTTAACTAAAGAAAGCAGGTTATGAACAGCATATGATCTCATTTGGCAAAAAATATGTATATGTATATTTATATATGCATGGGAAAAGCTTTCAGAATCTACATACAGGTGTATTAACAATGATAAGAATATGGGGCATTTTCATATTTTTTTAAATCTGATTTTATAACTTTCTGCAAGGCACAGTGTAGCTTTTGCAATAATAAAAATTAAAACATGAATGAATTTTTAAGATGTTTCAAGGAGGCTTAGACAGACTCAGATTTTCACTGAAAGCTGTCCAGGACATTTTTTTCTGTGTCCTCCACCTTGGAAATGAATAGCGTCCCAACTTCCTAGTAGGTCTCTGTGTGAAAATTAACATTTTTAGCAGTCTTTGAACTGAAAGGGAATCAATCAGATATTGAGCATGCATACATTTTCTACTAGCAATATAGGTAAATGACCTCCCCATCAGGAGCAGAAAACTCCTGAAGAAAGCAGCCTGACAATGCGGTGCCCACATAATTACCAGGCAATGCTGAAACAACTATTTCCTGCTCTAATGGAAAAATCCACAGTTCATCAACTCCTAAGAGTAGTAAGTTCATAGAAAATTTAGAAAATGCTGAGTTCCAATGCTGTCCAACAAGGGAAGGGAAGCATATTTTGAAGACAACTGCAAGAGACTGGAAAGGTCATTTATTGGATGTTATTGAACTGATTATGAAGACACTTGTATTCAAGCCCAGCCTTACTCCAGAGGAACTGGAAAAGTTCACAGCCATGGGAGTCCTCATGTTCCTTATCATTCCTTATCTGTTAAATGAAGTCTAGACAAAATCTAACATTTTAATTGCTTCACACCCATGGTTCATTGAATAACAAGATATTCTGTGGGACGCTGTCACAACTTGAAATATACCCAGAGAATTTTGCCAACATCCCCTTTACGAATTCTCAAACTGAGGAGCTAGTTGCCTGTAGAGGGCAGTAGTCAGTTAATAACATCTTTTTGACTCAAGCAGGAAGGGACCTTATGGATTCCTCTTTCTTACAGAGGAGAAAGTTGAGGCCCAGAGAAATCAGCTGACTTGCTCAGAAATGCACAGCCAGCACTAAGGAGAGCTGAGATAAAAATAAAGAATTTTTTTTAATTTAATTTTTAAAATTAAAGTATAATTGATTTGCAACATTGTGTTAGAGAATGAAGAATGCTGATCCATGTTTAAAGAAAACTTACAGAATCTAAAACTCAAGTTGCATTCAGTTCTGTAGTTACTGAATCACCTTTTCTGAAAACAATAATATCACATCACCATAAAAGAGGAAACTATCCCAGAAAACCTTTGACATTTTCTCTGGAAGGCATTTTACTCCCCAGTCAAAGTGCTATCCCAAGAAATTCCCTTAGCCTGCTGCCATCTTTGTTGATAATCTTTGCTGTTGAAATACTTCTTTGCCAGATGCATGCAGTCTTCAAAGTGCTTTGGAGGACTGGATGGTGTGTAGAGGGTTTTTTTTTCCCCCTCCTAATCCCACCAATGGCTGTGGTCCCCTGAGATTCAGTTGAGTTCAGTTCAGTCGCTCAGTTGTGTCTGACTCTTTGCAACCCCATGAATCACAGCACGCCAGGCTTCCCTGTCCATCACCAACTCCTGGAGTTTACTCAAACTCATGTCGATTGAGTCGGTGATGCCATCTCATCCTCTGTCGTCCCCTTTTCCTCCTGCCCCCAATCCCTCCCAGCATCAGGGTCTTTTCCAATGAGTCAACTCTTCGCATGAGGTGGCCAAAGTATTGGAGTTTCAGCTTCAGCATCAGTCCTTCCAATGAACACCCAGGACTGATCTCCTTTAGGAAGGACTGGTTGGATCTCCTTGCAGTTCAAGGGACTCTTGACAGTCTTCTCCAACACCATGGCTCAAAAACATCAGTTCTTCAGTGCTCAGCTTTCTCTATAGTCCAACTCTCACATCCATACATGACCACTGGAAAAACCATAGCCTTGACTAGACGGACCTTTGTTGGCAAAGTAATGTCTCTGCTTTTAAATATGCTATCTAGGTTGGTCATAACTTTCCTTCCACGGAGTAAGCGTCTTTTAATTTCATGGCTGCAATCACCATTTGCAGTGATTTTGGAGCCCCAAAAAATAAAGTCTGACACTGTTTCCACTAAGATTAGTGTTTGCTTATTTCAATCACCCTGTGATCAGATTAGATAAACCAGTTTGCAAGATTGTCTAGTCTTTGCCAATATTTCAGAAAATAATTCACCTGGTGAAATACCATACATGGAACCAAGTTTTGTAAAACCATGGTGAGGATGTATTTGATGTCTTATCCTTGGGCTTTTCTGTTTGCCCTTACTTTGTGAAATAGACATAATAAAAATAGCATGTACCATGCTGTAGTAGAGAACCATCAACTTTGGAGCGGAACAGCCACTACTCATGTATCAGCCAGGTCTCTGCAGCGAGTTACTTTGACTCTATGCATATCAGATTTCTCATTGCAATATTTCCCTTACTGAGTGACAATTAAATGAGAAAATTATAAGTGCCTAAATCAGTACCTATAGAATATGACCTATTATTAAAATTAGGAGAGAGCAAAAAGCAAAATTCCACAGTGTAATGGATTCAAGCTCTTGACTATTAAAGCAAGGTATTGTTTTTAAAACATCCCATGGAAAATAGATGAACATTACATTGGGTAAGTTTCAGGAAAGTAGCTTTATAACCTACCCCAGGCTAGTGCCGTGGTGCTCTTACTGTTCACCGACTTTCACAGCAGCGACATTAACCAAACCACAGCCTAAGTCACCCCTCACATTTTAGTGGTGATCGAAGATCAGGCTCCATTAAGAACATGAGTGAAGGAACTTAGAAAAGGTAGCCACTCTCTCTCTCCATGATACTCTAGGGTGCAGAGAGAGCATTTCAGTTTCTTTTTCAACCCAGTCTTTTCTTGCTGCTAGGTCACTTCAGTCGTGTCCGACTCTGTGCGACCCCACAGACAGCAGCCCACCAGGTTCCTCATCCCTGGGACTCTCCAGGCAAGAACACTGGAGTGGGTTGCCATTTCCTTCTCCAATGTATGAAAGTGAAACGTGAAAGTGAAGTCGCTCAGTCGTGTCCGACTGACTTCGAGACCCCATGGATTACAGCCTACCAGCCTCCTCCATCCATGGGATTTTCCAGGCAAGAGTACTGGAGTGGGGTGCCATCGCCTTCTCAACAGTCTTTTCTTAGACCTTATAAAAAAGAGAATGCAGTGGGTCTTTAAAACCATGATGGTCTAAGCATAGGTACACTCTTGCTAGGACATTTTTCTCACAGTTTTGCATAATTGGTTCATACCCTTTGAGTGCATATTATGTTCTGCGCTCCAGACAAGTATTATTTCATTCAAGCTCCACCACAGTCTGATGAGGAGATAATATTACTGACTTCAGTGTATTTATTGATGGAGAAGCTGAGGTTTGACAAGAGTGTGTTGCTTGCCTAGGTCACAAATAATGTGGTGAAACCAGGATGGAACCCTCAGACTAACCCAGAGTCTGCTTCACTTCTGCATCTTTGGCGTCTCATATACTAGCTTTTGTGAATGTGGTGATAGGAAACAAAAAGTCAGGTAGCAACCTGAGGAGGGAAGGCTCAAGAAACCTACCAAGAACCAAATCCATTTCCATCCCCACACTCTACATTAACAGGCCTTTTCTATTCTGCAGTCTTCACCAGCATAACTTTTCTGTTCCAGAAAGCCCAGGAAGATGACAGTTACAAATGACTTTGTCATTCATTCCAAATACCTCCTCAAAGACCCTTCAATTCATCTATGAAAGTGAAAGTCGCTCAGTTGTGTCTGACTCTTTGTGACTCCGTGGACTATACAGTCCATGGAATTCTCCAGGCCAGAATACTGGAGTGGGTAGCCTTTCCCTTCTCCAGGGGATCTTCTCAACCCAGGGATTGAACTCAGGTCTCCTGCATTGCAGATGAGCTTTTTTACCAGCGGAGTCACCAGGGAAGCCCTCAGTTCATCTATAGAAAACAAAGGATAATTTTACATCAATTTGGGCATTTTTAAAACCCTCACCTCAAAATGAGGTTTCCCAGGTGATGCTGGTGGTAAAGAGCCCTCTGCCAATGAAGGAGTCTTAAGAGACGCGGGTCCAGTCCCTGGGTCAGGAAGATCCTATGGAGGAGGAAACGGCAACCCTCTCCAGTATTCTTGCCTGGAAAATTCCATGGACAGAGGAGCCTGGTGAGCCGTAATCCATGGAGTTGCAAAGAGGTGGACATGACTGAAGCAACTTAGCACACATACACCTCAAAATGTTCACTTTGCTATGTCCACTCATCCTAAAGATTATATCACAGTCCTCATTCAGCCCTAACCAGTTCTTCCCCATACTCAAAATCGAAGACACATGTTGAAAAAAGTATGCTTCAAAAGTCTCAAAACTCTTTTCAATCTTCTTTCCCAACTCCGAGCCTCTGATAAGACTGTCGAGGTGGTGATCTCTATTACCTGTAAAGCATTCGCTTCTTAACTGGTGCTGATTTTGCCTCCCAGAGGACATGGGTCAGTGTCTGGAGATATTTTTAATTGTCATGACCGGGGTTGCTACTGGCATCTAGGTCAGGGTCAAGATTGCTGCTAAACATCCTTCCCAAGACAATCCCCCTCTTCTAACAAAGCTTTACCCAGTATCAAAAGGTTGTTTTGATCGTGTTTGGGTGAACTAACATTTGAACCACTAATTGGCAATGTCTAAGTTCATTCTATATAAAATTATGTAGGATGGCTCAATGGTTCAGTGGTTCAAACTCTGAACCATTGCAGCTATGATCTTATTTTCATTGCTATTCATTTCTAGTATCCCTGTGGGTTAGTAAGCCCCAAATCCATGTTGCCCATCCTTTAGAATTTCATCCTGAGAGTCTGTACTGCAAACAGATACCTGCCTTTTTATGATGTTTTTCATCTTCTAAGATCGCCTGGTAGTTCATTTACCTTTAATTTCTACACTTTGAATTCTGGATGAGAAATTTGAATTGATGGACCCAAGACTGCAATTTTTTATGGAGATATCCTTATCTATCTTAATAACTAGAATTTCTAAAAGTGTGAAAATGACTTTAATGAACAGGAAAGTTGTTCTTTGGCAACCAAACAGCACTAAATCATACCACTAATTCAAAGTAATAGAGAATATGAAATACTGCCTTGGAAATCAGAATTGAATTTTTCCTTTCCTTCTAGATATTTTCCCAGATAACAGCATTTCCTTGGACATTAGGATTTTAATTATAAGATCAATTTGTAAAAAAAAAAAAAAAAAAAAAAGATCAATTTGTGACCTGAAAATATAAACAGCATGCCTTTCTTGCTTGTGGTGGGTAAAAGGCAAAAGCAACTATATATAAACAGTTTGAAAACTGATATCACTTAAGTCTCGAAATATTGTGCAATGGTTTTCTGAAGGCAAGTAATGGGTGTTGAACCTTGGGGACCTAAAGAAGTTAAAGACCAGCCCTCACTGTGGGCACAGAAGCCAGGACTTGCATTTTTGGAAGGAGGCCCATGATGATCTCACCATGTGGATAAAGGCACAGTGCCTTTGTACTAGGCACCAATGTGTCTGTCCCCAGGAATTTCACTGAATCTTCCAGAAGCTCTTATGTCCATCACAGAAATATAGCCTATGCAATCCTTGTGACAGGAAAGACCCGGGAGATTTTTCTTCTTTAACACATGAAAAGATGCTCAACATCACTCATTATCAGAGAAATGCAAATCAAAACCTCAGTGAGGTACCATTACACGCCAGTCAGGATGGCTGCTATCCAAAAGTCTACAAGCAATAAATGCTGGAGAGGGTGTGGAGAAAAGGGAACCCTCTTACACTGTTGGTGGGAATGCAAACTAGTACAGCCACTATGGAGAACAGTGTGGAGATTCCTTTAAAAACTGGAAATAGAACTGCCATATGACCCAGCAATCCCACTTCTGGGCATACACACCGAGGAAACCAGATCTGAAAGAGACACGTGCACCCCAATGTTCATCGCAGCACTGTTTATAATAGCCAGGACATGGAAGCAACCTAGATGCCCATCAGCAGACGAATGGATAAGGAAGCTGTGGTACATATACACCATGGAATATTACTCAGCCATTAAAAAGAATTCATTTGAATCAGTTCTAATGAGATGGGTGACACTGGAGCCCATTATACAGAGTGAAGTAACCAGAAAGATAAAGACCAATACCGTATACTAACGCATATATATGGAATTTAGAAAGATGGTAACGATAACCCTATATGCAAAACAGAAAAAGAGACACAGAAGTACAGAACAGACTTTTGAACTCTGTGGGAGAAGGTGAGGGTGGGATGTTCAGAGAGAACAGCATTGAAACAAGTATACTATCAAGGGTGAAACAGATCACCAGCCCAGGTTGGATGCATGAGACAAGTGCTCAGGGCTGGTGCACTGGGAAGACCCAGAGGGATGGGATGGGGAGGGAGGCGGGAGGGGGGATCGGGATGGGGAACACATGTAAATCCATGGCTGATTCATGTCAATGTATGGCAAAAACCACTACGATATTGTAAAGTAATTAGCCTCCAACTAATAAAAATAAATGGAAAAAAAAAATCTTTGTGATGATGAGAGTCTTGTGGGGGATCCACTCAGACCCCTAGAGTCTAAAACC
The DNA here is from genome assembly GCF_963930625.1 of Muntiacus reevesi. NCBI lineage: Eukaryota > Metazoa > Chordata > Mammalia > Artiodactyla > Cervidae > Muntiacus > Muntiacus reevesi. Next base: position 57,140,688 of record NC_089262.1, on the reverse strand, counting down.
TAAAGATAATTTTAAAGGCAAATGTTTTAGCTAAAGCAGAAGCAGAAAGAAATCTTACCTAAATGGTCCTTATCTGACTATGGCAGAACCTCCAGAAAAATACAACTGGGGTTAACTCCTTTCTTGGAGCTTCCCTGGTGGCCCAGGCAGTAATGAATTTGCTTGCAATGCAGGAGACCCAGGTTCGATCCCTGGGTTGGGAAGATTCCCCCGAGAAGGAAAATGGCTACCCACTCCAGTTTTCTTGCCTGGGAAATGCCATGGACCCAGAGGAACCTGCCAGGCTATAGTCCATGGGGCCGCAAGAGTCAGACAAGACTTAACAACTAAACTACCACCACCAACTTCCTTCCCAGGATGTTTCCTGTAAATTCAGTTGCCATGGAGACAGACTACCCATTCCCTTAGCATCAAAAAGCCCCACAGAGCCTTCCTTACCACCACCACCACCACTACCATGAGCCCTGTGTTAAATTTGCCACATGAACCTATTAATCCCTGACTGTTGAGTGAGTTTCTCATCACTGACTACTTCTACCTGCATGTGTAAATTATCCTTGTGTTTTCTCCTGTTAATCTGTTGTTGGTTAATTTGTAGGCCCTCAACCACTAGACATAAATAAGTTGAAAGAAGAGAAGCTTTCCTTCTTCAATAGTTCAACAGCTTCAGTGATAAGGACAGGATGACTGGGGTACCCTGCTCCCTCTGGAGCCTATAGCAAGATCTTGGGACCTCTGGTCAAGCTGACAGTTAAATTTCTTTACCAGCCAGACTCCCACATCTCTCAGGGTCTGGGTGAGGAAAGGCAGTAGGAGTTTCTCATTTTCTTTTCTTTCTAACGTTGAGATTAGAAAGAAAAGAAAAAAAAAAAAACACTTACATGAACTAGTTGTTTGTATATTGTGACTCATGGTTTGAGTTCTCTTATGATAGATCCTCTCCCTCCCAGGAATAGCTTCCTGTCCTATCTGTTCATTGCTTTTTGTGTCCTGAGAGCCTGGTTTGGATCTAGTAAGAAGAGCATTTGTCCTTTGGTTGTCTGTCTGCACAGAGATGCAGATTTTTGGATCTGTGTTCAGAAGAAGCCAAACATTAGGATAAGGGCATGAAAATCTGTAGCCTGCCAGACAAAAATGTAAGCAGACTGGGCACCCCATTTGTGGCTGGTGTCCTGCGAACCATTGGCAGCTCTGAGTGTGTGCATCCTAGGTCTCAGTCCATCAGGACCTCATCCTCTGTTTCCTTGTTGCCTTGACTTATGCTGGGAAGTCCTATTCTGGTATACCCTGACTAATGTCAGGTACGGATAGGAAGGTCTGTAACTGGAGGCATCTCACTTTTATGGGAAACTAGACACACAAGTTTTCACAAACACTCATCAACTGTGGCACATGAGTGTGTGTGTGTGTGCTGAGTTGCTTCAGTCGTGTCCAACTCTTTGAGATTTTACGGGTTGTATCCCGCCAGGCTCCTCTGTCCGTGGGATTCTCTAGGAATGGAGGAGGTTGCCATGCCCTCCTCCAGAGGATCTTCCTGACTCAGGGATTGCACACTTATCTATTACGTCCCCTGCATTGGCAGGGGGTTCTTTACCTCTAGTGCCACCTGGGAAGCCTCACAGCAAATGAGATGCTTTACTTTCTTTCTCTTCGGCTATTGTTGGGAGTGACGTTAAACTATGCTGCTTCATTTTCTCTACCCTTTCGGAGGGATGCCTCTGTGTCCAGGGAATAAGTCAAAAAAAGGCTACTTGGTTTTGAGTCACATTTTACAATAGATATACCTTTGGGGATCCTAAATATCAATGGCCAGTCAACAAGTCCTTTGATTTGGAAAAGAGTTTATACTTGTAAGAGTTTTGAGAAAACTCTCACCCTAAACAAATATCATTTTACCAATATGAAAAAAGGACATAAAAAAGATCACAGCTAGCTTAAAGTCTCCACTAGCAAAATTAAAGGAAAATCAGATTTAGAACAAAAATTAAATCTGCAACCACCATAAACTCCCCTCCACCACCTCCCTGGTACAAATGGCCCACTTGGAAGCTAGTATTCAGGGCCCAATAGGAATTATTATAGAAGCCTTTCCCCGAAAGTTAATTGGGCTGAAGTGGAATGGTACCCAGAGGAAAGAAATACATCATAAAGCCTTTGTTGAGTGATTTATAAAAAAACATTTCAAAGACATAGAACTCTAAATCCAGGCACCCTAGAACCTTAAGAATCTTGGTTTCTGCCTTAACTGGAACTCTCTCTAAGTAAGAAATAAGTTCAAAATAATATAGTTGGATGGGTAAGCCAGCCCCTCGGTACTATTGAGTTCAGTTCAGTTCAGTCGCTCAGTCATGTCCGACTCTTTGTAACTCCATGGACTGCAGGCCGCCCTGTCTATCACCAACTCCTGGCGTTTATCCAGACTCATGTTCCTTGAGTCGGTGATGCCAGCCAACCATCTATGGTACTATTGAGGCTGCCACTCAATTCTTTGAAGAATTAAAAGTATCTGTCTTTACCTTATTAATCTTTACACAATCAGATCTCTGGCTCTAGAAGTAGTGCAAAGTCTACCATCTTTCTTGCCAGTTCCAAAGCCTCCTCTATTCAGCTCAAGATACTTGCTAACACTTTAAAATGTCAGGACATTGGGGAAAAAACTGACATGAACTTAAGAAAAAGAAGCACAAATAGTAATTATTCCAGGCCTCAGCCCCCTCATTTAGGCTCCTCTGACCCTCTTGGCAATCAGGCCTCAACCTGGGCCAATTAGAAACTAGAGACTCTCAACACAGATAATTTTGTTCACCAGTCCCCCCCACCCCGCCCCCTCACCCCGCCCCCTTCCCCCTTAAAAATGCCTGCTTGCAGAGCTCAATGTTACCAGGTAAATTTACTCTTTGTCCCAGTCAAAATCTGGCAATACGCAAACATGGCTCTGAAAACCCTCTTAGAGCAGTTACTTTAAAAGGTTGCTTTCTTCCTCTCCTTCTTTGAGATGTAAATCTTCTACCACCCAGAACTGTCTTCCCCGGGACTCAAGAGCCAACTCTTTAAAATGCAAACGTCCGAGGAAATAAGGCTGGCTGTCAGCCTGAGGGGTCTCTGGCTTTCACTTGTACTACTGCTTCCTCATAAAATATGAGAAATGTATTTCTCCTCCTGATACGAATCAATTAATATATCCCCTTTTAATCAGCCCCCCCCCCCCCCAGTGCTCTTTTCCTCAGCACAGCCCAGACTTTAGCAGGTAACTTGTCAGTCCAGCATAACAACCATCCGAGGCTGCACTGGTGACATAGGAGGGCAAAGTAAAGATGTGTAACCAGTGGGAGGCTCCCCTACAGATGTTGGTAAAAAGCTTTTAGCCCTTACCTGGAACAAACAACAACTCATTCCATCTGCTAGAAACATAGTCTGAGTAAACCATGGGACCAAGACAAACACAACTCTTCCTGTTGAGGCAGGAGATGCCTGGGTCCCTGGTTGAACAGCAGGAGCCTGTCCCCTGTGGACAGACACTCCGAGGTGAAGAGGAGGGGAAGCTAAGCCCTGCCCAGATAAGAGACCTCATATTTCTCCTTTTCAAGGTCAAGGAGGCCTTCCTGACTATACTTGAACAGAAAGGCTTCCTGGAGATCAAAAAGGGAGTGACGTCAACATACCCATAGACTTCTTTGCTAGAATCCATCTTGGCTAAGACTCTCATTAGAAAAGACCCTGATGCTGGGAAAGACTGAAGACAGGAGGAGAAGAGGATGACCTAGGATGAGACGGTTGGATGGCATCACCGACTCAGTGGACATGAGTCTGAGCAAGCTCTGGGAGATGGTGAAGGACACGGAAGCCTGGCGTGCTGCAGTCCATGGGGTTGCAGAGTCGGACATGACTGAGCAACAACATCATCTTGGCTAAGAGATGCGTACACAGACATGGTAGTGCGCTGAGATAACCAAATACAGACTCAGAACCAGGCAAAGCAAGATAATTGGCCAAAGGAGACCCAGAAAAAATGCCCCACATATGTGACTCAAACTATTACGAGGGCAGAGCATTCTCTCTGAGCCCTCCCATGCCTCTGTCCAAACAGACCCTTTTTCCTCGTAATAAACACTTATTTCACTACTTTCAGTCTCTATGTGGAAATTCATTTCTACATAGTTGACAGGCCAGGGCCTTGCCACTGGTTCCTAGTCTCTGGTGGGCTGGTGGCTAGAATTCAGGGATCTCACTGCCATGGCCTGACTTCAGTCTCTGACCCAGAACTGAAATCCTGCTTCAAGCCACAGCAGTCTGAGGACACCCAGGATTACTGTGAAAGCTAAAAGGTCTCTGTTGGTGTCTACATGTGTGCTTATGTCTGTCTCTGTATATATGTTACGTGTATGTGGCATTTTCTTACCTCTGGATGGCTTTGCCAAATCAATTTATAAAATTCCTTAAAAGAGCTCTACTTTATTTGCTTAGTGAAAAAGAAAACTTACATGAATGAAATATTTCTAAAATTCAAAATTATCTTATTCAAATTCACATGCTTTGGGTAAATCTTTGATAAATAAGACTAGTTTAATTATTTTTGGCTTAATAATAAAAACAACTGTGTCATCTGAATTATCAGCATTATGATACAAACATGTATGTTTAGACTACTTGGGTTTACCCAAGAAAAGAAGTTATTATTTATTATATGTTTAAGACTATAAAACTTACAGATTTTATTTTTTTAAGTTGAGGTATAGTTGATTTACAAAGTGTCAGAAGTACAGCAAACTGATTCAAGCATATATATATATATACACACACATATATATATACATTAAAAAAATATATATATATATATATATATGTTTTCTTCCAGACTCTTTTGCATTGTAGGTTATTACATGAAATTGAGTTATGAGGTAATACCTCATCATAGTTTTTTTAAATTTATTTTTAATTGGAAGACAGTTACTTTACAATGCTGTGTTGGTTTCTGCTATACAACAACATGAATCAACCATCAGTGTACATATATCCCCTCCCTCTTGAACCTCCTTCCCACTCCCCATGCCATCTCTCTAGGTCATCACAGAGCACTGGGTGAGCTCCCTGTGTTGTACAATAACTCCCCACTAGCTATCATTTTACACATGGTAATTATATATTTCAATGCTTCTCTCTCACTTTGTCCACCCCCTCCTTCTCTCACTGTGTCCACAAGTCCATTCCCTATATCTTCTCATTCCTGCTCTGTAAATAGGTTCATTAGTACCATTTATATGTATGCGTTAATATACAATATTTTTTTTCTTTTTGACTTACTTCACTCAGTAAACAGGCTCTCGGTTCAGCCATGTCAGTTCAACTAGCTCAAATATGTTTCTTTTTATGGCTGAGTAATATTCCATTATATATATGTACCACGATTTCTTTATCCATTCATCTATCAATGGATATCTAGGTTGCTTCATGTCCTGGCTATTGTAAATAGTGCTACATGAACATTAGGGTACATGTGTCTTTTTGAATTATGGTGTTCTTGGATATATGTCCAGTAGTGGGATTACGGGTCATATGGTAGTTTTAGTCCTAGTTTCTTACGGAATTTCCATACTGTTCTCCATAGTGGTTGTATCAATTTACATTCCCAACAGCAGTACATTCCCCACAGCAGTACATTCCCCTTTCTCCACATCCTTGCCAGCATTTATTGTTTGTAGATTTTTTGATGATGGCCATTCTGATCGATGTGAGGTGATACCTCATTGTAGTTTTGATTTGCATTTCTCTAGTAATTAGCAGTGTTGGGCTTCTTTTCATGTGCCTGTTGGCCATCTATATGTCTTCTTTGGAGAAATGTCTATTTAGATCTCCTGCCCCCCCCCCCCCCCCTTTTTAATAGTGAGTCGTGTAAGACGTATATTTTGGAAATTAATCCCTTATTGGTCACATCGTTTGCAAATATTTTCTCCCATTCCTTAGGTTGTCTGTTTGTTTTGTTTCCGGTTTCTTTTGCTATGCAAAAACTTTCCAGTTTAATTAAGTCCCATTTGTTTATTTTTGCTTTTGTTTCCATTACTCTAGGAGACTGATAAAAAAAAAATTGCTGGTATATGTGTCAAAAAATGTTCTGCCTATGTTTCCCTCTTGGAATTTTATTTAGGTCCTTTTTGAATTTATTTTTGTTTATGGTGTTAGGGAATGTTCAAACTTCATTCTCTTACATTTAGCTTTCCTGTGTTCCCAGCACTACTTATCAAAGAGACTGTCTTTTCTCTATTGTATATTCTTGCAACTTTTATGACAGATTAATTGACCATAGTGAGTGGATAATTTCTGGGCTTTATTTCCTGTTCCATTGATCTATGTGTCCTTTTTTGTGCCAGTACCACACAGTTTTGATTACTGTGGGTTTGTATTATAGTCTGAAGTCAGGGAGTATGATTCTTTATACATTTTACTTCAATCAAGTTGAATCATTGCTGTTACAAACTTTATTTCAACAATAACTGTATTTTATTGTACATCTGGTTAGAAGTAGTTTCTAAAATCTTTTAGGTAACTTGAAACTCCAGAGTTATATGAAGTTAAATGATAGATATAAGTTAGATCATTTTCAAATAATATAAAATACTGAGACATTAATTACCAAACATAGTTTTAAGTTTTCTACTATTGACTTATTTACACAAAGGCTAAAGATGATCTTTTTGTCACATTGAGAAATTGTATTATGAGGCTGTATGTATATATCTTTAGAAATTGTGAGATGGTGTTTTGATAAATTTACTAATCTACTACACAATGCTGGTATATATGACAGACAATTCACAATTGTCTACTTCATAATTTTCTCTGGAAAATAAAGGTTACTAAGGGTTGAAAATTATAATCAATGCATGTAAATGAAACTTAGAAATAATAAGAATGAAGAAGGAAACTCTGATTCCAGAGTATTCAAGGAATGTAGGATTATTTTTGTTAAGAAAAAGAAAAGAGTAATTCTTTCCAAAAGTAGTTGCTTAAAGGTTGTTCCTGAAGGAAAAAGAAAAACAAGAGATGAAAATAGGAATAAATATAGAAAGTTTAAAAAGTTGGGAGAGAGGGACGATTTCATGGGACACAAACACAGAGAATCTTGCCTCATGCAGTTAGGCTGGCTGAGATTGAATGGGTTTATTATAAGGCTTTAAAATGAGTTTTAACATCAATAACATACTGATGCAAAACTAGAGTTTGGTTATCTGTCTCTTAAAAGGACAATTTCTTGGATTATATCTGTTCTTAATAAGGAACTGCAAAAGTTTCTCTTTATCTTTTAACCCATCTTAAAAGGTAAAGAGAACTTTTCAAGCAAGGATTCTGTGCCTTATTGGAATAATTTCCAGTACTATATCATGGTGGAAAACCACTAGACCATTCAGGTATGACCTAAATCAAATGCCTTATGATTATACAGTGGAAGTGACAAATAGACTCAAGGGACTAGATCTGATAGAGTGACTGATGAACTAAGGATGGAGGTTTGTGACATTGTACAGGAGACAGGGATCAATACCATCCCCAAGAAAAAGAAATGCAAAAAAGCAAAATGGTTGTCTGAGGAGGCCTTACAAATAGCTGTGAAAAGAATAGAAGCTAAAGGCAAAGGAGAAAAGGAAAGATATACCCATATAAATGCAGAGTTCCAAAGAATAGTAAGGAGAGATAAAAAGGCCTTCCTCAGTGATCATTGCAAAGAAATAGAGGAAAACAATAGAATGGGAAAGACTAGAGACCTCTTCAAGAAAATTAGAGATACCAAGGGAACATTTTATGCAAAGATGGGCACAGTAAAGGACAGAAATGGTATAGACCTAACAGAAGCAGAAGATATTAAGAAGAGGTGGCAAGAATACATAGAACTATACAAAAATGATCTTCACGACCCAGATAATCATGATGGAGTGATCACTCTCCTAGAGCCAGACATCCTGGAATGTGAAGTCAAGTGGGCCTTACAAAGCATCACTACAAACAAAGATAGTGGAGGTGATGGAATTCCAGTTGAGCTATTTCAAATCCTGAAAGATGATGCTGTGAGAGTGCTGCACTCAATATGCCAGAAAATTTGGAAAACTCAGCAGTGGCCACGGGACTGGAAAAGGTCAGCTTTCATTCCAATCCCAAAGAAAGGTAATGCCAAAGAATGCTCAAACTACTGCATAATTGCACTCATCTCACAAGCTAGCCAAGTAATGCTCAAAATTCTCCAAGCCAGGCTTCAACAGTACGTGAACTGTGAAATTCCAGATGTTCAAGCTGGTTTTAGAAAAGGCAGAGGAACCAGAGATCAAATTGCCAACATCCCTTGGATTATCAAAAAAGCAAGAGAGTTCCATAAAAACATCTACTTCTGCTTTACTGACTATGCCAAAGCCTTCAACTGTGTGGATCACCACAAACTGTGGAAAATTCTGAAAGAGATGGGAATGCCAGACCACCTGACCTGCCTCTTGAGAAATCTGTATGAAGATCAAGAAGCAACAGTTAGAACTTTACATGGAACAACAGACTGGTTCCAGATAGGGAAAGGAGTATGTCAAGGCTGTATATTGTCACCCTGCTTATTTAACTTATATGCAGAGTACATCATGAGAAACGCTGGGCTGGGTGAAGTACAAGCTGGAATAAAGTTTGCTGGGAGAAATATCAATAACCTCAGATATGCAGATGATACCACTCTTATGGCAGAAAGTGAAGAAGAACTAAAGAGCCTCTTGATGAAAGTGAAAGAAGAGATTGAAAAAGCTGGCTTAAAGCTCAACATCCAGAAAACTAATATCATGTCATCTGGTCCCATCACTTCATGGCAAATAGATGGGGAAACAGTGACAGACTTTACTTTTTTGGGCTCCGAAATCACTACAGATGTTGACTGCAGCCATGAAATTAAAAGACGCTTATTCCTTGGAAGAAAAGCTATGACCAACCTAGGCAGTTTATTAAAAAGCAGAGACATTACTTTGTCAACAAAGGTCTGATTAGTCAAGGCTATGGTTTTCCCAGTAGTCATGTATGGATGTGAGAGTTGGACTGTAAGGAAAGCTAAGCACTGAAGAATTGATGCTTTTGAACTGGGGTGTTAGAAAAGACTCTTGAGAGTACCTTGGACTGCAAGGAGATCCAACCAGTGCATCCTAAAGGAAATCAGTCCTGAATATTCATTGGAAAGACTGATGCTGAAGCTGAAACTCCAATACTTTGACCACCTGATGCAAAGAGCTGACTCATTTGAAAAGACCCTGATGCTGGGAAAGATTGAGGGCAGGAGGAGAAGGGGACGACAAAAGATGAGATGGTTGGATGGCATCACCGACTCAATGGACGTGGGTTTGGGTGGACTCCGGGAGTTGGTGATGGACAGGGAGGCCTGGCGTGCTGTAGTTCATGGGGTCGCAAAGGGTCAGACACAACTGAGCAACTGAACTGAACTGAACTTTATCATGTCTTTGATATGATATCTATGTCTATCATGTCTATCTATAGACATGATATCATGTCTATTTAAGAAGACCAAGTCTTTTTTCTTAAAAAAAAAAAAAAAAAAATGGACTGGTGATTCTGTTTAATCAGATGTTCAAACCTTTTGACATTTGGACAACTTCCCTAAATTAAATTCTAAATGAAGTCTTTTTGACCTGGAACTGACTTTGAGTCTTTCCAGGTGGGTCCCTGCAAAATCTCAAAGGATTTGTCCTCTCGCCTTGTAAAAAGGGATATGTTTAATTAATTAAGTTTATTTCATAAGATAAGTTGCATGGGAAGCATTGTCAAATGTGAAGAGGTGCTTAGCCTTCCCTACATTATATTTGTTTGCCTAAATATTATTGATATTATTGTTCTTAAATGCTTTATTTCTCTGGATATAAGGAAACACTTTTCTATACTCCCCTAAGCTATCGATAACTCTCAACAATTTAGAAGATTTTCTTTGCAAACTAACAGAAACATTTATTGTTTTCTTCCTACCTGATCCCTCCAGAATTCAGAAACCCTCATTGAATATTCTCATTCTCATTGTAAAATACTTGCTTGTGTAAGTTCAAGAGGAATCTGTTCTCTTTGTAACAGAACATAATTGAGAAAATTGGTTATATCACCAAGGCTTTAACTGGACTATCATATTTGAGATTTAGGTGTACAGATTCAGATATGACCAAATAGTTTTCAGGAATCAAGATTGCTTTATGAAGTCAATGTTTACAAAACTCTTTTGGAAAAACTGGTCTGGTACCTGACTTACGGATATTTATGTGGGTAAGGAAAGTCACTTTCAGGAAGGCCCGGAAACTTTAGAATATTTTGGGAACCTCAAGAAGAAAGGAACTCACCAAATCTGTAAACACACAGATTAAATCTGGTAATTTCATGGTGTGGTTTACAAGCGTCAAGAGGCATTTAAAAGTCCAATCTGAGATTCCTTACAAAAGTTCCAGCAAAGCAAACTTTAAAAGGCCTTTGTGGTCCAATTACCAATCTTGTTGCAGTTGTGTAAATGATCAGAGCAAATTTAATGAGACTAGTTTTATTTTGTAAACAGGAGTAATCTTTCTTTGATAATCTTTGATCAAAATAGGGATGATTATAGAAAGAAATTGTATGTTTCATCAGAAAATATTAACCTACCTTAGTATGCTACCAGATCTGTGTCCTGTTCACTGTCTCAGAAGTATTTTCCATCTCTTGTGAATTCTACCTGCTCTCTTACACATTTTGTTGACAATTAAATTTTTCTCCCACTCCCAACTTGGCATCATTGTGAACTAAAACTACAATTTTCCTGAAGCCCTGTGAGTTGAAGCTGGATAACACACCATAACTTCAAAGGATTTATCACCACCACAGTGTGGCCCACTCAGAAAACTCACCAGAACCTTGCTCTGCTCCAGGAAATAGCCATGACTGTGATACTGCCACTAACATCCTTGCTAAAAGTGCTTCAACACCCAACATTTAGAAATCTTGACTGGCTGCCCTCTGAACTCAGAAGGCAGTCAACTTTGTCTTTCTCTCCCTTTCAACTTCTAATCCAAATCTCTCTCTCCGTAGCAATCAACCAAGCCTCCATTCTTTGGAAACTTTCAGGGATGTTTCAGGTGGGGGGACTGTGGGGAGCCACATTTCAAACCCCTAGAGTTGAAAAAAGAAACAGAAATAAATCTTATCTCAAATTCCTTTATCTGACTCAAACACGGTTTTCAGAATGTACAGCTGCAATTAACCTCCTCCCGTTCCCCGCCATGGTTGTTTCCCATGCATTTAGCTGCTGTGGAGGCAGACTGCCCATAGCCATTAGCATCAAAACTCCCACAGAACCTTTCCTACCTTCCCTCTGAAGGCATAACCGCCACCATCACCACCCCCTTTGTTAAGTTTGGCATATAAACCTTTTTATCCTAGTCTATTGATTGAGTCACCTATTACTGAGTAGCTCTGTGTGTGGACATAAGTAAACCTTGTCTCTTTTCCTGTTAACCTATCTCTTGTCAGTTAATTTGCAGGCCAGCAACCACTGGACCCAAGTTGAAAGAAAAATTTCCCCCGTAACATGCTGACTGCAATGGCTTGCTCCCTGATGAAAGCAGCATTCACTGCCATGCCTACAAAATTATGTATTCCTATGCATATGTGTGCATAGGGGCATGTGTGTATTTACAGAGTTGGAAGCTCAGCAGGTTGTGACTAAATGTCCTTAGGAATTTCCTTGGTGAGTCAAAGCTTATTAAAGCAGAAACACTTCCCAGAAGATCCGAAATCTGTCTTCAAACCCAGCTCATTCCCCTGCTTGTTGCATCATCAAACCAGGCAGCTTAAAATAAATCATCTATTAAAAGTGAACCAATTACCAAACTCACCTCCCAACACTTCCAAGACTAGTTTTGGGAAATGGACTGGAAGGACTCCTTCAATAGTAACTTGACTGTGTTCTCCCTGATGACATCGTCCTGGAATGTTGGTAAAGTTCTTTTGGCTTATGCTTCAGGGAGAGGAGAGTTGTCTCCACTAATGACAATCCCTAATGAGAGATAGTGTGAGCTTTGGTATCTGGTGAACTCAATCATTTCGTAGCTTTATAACCTTGAACAATCCTTTACTTCTTTCGGCTGCCTCAGTTTCCTTATTTGCCAGGTGGGGAGTATAACTCTCCACTTGAAAGATTTGGGAGGGGATGAAATGAGATAAATATGTAGCCCAGTGCTGAATTTTTTTCCTGTTGTCTTTAAAGTACTTTCAGAGTCACTTGGGACCCAGGCTTAGAACTCTGTAGGCAACAATGATATAGCTCTTCCCTGCTGTTACAACTTATGCCCTAATCCATTTACTTAATTTTCTTTATCTGTCTTCCTGCTTCCCTTTTTCCTGGAAAAAGACCATATACATGCTTTCTGTGGACAGCACACATTAAGTTTTTCCTATGAAAAATCAAATCAAACATTTTAAAAAGTAGAATACATTTATTTTTGGTCATTTTCTAAGTAATAATAACAATAGCAACAATAGAACTTTCCTGTTTAAGTTCATGAAGATGTTCTAGATCTCCCTTTAGCTTGAATTTGATGGGCATAAACTGATACGGAGTCTGGGTCTCCTTCTCTTTCCTTTTCTTGTGTGTATAAGTCTCATTATAGCCGACTCCCCCCGCCATGACCTGAGCCACCCCGGGTCTGGACTGACCGCATTAGGCAATACGCAGTCCAAGATCTTTCTGGTCAGAGCTTGGCAGCAGGGATGGAAGAAGATGCCAACAAGGTTGCCAAGTGGATGGCTCATATTTTCCATCTTTGTCTTTGTGGATGGTAGTCATGTGCTCCTGGTGGTGCCCAATTGTGCAAGAGACAGCAGAGGCACAGAGCCAGAACAAGGGCTGGGATGAGGTTAGCCTTCCCGTGGGCCCGGGCCTGGGTGGGACTAGCAGACACGTGTTCAGCTTGAATAATCAGCAATGGCAGGTGAGACCAAGGTTTGTTGGATAGGTAAAATCAGGAACAGAGGCTGAGAGTGGCCCCAGAAATGACAAGAATGGGGATCAGAATGAGGAAGTTGAGCTGCTGTGGATTTTAGAGGTGTGGTCCTCAGATCAGGCTTAACGGAGGGAATTTGAGGAGTTCAGGTAAGGCCATGAAGACAATAACGAAGATCATTCCAGATGCTTCCCCAGGGCCGTGTGTTGCTCATGAGAACCTCCACTTTACAAAGTGTGGCTTAGAGTTTCTCTGGCAGCTCTACTATGGGGCAATCTGTTTTCTCTAAGACAGTTTATGGTGGACAGTGAAGAGGAGATTCTGCTTCCATTGGAAAAAAAGTCTTTGAATATTCCTTGGGCCAGGGCCACTGACTCTTTCTAGATAGGCTGCTGCTGCTGCTAAGTCACTTCAGTCGTGTCCAACTCTGTGTGACCCCATATACAGCAGCCCACCAGGTTCCCCCGTCCCTGGGATTCTCCAGGCAAGAATACTGGAGTGGGTTGCCATTTCCTTCTCCAATGCATGAAAGTGAAGTTGCTCAGTCATGTCCGACTCTTAACGCAGAGCTCCTGAAATGAAATCCAAGGATTTCTCTGTCCATTCACAAGGTATAGAGAAAGGTTCCTACATGGGGACCTTTAACCATGGGACATCTAACCAGAGTCTTGATATGAGAAAATTAGTACTTTAGGAAATGTGTTTTTCAACTTCTATCTGTAGCCATGTGAGAGTAGGGAGTAATAAATGGGCTAGACCTACTATCAAGAAAATACATCTACTGAACTGAACACTTACCCTGCTTCCAAGTCTTTCTATCCACATCTCAGAAAGGAGAAAAGTTTTTGTTGACAATAAGTTAGGTGTGACTGTAAGAGGTTATCAGCAACTGTAAAAGTCCTTTGAGGTTCCTTAATTAACCTATCAGTCGCAGAACTGCGGGTTTTTCTTGACTTGTTGTTGGTCCCTCAACCTGGTGTGTGAAAACCCTAGGGATTGGCATCAAGTAGGTAGGTTAGGGGTTTGAGAGGATGTGAAGAGTGAGCCACTTCCATGATATCTGTGGCCCTCTGCTGATGATGTCTTTCAGGGCTTCCTAACTCTTTGCGGAACTCCTGCAACTCTCCTGAGTCATTTAAGAATCCCTCAAAAGGATAAGATCTAGGCAGCCGGTGAGGTCCTTCCTTGCAATAGAGATGAGGTCAGGGAGCTTCAGTGACTTCTTTGGTAGTGATATCCACACCTGGAGTAAAAATGAAGACTGTAGGGTTGTAAGGATCAGGGCTCAGGTGTTTAGCAGAGAGTCACATCTTCTCTGAGAGCCTCCATCCTGACACTGCTGCTGCTATTTATTCACTCAAATCCAACTCTTGGTGACCCCATGGACTGTAGCCCACCAAGCTTCTCTGTCCACAGGACTTTCCAGGCAAGAATACTAGAGTGGTTTGCTACTGCCCTCTCCAGCGGATCTTCCCAACCCAGGGACAGAACCTGCATCTCCTGCTTGGCAGGTGGATTCTCTATCACTGAGCCATCAGGGAAGCCATCCTGATACTGAGGCAGCCGTCACTGACCAGACACCCTTGGCCCAGCCTCATCTCAACCAGGTGTCTTTCCAGAAGTAGAGGCAGCCTTCCCAAATGACAACACCCTAGTTCCCTAAGGCTGCCAGGCCACCTGGGCTTTCCCTTGATAAGCTTTCAGGAAACTCTGGAACACATTATATATGCTAAGTACATAAATTAAAAGTCTGCACATGGTATTTTCTTCACTGGCAAATGAAGCCCTGATCCTAGATACAGAAAGAAAAATTGGCTTTATAGTGCATCTCAAAAAGCAAAACAAAACAACTCAGGCTAAAGTCAATAAACAAAAACTTTGGATCCTAAAAGTTTTGCATACAAATAAGAGACCTTGAAATTTTCAGCAGAATCTCTGTGTACACATCAGAGCAAGATACAGGTGCTTGAAGTTCATAATGAATACTGGAATATCCTCAGAATCGAGGTAACATGCAATGTAGGGTAAAGGAGAATTTTCACATACCTCTGGCCTGTATGGCAATGATCTCATCTATCTGGATCATGTCCACCTACAAAGCATTTTTTAGATTGAATTATCCAGGTGATTGCTTTATCCTTCCAGCATATTTTTCATGTGTAAAATTATCTTAAATGAATACTAAACACTATGCCATTTTATCAAGTTGAACTTGAACTCTTATTAGCATTTTGCAAATCTATAGTTTGACTTGTATTTCCTGGAATTTTTGATTTTTTGTAACATTATTTCTTAAAAGATTCTCTCAGTGTTGATTTGTGTGGCTGAGCTCCCCCAGGAATAATCTGGCCTCCAGCAACTTCTCTATCCACCCCCAGTAGGAGCTTGAATAATGACTGAGTGACAAAGTGTCCCATTCAGTTATTATTCAACTATATTAAATTGCTAAAGTTGGTCATTGGAGCATATCTTATTACAAAGGCAAAAGTTCAACATTTTTCCCCAGGCACAATAGGCTTGCACATTTAAAAACTTCTGGTCTGGTAAAGAATAAGATGTCAGGGCATGGAGCACGCAACAAATTAAACAGAGAAAGATGTATTAACCAAACCTGAGCAAAATTACCAGGCATTACCTTCATGATATTTACCAAACTCAAGTCATCTATAATGGAGTGCAAGACATAAAGTAGAAAGGAATCTTGAAAATACAGCATTCTTCCCAAGCTCTATTAGGCTAACACAATTGAAAAAAGTATCATTTAAGGGGGAGGAATACATTAGGGATTTGGGAGTAACAGATTGACATCATTATATATAAAATAGATAACCAATAAGGACCTACTGTATAGCACAGGAACTATGTTCAATATTTTGTAATAACCTATAAGGGAAAAGAATTTGAAAAAGAATATATATATATATAATCAATCAACTATACTTAAATAAAAGCCATTATTTAAAATATTACACTAGGGACTGATATCTGGACAGTAGCTATTGGTTGCTTACATTATATATACTCTGTGTCTACTTGGATTAGTTGGTGCCCAGATGGTACTGATCATTAGACATTTTGAAATCTTGGCAGATTATGTTAAAACCCATTTGAATCCGTAACTGTAGACTATGGAAGCATCATATGGTGTATGACTGAAGGGTCTGACTTTTTCTAAAAAGTGAAGGTGCAGTTTTGCCAAGACAGTAAGAACTTCAAGCACCTGCTTGAATGTGGTCACCCCAGTTTTTGCTTCAAAGAACAGGAAATGAGTGTTGCGGAAACTGTAGAGACCATAACCTATATGGTAATATTCCCCAAAAGTGCCTCTTGATAAGACTCATCTAGGGCCCTTGTTTAAGAATCTAGATTCTCAGATGCTTTCTCTGCAGACTGTGATGACTATGTCTGGGGTAGGCTTAGGAATCAGTATTTTTATTAATCGTACCAATGATCATCCTGGCAAGGCAAATGAGGGAAATACTGTTCAATCACTGATTCTCATTCATGACACTACCATCCTTCCACTGAATTCTTCAGTACTTCCTATGGTATTTCTCAAAGTGATCCTAGATCCCCTACATCTAAATCATCTGGAGTGCTTGATTATAACCCAAACCTTGTGTTGCATCCCATGCCTACCATATATATATATACACACACACACACACACACACACACACACACACATGCATACATACACTCTCCAGAGGTAGAATCCCGAAGTCTGCATTTTCAATGGGCTTTCCAAGTGATTCTTACATAACCAAGTTTGAGAGTATTGCTATGTGCCTGGCACATAGCATGTCTCTTCAGGTTGTCTGTGCCCAGTCAATAGGTCAGTCAGTTCAGTCCCTCAGTCATATCTGACTCTTTGAGACCACATGGACTGCAGCACCCCAGGCCTCCCTGTCCATCACCAACTCTTGGAGTTTACCCAAACTCATGTCCATTGAGTTGGTGATGCCATCCAACCATCTCATCCTCTATCGTCCCCTTCTCCTCCTGCCTTCAATCTTTCCCAGCATCAGAGTCCTTTCAAATGAGTCAGCTCTTCGCATCAGGTGGCCAAAGTATTAGAGTTTCAGCTTCAGCATCAGTCCTTCCAATGAATATTCAGGACTGATTTCCTTTAGGGTGGACTGGTTGGATCTCCTTGCAGTCCAATGTACTCTCAAGAGTCTTCTCCAACACCACAGTTCAAAAACATTAATTCTTCTGTGCTCAGCTTTCTTTATAGTTCAACTCTCAGATCCATTCATGACTATTGGAAAAACCATAGCCTTGAAAGCACTTATTTTAAGACTTGCTGGGACTTCCCTGGCAGCCCAGTGGTTGAAACTTCGCCTTCCAATGCACGGGATGTGGGTTTCGATCCCTGGTTGGGGAGGTAACATCCCACAGGCTTGGGGCCCGAAAATCAAAATATAAAACCGAGGTAATATTGTAACAACTTCAATAAAGACATTAAAAACATAAATAAATAATAAAGACTTACTAAGACAGGGATCAGTGAATGATGTATGTGGGAGTGGCGTAAAAGGCAAGGGGGAGAAACAGCTCTTCCTGCCATAAACTGGGAGCCTACAAGGCTTGTAAGAGCAGAAGGGAAGCTCCGCTACAGAGACAGTGACTGGGTTTGAGGAGATGTGGAAAAACTGAGAGAGCCTCAGGCCCCTTTGCCTCTGGAGACTGTGGAAGGAGCCAACACATGCTTGGTGGGAGATGGCCACACAAAACCTCCACAACCCCAGGTCAGGTGGTAGGGCAAGGATGAGGGCTCTCATTCAGAACTTCCTGCCAGAGTTCCAGCCCTGCAGGACATAAATTCACTTTGCTTTTCTCCTTTCTTCTCCCATTTCCTTCATTTGGTTTGGGGAGCGGTAATGGAGCTTGCCCAGGCATTGTTTCATTTTGACGTTGTAACAAGGTCTGTTCTGAATTCACTTTCTCCAATAGAAGCCTGTGGAGGGTTCATTGTTCCCATGGACTTTTACTGATGTGCAATCATGTTTAAAATAACTTGTCCAAAGCATGTCTGGGAAATAATAAGTAAGTTATTTTAAGTAAATTTTGGTTGATGATTCCAATTCTGATTTCTTTGACTGCTTATATGGGTGGAAGTTCAGGAAAATGCCCTTCTGGTTTTGAATGGTAAGAGTAATAACAACAATACTAGTGAAGCACTCAGGAATTGTATTATTGTGGTATTGGGGTAATATAGCTGTAGCATGGAATTTGAAATAAAAAGGTCTGAATGAACCTCATTTTGCTCATCTGTAAAATGGGCATGATGAGGTCTGCACTAGTTACCTCCCTGGATTGAAACTAGTGTCACTAGTGGTAAAGAGCCTGCCTGCCAGTGCAGGAGGTGTAACAGACCCAGGTTCAATCCCTGGGTCAGGAAGATCCCCTGGAGAAGGGCATAGCAACCCATTCCAGTATTCTTGCCCAGAGAATCCAATGGACAGAGGAGCCTGTCAGGACCTTCAGTCCATAAGGTCGCAAAGGATTGGACACAGCTAAAGTGACCTAGCACACGAACTTTAAAACTTTATAAAATGTTGATTGTTGGTTTTAATAATTTTTTTCTTAGTACCTTGTCCCTCTCTAGCTTTAGCTGTGACTGAAACATTTTTCAATAACATGAGTCAACCTAAAAAAACACTGGAAAAACATGGGAATTTGGGTAAAAGGTGCTTACCATTGCAATTACCTCCATTACAGAGACAATTATTTGGACCAAGATATTATATTTGCTAAGGTGTGGGAAGGAGGAAGTTTGATCCAAATGCAAAGGTCCCACTGACAAATGAAAGGCACTTGGACACTATGGAGCATTGTTCTGCTCTTCTGGAAGGCAAAACACTGCCGGGATGAAGATGGAGTCATTCCAAGTGGGTGATGAAATTTACTTTATTGACATTATCAATAAGGATGTATTTATGGGAAACAAACATGAAATATAGCTCACACTTATGGGACTTGGCAGGTAAGCAAAGGGAAGCAGAGTGTCAGCTCATGAGGCCCAAACCTTTGGGCTTATTTGGCATTGGTTTCATTCTTGGTTAGCTAAGTGATTTTTAGGTAATTATCTGCCTTCATGGATCCTCAACTTTCACATGCATGAAATGGACATAAAACTCCCATTACACCTTATAAGAGTAAAGAACATCATGTTTTTCACTAAAGTAAGAGGCCATATACGTTTATCACTATTAGGTCATGAACATTACTTATTCCATGGGTTTTAAATCCAGGAAGATATTCCATAGAGTTAGAAAATCACAGAGTGGCACACAGGCTTCTCTTTAATATTTTGGCTTGTGTAATATGAATATCTTAACTTTTAGTTTTCTGGTTTTATTTTCTTTCAAGTAAGGGCATGTATATCTAACCTGTTGTTAGACAAAAAAAAGAAAAAACATGCCCTTCTTCAGGACTAGAGATGAAAAGGGAGCTTTATCATTTCAAATCACTGCCTCTATGTATCTCCTGAAATCTTGTGAGATGAATGAAAACTTTTGGTACATTAAACATAAGTTCAAAAAATAATTATGGCCATGTCCTAAATTCATGCATATTATTACAGGCTGAATCTTTGCTGGTTCTGGTAAAAATTTTTTACTGGAAAGAAAAGTTAACATATTGATTGTTAAAGTTGCCAGGTTGACAAATCTAGAAAATGAAGAATTTTTCTTTTAGGATTAGATAGGAGTTACAGCATGCTTAAAGTAGAAGGAACCTTTAAAACCATCAATTTATAGATGAGAAAGCTGGTACAAAGAAATAAATTGTAACAGTAATAATAAGAAAACTTTACTGAGTGTGTTTTATATGCTAGATGTACTACGTTATTTCATGTATTCACTTAATTCTCAAAACAACCCTCAGAAATAGGTACTGTTGCTGATTCTATAATAGAAGTAAAGGAAATTGATGTTTGCATAAACTACTTACTTAAGGTTGGAGCTTGTTAATTCTCCTAAGCTGTCTTGATGTCTTAGAATCAGAATACCACAGACTGGAGCCTTAAACAACAGAACTTTGCTTCCAGCTCTGGAGAATGGTAAGTCTGGGAGCAAGATGCCAGCCGATTTGGTGTCTGGTGAGAGCCTTCTTCCTGGTTTACACATGGACACATTCTTGCTATGTCCTTACATGGTGGGCAGAGATCTCTCTCTCTCTCTCTTTTTTTTCCCATGATGGCCAGAATGTGGGATCTTAGTTCTCCCACCAGGGATTGAATCCAGGCCCTTACAAAGAAAGTGCTGAGTCCTCACCACTGGATTGCCAAGGAATTCCAGAGAGATCTCTTCTTATAAGGGCACTAATCCCACTTATGGAGATCATGACCTAATTATGTCCCAAAGGCCTCACCTCCAAATATCATCACAATGGGGATTAGGCTTCAGAATTCACATAGGAATCTTGGTGAGACATAAACATTCAGTATAAAGCAACTAATGGGAAGAATTATTGATTCTTTTACAATTATTGATTCATTTGGGCTTCCCAAGTGGCGCCAATGGTAAGGAAGATGCCTGCCAATGCAGGAGATGTAAGAGAAATGGGTTCGATCTCTGGGTCGGGAAGATCCCCTGGAGGAGGACATGGCAATCCACTCCAGTATTCTTGCCTGGAGAACCCCATTGGCAGAGGAGACTGGTAGGCTACAGTCCACAGGATCGAAAAGAGTCAGACACAACTGAAGCAGCTTAACACACATACACATTGATTCATTTACATAATCAATTAACATTTATTGAGCACATATTATGTACCAAACACTATTCTTGGCCCCAGGGATGCAAAGGTAACCAAAGAGATGTGGTCCCATCCTCATGGTGTTTACAGAGCTGTGGAGGAGACAGACATTAAATAAATTGTTACACAAACTATAAACTAAGAAAAGTAGCAATTGTTTTAAAAGGAGAGTTTCATAGTTACGAGAGCAGGAGAACTTGTCTGGTCTGAGGAGTCAGAGTTCTCAGAGGATATGGCCACTGAGCTGAGATCTGAAAGGTTAGTAAGGGTTTACTGGAGCAGTTAGAGGAATGTAAGTGTTTCAGAAATACCAAGTTCAGAAACCTTTGGCTGAAGTTGGGGTGGGGGGCGGGGAGGAAGTGGAGAGAGATGATAGGTAGGCAGGGACCAGATTATCTAGAGTCTTGAGATATTTGGTCTTTGTCATGAGAACAATGGCTTCCAGAACTATTCTCAATAAAGGTTACCAGTGACCTACTAGTTAGCTGGATTTGCAGCATTTTCCCAGTTTCCTTCTTCCCCAGATGTCAGGGTCCCTGAGACTGAGGTTTCCCAGGTGGTTCAGCAGTAAAAGAATCTGCCTGCCAATGCAGGAGACTCAAGAGATGCAGTTTCAATCCCTGGGTCAGGAAGCTCCCTGGAACAGGATATGGCAACCCACAACTGAAGCAACTTACACACACACAAACACACAATGTATTCAGTATTCTTGCCTGGAATATTCCATGTGTCGACAGAGGAGGCTGGCAGGTTGCAGTTCATGGGGTGACAAAGAGTTGGACACAGCTGAGCATACACACGCTTCCCCTGAGACACTGGCTTCCATAAATCCTGTATTTTCCAGGTCCTTCAAGAGCCTCAGGGCCCTACCCCATGCCCCTGTACCTCTTAATGTAAGACAAGATACAGCACACTCTGTTATGTGTTTATTTTATTGAGTATAGTTGACAAACAGTGTTCTGTGAACTTCTGCTGTGCAGCAAAGGGACTCAGTTATACAAGCATGTACATTCTTTGTAAAGCCTTTACAGTGTGGGATGTGTGTGTTAAAACAAAAGGAGTAGCCATCATAGTCAACAGAATAGTCTGAAATGCAGTACTTGGGTGCAGTCTCAGAAATGACGGAATGATCTCTGTTCGTTTCCAAGGCAAACCATTCAATAGCACAGTAATCCAACTCTATGTCCTGACCAGTAATGCTGAAGAAGCTGAAGTTGGACAGTTCTGTGAAGACCTTACAAGATCTTCTAAAACTAACACCCCAAAAAGTTGTCCTTTTCATTATCGGAGACTTAAATGCAAAAGTAGAAAGTCAAGAAATACCTGGAGTAGCAGGCAAATTTGGCCTTGCAGTACAGAATGAAGCAAGACAAAAACTAATAGAGCTTTGCCAAGAGAACACACTGGTCATAGCAAACACCTGCTTCCAACAACACAAGACAAGACTCTACACATACACATCACCAGATGGTCAACACCGAAATCAGATTGATTATCTTCTTTGCAGCCAAAGATGGAGAAGCTCTGCACAGTCAGCAAAAACAGGACCGGAAGCTGACTGTGGCTCAGATCATGAACTCCTTATTGCCAAATTCAGACTGAAATTGAAGAAAGTAAGGAAAACTACTAGACCATTCAGGTATGACCTTAATCAAATCCCTTGATTACACAGTGGAAGTGACAAATAGACTCAAGGGATTAGATCTGATAGACAGAGTGCTTGAAGAACTACAGATGGAGGTTCATGACATTGTACAGGAGACAGGGATAAAGACCATCCCCAAGAAAAAGAAACGCAAAAAGGTAAAATGGTTGTCTGAGGAGGCCTTACAAATACCTATTAAAAGAAGAAAAGCTAAAGGCAAAGGAGAAAAGGAAAGATATATCCACTTGAATGCAGAGTTCCAAAGAATAGTAAGGAGAGATAAGAAAGTCTTCATCATTGATCATTGCAAAGAGATAGATGAAAATAATAGAATGGGAAAGACTAGAGATCTCTTCAAGAAAATTAGAGATACCAAGGGAACATTTTATACAAAGATGGGCACAGTAAAGGACAGAAATGGTATGGACCTAACAGAAGCAGAAGATATTAAGAAGAGGTGGCAAGAATGCATAGAAGAACTATACAAAAATGATCTTCATGACCCAGATAATCATGATGGTGTGATCACTCTCCTAGAGCCAGACATCCTGGAATGGGAAGTCAAGTGGGCCTTAGGAAGCATCACTGCGAACAAAGCTAGTCGAAGTGATGGAAGTGATGGAATTCCAATTGAGCTATTTCAAATCCTGAAAGATGATGCTGTGAAAGTGCTTCACTCAATATGCCAGCAAATTTGGAAAACTCAGCAGTGGCCATGGGACTGGAAAATGTCAGTTTTCATTCCAATCCCAAGAAAGGCAATGCCAAGGAATGCTCAAACTACTGCATAATTGCACTCATCTCACAAGCTAGCCAAGTAATGCTCAAAATTCTCCAAGCCAGGCTTCAACAGTACGTGAACCATGAACTTTCAGATGTTCAAGCTGGATTTAGAAAATGTAGAGAAGCCAGAGATCAAATTGCCAGCATCGGCTGGATTATCGAAAAAGCAAGAGAGTTCCATAAAAACATCTACTTCTGCTTTACTGACTATGCCAAAGCCTTTGACTGTGTGAATCATAGAAAACTGTGGAAAATTCTTCAAAAGATGGGAATACCAGACCACTGACCTGCCCTCTGAGAAATCTGTATGCAGATCAAGAAGCAACAGTTAGAACTTTACATGGAACAACAGACTGGTTCCAAATCAGGAAAGGAGTACGTCAAGGTTGTATATTGTCACCCAAGTTATTTAACTTATATGCAGAGCACATCATGAGAAACGCTGGACTAGAGGAAGCACAAACTGGAATCAAGATTGCTGGGAGAAATATCATTAACCTCAGATATGCAGATGATACCACTCTTTTGGCAGAAAGTGAAGAAGAACTAAAGAGCCTCTTGATGAAAGTGAAAGAGGAAAGTGAAAAAGTTGTCTTAAAGCTCAACATTCAGAAAACTAAGATCATGGCATCCGGTCCCATCACTTCATGGAAAACAGATGGGGAAACAGTGGAAACAGTGTCAAACTTTATTTTGGGGGGCTCCAAAATCACTGCAGGTGGTGATTGCAGCCATAAAATTAAAAGATGCCTGCTCCTTGGAAGAAAAGTTATGACCAACCTAGACAGTATATTAAAAAGCAGAGACATTACTTTGCCAACAAAGGTCCATCTAGTCAAAGCTATAGTTTTTCCAGTAGTCATGTATGGATGTGAGAATTGGACTATAAAGAAAGGTGAGCACCGAAGAATTGATGCTTTTGAACTGTGGTGTTGGAGAAGACTCTTGAGAGTATCTTGGACTGCAAGGAGATCCAACCAGTCCATCCTAAAGGAAATCAGTCCTGAATATTCATTGGAAGGACTGATGGTGAACCTGAAATTCCAATAATTTGGCCAGCTGATGTGAATAACTGACTTGTTGGAAAGACCCTGATACTGGGAAAGGTTGAAGGTGGGAGAAGGGGATGACAGAGGATGAGATGGTTGGATGGCATCACCAACTCAATGGACATGAGCTTGAGTAAACTCCAGGAGTTGGTGATGGACAGGGAGGCCTGGTGTGCTTCAGTCCATGGCATTGCAAAGAGTCGGACACGATTGAGTGATCGAATGGAACTGGTTGTGTATTTATCTTCTCAATGTTCACATCTTGCTATTTTTACCAAATGCCCAAATATTTTGTGCTGAGGCTACTTAAATTCCGGCACACAACTATTTTTTTAAAAATATGCTTATCAAATATTTTGTTTTAGCCCACGTTCATTGATATATTTTCATTAATAGCTCTAAAACTGATTTGCTATTAAGATCTCACTTGGGTTGGAAAGGCATTCCCCCAGTATCACCAGCTTCACAGACAAAAATCCTTCCCCTGGGGTCCGGCTACTCACATTCCCAATAGAGTTCCTACCTTTAGCCTAAAGCATTAGCAAGTATGTTAAAAGAAATGAATAATCTGAAAACATGTAATACTTAAGTTATCAGTCGTTTATACCACAATGAAAATGAGTTTCAGATTTTTTCCATTAGGCAAGTTTGAAAAAAGATAAATGATGGGAAGTGTATAAGGTTTGAGCTCCTGGTTGAGGTGGGAAGGGGAGTTGAGGGGGTGGGGGAGGGGAGCTGTGGGGAAGGGATTTTGCTCTGAAAAGTTGGCAGCTTTTTAAAGATGTCACTTTTCTTTCTTTCCTGTTCCTGAATGTGATTTATTTGTTCTTTGGTTATTATCCATTACAGTAAGTAAATTTCTGGTTCAAGTTTTTACTATGCTTTCCTTTAGGGTCCAATTATATGAAAACTCTTGATTCAAAATAGTAACTTGCAGTGCAGACACTTAACCCTGGCAATATAACCAACCACCCAAACAGACTTACTTTTTTTTCCCCACATTTAAAGTTCTTTTCTATTCAAATACAGTATAACATTTTAAAGGAATAATGTGCCTGAAGGCACCTTTGGCTTAATGGGAGATGCTACTTTGGAAAAAAAAAAAAAAAAACAGTAGCTCAAATCAACACCAGGGTGATTCAAGATGATTGACACTTGAGGGTGGGCATCCAAGTTCCTTTCATGGATAGAAAGAGGAATTTGGCTTCTATTGAACATTTACTTATCAGCGTTCGTGCTGCTGGTTTCCAGGCAATTATAAATGACTGCTTGCTTGCGTGTGGTACAGAGAAACAAAGCAAATTCCATCTTTTAGGAGGCAACCAGCCTCTATCTGATTTCTTAGATATAGTAACCTAAGGCTGACTAGTGGCAGGGCTCAAATGGAGCCATGGCAAGGTGGCGGCTTTGTGCTAACTCAGGACGATGCTGGAATTCTGCTGTTACACTGGGCTTACTGCTTGGTTGGAAGGAAATAGGCTGGGCTGCTTAGAGGAGAATGGTCTTTCTGCTTCAACTCTTTATCTCTAGTGAATTTGAGGTGGGTTGTGACATTATATTTCAAATTGTACCACCTCCTGCTGCTGCTGCTGTTGCTAAGTCACTTCAGTCGTGTCCAACTCTCTGCAACCCCATAGAGGCAGCCCACCAGGCTCCCCCGTCCCTGGGATTCTCCAGGCAAGAACACTGGAGTGGGCTGCCATTTCCTTCTCCAAGGCATGAAAGTGAAAAGTGAAAGTGAAGTCGCTCAGTCGTGTCTGACTCTTCGAGACCCCATGCACTGCAGCTTTTCTAGGAAAGAGTACTGGAGTGGGGTGCCATTACCTCCTACCATGTGTTAACCCACGGGTAAGTGCTTTGTGAAGTTCCCTTCAAAGCCTGTTCAAAACCCTGAAACAGAGGAAGGCATCTGATGTTTGGGAATCACTTGCATTGTTTTGGATACAAAGTGATTCAGCCTTCTCTGAGGAACAGCCACTTACGGACAAAAAGAGGTAAAATGGGTCACCAAGTCAAAGATAGTCTAGGAACAGAGAGAGACTCAGGCCAGAGCTCTCCGGATGGGGGCAGCCGGCACACAGTGGGGCTCACAACATGTCATTTGGGCCCTACTGGGTAGTGGATGTGTTTTCTGCTAGACAGGAAACATACCAATTATGGGAACTCGCAGGAGTCGTGGAGACCAGCAACACTGATGCCTGTATCTTTCTGCTCCCTCAAGGGAAGTGCAAGCTAAAAGGGGAAAAGATGTCGTTTACATGGGAAGTTGGCCATCCACCTATGTCCTGCCAAACGGAGAAGAGCAATAGCTCATATATATGGTGTAGGGGGAAGCAGAGGAAGAACTGGGAATTTTCATCAGTCACTGCTCTTGGAAGGGAAGGTTCCTTGGTGTATTTGGTCAGATTGGAGTGATGCCATTTAAAAATCATTGAGCTCTTTCCCTCACTTATCAGCCTCCTTTTTCTCAACCCACACAAGCTGATTTGACCAGAAATTTTGCTCAACACGCCTTGGAAGAGGCCAGAGGTGAATGACAGGGGAATGGTCTGAGGGCCCAGCTTCCACCACTGTCCCTTTCCTCCTGCATTTGATAAAGCAGATATTCCATGGAGGGGAATCAGACTCCTGTAAATCACCAATAAGTTTTCTGAATGTGTTTCACTGCCTGCTGAATGGGCCACAGCAGGCAGTGTAGGCAGTGAGGGGAAGCGGGGGGCCCTGAGGGTGGGTGCACAGTCACAGGAGTGAGATAGCCCCTGCCCCATATGTGTGTATGCAAACTGTAATCTTACAGCACTTTTATTTTTAAGTACGTAAAAAGACAGAACTTATATAATTGAATTCACATAAGTTAAACACCTATATGGTGTCTCTCTAGATAGGTACATGTCTAAGTGTGTGTCAGATAAACGGTGTTACATATTAAGGAATAACACAACTTTAGAGCTGAAAGGACCTTCTGTGATCAACTGATTTGTTTTACATTGGTGGAAACAGAGGTGAGCCCCAAGAGGTTGTCCTTTGACCAACTTCACTGATGCTTTGTGATCCCAAAGGAAAGTACTCAGAACCTGCCTCTCCTTATTTCTGCCCATTGAGGGCCTTCAAACCTCATGAACCAAACACAGGGAAGTGTGGTAGGCAAGGTCTGGCCTTGGCATCTTACAGGGAGTCTGCTCCTTTGGAGAGGGATTGACTGCAGAGAGGGATTTGACTGCAGCTTTTGGTCTGCCCCCAGGAGCCGGATTCCCAGCCAGCTCCCTGTTTGTGCAGTCCCTGGGATTGTCCGAACTGACGTCCCCACGAAAAGGCCTGAGGGGCGCATGAAGGGGATAAAATTTGTAGCTCTAGAGCCCGACATAACTCCCAACAAACACACACACCTACACCCACACCCACACCCACACACCACCTGCCTTATTCCTTTGTGAAAAGAAGAAGGCAAAATAGACAATGTGGTCAGCTGTTTAGACTTCTCGAGTATTGACTCTAAGGGATGGGGCAAGCCAGGGAGGGAATAAGGAACAATTTCATCTCTAATCATAAGGATGAAGGGAGTTAGCAGAATTGGTCTTTGACATGGGAGACTTTCCCCTTATTAGGTGCCTTGACTGATCTCATTAGTTGTCTCCCATCCACCGTCTGATACCTCCTTTCAGTTCAGTTCAGTCGCTCAGTCGCATCTGACTCTTTGCGACCCCATGGACTGTAGCACATCAGGCTTCCCTGTCCATCATCAACTCCTAGGGCTTGCTCAAACTCATGTCCATTGAGTCAGTGATGCCATCCAACCATTTCATCCTCTGTTGTCCCCTTCTTCTCCTGACTTCAATCTTTCCCAGCATCAGGGTGTTTTCGAATAAGTCAGTTCTTCACATCAGGTGGCCAAAATATTGGCGTTTCGGCTTTAGCATCCTTTCAATGAATATTCATTTAGTCCTTTCAATGAATATTCAGGACTGATATCCTTTAGGATGGACTGGTTAGATCTCCTTGCAGTCCAAGGGACTCTCAAGAGTCTTCTACATCACAGTTCAAAAGCATCAATTCTTTGGCACTCAGCTTTCTTTATGGTCCAACTTTCACATCCATTCATGACTACTGGAAAAACTATAGCTTTGACTAGATGGACCTTTGTTGGCAAAGTAATGTCTCTCTTTTTTAATATACTGTCTAGGTTGCTCATAGCTTTTCTTCCATGCCTCCTTACCTGCCTTAATCCTCTCAGCCAGCTGTCAAGATATCTAAATCCCTACCCAGATGGAAGATGTCAAAGGGAGGAAGATATTCCCTCTCAGGCACTTTCATGTGGGTAGTGTTATAGATCCCACTGCTTCCAGAGATCAAGGGAAACCACGTAAGGATAAAGTGTCATATAAACTGGAGAGATATTTCTGGGCCCCATGCCTTCATGTTGCTTTTCCTATCACAACCCAGGTCAAGCCTGCTACTCCTGTAAGCAGGAGGGAGGCCTGGTGGAAAATTAGAGGCGGCCCCTCACCCTCTGGCCTCAGGAACCCTCTACACCTGAGTCTGGAGGTGTAAGCCATCCTCTGAAACACAGATCCTTATCTGCCCTCATTTTCCAAATCTTTTGTTTTTTTACACCTGAAAATCTTTAGTTTTGCAGAGCCATTGGAAAACATGCTCAAAAAATATGGCCCCAGGTGACTCCTACTTATATATTCTTTTCCTAAGATTTTCTGCAGGGCAATTCATAGTATTATAGGTTGCTCTCCACCAGCACCCCCTCCCCCACCAAGATCCTTTACCTGTGGTTGTGAGTAAACTGTTTCCAGGTCATTTTCAAAAATAAAAGTATCCTGAACAGTTATGGTGGCCAGCCGAGACACCCAGGGTTGTTGGCTTTTGTTTGACAAGGGGACTTTAGTTTTCCTCTTTTCATTTAACTGGGAGGATGGCCCACATCCCATAATATAAAAGGCCCAAAGCTGTGTTTCATGAAGAATAGTCTTAACGACTATGTGTATCAGAATCACCTGGGAAGCTTGTTAACACGCCAGTTGTTAGGCTGGGAGTATAGTTGTAAAGGCGTTGGTGCTTGAGAGCTTCTGAAGTGAAGGTCGTGTAGCTCCATTTAAGCAGCCCGTTGTCCTGTCATCTCCTGGAGCGTGCCAGTGAATCCCCTATGTAACAGGAAGGTCCACCCCGTGCAGGGCATCCAGAGAACAGGGCAGTGGCAAGTCTATGCTCTTCCAGAGGGTCCGTTGCCCTCTGCTGCCTGGGACCTCCCTCCTAGACCCACTACTCAGCCAGGGGCATGTCAGCCCCATCCGGCCCATAGGTAGGCCCTGGGGCAGCCTGGCCCCCATGGGTTGGAGCCAATCTCTCTTAGAATTCCCCAATCCTCCACCTTTCCAGTTCTCCCTAGAGTTCAGTAGGCTGACTGATACACCCCTGAGAACACAGGCCTCAAAAAAAGGCATCCAGAGACTTAAATCACCATCCTCCTCCTCCTTCTCAACTAGGACTAAATTGCATTGGGAGGGGGCATGGCCTGTGTCAAAGTCCACGCCTGACAGGAATAGCTGTGTGGTGTGAGGCAGGTCGCTCTGCCTCTCTATGCTTCCATCCCCTCACCCTTCTAAAAGGATACTGAAAGTGGCCCAGACACTTGTCTGCCTGCAGTGCAGGAGACCCAGGTTCAATCCCTGGGTCGGGAAGATCCCCTGGAGGAGGAAATGGCAACCCACTGCAGTATATCCTTGCCTGGAAAATTCCATGGACGGAGGGATGGGATCACAAAGAGTCGGAAAGGAGTGAGCGACTTCACTTTCAAGAATTTGCTTCTTAGGATTGCTGTAAGAATTAAATATGCAGATGTGTCTGAAATTCTTCATACAGACTTAGGCATAGAGTAAGTTCTCAGTAAACAGGACCACTGCTAGCATGCAGAATGGTGTGCTATTTAGGAAAAAAATGCTGTTCTCCTTTGGGTAGACATATCAGAAAAGATTTCCTTTCCTCTGGACTGGCTTATGCTGATGTCCCGGCTCTTATTTTGGTGGGCAGAGTACCGTCTCAGCTGGCCACCGCTTCAGTTAATCACATCCTGAAAAACTGAACACGAAGGCTGTGACTAGATGTTTAGTTCACTTCAGTCACTCAGTCATGTCCAAATCTTTGCAACCCCATGGACTGCAGCTGTCAAGGCTTCCCTGTCCATGGCCAACTCCCAGAGCTTGCTAGATGAGTGGATGTTATCGAGTCATCTGTGATAAAAGAGATCTGTGACTAGATGTTAGCTATATTAATAATAATTCCACGTGAGGGTAGGAATGAGCTTGAACCAAGATTCTCCCTCAGCAAGCTTTGAAAATGACAGGATGGGGGTGGGGGTGGAAGGGGTAGGAGGAGGGGGAGGGGAGACAAGGAGAGGGAATGATGCGTCTCACTTCTCAGAAGCACAGTGCTGCGTTCAGCAGACGCTCATCTTCATAAATTTCAGCAAGCACAAAGGCACGGCGACAGGTGATTTTCCCTTCCTGAGCTTGCTACCAGCTGATCACTTCCTGTTTCTCTAAGAGCTTCCCAGACAGAGGCGATTTGCTCTTTCAAATTTGGTCCTTGCCCTCTGGCTTTCCCGTGTGAGTCAGCGTCGCTGCCCCAGTGCCCTCGGCTCCCTCCCCAGTCTGTCTGCAGGCGGCCTCCCAGGTAAATCCCCCTTGTCCTGGTGCGCGTCCCCGCCCACACCGCTGCCTGGGGACGCCGCCAGGCCTGAGTCACCGCACCGTCCTCCCGGGCTGCAGCTATTATTGGAATAGCCGCCTCGGCACGCAGCGCACGCTCCCTTCCCGGACTTCACAGTCCTGTGTTCAGGATTTGCAAATCTCTGCGCAGCCCGCAGCACCCCGAGGTTCCGCCTGGGAGATCACACAGTGGTTTGCGCTCAAGTCGCAAGTTTCTGGAAAAGGTCTGCATAGCCCAGGCATTCCGCTTTTTCCAACTGCGCGTCTCCAGCGTGCGCCCAGCAGCGGGCCTGCCTTTATGGGTGACTTAAAAGGAATCCTTTTACAGTTCTGCTTTGAATGTAAAGGTTGTTGTTGTTGAGCCCCTTAAATCCTGTCCGACTCTGTTACTCGATGGACTGCAGCGCCCCAGGCTCTTCTGTCCTCCATTATCTCCTGGAGTCTGCTCAAATTCATGTCCATTGAATCCATAGAAAATGAAAAGCAAGAATGAGGGTTGCAAGTGAAAGTCAAGTGAAAGTCACTCAGTTGTGTCTGACTCTCTGCGACCCCACGCCAGAATTCTCCAGGCCAGAATACTGGAGTGGGTAGCCTTTCCCTTCTCCAGGGGATCTTCCCAACCCAGGGATCGAACCCAGGGATCAAACCCAGGGATCGAACCCAGGGATCAAACCCAGGTCTCCTGTATTGCAGGCGGATTGTTTACCTGCTAAGCCACCAGGGAAGCCCATAAGCAAGGAAACAGAGATCTCTGGGCAGAAGTACCTGGGGAACTGGAGCTGGGAGTGGACAGGGAAAGAGGCAGAAAACCAGTATCAAGTCAGTGGGAAGAGAACCAGGGGTGTGGGAAACTTGGACAAAGATGTGCAGTGAAGGACGTGTTGTGCGCATTTGTGCACGCATGCTCACTCATCCGTGTCTGACTCTCTGAAACTCCCAAGGACTGTGGCCCACCTGGCTCCCCGGTCCATGGGATTTCCCAGGCAGGGGTATTGGAGTGGGTTGTCATCTCCTCCTCCAGGGGATCTTCCTGACCCAGGGCTCAAAGTGTCTCTTGAGTCTCTTGCATTAGCAGGTGGCTCCCTTACCTCTGAGCCACCTGGGAAGCTGGGCTTATTTATACCAACCTAAATATTGAGCTGAATTGGAATTTGGAAGCTCCTTCTTCTCCATGCCAGAGTCACTGATAGCCTGTATCATCAGAGTCTCTAATATTGCTGGGCAGTCTGCCTGCCATGAACCCTGCCGGTTACATGATTCCTGTCTCCGTTTTACAGATGAGGAAACTGAGGTGCTGGGAAGTAAAGACCTGAGCTCCAGGTCATGTAGCCAACAGGTGGTGAAGTGCACACGCAATGCCTCTTAAGCATTAACCTCTGTGACTCGGGGTAAGAATTAATATATTTTGTCCAAGTAAATATTAGAAGGCAGGGGAGATATGTTTAGTTCATCTATTACTCTGTGAAATCTAATGTAGAACCCACGTCTTGCAGGTGAGATACTGATTAATGTCCAGCTGATAGGGATCTCAGGAAAGTTCTGGTATTTCTTACAGGTTGGATAATCTTGGAGACAAAGCATGAGTTCTGAGCTCAGGACTCCTAATTCTATGTTGATGTGTCTGAGTTTCTGAGACAGACAGAGAGAAAGAGAGAGAGCAGTTACCCTCCTTATATCCCCTACTTGACAAAAACGTGAGAACATGAATATGACTGAAAAAAAACCTTTGGCTAGAACATTTTCACATCCTAAGAGATAAAACCAAGCAGCTCCTGGACAACATGGAAGAGAATCTTGGAGGAGGTTGCAGGTGGACTGTGTCAGAGGTGCCCTAGCAGTAGTAGGCATGCAGACAAGAGTAAGGGAGGGCTGAGAAATTCCTCTCCAAGTTGCAAACACATGCGACATCCCAGGAGCTGCCACTGTCACTTCCTTCCTTCCCCAGTGGCGAGGGGCAGGGAGGGAGCCTATGACTCTCTGTACCTGGTGAGATGGTGATGGCACAGGTACTTCCACTAATAGAGACCAGTTAGTCTTACCCTGTTTCTTGGTGCCAGTCTTATCCCAAGTCTTTCTCTTTCCCCCAGATTGGTCACCTTATAAAGGAATGAGAAAAGCCTGCTTATTGTCTGCTGCTTGAAATGCAACTATTGAAATTAATGTGGAGGAGGAGGCTTATGTTTTCCCCTCACAGATCAGTTCAATGTGAGGCTCAGGATTGGCAGAGAAGTGGAGATTTGGGGTGCCTTTTTATCCCTTGATCTGAAAGGGAAAACTTACACTTCTGCAGTTAAGAAAAGTTGAGGGAGACTGGAAACTTCCCCCTAAGGATGGCTAACCATAAACTGTGGCACTGAGATCTCTCCCCACATCCTCTCAGGGATGTCTGAAGATGCCCATCTCAGCCTGACTCCAGTCCAAAGAGTGAAAGAAGCCTGTCTGACGTTAGGATAATTGCTTCAGACACTTATAGAACACCTAGCAAGCAGTTTACTGGAATCTTCTCAGCATAATTTTCTCAGTCCCCTTGAGTGAGGTCCTGTTGCCATCTTCATTTTTTTAGATGAGAAAACTGAAGCCTTTGAAATTCAATTTAAAAGTTGTTACTTTTAGTAGACCTGAAACTAACATAATATTGTAGCATAAATATCTCAATTTAAAAATAAATAACAAAAGTTAAACAAAAGCTGCAAGTTTAATAGGCCTCTGATGAGTAGACATCTTCAGTCATTACAGTAAATGATCTTTAACCAAAATGAAGCAATTAAGTTGATAAAAATCCAAACAACCAGCTCCACTGGGGTGAAGAATAGAAGAAATGGGAAGTTTCCCACAAGGGAAACTTGTATGTGTGTGATGATGAAGAAGGGCAAGAGTCCAGAGGAAGTGTTCATTTTCTAAGGCATTTCGTTGAACTCTTTTGTGGCTAAGAAATGTGTGTGAACTACTTCACTGGGGGAAAAGGCATTTAAAACCACCAGCGACACTAAAAGAACTCAAAACCACCGTACTGTTTTTGCCAAAGCAACATCACCAGATAAATGTGCTATCAAAATGAGTGAGTTGGCCAAAGGTAGGGACGTCCCTGGAACAGAGCCTCCTGTTTGCACATCCCCCTCTTGGTTCTGCTGTTCGGGCTCTGTGCATCTGTGTTGCAGAAAAAAGCTCCTCACATATCCTTGGGCATTTCAGACGTTTCGATGTGACCTCCCTGAAAACCTCCTCCAACAACCCCTCCAAAATACAGAACCAGAAACTGCTTCTGTCAAGTCAGTTCAAAGTTCAAGTCAGGACAGAGGTCTTTAGAGAATGAAATGGTATGCTTTGAGCATAGAAAACCATTGTAAAGGAGATGATTAAGGAAATTTAGAAAAAGAAGGATCTGCTATTTTTCAATCCAAAATGGACTGACAAACCTTGCAGTTCATCTTGTTTAAATCATGGCCATCAGAAGCCTATTGTTTAGTGATTTTCAAAAAAATTTTTGCATTCTTGAGGCTTTTTGTTTTTTTGTGTGTGTTTTGGTTTTTTATCTTTTTGTTTTTTCTTTCTTTCTTTTTTTCTTGGATCAAATTCATACTCTGAATATTCATAGACCTTTTCAGTACCTCAACAAAACAGAACCATGAAAATGTAAAGTCCTTGACATGAAACCCCCAGTAACACTCATCAGCAATGTTTTTAACTGAATTTTAAAACAAATCAAAATGAGCTTTGCCTTATAAAACCATCAGTGAATTGTGCACAGTCAGAACTGAAATTATATCTTTTCCTAAGTATTGCATTAGAAAAAATGAACGTATCAATATCATTTCCAAATTCATATTCCAATTAGTTCAAGTTTCTTTCCCTTTGACATTAAAGAGGAAAAAGTCCCAGTGATCAGTAGCACACTTCTCTGTCTACTAAAGGACACTGTCAAAGCGAGGAACATGACCACTAGAGTGATGCTACTGGAGAGGGTGTCCTACCCTCTGTTATACCCGATGAATGCTGTAGTTTTATCATATCACATAACAGAAAGGTGACCGTGGGTTGGACTCTGCCTGCACAGTTTTGAGTAGTTACACATGACTAAAAGAGCTACAGGTTTCGTTATTATGGGTTTTTGGAAAATCCTGGAAGCAGAAGCAGCCTTTTGAGCATGGCAAGAGAGGAGTCAAATCCGTTTAAGAAGAGTTTTAACTCTGAACTGACCTCCCCCCACTTATTCCATTTTTCCACTCTTTCAATCCAAGGACAGGTGAACATGGAAGGCCAAGTCATTTCCTCCAGAAAGATGATCAATATTTTAAACAGTGCTGTGGAGTGGGGGGAGTGTTATGAATCAGAAGGCTTGGTTTCTACTCTTCATTTGACCTTTTAAAGAGCCTTGATAGTTTTGAATAACTTAGTTATCTCAGAGTCAGTATTCCCATCTGTAAAATGGGGCTATACATGTAGCGCTGAAAGAGGAACAAAGTCAGAGATGGTGTGATCTCTGGCGTATCATGTTGGTTGTTTCAAAACCTGGTTAATAACCCCTTTTCTCTCTGTGAACTGCTTAAGATGCAACTTAAAATGCGGTTCATCTCTGCAATCAGAGATTCCAGATGGAGATTATTTGGACATAGCAGTCACTGCTCTAAAGTGAGCGTCATCTCCTTCGGGGAGCATAAGACCATATTTAATTTTATTTACTATTTTGTAAATATATTTTTCCTTCAGTTTTATAAAATTACACTTACCCTTTTCTCTCCCTTCATTTTTGCCATTAAGCCTTTAAACTCTAAATGACTTGCAATGCATCTATTTAGGAGTTAGATTTGTCTGTGCTATGGTATGAATATTAATAGAAAGTCCATATGTTTCAAGGCCTTCTGCAAAATATGAAGAGTGCTCTTAGCATTCTGTGTAAAACTGTACTGTTAAATATATGTGTGCAATCATTAAAAAAAAAAAAAAGAGGGGTGCAGAGAGGAACTGCAGCCCTTTCCTGCAGTGAGGGCTTTTAAACCAAACATCTCCCCCTCTCCCAGTCTGAGGAAGTGCTAACTAGATAGAGAAACTGGAAAGACTAGTCGGGATGGGGGCAGGGGAGCAGCTAAGAAAGGCTTAAGCAGGTATTTAAATCTCTTTAGAAAGGTGAGCAGACTTCTTCAGGATTTAAAGGGGCAGAGTGGAGAAACCAGGGAAAGCTTCTGTGTCAGACCTTTATTGTGTGACTTCATGAGGTCGCACATGCGCGTTCCGAATCAAGTACTGATATTTCAAGGTGAAGAACTATCTGGGGATTTTCCACTCTTTTGACTTTTCCAGGCCTTTGCTGGTCTCCATAGTCCTGACAGCTAAAAGGTCATGGGATCAGAGGAAGTGGGAGCAGCAGGGGGATTTGAACACCCTCTGACCCAACCTTTTCATTTTAGGGAGATGGCCCAGAGGCTGGGGAGCAGGACCCAGTTTAAGGAGCACAGGCTTTGAAAAACCTAAAGGAAATGTCTTCTCTGTAACCGACTGATCAGCAGGTCTGAAGCCTGCCTAGCACTATCCTGGTTTTATTTTCAGGTCTCACTAAGGGTAACTACCCTGTATCCAGTGGCGGGAGCCCCAGAAGCCTCGCTCCGTCTGCCTGCTGGAAGGGAGCCCTGAGGTGAGCTGTCAGCACCTTCAGCGGGAGCAGGACTCTTGCTTCCGGCTGTTGCTCGCAGCCCGGGGTTTGTTTGTATAAAGGGCCAGGGGTGGGTTGTCCCTACTGCTCCAGCTTTTGCATTTGGGGGAGAAAAACGTCTTGGTCAAAGCAATGGGAACGGCAGCCTGGAATGGAAGGAACAAAAGGCATCCAGTCAGAGCCCAGGTTCCCTTCCAACCCCCCACCCACACACACCCCTGCACAGATTTCTTGCTTCTCAGCACTTGCCTGACAGGCTGCCTCCAGTGCTTATTTCGAAATACCGACTGAGAAAGTTCCCGGCCTCGGTCGTGTAGTACAGGCAAGCCCTCCAGTCTCCCTTCTGAAGCGGAGGGGAGCCAGACAGAAAACCAGGGTAGATTACAGACAAGCTGAGAAGGGGGAAGCCCCACCCCGCTGCCTCCAGCTCCAGGCCGGGAATCAGGTCCCTGAGCCAGGCATGACCTCTGGCAGCCAGAAGCAGGGGAATGGCCCGCCAGGGGCCCCGTTATCAACCTCTCCGCGCTTCTGCCTCAGCTCTCGGCGCCTTCAGCAGCCTGGACACCAGGGCTGCGCACACAGCAGCTTCGTGTTTGATTAACAAGGAGCTGGCCTCCGTCTCCATCTTCTCTTCCACTCAGGCCTGTTTGGAGATGATCCTGGCTGAGATAGGAACTGCAGATCAGAAGGGATCGTTTAAAGTCCTCCACCCTTGCTTCTGCCTCAAGTCTGCTCTTCAGTTTCCACACATTTGTTCCCCCTAAAGATTAGAAGGAAATTAACTTGTACTCAAAACTAAAAGGATAGAGCACTCACAACTACAATTTCCCATTTTCTTTCCTTCTTTTCCTTCTATCTGACATTTTCTGTGATGATTAGAGTTTGATTTTTGTATTATGAAATGCATCTGTTTATGTGTTTCAGTTTCTTGGTAACTGCTTACAAACCAAAGTGTACATTTCTACTCACATAGGAAAAAAGGCAGTATGTACAAGATGGCTAGAGGTAAGGGGTCAGTCATTAGTATAACAAACATCTATTAAGCACCTACTGTTTGCTAGCCCCTGTGCTAGAACTCCGGAGACAGAGATGACAGGGCACCCACCTGCCTCCTATAAGCTGAGGTTGTTCTCAGACTTCTCCTCTATTGAGAGAACATAATTCTAATCAATGCTTAATCCGCGAATGTTTTTTTTCAGAGGGATGAGGGTGCCTGATTACCCGTATATATTTATACAAACATTGGGGGTCTAAAAATGTAACAACATTTATAAAAGAAAAGCAAATCTTCTTTACCCAACTATAAGCCTTAAGATTTCACAATGCTTGAGTTCACGATACATTCTTAGCTATCTGCTGTGAAGTGTGGAACAACACTGAGTTCTATCTGATATTTGATATATCTAGGCAACAAGAAGAGGATAAAAAGAGGGAGCAAATTCTCAGTGTCACCCCAAGGGTAGTAGAAGAAGCTTGCAGGGGTAAGGACTTAATGAGAGAACCCAAGACAGGATAGATCCGTGATCTTCACAGTGGAGTGTAAAAAAATAATACACAATCTTCTGTTCATAAGTGACACTTATTAAAATTCTAAAAATACATTAAACTTTATTAATATTTAACAAATAGATTGGCAGTAGTATATGTATATACTATATATGTTGTTGCTGTTTAGTCACTAAGTCATATGAGACCCTCTGCGACCCCATGGACTGTAGCCCATCCGGCTCCTCGGTCCATGGTATATGCCAGGCAAAAACACTGGAGTGGGTTGCCATCTCCAGGGGATCTTCCTGACCCAGGTATCAAACTCGAGTCTCCTGCATGGGCAGGTGGATTCTTTACCACTGAACCACCTGGGAAGCCCGTATACTGTATATATACTACTATATAATGTATAATATACACATAACGTGTACTTACAGTTGACCCTTGAACAACATGGGTTTAAACTGTGTGGGTACACTTATACAGGGATTTCCTTCACTAAATACTGCAGTATTACATGATCTGGGTCAGTATAAAGTTATACATATATCTTGTACTAAGCCAGTTAGAGGTCACTGCCTCTAACTTGTATATTGTTCAAAGGCAGTTACATGTACACATTCAGTCCCCGCTAGGTACCCATGGGGGATTGGCTCTGAGATCCCCATGGGTACCAAGATCAGTGGACGCTCAAGTCTCTTATATAAAATGGCATAGGACAGTCAGCCCATTGTCTACATGGATATATGTATGCAAGCTTGCCCAGATATTTATTATTAATAGGCTATGTAAGCAAAATATGTTGAGGCCATTGATGAAGAAGCAATAAAGGTCAAAGTTAAGGTCAACAGCCTCATTCTCTGAATTGTGAAGTGAGGATAGAATCAAAATAAATGTCAAAGTTCACGTGTGGGAGAATAGAATCCCGAGAGTGTGCAAAGGTGGCTGCTGATTAATCCCCTCCCTCTCTGTATGCACAAGCTTTCTGTCCTTTGAGAGGTAGAGCCCATTCATTTCTCCTCTGCTTGAATCAGGACACTGTGCCTCTCCTTGAGCCAAAGGATATAATGGAGGCAACGTTCTAGGTCTTTCATGCCCAGGCTGTTAGAGGTCTGGAAGCTTCCACTTCCTCCCTCTGGGCAGTCAGAGTCTGACCACGGGCGACTGAGTTATGAGGATGCCTGAGTTAGGCCCCCAGGGGCACCGGGAAGCTCTCTTAGATCTTCCAGCCCAGCCAACTGAATGTAGCTAAGTGAGTGGCCCAGCTGACACCGCAGGGGCAGAAGAGCCCAGCAGACAATTCTGAGAAAAGGGGAATTATTGTTCTAAAGCAGTAAGTTTTAGAGGTAATAAAACTGTCATATCTTATGGTTCATGAATGAGCCCTGGAAACAGACATATTTACTAAGACTCTTCTTTTCACACGTTGCCATCTTAGACAAGAAAGCAAAATTCTGATGGCTTAGAGGTAATAAAACTGTCATATCTTATGGTTCATGAATGAGCCCTGGAAACAGACATATTTACTAAGACTCTTCTTTTCACACGTTGCCATCTTAGACAAGAAAGCAAAATTCTGATGGCCAAGAGTTTGTAGACAGTGAACAAATCCTAGGGCCAAATCCTAGGGCCAGGGTAAGCCCACAGCAAGTTTCCAAAGTATCATTTTAAAATAAAAGTTACAGATAGATACAAAACACAGGGATTTTGCTCTTTTGCAATAACCAGGAACCTGAGCACTAGTGATTGTTTTCCCTTTTCCTTTGGCCAAAGTTTTCTCTCTCTGATTCTTTGGGAGTGTTTGTTTAGCTGTATAGACCAGCTTGTCTGTTATGCAATTCCTTCTAATTGTTAAGGTTGGAAGTCTGGGAACTACATTTCCCAGCATCCCTTGCCAAAAGAGATTTTAGTCTGATGCCGAAGACCAGAGGCAATTGCATGGGATTTGGAAGGGGGAGGAGGGGTAGAAGTTATGCTCTTCCTCCTCTGTCAGAAGTGAGCAGATGTGTGGCGCTCAACAGATATCAGAGTTTGCCTTAGATCCCAGACACTTCCCTTTGAATCATCCACCTCGGTGAGTGCTGGAAGCAGATGAAATCATCGCCAGCCGCTTCCTGCAGTCCCTGAAGCTTCCTGTCTCTAAAGCTAGCAGCAAGTTTAAAAGCTTGCTGCTTTCCCTGACCTGCCCTCCTCCAGACCTTCCAGGACTTTTGTGTGCATCCAGTTCCTTGTGTTAAATTCCTTCTATTGCCCAAAACACCTAAAGTGGTTTCTGTTTTTCCTACTAATTCTTATGACATAAGCCTAAATTTCATTTTATAATGGAAGTCAGGAAGGTAGAATTTCTCTCCGCACAGTTTTCTTCTCTTCAAACAGCTACAGATCTCTTTCATAAAACTTTGAACGCAAACACATTCGCGTCATACAGCCTAGAGGGAGATACATATGGGGGAATTGTAGAATGGAAAGTGGAAGTAACACAGTGTGCAGCTAGGGTTCTGGGGCAGGGCAAACTAGCGTTTTTCCTGCCAATAAATCAAAGCATGTTTTATAGGTGGGTTCACAATCACCAGATTTTGCAAGCAATGAGAGGTCACCTAGTTGAATTAGAACTTTAGATTAACAGTGGTGTATGAGTGTGTGTGTGTGTTTGTATGCTCAGCAGAGTCTGACTCTCTGAGACCCCATGGACTGTAGCCTTCCAGGCTCCTCTGTCCATGGAATTTTCCAGGCAAGAATATTGGAGTGGGTTGCCATTTCCTACTCTAGGGGACCTTCCCAACCCAGGGATTAAACCTGCGTCTCCTGTATTGGTGGGCGGATTCTTGACCGCTGAGCCACCAGGGAAACCCCAGATTAACAGTGGAGTAGGCAGAATAATGTCCCACCAGAGATGTTCCTCTCCTAGTCCCTTGGACCTGTGACTGTGTTCCCTTATATGGAGAAAGCACTTTCAGAAGTGATTAAGCTAATGGTCCTGGAAATGAGGAGAGTCTCCTGACTTTTGCAGCTGGATTCAATCTAATCAAGTTTGTCCTTCAAAGGGGAGAACCTTCATCAGCTGCCATCCGGGAGATGTGATAAAGGAAGGCGAGTCAAAGGCTGCAACGTCTCTGCCTTTCAAGATGGTGGAAGAAGGCTGGGTGTGCGGGTGGCCTCGGGAGCTGTAGCAGGTAAAAGAATAAGTTGTCCCCTAGAGCCTTCAGCAGGAACGCAGCCCCTCTGACACCCTGATTTTAGCACAGTGAGAGCCATATCAGTAAGATGATAAATTGGTGTGACTTAGTTTGTGATAATTTTCTAACAGCAGCAATGGAAAATTAATTTTAAAAAGGTAGTTTTTTTAGTATAAGTATGACCATGTGATATTTAGGACACACATATCTAATACTATTTCTGTTTTG
The DNA here is from genome assembly GCF_963930625.1 of Muntiacus reevesi. Lineage (NCBI taxonomy): Eukaryota > Metazoa > Chordata > Mammalia > Artiodactyla > Cervidae > Muntiacus > Muntiacus reevesi. The sequence goes on along the minus strand of NC_089262.1, from coordinate 57,099,212 downwards.
AAGTTAAAATTTAACTGTGAAACCTGTATTTTATTTGTCAACCCTGTCGATCGGAAAGTGGGATTCCAAAATTCTTTTACGTTTCTGCCTTGAATTCTAGGACACTTACTATATACCAGCCGGTTAAAATAGGCACCTTACCTCTTCTCTTTCATTTGATCCTCACAACTCTGGTGTTGGTGTTATTTGTGTTGGTATTGTTTACTGCTATTTTCCAAACAAGGCAACTGAGTTTGTGCAGAATTAAATAATTTGTTTAATGCAAATTTTAGGAGGTGGTGGGGGTAGAGGAGGGTCAGGTCAGTCCGACGCCGATGTCCGTCTTCCTAAGTGAGCTCTGTCTAGTTGGCTAGGTTAGCACTCCTTTCCTCTGCTTGATTTCATTGCTGGAGCTCCCAAAGCTCGCCCCTACCGCTGCTTCCACATCCTCTCCACCCACTTCCTCCTATAACCTGGTTTATGACCCACCCCCACCTCTTCCCCCTCTCGAAACTGTTCTCAAAGGTCAGGGCTGACCTCTAATCTGCTTCGCTTCTTAGTCACCCTTCTCTTCTCCCTTTGTGCATCATGTGACTCTGTAGTCTCCCCCTCCGGTGGGAGCTTACCTCCCACCTCCAACACCCTAGGTTTTTATGCTGTAACACGGCGTCTCCCACTGCCACTCTGATGATTTCTCCTCACCGATGGCTAGATTGTGTATCACCTTGACTAAGGGATCCCAGAGAGCTAGGAAAACATTTCTAAGGGCTGTCTGTGAGGATGTTTCTGGAAGAAATTAGCATTGGAATCTAATCTAGAAGGTGGCCCTCCAACACAGATGGGTGTGATGCAACCTGCTGAGCTCCTCGGCCCGTCACGAGGCCTTCTTTCTCCCTTTTTGTGCCTCCCCCTCTTTCTGTTTTCACATCACCTTCTCTGCTCTAAGCCAAGTTTTCCTCTGCTTCCTCACAAGGATACCTGTGATTACATTTAGGGTCCATCTGCATGATCCAGGGTCATCTCCTCATCTCAAGATCCTAAAGCATAGTGGTAAAGTCTCTTTGGCTCTATCAGGTAGCATTCGCTGGTTTTCTGGATAAGCAATGACGATCCTTGGAAGTCATCCGTCGGCCCATCACACCAGGTGATTCTAATTTGTAGTCAAGTTTGTGAGCCACTCATCACTGAGCAAATGTCTTCCAGGCTCCCTTGTCCAATCCATCTTGCTCACCATCTTCCTAACATGTCCCCATCCCTGTTTCACGTGACTCCTGATGAAATGCCATCAAAGTTCATCTCTGCCTTTAGAACACATTTCAAATGCCTTAATGGAGAACACAGCCTCGTACGAGCTGACACAAAGACCCCTTACCTTACAAGATATGTGGTAAACACTCTCCCCATGAACGTTTTGCTTCAGGTCAACTGGTTTTCTCACGCTGTGCGGGGCATTGCGATTGGTTATTTTGTTTGTGCTGTTTCACTAACATGTAAGGCTTTCCTCATTGTTCTGTGCTTACTTAGGTCTTACCCATGTGCCAAGCTGTATTTTTTTCTCAGAAAAGTACCACTGACTAGGTGGCTTAAAAAAACCACCTAGAGACTTGTCTCAGAGTTCTGAAGCCTAGAAGCCTAAAATCAAGGTGTCAGTAGGGTTGTCTCCGTCTGATGACTGAGAGAGAAGGGTCTGTTCCAGACTGCTCTTCCTGGCTGGCAGATGGTCATTTTCTCCCTGTGTCTCTTCACACTGTCTTCTCTTTCTGCATGTCTGTTTCCAGAGGATCTTCCCAATACTGGGATCAAACCTCCATCTCCTGCATTGGCAGGAGAATTCTTTACCACTGAGCTATCTGGGAAGCCCCTATGTGTCTATGTACCTTCCCCATATAGAATTTGAGCTCCTTACATAGGTTCATCCCATTATACTCATGACACTTTTGATATGAACTCAACACATACTTGCTGACTTAATTTTGGAAAATCTGAAAGGTTATTTTGGGGTAAGGAGTAGGCAGAGACAAGTCCAATGATAGGATAGGAACGAATACTCAATAGAGTTAAATAAAGGATTCCTTGAATATATTTATTGGAGAGAATCTAAGAGAATGCTTTCAGGTGGTATGGTTGCTTAAAAGCTAGGAGCTGACTAAAGGGAATGGAGAGGGGAGAGAGGAAGAAGGCAAGTCTCTATATCCTCAATTCATTAAAAAACTGGGTGAGTCAAGCTTAACAGCATTTTGCATCATCAGCATCACCACCCCAGCCCTTGCTCTACAATGATAGCCTGGTGCTTTGGAGGGCTTATCAGGCTGACGCAGGACACCCGGCTTGGGCAGCCTGCCAGTCCTTTGCTGGAGGCCTTGCATTTCCATCTGCGTGCTCTGGGATACTATTCTGCCTCTGGTCACTTTCACAGAGCCCGTGTACAGATGAATGAGTGGACTGTCAGGCTGAGAACTGAAAAGGGTTGTCTGCATCGGAAGTCTTTGCCTTAGCACGAGAATCTAGGGGAATGATGCGGAGGGAGTCTGCCACGCTAGCAAGGGGCCCCAGAGCATCCAAGGGTGTCATCCCTTCAGAGACGATGTCTGAGTCCCATTAAGAATGTGATGAGGCTTGGCTCACCGACTCTAAATAAACTCCTTTTACCTTGAAATAGCACAGAGCTTTAAAAACCTCCATCTTCCCCGGTTTATCTGGACCCCGGCTTAGTCCTTCCTGCCCCACCCTATTCTCCCCAGGGACCACGCGGCTTCCTCGCCTACTTGACACAGCTGGGCTCCACTTCCTGCTGCTTTGGTTTCAGCCTGGTTTCTTGTTATCATGCCCAGGTCACACCAGCTGTCCCTTCCCGGTGTTGATGCTGGGAGAGACCGGAGCTGTTCAGAGTCACCCGGACTCGCCAGGGGTGGGGGCTTTCCATGGGCTTTTTTAGCTCTGTGCCCCTGGCCTTGTCGCTGCCTGCCGAACGGAGCCCTGGCGCCCAGGAACGGCTGCCACCTCGGCTGCCACTCCTGCGTGCTTACCGAGCGCGTGTGACTGCGCATTCTCAGGGTCCCTTCCTTCCCTGTGGCAGCTGCCACACTCGGGGAAGGAAGAGGGAGCCTCAGGCATCTGATGCTTGCCTGAGTGGGCTGCGCTTCCCTCTCCAAACTCCAAGTGTGGGGTCGGGCCCGGCCCCATGCCCTCTGGCACTCTCGGAGCAGCTGGGGGTTATTTTTGCAGCCAGGCTGGTCAAGGAACAAGAGCGCAGTTGCCCAGGGCTTTCCTCTGCGTGGGGCTGTACAGAAGGTCAGAGGTTAGGGCGGAGCAGGGCAGGTTGCATCAGCCCCAGAGAAAGGGAGCTGGGCTGCTGTCGGCCTGGCCCACGTACCTTCTCAAAGTCCCTTCTGTCTGGGCTTCTCTTTCAACCGCTCAGCTTATTCCCAAGAGTCTGTGGGTCCGGATTACCTCATTTTAGCCCACCAAACTGTTCAAACAACTCTTGACATTTGACCTTCAGGCATTTATGCAAGCTGATGACCTTTCCTCACTCCATCCTGTGTGGATTCAGAACATGATTCTTCTCCCTGTTAGTGATAGAAATGATCAACCTAGACTTAATGTGCATGCCTTAGGATTTCTATATTGTTCACGGGTAGATCTCATGCCTCTTGTATTTTTCCATATCTCTGTGCCATATCAGTGCTGTAAGTTGGCGACTTACCAATTTGACTCATACCAAATTGCATTCTGTAACTTTGGGCTTATGTGCACAGTGAAATCCAAAAAGAGCTCAAGAAATAGATGTCTCTCAGGTGAGTGTAGACAAAAGCGTTGCAAAGCTGGTGGGGTGACTGGGCTCCTGGAAGTCCTTAAACAGTTCTCTGGGCTGTTTCCTATATGGTATGACTTCATGTTCATGGTCAAAGTGATATCTACTTCTAGGCATCAGGAGGGGTGAAGTAATGAAAGAGAGGCAGAGGCCATATGTCACCCAAATCTCATTTAACTTTCCCAGAAGCTGCTCTCTGACACTTTCGCTTACCTCCCATTAACTGGAACTTAATCACGGACCATGCTTGGCTGCAAGGAAGGCTGGGTAACATCTTTATCAGGACAGTCATGTGCCTGCTACCCATCATATTATTAAGGAGAAAGGATAGTCGAGGAAAAGGTGCTGCCTCTGCCTCAAAAAAGTCTAAAAATCGACTTGGAGGGGGTGAGGTGGGCTGCTCTTTGTAAAATGAAGAATATATGTTTCTAAAAAGCAATCTAAATGATTTACTCCTTGAATATAAATTGTTAGGCATTTAAATAAGCATACAAACAAATTTATATAGGTCACTACGTAATATTTTAAGCGGAGTTATATATTGGGAAAGTTTCAAAGCTATTTCTGTAAGTAATAATGACTTGTTTTAAAATGTTTTCCCCAAGATTGCAGTAATCCTCTGAACCCATTAAGTTGGCCAGTGATCTTAAGGCAATCAGATGGTGAAATCTCTGGGGTCCCAGTTGCCAGAATTATTTCAACCTAGTGGTAGAAAACAAAGTCCCAGGGCTACCAAGTCTGCATCTTCTGTTATGGGAAAAACAGGACATTGGAGGAGACTGGTACTTAAATTACTGCCAGGTGTGGGGAAGATGTATGTGTGTGGGGGGTAATTGCACAGGTGGAATATCTTTATGTGGGGGGAGGAGATTCATGAAGCCACAGGTGAAATAATGTACTTCATAAAGAATAATTAACACTCTTGTGGACAAGTCTATCCCTTGGATGATGATCTCTATCTAATAGGACTCAAAATAATCTTTGGGTTTTAGGTTAACTTTTAAAAGGGGACATTCAGTGTTCTTCCTTAATTTTGTTCTTTGCTCATTTCTGTGTAAGAGAAAGGATTTGACTTTTCCTGCCACAGCCCCCCACCCCCCACCCCCGACAAGAAATACTAAAATGACGTGAGGGAACAGCCTCTGACTTGATCAGACAAATAAACCAGAAACAAACTCAAAAATAGCCTTTGAAGGTTAGTTTTCAGATATATTAAATGAAAATGCTAATGTTCATAAAAAGTAATAGCATTTTTAACTTTTTAGTTTGTGTTTTCTAAGGCAAAATATAAAAATTAGGAGCTGTTCTTAAAACTTCTTACTTTCAATTATCAGATGTCTTTATATATCTAGCCCTTCTCAAGTCCCACTATATGAGTAAGTTCGCAGCACCACCTTTTCTAAGTCCCCAGAGTTATTCATGATGCTTTGATAGATAATCTATTAGCAAGGCCAGGTTGTCCCAGGCAAAACAGTATATGAGGAAGATGTTTTACAAACATTGAATGTGTTCTCCAAGGTATAGGTTTTCTGTGATAATTTTAGTTTTGTGTTGTCTGTTACTGTAGGTAATTCTGGACATTGATCTGTTACCTTGTACCTGAGTGTTGTTACTCAGTTTCCATATGTGAATTTGCATTTGTTTCCAAAAGGTAAACACTCAAGAAATAGCAGCCTAGGAAAGCCCGGCTCAAAAAAACCTCAATCTTAACAGTCAACACCATGATTGTGCTGCTGGCCAGCGTGATGGTTGCACCCATCTTTTTATTCATGGACACAGAGCGGGTCATAAGTAGACATATGGGAAGTTATAAGACCACTTGGAAAACTTATTACGTGGAATTTAATGTTTTTCCCCCACTGTATTGCATTTTGGCGCAGTTTTTTTTTTTTTTTTAGTTTTATTTGAATACACTTCATTTATAAAGCTGTTACCTTTTGTTGCACAGCAAAGTAAATAAGTCATGCATGCACATATATTCACTCTTCTTTGGATTATTTTTTCATATAGGTCATTACAGTTCATTCATTATAGGTCATTACCTGTGGCACATAGTTTTTAAATGACTGATCAATCTGATGTACTGATGACTAAATATTTTTTAACAAAGTAAGAATAATGAGTCAAGCAATAACTTGTCAAAAGCAAAAGAATCAAGTGAAAAAAAAAGAGGCATTAAGCACACAGATGCATCTATCTTTTTATTCTTAAATACAATCTGGATTACTTCGTTTTAGCAAAATCAAAATCACTGTTTTCTTTAAATGATTTTTACTGATTTAAAGTGATAAAGTTTTGTAACTTAACATTTCTTTGGGTTTCAGTGTAGTTCTAAAGCTACCTACATGTGTTCAGTACTTGTCTCTCTTCATAACTATTTCAGGAAAATGATCGAACATGTCTCAACATTAAAAATCCTGAGAATGGTTATCTTTTAAAAGAGACCACACAACAAGTCTGCAAGATGCAGAACCAGGAGGCTAATTTTTCATGTCTTCCTTGCTCAACATTTGAATACCATCTCCCACCAGAACTTTCAGACCCATCTGCCTTCCTGACCCAGTCATTCAAAAGCCCCACAGTTGCATTCAACCCATGTGAACCTCATTTCAAAGTTAGTTTCTGCAGAGGAGATTGATTGATTTTTAGCCTAATAACTACTAGTGAAATGTCTAAAGGTTAGTCTCATAGACAAGGTGCAAGAATTCATATTCAACACCAGAAAGCAAATATGATAAGGAGTGTTGGTTGGCAGAGGGTCAATCCTGTAGGGCTTTCAGTTAATGAATTGAGTTAGAACTGTCATTGTAGGAACTGAGGTCTAAGGAGGGCTCTCTGGAAAATTTGTGATTGTCAAATTTAATGTGACCCATTATACTTTTGATTTTTGCTCAATTGCATATGTATATAGTTTTTATTATTGAACAGTCTTTAGTTCTCCTTGACTTTATGGATTTGTCCCCTTCTCATTATCTGAGTACATCCACCCTTGCCTCCGTTGTCCCCAAAGCTCATTGCCCCAGTGTGTGTCCATTCAGACACACACAGTCCTTGGGCAAGGAAGGGATTGATAGAATATATAAAATACTCAAGAACAACAAAGTGAAATACAAACTAGAAGCAAGATGAAAGTGAGAAAAATTCAGTGCATCTTGTTTTTTTAAGGTATCAAGTAGAAAAATTTTTTAATTGCTCTAATTTTAGTTTATGGATTTGTATTTGCCCATCTGAGCACAGCCAGGATAACTGAGCAGGCTTCTGTTCTTTATTTCATCCTTACATAATACAGTGTTCAACCAACCACTGGAATGCCTGTGCTGTCTCTTTTACTGGAAGAGATCTTAACTCTCACAGGTTACAGATTACAGAGCCAGCCTGAAAAGATGTTGGGTTGTTTTTTTTTTTCCCCCATCTTCTGAAATTGTTAAATTCTGACACTGGGAGCTGATTTATGTCCGTGCATTGGGAAAGGATGTTTGGTGGACAAAGACCAATAGAATGAAGAGAATTTGGCTCATGACTTGGTACTGAGTTTTGTAGTCAGGAAAATAGAACATTCATTTGTGTTCCTTCAAAGACATTCTCAAGATGTGTCAGCCCATAAACTTCCAAATGAGTAATTTGTAGTCTCAAAGGCCCCCTGAGGAGAGCTTTGCAGAGTAACCTTCAGGGACATTCAGGCAACTTGGGGTTGGGCTGGATCCTTCAGGGAGTACCTGGCTTTCTCAGAACTTTCTTAAATCCTATCAGACTTGGGGAAAACCGTCTCGTAAGATGGTTCTTCCATATAATTTGACTTCATCCTTTTCAATGACCTAAAGTTTAACCTTTAAGCAAAAATGTGAAAAATTTGCAAATGATTTTCAAGGTTCATTTTTCAGTCTGTTTAATTGGAGGCCAAATGGGAAAGTATACAAGTGAAATAGTGCATGGCTAAGGAGTTCTAACTAACATTTCCAATTATGACAAACCAATAGGTTGATCTACTTTACGGAAGAGGAAAGGCCAGTCGCTAAACCTGTATAAGGATCAGCTATAAAACAAGGACCGTGCCAAACTCAAAATGGCTGAGATTATGTAAGTAAGTCACTTCTTACAGTATGAGCACATATGCATGGCAATTATAAATATAGGTGTATCAGGTAGCTATTGCTTCCTTAGTTAAGAAAACAACTATTTATTTTGCTTGCTTAGGCTGGAATTAGCTGTATAGTTCTACTAGTTTTAGCTGGGCTCCCTTATGAATCTGGAGCTCGTGACAGAGCACCCAGATGTCTCTGCTTCTGGAGTGTGGCTGGTTTTTTACTAGGAAAATGGCATCAGTGATCCCGAATGTCTCTCGTCTTAATCTGGGTTTGTTCACTGTGGTTGCATCAAGGACCCAAGAGGGAGAAAAGCATTCAAGGGGTGGAGGCCTAGGCTCAGAACTGGCACGCTATCATTTCTGTCATATTCTATTGTATAAAGCAAATCACAAAGTCAGTCTAGATTTAAGGAGTAGGAAAATAGATTCTCTTTCTGGGAGGAGTTATGTCCTATGGCAAAAGCCGTGGATATAAGGAAGCATGAAAATTTATGACCATTTTTGTCATCTACCACAGTAAGTGTGATTTATTTCTTTATACTTTATTTCACAGTGGCTTTCAGGTGGCTTATAGCAAAAATGAACACAGTGATATGGTAACAAACATAAAAACTTGAAAAAAATTGAAGTAATATAAATTAGAATAGGAGGCCAAATCTAGGATTCTTATGATAAAGAATGCACCAGTATAAACAGTGAATTTGTCTTCAGAGTACTTTTGAAACATAGAGGTGACAAGTTTTAGCCAAAAGCCCATTAAAGAGTGGCATAAATTAATAGTGATGTGGCCCTTGGACCATTTACTGCATAATGTATATTGCGACTGAGTCAAAAGCCAAGGGACCAGTGATACAATTGGTAGTATCCTACTCTTGATCCCTTTATTGCTGCTATTCAAAAGCCTCATGAGGGGTTTCATGATGCAGAAGAAAGGGCTTTGGAGACAGATTTGAAGACCATCCCATCCCATCCCAGAGAAACTGAGTTTTAAATCTAGTGCTACATGGCTCTTCCTCTCAGTTTTCTGAAATTGGGAGTAATGATGCCAATCAGACAGAATGTGTTAGGTAACATGAAAAAGGTATTTTAGATGTCACTGTCACCTTCCTCCTTCTGATTCTTTTAGTTACCATATCTGCCACGAAATGTGAATTACTCACTTTTTAAAGAAAGATTGCTTCTTGGGTAAACTTCTCCATCTCAATCAAAGGTATATCCAAAAGTATAGCACATTTATGAAATTGAATGGAATTTGTGAGTATTCTGAATCTTGACTCCATGTAAGGTTTCCAAGAATAGTTTGCAAACCCAAAGCAAGTGCTCTACCTGGTATATTGTTGGGAGTTTTCTGTGCCTTTGAGCTCCTGATCTGCTCACCTCTGCAGTTGTTCTTAAGCTCTGGATGCATGATGGGCATTTTATAACATAGTAGCTTCTTGCAAGTACCCAGGGGTGCCCTTTGCTGGAATGAGTCTAGCCTGGTGAAGCTGCAACATTTGCTTCTGCCTCTGTGAAAAGATAGGTGATCATTACAGTTCCTTGACTGAGTCATCCATTTGTACTTCTTGTGTTCCTATGTGTTTTTTTGGCTCTAGGGATGTGAATAAGAGAGATGAAGATTTTTGTCTTATGCATGGTTCTTATCATGGAGAAATGACTAAAAGAACTAAAAGTTTTTTTGTCCATTTTTCAATTGTTGTTTGTTGTTGCTGTTGAGTTGTATGGGCTATTTATATATTTTGGAAATTAAGCTCTTGTCAGTTGCATCATTTGCAAATATTTTCTCCCAATCTGCAGGCTGTCTTTTTGTTTTATGGTTTTCTTTGCTGTGCAAAAGCTTTTAAGTTTAATTAGGTCCCATTTGTTTTTACTTTTGTTTCTATTGCCTTATGAGACTGACCTAGGAAACATTGATACAATTTATGTCAGAGAATGTTTTGCCTATGTTCTCTTCTAAGAATTTTATGGTCTCACTTCTTATATTTAAGTCTTTAAGCCATTTTAAGTTTATTTCTGTGTATGGTGTGAGGGAGTGTTCTAACTTCATTGATTTGCATGTGGCTGTCCAACTTCCCCCGCACCACTTGCTGAAGAGACTGTTGTCTTCCCATTGTATATTCTTGCCTCCTTTATGGAAGATTAATTGGCTGTAGGTGTGTAGGTTTATTTCTAGGATGTATATTCTATTCCATTGATGCATGTCTGTTTTTTTGTGTGTCAATACCATGCTGGTTTGATTACTATAGCTTTGTAGTATGGTCCTGGACCAATTTTAATGATTTTCTACTTTATCCAGGGAGATGCATGATTTTCTCTATTTTGGTGGAAAATGGGTAACAAAGAACAACATATTCTAATTGTATCCAAAATGTAATTGACAAGATTCCAAGGGCAGAGGGTGCTGCTTTGTGAAGGGGAGATACTAAGAAAGGGAGACAAATGAAAAGTTTTGAGACAAACGAGAAGTTCTTAAGGAAATGCAAAGATAAAAGCCCAATGAGGAAGAGAAATTCTTAGTGCAAGCATATAGAGTACCTCTAAGTTTCCAATCTAAAAATAGCTTTTTGGTTGTAGTTTCCATTTGTGACTGACTCCTTGGTTCACAGCCACAAAGTATATGAAAGTTCTTCTGTTAAAATGACATTTTCAGTACGCTAACTCCTACATGCTGAAAGCATTTTAATTAAAATATTCCTTGAAATATACTAGGACAGAGGATCACAGTTTCCTATCTAATAAAAGCACATCTACCTAGGAATAAATCCAGGGTTATGGTGACATCTGAGGATCCTTGTGTCCTTGCATATTATCAGAGATTTCAGAAATGATTCCTTTGCTCTCAGACTTCTTTTCCCTTTGGTTTCTATAAAGAAATGTACCTTTTTTTGGTTTGAAAATCCAGAATGAGTGATTTATGCCAGAATATATCCATGTATCTGACATCTGTTAGACATTAGCTTGTAAATTCCTGAACTATACTTGATACTCTTACAAATTTTCTACTCAAGTAAGCTGTTCTATAGCAAAATTGGTCTTCTATGTATATATAAGTATTCATGTAGGAATTAGGGGGAAGTTTTTTTTAAGGCTATTTAGAAATTTATCAGTGTTTGAAATCTACTATGAGCCAAGAACTGCACTAAATACAGGGATACATATTAAAAAAGAAATGCACAGCCTTGTAAGGGAGACCAGGAAATGAGCTGAATTTTCTCACACAGAAATAATAGATAAGATGAAGTGTGTGGAGGCTACAATGAAAATAGGTAGAAAGGTACTTCCCTTAATTCTGGAAATTAGAAGAGAGTTCCCAAGTGATAAGGGAACAGAAATCTATTAAATAAAAATGAATTTGGCAATGTGGGAGGCTGGGGAAGAGTGAAACAGGAATGTTGGAGGAGAGAATGCTACTGAAGAAGAGACATGGGCAATCTGAGTGAAAAATAGTGAAGTTAGGAATGGAGATCAAGGAACTGATTGTAGTTCAAGTCTCAATTATAGACAAATGTGAGATAAAATTTATACTCTAAATGCTTTGAAAATTCTGTGACACAAATTGAGGAAATTTACAGTGTATATTATGTGAAGTGATTGAAACTGAGATCATGGGTAACACTTCTTACTAAGCCCTGTGTTGTCTTTTAGGCATCTTTCTTTTCTTGAGGCAGAAATGAGGAGTCACCAGAAGCATCAAGGGCTCTTGATTTGGATGGAGCCTAGTAATACTGAGATCCAAACCCTTATCTAGTAGTGTGACAGGCAAATATTAATGCTAATTTTTGTAGCACTTCATAGCTTAACAAATATTTCCACTTACTCTTCGTGGCATTTCTGAGACTCAGAAGAAATGTAAAGCCCTAATTTGTGGTATTTGCCAGTTTCCACAGTTTACATACTGTTATGGCCAATTTCAAGCCACGCACAACATTCCTGAATATTTAACAATCAGCTCTCTCCCACACCACTGTGCATAGTAGGTGAGACTCAGTTTCAGTTATTTTCATTCCAAGTTTTATCCCCCAAGGCTACTCTATCTTTAGTTCCTTGAATTCAGTTTGGTCAAAAGGTGAAACTGATGATAGGATCTGTGTTTTTGATTGGCAGTTTTCTTTAGCAAAGAAATTCAATGATCGTCTGTCTCTTTTTCTCCTTTAATTATCTAACACGCATAACTCTCACTATGTGCCTTATAAATCTCACACAAAAATTTTGAGGTAGCTACGAATATGCATTTTTGCTAATGGCAATGAAAATGCAGACTGAGTGACCCAGTGTCATACCAGTGCTAAATGCAGGAGCTGGGATTGGAACCCAGGTGGCCCAGCTTGAATCTGTGCTTTTAACCAGTTTATACTGCTGCCTAAGTGTTCATGTCAGAAATACACCTACAGCATATTAATATCTCAGCCCATGTGTCCTAGGTAATTAAACCCGAGTCAAATTCTTACATGCTAACAATTTACTTAGATGTGAAATCCTAGGGAAGACACAATGATGTGAAAAGAGAGGAAGTTAACACAGAAGGAAAAAGCAAAAGCAAAGAAATGTGCTTCTGAGCTGCTCATAGCTTTCAGGAACTATTGCTTGGCCTCAGAGGATGTCTCCAGAGAAGTCACATGAAACTACATCTCTGAACAGTCCATTCAACAGAACAAAAGGAGAAGAAATTATCTCCTAGGGTTCACACCCATTGGTCAAAGTCTGTCCCAAGGGCTATTAACTCACATGTATTTTCTGCATTGTGCATACATGGATGCCAAGTGGGCCCTATGATAACTCATGTCTCAACAGCAACAGAAAACTCCTAAGTCAAGAAGCAAGACTCTAGAGGTATGGACTGTGGCCAGCTGCTGTTAGGCTGTGCCTAGGAGCGATCCCAGGGTCTAGGTAAGCAGTCACTGAAGTGGCTTGTGATGCTGGCCAAGGCAGTGGGGATCTGGCTCCTTAAGCACAAGGCATTACTCCTCGCGAGGTCAAAACCAAGGCACGTGGACAAAGCTGGAGTGATGCATGAATTAGTTGAGGTCATTTACCTTCCAAACTTCTGAGGACATTGAATGGAAGAGTATCAAATACTATATACTACACTTAGGAATAGCAGCATGGACTAGGCCATATGTGGACTCAGTCCACAATTCATCTGCATGCTGCTGGTAATGAAGAAGGGCTTTAATGAAGAAAGGCATTATTCCTTCTGATACTACCAACCATGTAATTGCCCGCTGACTAGGAATACTGGTAAACTGAAACTTGGGACACAGGCCTAAGCCTCCTGAGGAAGTCAGAAAGGAACTTAGAAACATTTGAGTTGTCCCTTAAAGATACTTGAAGATCCTAAGAGATCATAAATTAAATGATTAATCTCCCTCTATATTCTCATAATACTTTCATTGTTCATTATATGATACTTAAATTCTACCATATATTAAAATTATTTGACCTTGAAGGTACATCTCCCACATTTTCATCTTGATTCAATCAATGTGCATTTCAATCAATATACATTTGTTGACTTGAATGCAATGTTGTATCCAGGGTCAGCTATATAAAGTTGGCAGAGCTCAATGCAAAATGAAAACATTGAGCCCATGTTCAAAAACCAGGAACAAGTGCCATTAAAGGTACAAAAACATAAAGATTTTTCCTTAAAAATATTTTATAATGAAACATAGTAAGAGTAATGTCAATGCCTAAGTAATAACAGACACTTAAAGTTTACAAAAAGATATTTTTCATGACATAATTTCATAATACATAAATGTAATAAATTAGTATCTTGATTGCTCATAAGATTATTTATTGGCTCAGTTTTCTACAAATTCAGGTCATCAAATTTATACTTTTAACAATCTTGATATATTTATACTTTAAGTAATTTTGAAAATGATGTCAGTCCTTCTCAACAAATTCAAGATAGAAAATAATTTCTGATAATTTTTGATTTTGAGAAATCTGATGCATCTAGAGTTACTAGAGTTAGGAATATGTTATAGACTGTAACATTAGGCTACATTTCTGATAATTTCAAAATATATAAAATTTTCACACATCTAGAACTAATTTTTGTAGAACAACTTTTCTAAAAAGATGTAACTCTCTACAAAGCAGTTGATGTTAGCCTGAATTTAATTTCACATGTAAATTTATTCAAAGGCCTTTTAGTGTTTCCTCTGCTAGTTTCTGTCAGCTTGTAGAGGCTGTACAAGAAACAAGTGAGTTCATAATTTTTATATAGATTAAAACATATTCATGCATGCTACTGCCTTACCTTCGATTAAGCAGAAAGTTTAAATTTTAAAATTGTTTTCTTTGTTAATCATTGGTTCATCTAAAGCTTCACGTGAAAATAATGTAGGGTTTTCCACTCAGTGCTCCCATATTTTTATTAATTCCCCTTTCTGAGTTTGCAGACATTCTCTCTGCAATGTTTGGCAGCAATTTCCAAACTGGTGATTCTAAACTCTTTGAATTCTAATAACTCCATAAGAAGCTCTGTTTTGATGTCCTCATTTATGCTTCTGTTTTATAATAATTTACTTTTGAAGTTTACTGCCTAAATGTCCGTATCCTGTTCTAGTGCTCAGGTGGGAGAGCTAATATTTGTGTGGGCACAGCAAGGTCAGGCTCTAGGGACCAGTGGGCAAGCTGGCCTCCCACCATGGGTTTCCTTGGGTCTCCTCCTTTGCCCTGGGCCTGGGACCCAGCTACTTCCGCTGCTGTGGCCACTGCCATACATCTGGGTCGAGGTCATGGCCCAGCCAACCCCTGTGGGTCCATGGTAGCCCAGTGCCCGAGGCCGCTCCTGCACGCAGGATGACTCAGACAACTGTCGGGCACCCTGCTCACTGTGCTACAGGGTTGCTGTCAAATCACAGTTGTATGTGTCTATTTGTGTGAGCATAGAAGATATACCAAAGAATTATTAAGAATTCTACAATGACGGCATAGCTCTGAACCAAGCACTGGGCCCTTCTTGGCCTAGAGCCTTGTGCAACTGAATTGATCACAAGAATAGGTCTCATGTCCAGAATACATACTAAGCCCCCAAGAAATATTTGTCGAAGTTTGACTTGTTGTCTCCTGGATTCTCTCTACTGCTTTGTAATTAGCATGTAGAGCAAAGAGAAGAAGGTCAGTAAGTGCCAGCACCCACTTCTGAATGCATCAGAGGGTTCCCCACCCCTAGCCTGTCCTTCCCAAATATTTAAAATGCAGGAAGGGGAAGAAAGTCTCAGTAACACTTTGAATGTCACTTGCCATGGGAAATAAAGGACATAAAGCAAAAATATTATGACAACCTTGGGATCTTGGCCAAACTCTTGGACAGGTCATTCTTTGCCTGGAAGGAGTACTCAGGTACACCATCACACAGGTCAGTCCAAGGAACACAGTTATGCCGCTTCCTGAATTGGGCTGTTTGAGTGACAGGTTATCAAGCTAGCAGGTGATGGCTCAGTTTACAGGGTCACTGTGCTATATGATCGACTTGTGTCCGAATTACCCAGAGTAGAGTCTCCTTCCCTGCACATGGCAGGCTGGACAGCCATACTGTCGGGCCTGAGTTCCCTGCTGCATTCTGCTCGCGCAGGATGATAGGCCTTGTAGCCGACTGAAGGCACTGCGTAACAAATAATACTGATCAGGGCTGAACGCTGGACGACGCCAAGGTCTGCAGTGTTAGAAACCTTCTGGGGTTTTCTTTTAATCCGTTCATCGAACCTCTTGCTTTCTGTTTGGTAGGCAACTGATGGTGGCTCCCTCCCTCATGTTTTTATTTTTATTTTTCCCCCTTCACATTCAAGCTTTTAAAAATCTCATTATTATCTGGGTATTGGGTGGATGGGTTTGGGGAAGTGTGAGCTTAGAAAGATGAAAACTGTTTCTCAGAATGGCAGAATAGACCTTGGTTCTATTGCAGACTGGTAGATTCTACAGGTATAGTAACTTTGTGTGTGTATTTAGAAGTATTGTTACATAGAGCATATTTTGAGATCCTCTCTCTCATTAGCAAAAAGTACCTGGTGAAAGGAGGAGTCAGTTCTATCTAGGATTATGGTAAGGAGAAAGTCTTTGATGGGGTTGCTTGTGCTTTGGCAATGGTGTGGTCACTGGAGATGCTCCTAAGGATTTGATTAGGAACTTACTCTTAAGTCTGTCTATTTATCAATATTTCTCTCTATCCATCAATTATGAAATTACAAAGCAATACACAACAAAATGTGTACAAGGGGAGTATTGATAGTATTCATAATACCTTTGTAATATCATTCGTAATGATAGTATAATAAAACTACAGTATTTGTACTGTTTGGTAGAGTAACCAGCATTAATGGTTTTGTGTGAATAATATTGTATTTATATGTTGTTTGGTTTTCTTAACAAAAAATTATCCAAAAATACTGCGTACCTGGTTGTTCTCATTTAGTAATACCCAAGGTGATGGTCAATATTTTATGGTCAATTCATGTAGCCTTAACTAATTCTTTCTAATGTCTACATTATATCCAAAGTATGTCTGTACTGCATTGGAGACTGTTTTTATATTCAGATTTTTATCCTTTGATCAATGCTCCAATAAATATTTTCGTATCCACATTCTTAGGCATGATGTAGCATGCTCAAAAGGTGGAAAGCCTGCCCTGCACCCCAAACTGATGTTGTATTGATATATTCGTGTTGTTCATTAGACACATGCACTGTTAAGTTCCTGCAGTGTGGCTTGTCTGAATGAAAATGTGCTCTAAAATACATGCCAGATTTCAAGGACTTAGTATGTAAAAAATTTAAATATCTCTAATAATCTTATATATAGAAATGGTATATGTTAGATATAATAGGTTAAACAGATTGTATTGCTAAAATTAATTACACCTGTTTCTTTTTCTTTTTTAAAATGTGGCTACAAGAAAATTTAAAATTGCACATATGGCTCACATCTGTGGCTGCACTGTATTTCTGTTGCAGAGGAGTGTTACAAATGCTTGAAAATTTTCCAGATGACATCAAATCACTGTTCTGAATAGCTGTTTTGTCTTGTTTTGATTTGAATTTTGAATAGGTAATATATGAACACAGCACAAAAGTCAAAAGGGTATAAGAAGTATTTCTATTCTATTCTATTGCTGCTGTAACAAATTATCACAAAATGAGTGGCTTACCAACACACATTTACTCTTTTAGAGCTCTGGAAGTCAGAAGTCTGAAATGGGTCACACTGGGCTAAGATTAAGGTGTCTCATCACTTCCAGAGGCTTGCTTGCCTTTGCCAACTTCTAGAGGTTGCCTGCATTCCTTGGTTTGTGGGCCCCAGCCATATTCAAGGCCATCAGTGATAGGTTACTTCTCCTACTCTGATCCCCTTCTGTCTTCCTTTTCTACTTTTTTTAAAGCCAACGTTATAGAGACGTAATTTACATATCATACACCTGACTCACTTAAATGGCTTTGTGTATAATCACAAAGTTGTATATCCATGACCACTATCAATTTTAGAACATATTCAGCACACCCAGAAGAAACCTTGTACTCATCACCTCCTCTGTAATCGCTCCTTCTTCCCCAGCCCCTGGCAACCACTAATCTATTTTCTGACTTCTATGGATTTGCCTATTCTGGATTTTTCCTATGAGTGGAACCATAAGTGATCCCTGGTGACTGGCTTCTTTCACTTAGCATGATGCTTTTGCAATCCGTCTGTGTTGTTGTATGTATGGGTACTTCATTTCTTTTTATTAATCAAGTAACATTCCAATTGGGTTTCCCTTGTAGCTTAGTTGGTAAAGAATCTGCCTGCAATGCAGGAGACCCAGGTTTGATTCCTGGATTGGGAAGAGCCCCTGGAGAAGAAAATGGCAACCCACTCCAGGATTCTTGCCTGGAGAATCCCATGGACAGAAGAGCCTGACAGGCTACAGTCCATGAGATCCAAAGAGTCGGACACAACTTAACGACTAAACCACCACCAATATTCTAATGTCTCCCTTTTCTACTTGTAAAGACTCTTGTGATTCCTAGGCCCACCTGGACAGTCTAGGATAATTGTCCTATCTTATGGTCAGATCTTTAGCAACCTTAGGCCCATCTGCAATCTTAATTCCCTTTTGCCATTGAACGTAATAACCCGGTCACAGGTTCTGGAGGTTGGCATGTGGATGTCATTGTAGGGGGCCATTATTCTGCTGATCAGAGTGCTGCCCTCTCTGTTTAGAACAGAACACAAGTACCTTTCTCTCCAGAGGTAGCCCTGTTGCTAGTATCTTTTATATCCTCAAGTCATATGCTATGCATATGCAAATGTGTTCTTAAAAACATATTTCTTAACAATACCAAGAGTAGCACGTACTATGCACTACCTACTGTGTATATTCTTTCACCTTGTTTCCTGTTTTTGGTTTTCTAGTCTTAGATCTATCTTAGAGATTATATTAGTTTCCTAGAACTATTGTAACAAATTCCCATAAACTGGGTGACTAGAAACAACAGAAATATATTTTCCATGGTTCTGGAGGGCTGATATCCAAGATCAAGGTGGCCACAGGGATGTGCGCCCACCAGAGGCTCTACAGGAGAATCTGTTCCTTGCGTCTCCCAGCTTTTGTTAACTCTAGATGGTCCTTGGCTGTGGTTGCATCACTCCAGTATGTGCCTCCATCTTCACTTGTCCTTCTCCCTTTCTGTCTGTTATTAAGGATACTTATCATTAGATTTAGGGCTTCCCTGGTGGCTCAGTTGGTAAAGAATTCGCCTGCCAATGCAGGAGACCTGGGTTTGATCCCTGGGTCAGGAAGACTCCCTGGAGAAGGAAATGACTACCCACTCTAGTATGCTTGCCTGAGAAAGTCCAGGAACAGAGGAGCCTGGCAAGCTACAGTTCATGGCATGACAAAGAATCAGACACATCTGAATCAACTATGTATGCATGTGGGATTCTGCTGGGGGTAGAAATAAGTAAAGGAACCTAAGAAGGGATGTCAGGAACACTCGCTATTGTGGACCTGGAGAATCTTTCTTAGTGACAGAGGCACTGAAATCCTGCTGAAATATTTTAGCAAGATCCTCTTCAAACTTGTGAGGGGACTCAAGGTCACTCCCCGATGAGGAAATAGGACAGAGCCCTTGTTGGCTCTTTCCAGGCTCTCGACCACGTCAGGGGGCGGGGAGCTTGCTTTAACAATGAGGCCATGTTGACAGACTGCTTGAGAATCCCTAGAGAAAGGTGTGTGGCGGCCAGGTCTGCCCAGGTCAGGAGCAGCCTCTTCTCCTCTGGGAAGAATGAAAATCCTGGAACCTATTTATTGTTTAACCGAGAGTGCGCCAGTGGGACACACACCCTGCAACTCTGTGGCTGCCTCTGGTCAAGTCCCCCTCCATGTGGGATTTCAACCGTCACATTTTACACCCTCTCTTCCCCTACAGATTTTACAGGTGAGAAGTTGACATGCGAGTTCCAGTTTGGTTCATTTACCAGCTTCCCTGCCCCCTCAGAACACACACACACACACACACACACACACACACACACACACGCGCGCGCGCGCGCGCACACACCCCTACCTTGAAAAGAAATCATGTCAGGTGAACTTGGACTATTGTGTTTCTTTGCTAAGGCTTTTAGATAAAAAGCCTGCTTACAGTGGCTCTCAGCCCAGAGGCCGTTTGCACAGATTTTATTACACAAAGGCAGAATTCAGGTAGACCTTCCAACAAGGGCATATTGTATCATTGTCGCTTTGTCGGGAGGCCTGTTAATGGTTTACACACTCTGTCCTCCAGTTTAAACATATACTTCATGTTTGGCAGGGGCAACCTGAGGACTCTGTGACCATCTATGCAGACTCACCTCACGTAAGGGAGGCTCTGCACTCCTAAAACCTGGGGGATGCAGAGCCTCCCTCCTGCTCCCCGCGGCTCTCCTCACTCATCTGGTGTCTGCCCCCTCCCCCTGGAACCACTGCTGGCTTCACACGTGACTCCACGCCCTCAGGGCCTCAGGGCTCGGGTCCAGCCGGCATCACGAGGCCTGAGAGGTGGGGCAGTGGGCACCTCGGGCCTGACAGGACCGAGCAGCACCCCTCCCACCCCCCAAAGAAGTAACTGCTTCAGTGCCCGCTGGGTGACTTTCTTCCTCTCTGAGAACTGGGCTGGATCGCCCTGTGTTCTCTCAGATCACTCAGTCAAGCAACCGGCTTGTGAAATAGGGCAGCCCAGCGTTCATGGTCGTGTGTCTGTCTGGCCCTTTTTAGAATGACTCCTGTTACTCCTCACAAGGACCCTAGGAGGTGCTATGATTGACACCATTCATGCAGATGAGGAAGCCTCAAGTACAGAGGGATGGAAACTCGAGCCCAAGGCCACATCCTGGTAGGAAGCAGCTTCCGACCTAGCCATTCTTCTTCTTGGCCCCACCTAGGCCTGCTTGGGGCACACAGGAGGGTCTGGAGGGGGAGGGGGACGAAAAGCGGTGTGAACTGGGGGTAAGGGGCCATTCCTCTGATTAGGTCCGTAATATCAGAACCATGTGATACCTCATCACAGGCTCTGTCCCCATGAGACTAGATACCTGGGTGAATGCTAAAGGAAGGGTGGCTGCTGATCTCTGCAAACTGCCCTTTAATATTGACAATAGCTTTTCTTTTTTTTTTTTTTTTTTGCCAGGCTGAGTAGCATGCAGGATCTTAGTTCCCCAACCAGGAACTGAACCTGTGCCCCCTGCAGTGGAAGCACAGAGTCTTAATTAGTGGACCACCAGGGAATTTGCAAGGATGGCCTTTTCTTTATCATAATTGACCCCACCCTCCTACACACCTAAGGTGGATTTGAAAAGAGAGCCGATACTGTATGTCAATTTTAAGGAGGATTCCCAGACCCTCTCTTTTTGGATCCATGCTGACCTTGTTCTCTCAAAAGTCAGTGCCATCCAAAGCATCTTCCTGGTCCTGTGAATCCTCACATGATAGGGTCCTAATGAGGGCCAGTCAATTATTATTTGTACTGGGCCCCCTGGGGAACTCCGCTGTGCCTTTCCTATAATCATTTATCTCCTTGCAATTGTTGCCACTCTTTGTAGCAATGACCAGCACCGTTAATAGTCTATCAAGTGCTTATCTAATCTGTTCCTTGGGTCAGAACTGGGGCAGCTACCTATGTGCAGAGGAGCTCACGTTGTATGAGTGATGGAGAGATGGGAGGGTCCCCATCCCTAAGAACTTCATCATTTCTGAGGAGCTCCACAGCTCCCAGGATCTTACCACTGGGTTCTGGGCTCGCATTAAGCATTTTCCTCTCTAGGCCTGTGTCTCCATTAAAACTGAGTTGAGTTGCATGGACTAGAAACCCATCTTGAACGTTGGAACCAAACTGTTTGTTTTTCTCTCGTAAAGAGGAGACTTGAGCTATCTAGTGCAGGATGGAACCCCAGCGGAAGGAAACTGCAGGGCCCCCCGGCCCCAGGACTCGAGCTCTTTTCTAGGCTCTTGCTGAAGCACCTTCTAGGTGTGGCTCTTTTCTTCACACTTATGAGATGGAAGCTACTTTTCTGTTTCAAATCACACCCTCAGTCCAGGTGCCAGTTATGTCTGACCACATTTAGTGACAGTCTCCTTCTGAAACCTCCACCTAGCAGACTTCCTATCCTATCTCATATCCACCTCTAGCTGAGTCGATGTTTGAGGAGGTCCATATTTTCAACCGGGTACCTTGCTTCCTTGGACAAAGCTGAATGTCCTCCTAGTAAGAAAAAAGAAGATTGGCTCCAAAGTAAGGAATGAGCAAGGTCTACCACACCATCTTTTGAACAGGGACATGTTTTAAAAAATTAGCACATTATGTCTGATACCATCATAAAAATTGGGGTGTAGTGCACAGATATTGTTTTTCTCAAAGGAAGCAAAAGCAACGTCGGGACTCTTTGCAGAGTTGGGATTGTTGGACAAAGGTCAGGGAATAGAGAACTAAAACTTTCTCCTCTTCACAAATTTGCTTAGGGTTGGCCTTGCTTCTGAAACATGGTCACGCTTTCTCTTGCCCAGGGTTTCTGAACCTCCGCCCTGTTTGCGTCTTGGATGGGGTCATGCTTGGATGCAAGGGCTTCTCTGTGCATCGTAGGATGTTTATCCTGGCCTCGGCCCACTACGTGCCAGTAATACTGCCCTCTACGGTAACACTGCCCCTACTCCCAGTTGTGATAACCAAAACTATTTTCAGACTTTGCCAAATTGCCCCTGGTTAAGAATTACCACTCCAGTCTATTTTGCACCACAGAAATTTGATGACAGAACTCATCTTTTTCCTGGTTTTGAAATGAGAAGTGTGAAATTGACCTGCTCCCCAGCAGTGGACCCAGGCCAAGTAGGGCAGCGGTGGGATTGCCTCCCGGCAAGGTTTGTCCTGCACATCTGCATGACAGCTGACTTGGCTTCAGCGGGCTTGGCCAGGATGGCACCTGCGGGGTGGCCTCCTCAGCCCCTTGGATTCAAAGCCTAGCTCTCCACGGGCAGAACTCATGGTAGCCAGTAGATCAGGCTGGTGCAAAAGTAGGGCTTGCAGATTTAGCAAATTAAAAATATAGGATGCCCACCTAAATTTGAATTTCAGATATGCCTGGTCTCTCACTTTTGTCTGACTCTTTGTGACCCCATGGACTGTAGTCCCCCAGACTCCTCTATCCATGGGATCTTTCCAGGCAAGAATACTGGAGCAGGATGCCAGTTCCTATTGCAGGGGATCTTCCTGAGCCAGGGATCGAACCTGTGTCTCTTGTATCTCCCTCATTGGCAGGTGAATTCTTCACCACTGCACCACCTGGGAAGCCCTGAATTTCAGATAAACTCAAATAAGATTTTTTAGTATAAGTGTGTCCCAAGAAACCCTAAGTGGGAGCAATATTGCCCTGTTATCTGGGTGCCATAGAGTGTGTTCCCTGAACAAGGGGCAGGATTGTTTTACCAGGAAAAAATCCAGGTCTTCACCAGACTCTCCAAGGCTCAACTGCTGGCCATGGCAGGGACCCCTGATGTTCCTCCTGAAAACATTCAAAGTGTTTCCAAGAGAGAGTCCCCTGATGATTAGGCTTTTTGGACCGCTGCAGAGTATAAGGGCCTACGATGCCCCATGCACACCGGGGGCTCTTTAGAGTCCCAATAAACATCAGCAGGTTAAAGTCTGGAGAAAATCCTGCATGAAGGAAGCCTGTTTGACTTTGTCTATAGCAGGCTTCCCAAAATTTTCTGAGAGTTTTTCTTGCCTAGTATCTCTTACCAGAATATACTTGGGCATTTAATGTCCATGCAGATAACCACAGAGGCAGACATTCGACAAATATTTGTTATGCATATGTACTGCGCTAGGTAGGCCAAGTGCCTGGGATATAGAAATTTGTCATTCTTTTGTAGTTCTTAAATCGGTTGTAAATATTTAATTAACTGTAATTATTTGTTTAGTGTCTAACTCCCCCAGTGAAAGTCCCATGAGGTCAGGGACACAGCCCCTCCTGCCCATTATCACGTGGCCAGCCCCTACAGTTCCTGGCCCATTGTAGATGTTCAACAAATATTGTTTGAATAAATAGAGAAAAATACAGTCTTTGCTCTTGGAGAAATTCCCATCTATAAAATGGTTCTTATGGAACTGCAGAGCAAAATCATGGAAGTTTAAAACAAACAAACAAACAATAAGGTATCTGGTCCCTACCATTGGAAAGAACATAACCAGATTGGGAGATGGTGCTTTACAGACAGAGCTGAGAATTGAAACAGTGCCCTAGACTCCTCGAGAAACACACCCCCATAACTGCCCATCAGAAGAGATTCCTTGTTTGAATTCTCTACTTTGTCTCTGTAGGCTAGCAAGTCTGGGGCCAGGCTGGGCCCCTAGAGGCCTCAGGAAAAGGGCTAGGTTCTCATCAGAGGCAAAACTAAGAGAGCTTATTTAAGACAAAAATCTAAGCTTCTAGAATATGTTGGTTTAATGGATATGGAGTAGGTGACGTTTCGAGAAGGCATTTAAATTCCTTTTGGGAACTAGCGCCTGGGCTCCAACCTTCGTTCAGCTCTAACTCTTCTCTTCCTTCCATGAGCTCCTTGCCGCTCACAGTTTCAGTTCTTGGCTTTTCCTGAGATACATCAAATGCCTGTTCCAGCCCCAGATGGGTTTGTGGTCTCCCTGAGTGTCACCTCCCATCACTGCCCCTCATTTTAACTGGTAGGAAACCATCTGCCCGGGGGTTTCCCCTGTTGGTTCAGTGGTAAGGAATCCACATGCCAATGCAGGAGACCCAAGATACACAGCTTTGATCCCTAGGTGAAGATCTCCTGGAGTAGGAAATGCCAACCCATTCCAGTATTCTTGTCTGGAAAATTCTATGAAGAGAGGAGCTTGGCAGGCTCCAGGGGGTTTTTAAAAAACCTGACTATTTTATTTCTGCAGAATGCTTTTAACAAGACTTCAGTCTAAATATAACTATGCCCCATACAGACACCTGAACTCAGAGTCTTAGGGGCTGTTTGTTACATTTATAGTGCCTAGAAACATATTTTTCGGAGTTTTGGGGTATCTTTTGTACTGAATTTTAGTGGTGATGTATAAAGTCTTTGCTTACCGGTGTGTGTATGTTTTTAAGCAAGTGTCCATTCAGCATCACAGCAGTCCTTTGCAGCTGTCCTGCACTGCCGGCTAACAGAGGGCAGTGTCAAACCCAGACGGTGACCTCCACACTCTTCTTTCCTGGCTGACTTCTGGGGAAGATCAGGCTCGTAGGAACATACTAGCCACTCTTAAGGAAATCATAGCTTTGAATTCTTCAAAGTATGTTAGGATAATAGAACCCAATACATACTAAAATAAATAAATAAAGAGGGGTGGCACTCTTCTGTTGGTTTTCAGTTTCAAATTTCACTGATTTCTACTCCTATTATTTCTTGACATTGTCTTGGTTTGGGTTTAACTTGCTCTGTCTTTACTAGTTTCTTAAAGAAGGAACTTTGATAACCAATTTGAAAATGTTCCCTTTTTATAATATAAGCAATTGGTGCTATACATTTTCCTCTAACTACTGCCTTAACTGTATCCCATACATTTTAATATGGCTTACTTTTATATCTATTCTATTAAAGTCATTTTAACTTCCCTTGAGAATGTCTCTTGGAGCCCTGGGTAATTTAGAAACACATAGCTTAATTTCTAAATATTTTAAGATATCTTTCTCTTATTCCTAGTTTAATTTTCTTATGGTCAGAGGCTGTTTTTCTGGTATGATTTTCCCATGTTTTTAATTTATTAAGATTTAGTTTATGCCTAGAATATGGCCTTTCTTCATGAAAGGTCCTTGTGCACTTGTAAAAAATGTGTATTCTGCCATTGTTAAATGCAATATTCTATAGATTTCAATTAGGTCATTTCACATACTCTTTGCTCCTACTGATTTTCTGCCTATTTTTGTATTAGTAACAGAGAGAAGAATATGGAAGCCTTTAGGTGTGATGAGCAATTTCTCCTTTCATTTCTGCCAATTTCTGATTCAAGTATCTTAATGCTCTGGTGTTAGGTACATTTGGGATGTTGTCTTTTGGATAGTTCAGTTCAGTTGCTCAGTCACGTCCAACTCTTTGCAACCCCATGGACTGCCACACGCCAGGCTTCCTTGTCCATCACCAACTCCTGGAGCTTGCTCAAACTCATGTACACCGAGCTGATAATGCCATCCAACCATCTCATCCTCTGTCATCCCCTTCTCCTTCTGCCTTCAATCTTTCCCAGCATCAGGGTCTTTTCCAATGAGTTCTTCGCATCAGGTGGCCCAAGTATTGGAATTTCAGCTTCATCATCAGTCCTTTCAATGAATATTCAGGACTGATTTCCTTTAGGATGGACTGGTTGGATCTCCTTGCAGTCCAAGGGACTCTCAAGAGTATTCTCCAGCACCACAGTTCAAAAGCATCAATTCTTCGGCGCTCAGCTTTCTTTATAACCCAACTCTCGCATAGATACATAAATACTGGGAAAAAACCATAGTTTTGACTAGATGGACCTTTGTTGGCAAAGTAACATCTCTGCTTTTTAACATACTGTCTAGGTTGGTCGTAGCGTTTCTTCCAAGGAGTAAGCATCTTTTAATTTCATGGCTGAAGTCACCATCTGCAGTGATTTTGGAGCCCCAAAAAATAAAGTCTGACACTGTTTCCATTGTTTCCCCATCTATTTGCCATGAAGTGATGGGACCAGATGCCTTGATCTTAGTTTTCTGAATGTTGAGTTTTAAGTCAACTTTTTTCACTCTCCTTTTTCACTTTCATCAAGAGGCTCTTTATTTCTTCTTTGCTTTCTGCCATAAGGGTGGTGTCATCTACATATCTGAGATTATTGATATTTCTCCCAGCACTCTTCATTCCAGCTTGTGCTTCATCCAGCCCAGTATTTCTCATGATGGGCTCTGCATTTAAGTTAAATAAGCAGGGTAACAATATACAAACTTGACATACTCCCTTCCTGATCTGGAACCAGTCCATTGTTCCATGTCCGGTTCTAACTGTTGCTTCTTGACCTGCATACAGATTTCTCAGGAGGCAGGTCAAGTGGTCTGGTGTTCCCACCTCTTTCAGAATTTTCCACAGTTTATTGTGATCCACACAGTCAAAGGCTTTGGCATAGTCAATAAAGCAGAAGTAGATGTTTTTCTGGAATGTTGGGAATTTGATCTCTGGTTCCTCTGCCTTTTCTAAATCCCGCTTCAACATCTGGAAGTTCACGGTTCATGTACTGCTGAAGCCTGGCTTAGAGAATTTTGAGCATTACTTTACTAGCGTGTGAGATGAGCACAATTTTGCGTGAACATTCTTTGGCATTGCCTTTCTTTGGGATTGGAATGAAAACTGACCTTTTCCAGTCCTGTGGCCACTGCTGAGTTTTCCAAATTTGCTGGCATGTTGAGTGCAGCACTTTAACAGCATCATCTGCAGGATTTGAAATAGCTCAACTAGAATTCCATCTTTTGTCTTTGGGATAACTAACCCCTTTATCAGTATGCAGTATTCTTCTTTGTCCCAGGGGTCAGAGGGTTTTTTCCTCATCCCAGTTGCAATGGGCTGTTGCCTTTTCCCCACAGTAGTTTAAGGCTTTTGTTCTGTAGAGAGGAAGCCAGGGGCGAATCCAGGCAAAGCTTCACACCTTTCTTGTCGTGGCTGCTCTTCTTCTCTGGCAGTGTGTATCTGCAGGGACTTTTTCCCAGGACTCTCACCAGTCTTTTCTTTGAGTGTCCTCTGAGGCCAGTGGAGAAGAATCAGCATGAATTTCATTGTATCTATGGCTCCCAGGATTCTATACTGTCTTATTAGCCCGCGCTCAACCACTGCCAATCAATTCATTCATAATTTTAACTGAATCCCTCTCATTCTGGGTGTCCAGCTGCATCAGTCCAAGGGAAAAAAGTACTCACATCCCATCTCTGCTTTCAGTCATCTTGTCTTCCTTCGAATTAGTTTTGGTTGGTTAGCTAGTTGGTTGCCTAGTAACCTCAGCTCTTTGATAAATTTATGTTGTGAATATGCAAGTCCAGGTTTTGCTGTTGTAAGAGTAAGAGTGAAGCTCTTTTCACCTTTCTGTATTCCATACATAAATGGAAAGTATAGGTTATTATTTTGTGGACTACCCCATCCTTTCCAAAGAGGAATTTGCAAAGGCATTCTTGAGAATATCTTTCTGGAACCCAACCTAACATAAGGTTCATTTCTTTGCTCAGTACTGGAGCTAAGCTTCCTAAAGGAGGGAAGGAAGGATAAAATGGCCAGTTGTATAATTCCTTGTTTAGTGTTAGTCTTTGCTTCTTGCCTCCATAGAAGTTAAATGAGATGGCAGCAATATTTCTTTGACTCCAAAAACAATAGGTTTGAGCTAGAAAATATTTGCAAGACAAAGAAAAAAATGGAAGAAACCTTTAATCCCTTCCAAATGAGCTGAAAAGAAAAATCTCCAAAGCCTCTGTAAGGAATTAAACAATTTAGGAGGGTAATTAGTAGTATACACTTTATCTCCCTTTCCCCCACCCCCAACCCTTTGCCCAGTACAACTGGGGCCTAAATCCACTGTCCCTTTGGGAGAAGGCCAAGAGGCAGGTCATGAGCAGAGGATGAAGCCCGGTTTGCTCCTGCCACTCACGTCTATTAAATGGTGGCTTCTGCCCCTTGGCTGTGTTTGCATCACAACACACATCATCAGCTTGCTTTGACCCTGACACCATTTTATAGGCTTAATAATAATAAATCTATGTCCTGAAATAGTTTTGCAGATTACACCAATCAATCAAAATTCAGGGAGCCCAAGACCATTAATGTCATCAGCAGTGATGCAGTACCCTGGGAATCCATCTAAATCAGCCATTACAAAGGAAAATATGCCTTAAGAGCCTGAAGACAGAGGGAGTAGATGGAAGCATAAATTACAGTTCTATTTTTATCAGCCACGAAGGGATGATTTTCTTGGGGAGGCTTTGTCTATTCCTGGTAGGAAGTGAAACTAGGAGTTGTCCACTGCTGATTCTCACTCCAAATTATAAACCGGGAAGAGTTCGTTGGTCCTGGGCTATGGGTGCTGAAACACAGTCTATCGCATTCTGCAAACCTAAGCTCTGGAGAATTCTCCTTTAAGACTCCCCAGTAAGCAATCATGGCCCAGGGCTTTTTGCCTTTCTTTGTAGATGGCTCCGTCACTCCCATCTTCCCTTTCTTGAGACAAATCTTAAAGGAATACTCAGCTGAGAAGGGCTTGAGATGGAGCTACATGGAGGTCTCAGACCTTCCACGGTGACTGTGGTTAATCCTTAAAACTGAGGATGGAGGGGTAAGGAAGAATGAAAGCCCTTCTTAGGTCTTCTATAGGTTGAATCTTTCTATAATCTCTAAGACTGATTTCTTATAAGACAGTATGATATAATGAAAGCAACTGAGATTCAAGATTCAGGAAAACTGTGTTTTGGCTCTTGAATTAAGTTGTATGACCTTGAGAAACTCATCTTGCTTTTTTATGGATCTTATTTCTTCATCTGTAAAATGAACAGGTTGCTCTAAACCAGGCATTCTAAACCAGAAATCCATGGACCAGATCCACATGTCAGTTTTGTTTTGCTGTGAGTGAAATGGTAACTTAGACATGACTAAATTTCACGTGTGTGCTTAGTCGCCCAGTCGTATCTGACTCTGCTATCCTATGAACTGCAGCCCGCCAGGCTCCTCGGTCCATGAGATTCTCCAGACAGGAATACTGGACTGGGCTGCAAACTACCATTTTATCTTTTCCTGAAAAACTGCATACATGGGCTATACAGGACCATGTCTCCTCATGGCAGCAGTGGTATTGCTGGGTATTGCTTTTGATAGAGTCTGCCTTCCCCTCCAGGGCCCCAGAATTCCCACCTGTTGTTCTGCTTGCCTCTACCCCTGTGACTCATTCACATTAACTGACTCCTAGATGCATAACTCCTGAGTTATATGTTCTGTATAAAGAGAGATGTCTAACTCTTGTCTGATGAAGCAGAACTCACGTTAAAAGACTTTTTAATTTTTTACACTGAATACAGTTGATTTACCATGTTGTGTTAGTTTCAGGCGTGCAGCAAAGTATATCTGAATTACTCTGCTTCCCCGGTGGCTCAGACAGTAGGGAATCTGCTGCAATGTAGGAGGCCATGGCTTGATCCCTGGGTCAGGAAGATCCCCTGGAGAAGGGAATGTTTACCCACTCCAGTGTTCTTGCCTGGACAATTTCATGGACAGAGGAGACTAGTGGACTAGAGTCCATGGGGTTGCAAAAAGTTGGACATGACTGAGTGAGTGACTAATACTTTCACTTTTTTCATATATATATATATATTTTTTTTTTCTCAAATTGTTTTCCCCTTATGGGTTATCACAAAATATTGAGTATGGTTCCCTGTGCTAGAGAGTAGGTCCTTGTTAGTTATCTTCTATACAGTAGGATGTTCATGCTAATCCCACATTCTTAATTTATCCCTTGCCCTGCCTCCCCTTTGGTAACCATAAGCTTGTTTTCTGTGTCTATGGGTCTATTTCTGTTTTGTGCATAACTTACTTTGTATCATTTTATTAAAATTCCACATATAAGTGATATCATGTGATATTTGTCTTTGACTTACTTCACTTACTATGATTATCTCCAGGTCTATCCATGTTACTGCAAATGGCATTATTTTATTATTTTTTGTGACTGAGTTCCATTATGTGTGTGTGTGTATGTATATATATGTATATTTATACACCACATTTTCTTTATCCATTCACCTGTAGATAGACATTTAGGTTGCATCCATGCCTTGGGTATCATAAATAGTGTTACAATGAACAGTGAGGTGCATGCATGTCTTTGAATTGTTTTTTTCTGCGTATATGCCCAGGAGTGAGATTGCAGGATCATGTGGTAGCTTTATTTTTAGTTTTTAAGAAACCTCCATACTGTTCTCCATAGTGGCTGTATCAATTTAATTAAGTCTTTTTAGAGTGATGGTAGGTAGAAGACCCAAATAATCATGTGCTGTCTGGATTCCACATTTGTGTTCTTTTCTGAAAGTAATAAGTGAGAATACAAGCAGCCACAGATAACTAACTCCTGGCTTCTTAATTCACAATGGCCTCTTCCATTTTAAGCTTCTCCTGTGCTGTGCTTAGCCACTCAGTCATGACCGACTCTTTGTGACCCCGTGGACTGTAGCCCACCAGGCTCCTCTGTCCATGGGGTTTCCCCAGGCAAGAATCCTGGAGTGGTTTGCCATGCTGTCCTCCAGGGGATCTTCCCAACCCAGGGATCGAACCCTGCTCTCCCACATTGCAGGCAGATTCTTTACTAGCTGAGCGACCACTGCACATACTATAATGGCTAATTGTAAGCTGGGGGAAATAAACAAGAACATTGGAATTAGGAAACTTTTATTAAATGCTAAGTTCTTGAACTGATAGTACTGTAAGGCTAATCAGGCCCACGCACATCTCATTCTTCCTCTCCTGGCAGCATTTTCTGTTTAAATGCTCTTCTTCAGTCCATATCCTCAGGTCTCTCTGGATGCTTTGTGCACAGGGCAGGGATCAGATATAATGCTTTGGTAACTGCTCTTCCTCTCAACTCTTGTGTCAAGCAGAGCCTAGACTCATCCTAAGTGATCACTAAGCACTGACCTGTTTTTGCAGCATTGACTATGGTGAGGATGTTCCTTCCAGTGAATCAGCCAAGTCAAGGCCTCTCAGCATAGACCCATCCAAACTCAAGATGGAGGTGCCCTGTTTGTGGATAAGTTCTACTGGAACCCAGGGTCCAGATATAAGCAATCAAAGCCAAAACCCTGGAGATTAACTGGGAGATTCATGATTGATGTTCCTGAGTTCACTGTGTTATTTCACTGCCCTCCATGGCAAAGCCATCACTCCCAGATGAGTCCCTATTCACCTCATTCCCTTTCTCCCCTTCAGAGTCTCCCCTCCCTCTGTCTACTCTGCAGATGGATAATAAGATACGTGGAAATGTCCATCAAATAAATGCACATAAAGATAAATCATCTGACCCATCTCTTCCTTTGCCCTCTTAACCATTGTCTCAAATGAAACTTGTGACCCTTTATGCCTTTTCTGATTAAAAGTAAGATTGATTACTTGGCAGACAGCGGTGACCTCAACAGTGTCAAATAATGTAATACGCCAGACCTGTTCACTGGGTTCATTTGTAGTCCTTATTGGTGCCGTTTCCTCTGAATGGTACGGCTGTTAGGTGGGACTGAGGTGGTGGTCGTCAATGCAGCAAGCTGCTAAAAGGAGCCTTCTAGTTTCATTGTTAATAGGAAAATAAAATCAGTTACTGTATCAGCAAAAACTTTTCAGAAAATCCAGGTCATTCTATGGTCCATGGTTCTTTTATTATGAGTGGAATCATGTGACAAGCTACATACATAAGAAGAGACCGCCTTATAGATCTGGGGAGGTGGCAAGCAAGTGAGTTGGATTTTCAAAAGCTTCCTTAAAGTATACTTTCCTGAGACAACAGAAATGGGGGCGCTTTAGGAAAAGAGCAGCTTTAGCTTGGCCAGGCAGGAAGTTGAAGCTGTAGGGGTCTCCTCTGTGGAAAAAATGGAAAATTTATTTTCTCATGGGAACATGCACAGCCTGCTCCCCTCATTGAGAGGCCAGTCATTGACCATGACCCATCACTGTCCCTTAGGATCACACTGGCCACCAGTTTTTTACCTGAGCTTTTTTGGCTTTGGACAAGATAAAAACCATGCCTTTATTAACAGACATTCTATTCCTTTAAAATATAGAGAACTGGATTTGAATTAAATATGACAAATTGCAAAGACAACTTCTGATAAAATCGTGGAAGAGTTGATGACACCCAGAAAATCAAAACCAGTTATAATAGTTCCAAGCATGCATGCAAAGTAGCTTCAGTCATGTCTGACTCTTTGTGACCCTGGGGACTATAGCTCACCAGATTCTTCTGTCCATGGAATCCTCCCGGCAAGAATACTGGAGTGGGTTGCCATGTCCTCCTCCAGGGGATCTTCCCAACCCGGGGATTGAACCCATGTCTCTATGTCTCTTGCATTGGCAGGTGGGTTCTTTACCATTAGCACCACCTGGAAAGCCCAATAGTTCCCAGAAGGTCAGGGCAAATATGTTAAGGGACAAAAAACCACATTAAATTTCTCTCAAACTCTCTAAGCAGAAGTTTAGTTCTGTGAGTTAATAGCCAACTCAGAAATTTTGCCTGAGCTTGATTTTGCGTCCAGACTCTCCCACTTCCTGGGTGACCTTGGGTAACTGATTTAATCTTTGTCATATTGTTGTAGAAATTAAATGCAATCTTGCTTATAAAATGCTTCTCACTTAGAGCCAGAGGTCACTACCTAATAATTGTGATTAGTATCGGTACTATCGAGCTTGGTCCTTGGCGACTTAATCATCTGTGGGTCTCACCCCATCAGTGTCTTTCTGCCTCTCGAAATAGCCTTCTCTCTGTGCCCTGGTTTCACGGTTGGACCCTGGCCAGCTTCTCCCCCACAAAACAGGGAATGGCGTCCTCTTCCCTTCTCTGGGTTGTAAAGTGATAACCTCTAGGCACTTTCACATTCCTCAAAGCAGAGCTGTAATCTAACAATAAGTGCTCCTTGAACTGTGAAGGCTAAGAGCCTGGGGGCACACAGCAGAGCCCGACTGGCCTGAGCTCTTTGGACCACCCTGTAGGGAACTCCAGGTCTCTGAGCCTTCCCATGAGTGCCCAGCCTCTGCAGGAGGAGCCCAGGCATAGTAATTCTTTGTTCCTGCACAGAAATGCAATTCCAAGGTGCAGTAGACTTTCTTTTAACACTTCCAAGTACCAGTCAGCATCCCTTGCACACAGGACTCCAGGCTGCCCTGGTTACATTGTGATCTCCCAGGGGCCAATCAGTGTTCCATATAGCCTGAGGATGGGAGTTGTTTTGTGCTCCTACAAGTTCCATTGTTCAAATCTGAATTGCCAGCATTGAAAAATCAAGGCTTTCTCGTGTAAGTTTGGATTTGGGGCCTTCCTTGATAAAAATCAGAGACTCTAGAGACTCTAGCAACACTGGACCAGCACAGTTCATTGTGGAGAGAAGAATAGTTGCCCTACAAGTTTTTTTGTTTTTGTTTTTCCATAGAGTCAACTTGTCATTCTAAATTACTTATTTCCAAACAATATGTAAAACTCGGTTAAATAAACCCTTTACCAAACTGACCTTCATAAAGCACTGTTCCCCTGCAGGTTTTTAAGAGTGCTGGGAAACAGGGTTCTATGTTAAACAGTTAAATGACTTTAGGTACTATAGTACATCTCTAATCCTTGAATATAATGTTATACATTCTAAATCTCCAAGAGAGATGCCCAGTATGCCCTCCAGAATTAGTAGCAAATAAAATGCTTAATATACAAACATCCTACTTCCTTATGTGAACTTCCTGTCCCACTAGATATCTGAGTTTGCAGATCCTAAACTAGAGGTTACTTCACTATTATCATAAAGCATAATGTTTTAAACTGGGGGTATGCATGCATGCTCAGTCACTTTAGTTGTGTCTGATTCTTTGCAATGCTACGGACTGTAGCCCACCCGGCTCCTTAGGGTCCATGGAATTCTTAAATTGGGGGTGTCCCTAGGATTAACTAGTCCAGGAAACTAGTCCCAAATAGATTTAAATGTATTTAAAATTCACAGAAAATGTGCAGTGAAGGAGAAGCTGGCTCCTTAGTTCCTTGACTAATTGCCATTTCTTAGGATATCATGCTTTGTCTACATTTAGAAAGAAATAGCATGGGGACCTCTGGTTTAGGGGCCCTCTCTCAACATTCTACAAGTTCTAAAGGTGTGATCCATGAGTCTGATAAAACTATTCAATCTAGTCTCTCTCCCTTCTGCCTCAAAGCCTCAAATTCCTACCATTTATTTCATATCACCATATGGTCATCTGTAAAACAGCACAGTTTACTGAGTTAAGACACTAATACCTCAAAATGGCAATCTATTGCTGAGAAAGTGCACCAATTAGAATTTTTCTCTGAGTACTTTAGTTCTGTCATAACCAGCAGACAATAGGGGGCATAGAGAAAATGCTCTGGACAATTTTGAGTTGATGCTGAACTTGTTAAGGATGGCCTAATAAAGTAGAAAAGATGTAGGTTGTGAGTCATGAATCCAGTATGACCAAGGGCTCCCTTGCACTCAATTTCTACCCCTGTAAAATGTGGGTGTTTGACAAGGTGATGTCTCAGGGCCTTGCCAGTCCAGGCAGTTCATGACTTCAGAAACAGAAAGGTCCAGAGAAATAGTTGTTCCTGGTCTGGAAGAATAGCACAAGGAGGGTCCTTTGGAAGCCAAATCCATGGGATCCTAGGACTTGAAGGTTGAAGGCAGAGGTGGCTTGAGAATATAAGATTGAAAAAAAAAATTGTAAGAGAAAGAGAAAGTTAGAGTCATAAAGAAGTGATTAAGAAATGCACTTTGATTTAGCAAGGAATGTCAGGAGAATGTTGCTAATTTTCAAAGCACTATGATATAGGAGAGAGAACACTGCCTATTGAATTCTGAAAGTCTTGGGCTCCAATTCCCTCTTCTGATGCAAAAGACATGACACGTCAGACACTCAGAAGAGAGACTTTTAGAAGGACTCTCTATACTTGGAAGCCAAGCAAAGTCATCAGTCAAAACTGTGATGTGCTTCTTATAGCAGATTTCTTTTGGATTATACACCCTGCTGTAGGAAGTTTGCAGTCTTCATAAAAGAAGACTTTCTGCCACAAAAAAATTGTAAGGTCAAAGATAAATCTGACAGTTTTAAACACAAGATCATTTTGGACAGACTTGCTGTTTTGAAGTGTGATACAAATGGATATCAGGAAGTCATGGTGGTCAGAAAACCTGCCTAAATGTACTGAACAAAGAAACATCAGAGTCTCAGGGACTCTACTGTTCATCTGAGTGTGCTTATGTGTTTAGTAGGACACGGAGGACAGCAGGTGTAAGAGGAGAGGGGGAAAACCAACACTTGACCACCATGCCTTTGACCATGGGAGTTCTACCTTTGCTCTTGGCATCATTTGAAGTCTTGTGTGATCAAGTCTTATGCCATCATAACCCGCAAAAACAGTGTTGGAAATCCTCCCTGTCTAGGGAGCACTCATCTCCTTGTTTAAGTTGACACACCATGGCTTTTGCCTACTTTGCTAGAGCAATGGTGGATCACAACCACATTCTTTTGAACATTCTTCTTCAAAGGTGAAGACTTCTTCCAGGACTGATATTGAAGAGAGCTTTAGTCTCCTGTTACTGTTGCCATCCTACAGTGGCCAGTTAAAGCTTCAGAGTCTCCATACATGATCAAAGTCCACTCAATCCACTGAATTGTCTGGCTCAATGGTTGAGTTTATAATATGCCTTGGTTCTATCTCCCAGAGAGACCTGGTATCTTCCCCATTGGCAAAGATCCTTTTGGGAGAGAGGACTCAATCCCTAAATGTCCAACTGTGAACTCAACTCTCCAGTGCTAGCCTCATGCTTTTAAGATTGTTATCACAAATTAGAATTGACATAAATAATTACTACCACTGTCTGTTTTTTAGAAACCTCCATCACCAAACCTCATTAGGCCGGTGAGAATCCTTTGTATTTTAAGTATCTCTAGGGGAACAAAGTTTTGTTGATGTCTTTATCAACCTGTTCTGGCAAACCAGTAACCTTCACTTCCTCTGCTACTTAGTTTTGTTTTGTTTCCTGGCTTCTGCAGAGATGGAGAACTGGTTGCCATCATCTTAACAGTAATCATCTTTTGTGGGTTTAGAGATGCAACTGTAATTCTTTCTGTAGTCTTCTCCTCTAGTTTATGGAAACTGGTAACAGTCATTGACATTTGTAGGGTTGAGAATTCATTGTTTCCCATGAGCCAGGTAGAGATGTAGGAAAGAGAAGATTCTTGCCCTCTAGGACTTTCAAGTTGTGCTGGGGCAAGGGTGCAGGAATATACTCACATCAAGAACTAAAGACTCTTAAGTGCCCCTTAATCCTAACCTGGAAATGAAGGGATTCCAAAAGTCTTGCCATGTAGCCCTGGTGGGATGGTTCTAACAAATCGCTCAATTTTTGTAGTCATTTCATTTTGATTTGTCTTATCTGAACCTTGGCAACTTTCCTGGAATTCAGTTTCATTTGTGTTGTAGGTATTTAGGCCCAAACTGAACAGCCTGGTGTATGTTGTTTATTGTCCGCTTGCTACAGCTGCAAACTCCAGGAGGGCAGGGGTTTCTGCCTTTTTGGTTCACTGATTATCCCAAGGGCCTACAACAGTCCCTCGCACTGCAGAAGCATCCCGTGAATTGCTATTGAAGGAAGAACTGGGGAGGAGAGGACTCGAGGGCAGATTCTGATGCTGCTAGGTTGTCAGTAGGATTCACCGGTGGCTCAGATGGTAAAGAATCTGCCTGCAGTGCCGGAGACCCAGGTTCGATCCCTGGGTTGGGAAGGTCCCCTGGAGGAGGGAATGGCAACTCACTCCAGTATTCTTGCCTGGAGAATTCCATGGACAGAGGGGCCTGGCAGACTACAGTCTCTGGGGTCACAAAGAGTCGGACCCGACTGAGGGACTAAAACACACACACACACACACACACACACACACACACACACACACACACACACACACACACACACACACACACACACACACACACACACACACACACACACACACACACACACACACACACACACACACACACACACACACGATGTCAATACCCTCGTTCAATTTCTTTTCCACCTGAAAAAAAGACAATGAAAAACCACCAGAGTTTTTGCCTTCTGATTAAATTGGTATAAATGAGAAAAGATCAAACCAGCCCACAGATAACCCCTTTCCAGCTAGAGATATCACCTTTATTACCCTTTTCCAGTTTCCTGTTTGGGCAGAACCTTGCCTTCACAGTGTGCTGTTTTACCCCCTGCCATGATTTCTCACCTGGGGCAATTGGCTTTAATGTGCAACCTTATCAAATGCTTTTTGAAATTTTAGGTAAATAGAATCCTAGACTTCTCTTTTTTCTTTTGTCTCCTATAACTGTAATTCCTCTTCAAAAAATAAGACCAAAACAAACCCAACGAGTTCTTTCAAGCTAGGCCTGCCCTCACAAATCCACACTGGCTACATCTTATCAGACTCTGTTACTGCAAATCCTTTTGCAGTTCCACAGTCCAAGTGTTGCTAGTGTTTTCTTAGCCAATCTGATAGACGCCCTCTTCTAATTCTAACAGTTTGGTAATAAAATGTGTTGGGCTTGGCACTCACTCCTTTCTAATTCTTAGCCTTTCCACTCTCCTTTGTAATTGGCTAAGGGGAGGTTTGTTAGCTGGAACCCAGCCCTGGTGTGCTAAGCCGGGGGCAAGACATCTCTCTTGATCGCAGAGATGAGCTTTTCTAGAATGACCAAGTGTTGCGTTATTCCAAGACAAGAACGCATAACTGCTCTTTGGGCAGCAGGCTGAGTGAGGGTCTGGGAATGAGAGGAGGCAGGGACTAATAAATTGATAACATTTGGAATTTATCAAGTTCATTCCTGTTTCTCCTTTCACTTTTCTCAGCCTCTACTTACCTACCTCCATCTTCTGCATTCCCAAGACATACGATGATACAACCTTCATCCTGGCTTTGAAATGGTGCTTTAGGGTCAAGTATATCTGAGTGGGACCTATGAGGGTGGGGCTCCCATGATGGGGTTAGTGCCCTTACAGAAAGAAGAAAAGACCAGAGTCCTGTTTTCTCCATCGTGGGAGGACAGAGTGGTCTGCAGACCAGAGAGATGGCTCTTAGCAGGAACCTTGACCTTGGACTTTCCAGCCTCCAGAAGGGTGAGAAGGAGTGTTTGTGCTTTCAGTCACCTGGTCTATAATATTTTGTGATATCTGCCAAGCAGTCTAAGACATCTCTCTTAGCCTCCGTTTCTTCTCATCCAAATGGGGTAGTAAGACCTTCTTGAAAGTGTTGCTATGAGGAGTATATGAGATAATGAAGGTAGAAGGCTGGACACTTAGATACTAGATGAAAGGTAGCCATTGTAGTAACCTCTTTATTCAAGTCCACATTCTCTGTGAATAACAATAGTAGTTACAATAATAGGCATGTCTAAAGCTCTGATCGTAAGTTAATGATCAGTAAAGCTCTGATCACTTAGATCATAGCTGTTCTAAGTGCCTTGCTTATATTAATTCATTTCATCCCAATTACTGGGCCAAGTTGACTAAACAACAACAGCCATCTTTCCCTGACCAAGTATAGATTTGCCTTCTCTCCATTATTTTCCTCTTTAAAAAACATCCTTTCTCTAAACTGACTTGGGGACGAGGCGGGGTGGTGGGGAGAGTTGGATGAATGGAGAGAGTAGCGTGGAAACATATACATTACCATATGTAAAACAGATAGCCAGTGGGAATCTGCTTTGTGACTCAGGGAGCTCAATCCGGTGCTCTGTGACAACCTAGAGGAGTGGGTGAGGTGGGAGGGAGATTCTAGAGGGAGGGAACATATGTATACCTATGGCTGATTCATGCTGGTGTAAAACAAGTATCTTTCAACAGAAAAAACAAAAAACAAAAAAACCCAGAATGCTTGGGGGGTGGGGGTAGGGGGAATCCTTTCTCTAAACTTCCATGAAGATTTTTGCGTGGAAAACTAACAACAGCAAAAATAAGCTACACTCCCTTGGGTCAAGAGTACTTGCCCAGGGCGCTCTTCTTGTCCTGGGCTTGTGGTCACAGCCCAGCCCTCTGGGGCAGTAAGTAGTTGTCAAGTGTGGCTACCCTTTAGAATCACCTGGCTGAGTCTGTCAATGTGTCCATGCCCAGGCCACAACAAAGGCAACCAATTTAGTCAGGATCTCTGGGAGTAGGACCAGATACTACTGTCCAAGTTGAATGCATGTGAACATCACCTGCAGATCTTAAGACCCTGTGGGTTCTGCTTTTTTTAACAAGCTCCCAGAAGAGGCTGATGTCCCCAGGAGGGGACACGTTGAGTTGCAAGGTCAAATCAGACCTCACTCACTGCCTCGAGGCTTTCTTCCAACTGGGCCAGAACTCTCTCTTTTTTAACTTTTTTCCCCTTATTTACTTACTTTTATTGAAGAAAGTTGATTTACAGTGTTTCAAGCATACAGTAAAGTGATTCAGTTCACATATACATATATATATTCTTTTCCAGATTCTCTTCCATTATAGGTTATTATAGCATATTGAGTACAGCTTCCTGTGGCATTTCTGTTTTGTCCATAGTAGTGTGTATCTATTAATCCCAAACAGCCAGGACTAATTCTCTGTCTTTTCCACTCCTCCTTGGTCAGCCTGGGCCCTAACTGGGCTTAAATTCCAGGTGCCACAATACCAATAGATATAACCAGTGGCAGTGAAAGAGTGGTTTACACACACAGGATAACCAGATTTCTTTGCTTGGGAGATTCAGTCTAGAACCCAGGGTTTGGAGATCAGGGATAAACCACCACCAGCGCCTGGGAACATCTTAAGTGGGAACACTTCTCACTTTGTGCCCCTTTATAAATCATGAACCCTTAAAAATAGTCCACAAGGGAGTAGGGAATTTTGATTTCGAGGCTATGTCACTTTTCTGAGGCAATCTATGCCAAGATCCTCCTGTTCTGACCGTTACCTGAACTGACCAATGACCACCCATACCACCTTCAATCTGGCTCTGTGCCCTGTGTAGCCGATACATATCAAGCTGCCATGGTATTTATGGAATTCTTACCTGGGCACGTCTGTTTGCAGAATTTCTTGATTTATTTGTCACAACGAGGGAAGCCAAGGTAAATTCCCCCTAGGAAAATGCTGGAAGGACTTGATGTCTCCTCTAGGGCTCAGCTTCCGCCTTTATAGTAAATGGAGAGGTGAGAGGTTGCTGTTCTCGGAGGAGTCTTCCCCTTGACGTGACTGTGTGTTTTGTGTTGAGATCAGATCATCAGTTATCTTCCTTGGCATTAGACACCCAGGACTTCAAGGGTAATGATCATTTCCCAAATATACATTGCCTGGTTGTCTTCTCAAAATAATAAAGTCAATATTATCCTTAAAAATAAGACAAACAGCTGTTGCTAGATATAAAACTAGTTCTTCTGTATCATAGCTGCCAATAAGACAGAGAACCTGAATAAATGGTGAATTCAGTTTTGGGAAAGAGACTGAATCCAGCCATAAATCTGCTGTAGAGATGTCCAAGGAGGAGCAAAATCAAGTTTTTAATAAGTGAAATTATTTTTCTCTTCATAGAGGTCTCCAACAGGCAGCAGTTCTGGTCGACTAACACTGAAAATAAAAGATAAATTTATGCTACATGACGAGTATACTACCTAAGTTTGGGATAGTTTCAACAGGCAGATAATAACTTTTTTTTGCCCTTCTCTCTTCTGTTTACCAGAAGAGCAGCAGCTGCAAGGAACATTTGCTGTGGGATGAATCTAGACTGTCTTGAGGAGCTAAGATTTAAGTCCACTCTTTCAACATTTCCATAGCACCCAGTTTGATTTCAGCTGTGTGCATGTTTAATCTTG
Organism: Muntiacus reevesi; assembly: GCF_963930625.1. Taxonomy (NCBI): domain Eukaryota; kingdom Metazoa; phylum Chordata; class Mammalia; order Artiodactyla; family Cervidae; genus Muntiacus; species Muntiacus reevesi. The sequence goes on along the minus strand of NC_089262.1, from coordinate 57,058,227 downwards.
TTTAAAACCAAGCTCCTGGAATGAACCTGGAAAAGACGGGAAATGCTGGGAAATGAAACTCCTATTTATTTTGGAAGCAAAGATCCGCTGCATTCCAGTTTTCACGGGGGGTGGGTACATCTATAGTGTTGTAACAGTGCAGTTGAAGTGTGGGGAAGGGGGGAGGATGGAATCCTGTCTTGATTTGCCCTCCAGTTGTTTCACAGGCTGGGTTTTCTGATAGCCACAGTATTGGTTTCCTTTTAAAGATAAATAATAGGGACTTAATAAGTAAATGGGACTTGATTCTGAAGCCTTGATTGTAAGTGCAGCCACTTTTTCCAACAAACCCTTTCCATGATCTTTCAATAAAGTACAGTTTTTTTCTGACCACTCTGATTTTTACCAGGAAACTTTTTCTTTCTACCATCTCAGAATTTGCCCCTCCATCCTGCATCCCTCTGTAGTCAGCAACATGATTGAAATAAACACTACTGTGTCACTCAGGTATTGTGGTTTTGCCTTGGTAAAGAGGAAATGGTTATCTGTAAGGCTGCCCAGAATATTACCCATTCCTAGTAAAAGCAAATGGAGGTGAGTATAACCAAGAAAGATGCAGGCATAGCAATTTTAAAACATCAGTTATATTTTATGTTTGCTCCACATTCAAAAGCCAAACCCAGAGTCAATGACAGGAAATTGGAAATCATATGCCTAGAGAACTTTCTATTTATATGGGAAGGAAAAGAATACTCATACTTTTTAGGTGTCAGCTTCCCCCTTTTCAAAAATGAAGGTAATAAACTCTTCCAGCATGCTGTGTTGGTAAAATGTCTTACTTTCCTTTAGTTTAAAAATATATATATATAATTAAAGGTGGAACCTCATATGGAATTCAGGCTTCTGGCTGAAAAGTTTGGAAGAGTTCTTGAGAAATCCTAATCCATTCTTCCTACCTAGTTTGAATTGCAGTTGTGACAGAGCAGAAAGGAAACTGCCCATCTGAGATATAAACGGATTATCTGAGAAAAGAAACAAAGCCATCCTTCCCCATCCTGATGGTCAGAAGACCTCTGTGTCTCAGCTTCATCCGTCTTCCCAGCACTTGAGTCTTCTCCTTCCTGCTGGGTCCTCTGCAGGAGGGCATGGGTGGCTTCTGTCATTCAGACACGCACCCTGAATGCTGGCTCCCCCTTTTCTCTATAATTAAGCCCTCTTCACAAAGCCCTTCTCTTTTCCATACACATTCCTTCCAGGTATGGCTCACTTCCAAAATCTTTCCTCACTTTTGCTATCTGCTTCCCTGGCTCATCCTAGTTGGCGCTGTCCCACTGTCTCTGTGGGGCCCAGATATGGAGCAGGGTGAGCGGATAAAGACTGGCCTGCCTGGGACTAGAGATGAGGAGTCCCTGTGTTGCTCACAGCACTGTAAGTAGGCTGCTGGTGGGGAGAAGAATCAGATGCTCTCAAGAGACTCTTTCATTGCTTCTCCTTATTGAAAGAAAAGAGAAATAGGAAAATCATACCATTCTTTGAAATGCTGATCTTGCATGAACAAGCACACGCCTGTATCAACAGCATGAAAGGAATTGAAACATTTGACCCATCCACCCACCCCCCCGCAAAAAAAAGAAAGAAACCCCCTACTTAGATCAGGCAGCAGCCCACCCCTTGCTACCCCCAACTCATTCATCAAACCAGACTTCTTGATTTGCATCTGCCACCACACCCCAGTCTGTGCAAACGCTGTGTTTATTTGAATATGCAATCAACAATGGTTCTCTTTCCCTCTCTATTTTCTCTGCCAAAGACAACAAATGCAAATGGTGAGAGAGAACTGGGATGAGAGGATGCCAAATAAGGGCTAACATAGCGTTAAGGTTAACGGCCTATATGATAATCCCCACACAATCAGAAGGAGGCGAGTGCCTTACCACAGCTGTGCAAGCCATAAATAAAGCTTTCCTGACTCTTATGCATGTAAAGTCTCAACCATAAATGTTACATTAACATTTTTTTGCATAACCCAAGGGAGTCAAGTCATCCTCTGAGGACTTTTGTTGCCTGTACCTAAGACATATGGAACCAGACTTTGATTTAAGATTTTGAAAGAATTGGGCACTTTCTTGGAATATTGGGGTAACTGTAAAGGGGGTGGGGGCAGTGAAGAGCCTGGTGGTTAGGCAAAGTGCCAGGAGAGAAGTTTCCCAGAAACTGTTGGATCTGTCCTCCACCCAGCAGGAAATACCATCTCTTTTCATTGAGTTCATCCATGATATGAACTGTTGTGCTCCCCAAGTAAGGAGTTAAAAGCTTACAGATAAGGAAGGACATTGCTTTAAAGCTGAGTGATCCTTGGCTTCTTCTTATAACATACAAGTTAAAGTAAAATAGGAATGAATATGTAAAAGGATCAAAGGTGGCTCTTTGGCCAGCAGCTGCTCCTATTGTCATAAAGATCTGTCACTTTAATGTAAAAAAGAAAATTCCTTTAGAATACTGGCAGACTTTCAACCCTGGTCAAATGGATTTGAAAGCACTGTGATTTCTCCTTCTGTCAACTGACCTCTGGGAGAGTTGCTGCTGGCAGGCCCATTCATAGGCGTGGTGCAGCCACCAATGTACCATGACTGTGGGCTTTGGGAGAAGGGAGGAAATTTGGGAGGAGGATTAAAAATAATAGCATTTATATTCTGAGTACTCAATGTGTATCAGGCAGTGAATGTTTTGTTTTTGTTTTTTTAATTTTTGTCTCAGTAATCATTTTAAGACAAATACCATTATTAATTGCATTTTATAGATAGTATATTTTCTATTGCTGCTGCGGTAAATTCCACAAACCTAGTGGCTTAACACTACACAAATTTTATAATCTTATAGTTCTGAAGAAGTCTGACAGTGGTTTCACTGGGCTGAAATCAAAGTGTCAGAAGGACTGTAGTCCTTTCTGGAAGCTATAGGGAAGAATCTTTCTTTTTTTTTTTTCCCTTCAGTTCTGCCCTCTAAAGGCTGCTCACATTTCTTGACTCATGCCTGCCTTTCTCCATTTTCAAAGCCAACAGAGGCTCGGTTGAATTTTTTCACATCTTGTCACTCTGACCCTTTCTGTCTTCCTCTTCCTGTGTGATTACATTGAGCCTATACTGACGATCCAGGATAATCTTCCCATCTCAAGGTCAGCTAATTAGCAAGCATACTTCCATCTGCAAACTTAATTTTCCTTCACCATGTAACCTAACAGGCACAGCGCCCAGGCCATTAGCCTGCCTTCACAGAAACACCAAGGAGTAGAGAGGTTTAGAAACGAATGCAGGGTCACACAACTTGTTTGTAGAAGGGCCAAATCTAGCTTTGAGCCTAAACCTGTTCTGGAGACAGGAAGAGAGGCCTGGGGAAGGCAAGAAGAGAGGAAGAAAGTTGAGGGGAAGTTTTTCTTGAAGAAATTTTTCTTCAAAAAAGGAACTGGGCTTTTGCAATAAAACACAAGTAAAACTGTTGTTTACAAGTCAATTGAACAAGAGGAATGTATCAATGGACAGTTTGCCTTCATTAATCATCTTTGTTATTCCACCACTTAACCTGCAAATTGTTTCTGTAAATCATAGTTCACTAAATTACATCAGCTTAACTCAGAATACTGGCCTTTCTAGTGTCATAAAACACACTAGGGCATCAGGACCCATCCTACAATGACCACACACAACTCTAAGGATCCAGTATAAAGGTTTATTGTGTGTATACACACATCACCAAAAGTCACATCACACTGTTACAGGGAGGAGCCAATTTTGACTCCATGTTGGACATGTTTCTTTGGCTTTAACCTTTGCTTTTCATTGCTTTTGTTATTATAATCATACATACTGCCTGCCTCAGAGAACTCTACCCCTCTACCTGACTGTTGAACTAAAATACCTTTGTTCAGCCCCCAGAGAAACAATCTGATCCTGCCTACCTGTGAATGGCTGCAAAAAATAAGAAATTAGTAAGAAATTAAAACACCCCTTCTCAGAGGCTGGCCATTCCATGAGATATTTGCAAGACTTATAACCTTTTTACCTTACTCCCTCACCTTCTCCCTCTCCCTGTTCTATAAGAGAACCTGTATCCAAACCCTGACAGGATGGTTATTTTGAGACGTTAATCTGCCTTCTCGGTCTGCTGGCTTTCTGAATAAAGTATTCCTTGCCTCAACACCTTATCTCTTGGATTATTGGCTTACTGTGTAGCAAGCACGGTGAGTTTGGACTCCAGTAACAACACCAAGATGCAAATTACACCAAGATGCTTTTGTTCTATGTAATCCTAGTGGTAGAATTTGAATTGATAGATGAAAAGTACAGCAAGGCAAATCAACATTAATGTCAAGAAGATTTTTTTAAGTGTTACTCAACTCAGGTTTGGCTCTTTGCTACTTGAAAGCCAGTATTCAAGAGAAAAGTGTTGGTAGGAATGGAAAGATTGCTTTATTCAGGAGGCCAGAAACCTGGGGAGACGGTGAACTTGTGCTCAAAATCCAAGTCTGAAGATTCTCCTCGAAAATGAAATTTTTAAAGGGAGAATCATTTGGGAAGTAGCTCAGAGTTCTCTTATCTTCCATTGTCTGCAGACTTTCTTTTGATTGGTTGGTAGTGAGGTAAAGCAGTGTTCAGGAATCTAGTGCTCAGCCTGAAGTTACTGTCTTCCACCTGGGCGGGGGCCTTAGTTCCTGCGGAAGAACTCAAAGATAGTTGTTATGTAAATTCATCAAAGAGGAACCAGGATCCTATTTAATCATTGCACTCTTGTTTCTTGATTGTTCCTCCTTTGCTTCTGCATTTCCTTCTTTCTCTAATAAGCAACTGTTTGAATCTCATTGTGGAACTCCGGGAAGGTCAAGGAGGCTGTTTTTCAGTTGCTCAGTCTTGTCTGACTCTTCGCAACCCCATGGACTGTAGCATGCCAGGCTTCCCTGTTCTTCACCATCTCCAGAGCTTGCTTAAACTCATGTTCATTGAGTATGTGATACCATCCAACTATCTCATCCTCTGTCGTCCCCTTCTCCTCCTGCCTTCAATCATTCCCAGCATCAAAGTCGCAAAGCATTGGGGTTTCAGCTTCAGCATCAGTTCTTCCAATGACTATTCAGGACTGATTTCCTTTAGGACTGACTAATCTGATCTCTCTGAAGTCCAAGGGACTCTGAATAGTCTACTCCAACACCACAGTTCAAAAGCATCAATTCTTCTGCAGTCAGCCTTGTTTATGGTCCAACTCTCACATCCATACATGACTACTGGAAAAACCATAGCTTTGACTAGACAGAACTTGGTCGGTAAAGTAATCTCTCTGCTTTTTAACATACTGTCTAGGTTGGTCATAGCTTTTCTTCCAAGGAGCAAGAGTCCTAATTTCTTGGCTGCAGTCACCATCTGCAGTGATTTTGGAGCCCAAGAAAATAAAGTCTGTTGCTGTTTCCATTGTTTCCCCATCTATTTGCCATGAAATGATGGGACCAGATGCCATGATCTTCATTTTTTTTGTGTTGCGCTTTAAGACAGCTTTTCACTCTCCTCTTTCATCTTCATCAGGAGGCTCTTCAGTTCCTCTTTGCTTTCTTCCATAAGGATGGTATCATCTGCATATTTGAGGTTATTGATATTTCTCCCAGCAGTCTTTATTCAAGCTTGTGCTTCATCCAGCCCAGCATTTCTCACAATGTACTCTGCATATAAGTTAAATAAGCAAGGTGATAATATACAAACTTGACATACCCTCTTTCCAATTTGAAACCAGTCCATTGTTCCGTTTTTGGTTCTAACTGTTGCTTCTTGACCTGCATACAGATTTCTCTCAGGTAAAGTGGTCTGGTATTTCTATCTCTTGAAGAATTTTCCACAGTTTGTTGTGATTCACACAGTCAAAGGCTTTAGCATAGTCAATGAAGTAGAAGTAGATGTTTTTCTGGATTTCTCTAGCTTTTTCTATATCCAACAGATGCTGGCAATTTGATCTCTGGTTCCTCTGCCTTTTCTAAATCCAATTTGAACATATGGGAGTTCTTGGTTCATGTACTGTTGAAGTCTAGCTTGGAGAATTTTGAGCATTACTTTGCTAGCATGTGAAATGAGTGCAATTGTACAATAGCTTGAGCATTTTTTGACATTGCCTTTCTTTGTGATTGGAATGAAAACTGACCTTTTCCAGTCTTGTGGACACTGCTGAGTTTCCCAAATTTGCTGGCACATTGAGTGCAGCACTTTAACAGCATCATCTTTTAGGGTTTGAAATACCTCAGCTGGAATTCCATCACCTCCACTAGCTTTGTTCATAGTGATGCTTCATAATGCCCACTTGACTTCACACTCCAAGATGTCTGGCTCTAGGTGAGTGATCACACCATCATGGTTATCTGGGTCATTAAGATCTTTTTTGTATAGTTGTGTGTGTTCTTGCCTCCTCATTTTAGTTCACTAGTTCTTAAAATGTCAATGTTCACAGGAGGCTGAACGATGCCTATTTCCTATAAATAAAAAACAGGGAACAGGGAAAAGATTTTTACCCTGGGGGACCCCACAGTGTCCTCCATTTCATCAAGAAGAACTATGAGCAATCTTATAATGAGATGCTGTCTCAGTAACTGTCAAGCAGATGTTGGGGGACCACTGGACACCACCATGTGAAGCTATTTAGTGTGGGTTCTCATTTGGGCCTCCTAGCTCTTGTTTGTCTAGCAGGTAAATGCAATGAGAGCATTAAAGCAAGAAAGGACAGAAACTCTTCTGTGGTTCCCCCAAGACAGATATTTTCTACAGGTCCTCCTACTCTGGTGGAATAACTGAAGATTGAAGGAATATTTCAGATCTTCTGGTCTAACTTTCCATAGACAGTTGAGAAAACTTGAGCATCAGGAAGACAATAACACTTTAGAGTCACCCAGCTGAATTCAGCAGAATTGCATCAAACATTGGGCATAAGTTCTAAAGTCTAATCAGCAGGGAGAAGTCATATGGAAATTACCTAGACCTCCTCTTAGGAGGGCTCCATGCCAGAGACTGACATTAGATGTCTTGAAAACTAGAGCATTCTTCCCTGGAGGTCACGATAGGACTGAAAGTTCCAACCATTGGATCACCTGGTGTATCCGTCTGGCAACCAAACCCCATCCTTATGTGTTTTTGAAAAGTCACCTCATTAACATAACAAAAGACATCTGTATTGCTCTCTTAGCTTAGGAAATTCCAAGGGTTTTAGGGGCTGTGAGCCAGGAACCACATATGAAAAAGATATTTTGGTCATCTCAATGTCCAAATATTTATTTCTTATAAATCACAATATCGCTTATCCCACTGGAAATCAAGGGCCAGGGCATCATCAAATGCTAAAGGCATCAAATCAGCTGAAGCATGTTCCCAAAGGAAGCAGGGTCCCCAGACATATGAATGGATTGCTCTCTGGCAGAAGCAGAGATCAGTTAGCAGTTCAGCAGGTGATGATATGTCGTGAATCCATCCTCTGTTTGGGCCTCACATTGTGATACAATTGCTCTGCAGTATTGCCACCTCACCCACTGATGGTGTCCTAACTTCTCTGTCCATTTTTTAAAAGCTGGGGTACAATTGCTTTCCAGTATTGTCAGTTTCTGCTGTACAACAGAGTGAATCGGCTATTGTTCAGTCACTAAGTCATGTCCAACTCTTTGTCCCATGGACCTTAGCCTGCCAGCCTTCTCTGTCCTCCACTATCTCCTGGAATTTGCTCAAATTCACCATTGAGTCAGTGACGCTGTCTAACCATCTCATCTTCTGCTGTCCCTTCTCCTTTTGCCTTACTCTTTCCCAGTATCAGGGTCTTTTCCAGTGAATCAGTTCTTTGCATCAGGTGGCCAAAGTATTGGCGCTTCAGCTTCACCATCAACATCCGTCCTTCTGAAACCATGTGCTTGGGACTCAGACATGGCCAAAACCCAGTTTGGGACTCTGACCCACATGGCTAGGACTCTTAACTCAGCCAAAACCCACAATACCTGGTTTCAGGACCCAATGAAACTCAAGTTCTTGATGTCTTATTGCAGAAAGAATTCAGTGAGAGACAAAGTGATAGGTGAGAAGTGGATTTATTTAGAGAGAAACAGACCCCACAGACAGAGTGTGGGCTATCACAGAGGGTGAGTCTGACAACCTCAAAATTGTGGCATGATTAGCTTTTATGGGTTGGGTATTTTCATAGGCTAATGAGTGGGAGGATTATTCCAAGTGTTTTGGGGAAGGGGTGGAAATTTCCAAGAGTTGGGTCATCGCCCACTTTTTGGTCTTCTGATGATGCTAGGAACTGTCATGTCATTTTGCTTGCTGATTGAGAAGGAAAGTTGACTTGTCTACCCTCTTGGGCCCATTTGATTCTAATCAGTTTCTATTGTATCCTCGGGCTATATCATTCTTTCAAAAGTTGTGCCCTGCCCCTTTCCCTCCTGTTTCACTTCTGATGAATATTCAGGGTTGATTTCCTTTAGGATTGACTGGTTTGTTCTCCTTACTGTCCAAGGGACTTTCAACAGTCTTCTCTAGCACCACAATTCAAAAGCATCAATTCTTTGATGTTCAGCTTTCTTTATGGTCCAACTCTCACATCCATACATGACTACTGGGAAAAACTGTAGCTTTGACTATATGGAGCTTTGTCAGCAAAGTGTTGTATCTGCTTTTTAATACACTGTCTAGATTTGTCATAGCTTTCCTTCCAAGTAGCAATCTTCTTTTAATCTCATGGCAGCAGTTACCATCTGCAGTGATTTGGAGCCCAAGAAAATGTCACTGCTTCCATTTTTTCCCATTCCATTTGCCCTGAAGTGATGGAACCAGATATCATGATCTTAGTTTTTTGAGTGTTTCAAGCCAGCTTTTTCATTCCCTTTCACCTTCATTAGGAGGCTCTTTATTCCTCCTCACTTGAGGCATTTAGAGTAGTATATGCAGATCTGAGTTTATTGATATTTCTCCTAGCAATCTTGATTCCAGCTTGTGATTCATCCAACCCAGCAGTTTGCATGATGTACACTGCATATAAGATAAATAAGCAGGATGACAGTATACAACCTTGTCGAATCAGCTATATGTATGCGTATATCTCCTCCCTCTCAGACCTCAATCCCATGCCACGCCCTCTCCCACCAAGCTCGGTCACCACAGAGCAGCAAGCTGAGCTTCCTTTGCTTTATAGCAGGTTCCCACTAGCTATCTATTTTACACATGGTAGGGTGGATATGTCAATCCCAATCTTCCAATTCATCCCATCCTGCTTTCCCCACAACCTCACAAACAGATGTCCATGCATTGTTTCCTACATCTGTATCTCTATTCTTGCCCTGAAAGAGGTCACTATAGCCTTTTTCTAGATTCCACACATATGCATTAATACATGATATTTATTCTTCTCTTTCTGACTTAACTTCATTCTGTGTGACAGTCTGAAGGTCCATCCACATCTCTACAAATGACCCAATTTTATCCCTTTTAATGGCTGAGTAGTATTTCATTATTATTCGAATCTTCTTTGTTCATTCAGCTGTTGATGGACATCTAGGTTTTCTCCATGTCCTGGCTGTTGTAAACAGTGCTTCAGTGAACATTGGGGCGCATGTGTCCTTTTCAATTGTGGTTTCCTTTGGGTATATGCCCAGTAGTGGGATTTCTGGGTCATATGGTAGTTCTATTTTTAGTTTTTTAAAGAACTTTCATACTGTTCTCCATAGCAGTTGTATGAATTTACAGCCCCACCAACAGTGTGGAGGGTTCCCCTTTCTTCACATCCTCCCCAGAATTTATTGTTTATAGACTGTTTGATGATGATGGTCATTCTGACTAGTGTGTGGTGATACCTCATTGTAGTTTTGTTATTGTATATTTTATTGAAGTATAGTTGATTTACAATGTTACAGGTACACAACAAGGTGATTTGATTATGCAAATACACATATTATTTTAGAAATAATTTTCCATCATAGGTTATTACAAGATATTGAATATAGTTCCCTATTCTATACAGTAAACCTTTGTTGTTTGTTGCATATCTATTTTTTAATTAGAAATCTAGCATTCTATTTATACTAAGTCAGACAATTGGAATCAAAATGTCATCATATTTTGAGTGAGGCAAAAACACATATGTTTTCTAAAATATATGTATTGTGCATATTTATTTATATATGTATATCAAAGCTTTTCTACTACACTTGATAAAGACTTGAGAAAGAACATCAAGAAAAAAAAAGAAGAGATAGAGAAATTGGAGAACATAAGTTAAATGAAATTGAAGCAGTGAATATGAAATAGCAGAAGTGAAACAAACTCAATAAAAGATCATCATATAGTCCAGTTGTTTTTAAACATGACTGCTCATTAGAAATATATCTGGAGCTCTGGAGGAAAAAACAATACCTGAGCATTTGTATTTTTCAAAAAATTTCAAGATAATTCTGATATGCATCTGGATTTTAAAAAGTTATTACAGGTTTTTCTATTAGATTCTAACTTTGATGAAATAGAGTTCTATTATTTTTCTGTTGATCAATCATGATACATTGGTATTAAGTGAGTAGTAGTTACATAATCACAATAGTAAAAGATGTTTATCAGTTTTCACAATCAAAAGCCAGACAAAAAATAAAAGATAATTGCAATTGCATGCCATAATGGGAACATGATTAACTTAACAATATAAAATAATTATATACAATTTGGGGGGGAGGGTCAAGCAGAGTGATGTGGTAAGTGGAACTGCATATGTGCACATGTTTTCATCCACCCAGCCAATCTATATCTTTTGGTTGATACATTTAATCCATTTACATTTTAGGTAAATATCAATATATTTTCTTGGACTCCAAAATCACTGCACATGGTAACTGCAGCCATGAAATTAAAAGTCGCTTGCTCCTTGGAAGAAAAGCTATGACCAACCTAGACAACATATTAAAAGGCATATTAAAAAGCATTACTTTCCTGACAAAGTTCTGTCTAGTCAAGGCTATGGTTTTTCCAGTAGTCATGTGTGGATGTGAGAGTTGGACTATAAAGAAAGCTCAGTGCTTAAAAATTGATGCTTTTGAACTATGGTGTTGGAGAAGACTCTAGAGAGTCCCTTGGACTACAAGGAGATCCAACCAGTCCATCCTAAAGGAAATCAGTCCTGAATATTCATTGGAAGGACTGATGCCAAAGCTGAAATTCCAATACTTTGGCCACCTGATGTGAAGAAGTGACTCATTGGAAAAGACCTTGATACTGGGAAATATTGAAGGTGGGAGGAGAAGGGGACGACAGAGGAGAGAGTTGGATGGCATCACTGACTCGATGGACATGAGTTTGAGTAAGCTTCAGGAGTTGGTGATGGACAGGGAGGCCTGGCGTGCTGCAGTTCATGGGGTCACAAAGAGTCAGACAGGACTGAGCGACTGAACTGAACTGATGATCTTGTTACCATTTTCTTAGTTGTTTTGTGTTAATTTCCTGTAGGTCTTTTCCTTCTCTTGTGTTTCCTGCCTATAGAAGTTCCTTTAACATTTTTGTTGGTTTGCTGATGTTGAATTCTCCTAACCTTTGCTTGCCTGGAGAGCTTTTGATTTCTCCATTAATCTGAAGGAGAGTGTTGCTGGGTAGAGTCTTCTTGGTTGTTGGATCTTCCTTTCATCACTTGAAATTTATCATGCCATTCCCCTCTGACTTTTGAGTTTCTGTTGAGAAATCAGCTGGTAGCATGGTGGGAGTTCCCTTGTATATTATTTGCTATTTTTCCTTTGTTGCTTTTAACATTTTATCTCTACCCTTAATTTTTGTCAGTTTGATTACAATGTCTCGATGTGTTCCTCCTTGGGTTTATCCTTCCCGGGACTCTCTGTGCTTCCTGGACCTGGTTGACTGTTTCCTTTCCTATGTTTGGGAAGTTTTCAGCTACTATCTCTGCAAATATTTTCTTAGTTCCTTTCTCTCTTCTCCTCCTGGGACCCCTAAGATGTGAATGTTGGACGTTTAATGTTGTGCTAGAGGTCTCTGGGGCTGTCTTCATGTCTTTGCGTTCTTTTTTCTATATTCTCTTCTGTAACAGTGATTTCCACCACTCTGCCCTCCAGAGGGTTTACAGCAAGGGGGACCTTCCAGTGCCCCTGTCCCTGTGGTGAGGCCCTGCTGACCCACATCTCTGCAGGAGGCCCCCCAACACTCGCAGGTAGTTTTGGTCCCGCCTGTGGGGTCACTGCTCCTCTCCTCTGGGTCTTGGTGAGCATAACGTCTTGTATGTGTCCTCCAAGACTGGAGTCTCTGTTTCCCCCAGTCCTCTGAAAGGCCTATAATCAAATCTCCCTGGCCCTCAAAGCCAGAGTCCCTGGGGATTCCCAGTCCCTTTGTCAGATCCCCAGGCTGGGAAGCCTGACATTGTATTCAGAACCTTCACAATAGTGCAAGAACTTTTTTGGTATTATTGTTCTCCAGTCTGTGGTTCACCCACCCAGTGGGTATGGGATTTTATTTTATCATGATTGCACCCTCTCCTACCATCTTCCTGCAGCTTCTTGTTTGTCTTTGGACATAGGTTATCTTTTTTGATGGATTACAGCATCCTCCTGTCGATGGTTGTTCGACAGTTAGTTGCAATTTTGGTGCTCTTGCAGGAGGAGATGAGTGTATGTCCTTCTACTCTGCCTTCTTGAACCAGAAGTCCTCATTGTAGTTTTGATTTATATTTGAGGACAGCTGCCTCCTTCTCCACAAAGGACAAGTGGAAGGATAGGGCCTTAATCTGGTCAGGAGGTAGAGGGGGTTCAGGAGTCCTGGGAGTCCTCCTAATATCAGAGGTTGTAAATTCCTCCTTAAAAAATGGGAGACCTAAATGTGAAATGGGGCAGCTACTACGGGAAACAGTATGGTGGTTCCTTACAAAATTAAAAATAGAATTACTATATCATTCAGCGATACTACTTCTAGGATTGTATCTGAAAGAATTGAAAATGGAATCTTGAAGAAATACTTGTATATTTATGTTCATAGTAGCATTATTCACAATAACCAAGATGTAAAGGTAAGCCACCAGTGAATGGATAAAGAATATGTGGTGTATACATGCAATGAAATAGCATTCAGCCCTGAAAAGGAAGGCTATTCTGACACATGGTACAACATGCATGAATCTTGAGATCAAATAAGCCAGTCACAAAAAGACAAACACTACATAATCTCACTTATATGTGATGTCTAAAGTAGTTAAATTATAGAAATTTATAGAAACGGAGAGTAGAATGATAGTCTCCAGGGACTAGGAAAGGAGGAAATGGAGAGTTGTTATTTAAAATGGGTATAGAGTCTTAGTTTTGCAATATTAAAAATTTTTGGAGGTCAGTTAACCAACAATGTGAATATACTTAACACTACTGAACTATACTTTTAAAAATGGTTGAGATAGTAAACTTTGTTGTGTTTTTTCCTTTTTTCAGGATTAAACATTATAAAAATGATAGAAAAATAAAATTTAACTTTTTTTGTTTTTGCTTTCAGGAATAGTTTATTTATTTTAAAGATTTTTTTAAGTCTATGCTTGAATTTTTTTTAATATAAATTTATTTATTTTAATTGGAGGCTAATTACTTTACAATATTGTATTGGTTTTGCCATACATTAAAATGGGAGACCTAACAACAGTGTCAATGGACATGAGTTTGAGTAAAGTCCGGCAGTTGGTGGTGGACAGGGAGGCCTGGCGTGCTGCGATTCATGGGGTTGCAAAGAGTCAGACATAACTGAGCGACTGAACTGAACAATAAAGCAAACAATAAAAACCCCAAAAATCCTCTTGTCTTAACAACTTTCTGAGATTTCTGAAATTTCCCTTTCATTTTCCTAGTGTTAATAGAGAAGACTTTGGGAAGATCAGTATGTAAGAAGGATGCCTTGGAGTATCTGTCCCGAAAGATGATGAGTCTATTTAGTCAGTTTATTCTGGAAGCCAGCAAGCCTAGAAGAATTATAATAGTTAAGCTACAAATGCTCTGCTTTGTTTCCTTCAAAAAAAAAAAAAAAAAAAAAAAAAAAGACTAAATAAATAAAAGGTAATTTAAAACTCTCTGGGCTTTTTCCAAGAACAAGCTTGAGAAACTGTATTAAATAGCCCACCCTGAGTCCCACTTCACACCTGCACACTTCTCTGATCCTGCTCAGTGCTGCCTAGAAAGGCTGGGAAACAGCATGCAGACGGACAAGCACGGGTAGATGCATCAGTCTTTCTCGTTTACTTTCAATGCATCTCCATCTCCATCTTCATCTTCTGTAACACCTGTCCTGCTCCTCTCAGGCTACTTTAGACCCTGCTACATGCGTCTGTATCGCCCTGTGTATGCAGGTATCATGAATCTGCAACTCTCTGTGTATACATTTATCTTAGCACTTCTCATGGCATATTGCAATACCTTGGTACGTATCTCTCACCTACAAGTCTATGAGCTCCTCAAGGGCAAAAGGTTTTTGACCATTAACATAGTGCTAATATGCTGATGCTTTTAGTAAGTAAATATTGTATGAGGATGGCACCAGTGATAGTTTGGGGATTCTCAGGCCATGCATATGTCCTTTCCTGGGTAATTATGCATGTGCATAGAATAATTCAGATCATCTTTTTGCCCAATGTTCTGTTCATGCTCAACATTTCTTTGAGATCCACCTTCAGCTTCCATGACTTGCCTTGTTTCTCCCCTCATCCCTCTTCCTAAATATGTGTGTGATTTCTGTTTGATTGCTTGGTTATACAAGTCCTTGTCAGCTATTAGGATTTGAGAAGAACCCAGCATTTCAAAGTGCTCTAATGATATCTCCAGGTCCTTATTCTGCCAGGACCTCAAAAGCAGAACTTAACCATCTTTTCTGCACCAACCCGCTCATTTTTCTGAATTTCTTGATGGGTGATTGTTTATATATTTTGTTTGTTTGATTTTTGGAGGGGAGGTGCTTTTCTTAACAGCATCAAACAGTTTCTCACTCTTAGACTTAAAACCCTATTGTGATCTTTCACCTGGAATTCTTTGTGCTGGCCCCATTTTGCTTTTCAACCCCCATCAAAAATTTAAGCACTGACTCCTATTGATGATATTTCACAACATATTCTGAATAACTCCTTTCTTCTACCCCCGTTGTCATCACCCTGTAGCAATGGATACCCAAATCAGGAAATCAAAGTGCTCATGTCCATCTGTTGGAGTAGCTGTCTAAATAGAGCAAGGTTGCTTTGTTTTACTGAAGTATAGTTAGTTTACAATGTTGTGTCAGTTTCAAGTGTACAGCAAAGTGATTCCCTTATTCATATATTTCTATATCATTCTACCAGCTCAGTTCAGTCGCTCAGTCGTGTTGACTCTTTGTGACCCATGGACTGCACCATGCCAGGCCTCCCTGTCCATCACCAACTCCCAGAGCTTACCCAAACTCATGTCCATTGAGTCGGTGATGCCATCCAACCATCTCATCCTCTGCCGTCCCCTTCTCCTCCTGCCCTCAATCTTTACCAGCATCAGGGTCTTTTCAAATGAGTCAGCCCTTTGTATCAGGTGGCCAAAGTATTGGAGTTTCAGCTTCAGCATCAGTCCATCCAATGAACACCCAGGACTGATCTTCATTAGGATGCACTGGTTGGATCTCCTTGCAGTCGAAGGGACTCTCAAGAGTCTTTTCCAAAACCACAGCTCAAAAGCATCAATTCTTCAGTGCTCAGCTTTCTTCAGAGTCCAGCTCTCACATCCTTATACATGACCACTGGAAAAACCATAGCCTTGACTAGATGGACCTTTGTTGGCAAATTAATGTCTCTGCTTTTTAATGTGCTGTCTAGGTTGGTCATAGCTTTTCTTCCAAGAAGCAAGCATGTTTTAATCTCATGGCCTCAGTCACCATGTACAGTAATTTTGGAGGCCCCCAGAAATGAAGTCTGTCACTGTTTCCACTGTTTCCCCATCTATTTCCCATGAGGTGATGGGACCAGATGCCATGATGTTACATTATAGGTTGTTATAAGACATTAAGTATACTTCCCTATGCTGCACAGCAGGTCCTTGTGGTTTGCCTGTTTTATACATAGTAGCGTGGATCTGCTGATCCCAAACTCCTAATTTATTCACCACCCCCTTCTCCTTTAGCAACAACCGGGTTGTTTTCTATATCTGTGAGTCTGTTTCTCTTTTGTAGATAAGTACATTTCTTCCACCCCTATTGTCATCACCCTGTAGCAGTAGACACCCAGACCAGGAAATTAAAGACACGTAAATTACAACAAGATAAATCATATTTTTAGACCCCACAAATAAGTGATATATATGTGCATGTGTTCATGTGCTCAGTTGCTCACTGGTGTCCAACTTTTTGCGACTCCATGAATATCACGTGACTTTGTCTTTCTCTGATTTATGTTGCTTAGTATGATAATCTCTAGATCCATCCGCATCACTGCAAAGGCATTGTTTCATTCTTTTTATGGCTGAGTAATATTCCATTGTATTTATACCACGTCTTCTTTATCTATTCCTCTGTTGATGGACATTTAGGTTACTTCCATACTTTTGTTGTTGTCAATGGTGCTACTATGAACATTGGGGTGTGTATTATATCTTTTCAAATTAGAGTTTTATCCAAGAGTTTTCTCTGGATCTATGGCCAGGAGTGGGATTGATGGATCATACAGTAAGTCTAGATATAGTAGGGTTTTGAAAAAATGTTGATACCTTGTCAGGGATATCAGCAGGAGAGGATATTTTAATCAATTAAAGATGTCTGTCCTGAGTATAACTGAGAAGAGTGGTCCAAGTGCTGAGATTGCTGGCCAAGGAAAGTGTCATGGTCTTCCTTTTTCCCTGACTCCTCATCCAGAGCATCTTTACACTGACTCAAAATCTACGCTTTTAATTAGCACTATAATTTCTTGCCTCCTAGAAAAATGCCTGATACCCCATTGCTTAAGCCAGCATCTATATCTATCAAGCTTCATTTTTCCTAGTCATAGATGGAAGAGTCCCCAAAGCCTTCCAGTTTCAGGCTCATTCATGCCTAGATCCTGAGCTGGTCTAGATTAAGACAAAGTATATCAGCTGCCTCAGCCCCTCCAGGCGTGGGGCCTGGAGTTAATCATGGCTGCCCACAGACCTGGTATCAGCTCTACCTAGCATATGCCCTTGATGCCAACTTAGCCTCCAGGGCACACCACTTTTTATCTTTTTTCTAGTTCCCCTTCCTCCGCCCCCTCACATATACAGCCCCAAGTGTGGGTCCGAGCTGCTGCTGCAGGCTACTTGGATATTCTTACTTTTATGCTTTGAATATAACTTGCTTATTTGGGCTCCCAGAAATTTAAGATTTGCCAAGGTCCTTACTTCCAGCCCAGACTGAGTTCTGGTCATATATAACCTGATTGCCCAAAATGACATGGGAGATTATGGGAATCGTCTCCTTCTGGGTCAGACCCATCCAACACATCCCCTTCTTGCTTGAGCACACCCTGTTCCCTCAGTGAGGCTGCCACATGCTCTGGACACTGTGTAGGACCACCCAGCTCAGCCCAGAGAAGTCGATGAGTTCCCTGCTCCCCTATCTCAGATGCCTTTCTTTCCCTACAGACCTAGCACGTCCTGTGCCTGAGCAGAGTAATTATGCAGGTGTCCTTTATGGAGCATTTACTATGTGCCAGACCCTAGAATAGCCTTCACCCCACTCCACCTTCACAAGGACCCTGTAAAGCAGGTTTTATTATGATGTCCATTTCACACAGGAGGAAATTGAGGCTTGGAGAAGTTAAACAATTTGCCTCAAGTACCCACAAATTAAGAGCTAGAGTTTGAATTCAGCAACTGTCTGAACCTAGAGCTTATGCTTTTAATCACTATGCTAGAGATTGGAAGCCAATAGTCAGTGATAAAATATTGACCATGACTATATCTGGCCAGCAGCTGTTTTCTTTTTTTTATTTTTTAGTGATGATTATTACTGTACTTTAAAAAGTCAAGAACTATCACGTAAAAATTCAGATGTGTGACTTCTCTTTACAAAATTGGAAGATCTGGTGACATAGGTTCTGTGTCCTAAAAGGCAAAAATCACATAGAGCAGAGAAATGTCTGGCCTTTACATGGGGTGTGAACACCCTAGTTTGCCTCTCTCTACTTTCCTTATTGCAGTATTTCTCAGATGTGACTGTACATCAGAACCATCTGGAGATTGCTGGATCCTCCCCAGAGCTTCTGATTCAGTAAACCTGGGTAGGGCCTGAGAATTCGCCTTACTGCAACCAAGTGTGAGCTGCTATTTCTCATGACGTTTGTGCTGTTGCTATTTTTATATTCAGCCCACCCACCCACTTCTTTTACCTCCATGTTTCCTGTAGGCATTTGAGTTTGCAACCCAGACACTGTGTTATTCTAACACCAAGGGACCCTCACATCTGTTCCTAAATTCTCACTGATCTCTGACATGAATCTTGAAGCTCCTCTGGACTTCTTATTGTTCTGACTTCTTTCAGCTCTTAAAAACATAATGCAATCACTTCATTCAATTTCACAAAGGCAGAGGAAGACTTACTAAAAAGTTTCAAAGCAGGCATGTTGTAGTAGCTTCTTCTCCTGAGCTGGAAGGAACCAGCAGAAAAGAGCCATCTATGTATATGAAAGATAAGAGCCTCTGCTAACACAGTCCTCTGACAGCTCAGATTTAAAAGCCATAGAATTCACACAGAAGCAAGCATTTTGTCTGTTCTCTTCTTCCAGGGACACTTGCTTTATAGCCTGAACAAGTGCTCTTCTGTGGTTATAGAAAGTCGATCTAACTATTCCAGGAGAAATCTACTCAGACAGTTACCCAGGAGACATAGTGCATCAATTCAAATAATATTCATTAGGGTTTGGCTATGCCTAGAATAGTTTCTTTTTTTAAATAACTTCAGGACCTATCTCAGATGCTGCTTACTCAAAATGATCCTCCTGATTAGCCTGGGCAAAATAATTCCTTATTCTCTCCTCTCCTTCCTTTTCTCCAGGTACTCATCCCATACTTACTTGAAATATAAAATAATGATTCTGTCCCATATCTTCCTGAAGAGATGATAAACTTGAGCGCGTAAGATGAGACTGCACAAATTTGCAGCCTGCGTAATGCCTGGTAGAAT
Source organism: Muntiacus reevesi (assembly GCF_963930625.1). Classification (NCBI taxonomy): domain Eukaryota; kingdom Metazoa; phylum Chordata; class Mammalia; order Artiodactyla; family Cervidae; genus Muntiacus; species Muntiacus reevesi. The sequence continues at coordinate 57,039,091 of NC_089262.1, read as the reverse complement.
GTTTTGCTTTCAGGTGACATCTTGGTCAGATTTCTAGAGTGTCTAGATGATTGAAAGGGTTCAAGCACTGTGTCCTGGAAAGGGCAGAGAACAGAGCAGAGATTCAGAGAGATTGGGGACCACCTGGACTTCTAAGTTATTAATTGAGAGTCTGGTACTAACTCAGATACTATTGAAAACAGACGAGAATGATGAGTTCTGCCATCATAAAGTTTGCAAGACCAACACACATGACAAAAGTTGGGGATAATTTATAATATGATAGAAATTGTAAGAGCGAGAAATAGAAGCTCCGAAAAGAGAGTAATTGGAGTGAGCTAGACTGAATGGAAAAGAATGGATAGAGCAGACTGGATATATCATATACATTTGAGAAAGATACTTAAATAAAGGTGGTGTTCCAGTTTCTACTGCCAAGGTCATGAAGATACACTGCTGTGTTACCTTCTAGGTGTTTTATTATTTTACCTTGCACATTTAGATCTATAATCTTTCTGGAATTGAGTTTTCTATGTGGTAGGGGTCAAGATTCATCTCTTTCTGTATAGATATGTAATTGATCAAGGATCATTAAGAGAAAATGACCCCCTTGCCCCCACCAGTGTTGTGACATCTTTATTGTAAAAATAGTTGCTGTGTATGTATAAGTCCATTTTGGGACTCTGCTCCTTCCTTCATTTATTTTTCACATTGTTTTGAAATGTAAAACAATGTCACATCATTGTTTTGCTTGTTTTGTTCTTATTTAATAACTGTAGCTTTGTAATAAGTTGATATTTGGTAGCTTAAATCCTCTGCCTTGTTATTTATGAAGTTTATCTTCTGTTATCCTTAGCCATTTGTGTTTCCATTTTAAATTTTAGTGTCTACTTGTCAATTTACACACACACACACACACATGGTTTCGGGCATTTTTGACTGGGATTTTGTTGAACCTAAAGATTTATTGGGAAAAATGAACAATTTTACAGTATTCAGTGGTCTAGTACAAAAGCTGGTGTGTGTTTTTATTCAGATCTTCTTTTATTTACTTCCTTGTAGTATCCTCTTTATGGGCCTGAGTTTTCTTTGCAGAAAGATTTTTTTTTAACACAAAGACAATTACTGTAATAAATATAAGATTTTCTATTTCTTCTGGTGTCCATTTTGATAATTTGTATTTTCCAACAAATTTTTCCATTTTACCTAAATTTTAAAATGCATTGGTAAACTGTTTATGACTGCTCATCTTTGTTTATGAATTCTCATCATTGTAACACCTGAACAATCAGTCATAATGGCTAGTATTTTATTATTTTTATTGATAATTTCTGTTTTCTCTCTTACTTTTTCCTATTGATCAATATTTTCTAGGGAACAAACTTTTGGCTTTGTTGAATTTCTCTATTGGTTGTTTATTTTTTTTTATCATTGATTTTTATTCTTTATTACGATCTTCTTTCTACTTTCTTTGGATTTAGTTTGTTTTTCCTTTGGTAACTTCTTGAGATTAAAAACTCAAATCTTTCTCAATTTCTCATATCTGCATTTCAAGATATAAATTTCCCTATGAGCACTATATAAGCTGTGTGTAGACAGTGAAAGTGACCACACTTTTTTTCTATCTCTGTCTGCATGAGCACTGTAACACAATTTTGCAGTTTTTTCCATCAGATGTCTCTGCTCTTGAGTCTAGATTTGGCTATATAGCTTATTTTAATAGGCAGATGTTAGCAAATATAAAACAGAGATTTGGAAAACTTTATTGTCCTTGAAAACACTCCATGAATGAAAGCAGGCTGGCTTGCTGGAGGGAAAGAGGTCACATGGAGAAGAACTAAGGTATTCTGGCTGAAAGCCTGCTAGCTGCCAGACATGTGAGTGAGGTCATTCTAGATCTTTCATCTTCCCCAGACTTTATCTTATCATAGATTCAAGAGAGTCCAAGATATCAACTAAGCCAGAAGAGAAGAACCATCCAACCAAACCATAGAATCTTGATGTAAATAAAATGGTGGTTGTTTGTAAGCCACTAAATTTTGGGATGGTTTGTTACATGTCAAAAGCTAGCTAAAACAAGTTCTAACCTGACCCAGTAGTGTTGATATGATTATCATTTAGTTTAAAATGTTTTATAATTTCCACTGTGATTTCTTAATTAGATCAATGAACTATTTAGTAGTTTATTGCTTAATTTCAAACATTTTTAGTGTTTTTTTTTTTTTTTTTTAATGTCATGGATTTCTAGCTTAACTTCGCTGAAGTCAGAAAACACTTTTTTTTCCTCAGTCCTTTGAAATTTGTTGAGGCTTGCATTGTGCCTTAGAAAATAGTCAATTTTACTAAATGTTCTGTATTGTATACTTGAAGTGTTCTAGAAGAGTAGATTGATATTAAGTATAGGATTAATCTGACACATGCTGTTTTATAACTGGAAATGAAAGATTTCTGTCACATTTATTATCTTTAAAAGAAAGTATTCATGTATTTCTTATGAAATTAAGCAAACATTTTGTAGGCATGATCTGACCAACTTGATTGGAGCAGAAAGTAAATATAGGGAAGCAGTAGGTAAAATATGTTTTTAAAATATAGTATATGCCAATACATGTTTGCAATATTGACTCATAATTCTTCAAAATAATCTTGCCTTAATGCAAGTGAATAGGACTATTGGCTCAACTGAAGTTTTTCTGATAATAAAACCCTTTAAAAGCCATTGCTTGTTAAAGCTTTTGGATTATTATATCTAGCTATTATAAAATATGTCAAATCACAGTTACCTTGAGGTGGATGTCAGTCATAGTTATCAATAGTAAGAAGTGAATCTGGAGTGATTTATTATTCATAAAAGCGTTTCAAAACTTCTTTTGTCAAGTTTTAATTTTTCTTATTTCTTTAAACCTCAAACAGCAGATACTATTTATGACTATTGACTACCTGGCAATTTACTTATTTTTATGATAATCATTCATGATTCTAATGCTATAAACTTTTTTTAAAGTTACTCTCTAAGTGGCTAAGGGTGCAATAATGTAGGCCTTTTATACATTTGTAAAGCCTTCAGCATGTCATTTAAAATACATAAAAGAAAGTGTAGAATAATTTGCTGCAAATTTATGATATTTTGTAATGATTCTACTTTGATGTATTTACAATAAGGAAATAATCATACATGCATGACAGTATACACATAGGAAATATTTTAGCCCTATGTATAATAGCAAAATATTGGCCACAATGTTAAACAACTTAAATAAATTAAAACATCCAACAGCAAGGCATTGTATTTTATAAGTGTCACATCTATGGACTGAATGATATGCCACTATTTAAAATAATATTTTAGAGGACTATGTAGTGACATTGCAATTTGTAAAGAAAAAGAGAAATTATTTTTTAAAGAACCTCTTGGAATTTGAACTGTTGGTCAAAGAGCAGAGTAGGATGCCTTTTAGAGTGAGACTTCACCCTTGGTTTAGAAAAGCACTTGAAAGGGCTTGTTTCACTTTGAAAGTTGTGGCCTTCCCCCGGCATCACCTCGATAGAAGACATTACACAAAGAAGTGTTCTGTCCCACTGCTTTAAAAAGCAAGGGAATGTGGGACTGGGCCTTTAGCAGCTCTCATAGCAGTAGGAGGGGGTTTAGATGAATATAGTACGAGTGGATGGATTGGGGGGGGGTCAAGGGAGAGTCAGCTACTCCAGAGCAGGAGGGGGCCGGGGGAAGGGAAGCAGTTGGCAGTGTAAATTTGCCTGTGGTAGGGGTGGCCAAGGAACTTTAAGACACCAAAGTCTAATAATAATTTTTATGTTGTTTTCTATGCTGAACTGAGAACCGCACACGGTTTATTCACCTGTTAACCTGAGTACCACCAGTAAACTACAAATAAAATAATGTGCTTCTGATGTTAACTCTCACTCTCTCTTAACCATGGAATTGGTGAGACCCACAAGTGAGCTGTGGCTTCAAAAACTCTCAGTCCCTGTCTGGCCTGCATCCTTTCCTTTCTTCTTTCTCATTACCTGATCTTCTTCTTTTCTGTCCCATTTTTATTCTTTCTGGCCGTGTGGAATTTCCTTGTTGTAAGGCTTTAACGCCAATTATAGAGAACTCTGTCTTTCCATCCGCAACAGTTGAAGCTCCATAAATTGCAGCATGTTGCCTGTGTATGAAATTGCCTCTTGCTCTGCTTCTTCCTGGTGTTGATTCTCCATCTGAGAGGAATATCCTGTGCTCTGGCTTTTGGCTTGGGAGGCTGAAAACCGCCTCCAAGTTAAATCCATGTGGGAAAAGACTCATTCAGGAGTTACATATGCTATAGACTTCCGGTGTAGCACAATCAAATGTTCTCCTGGCTGCAACCCTTCCTGTAGGGCTTGTGAGCACAGGGCACACTGTATTTCAAAACGATTCCTGAATTAGCTAGTAAAACCTAGCCTCTTGCTGCTCTCATCTCCTTTCCTACTCTGCCTTCTCTGTGGCTGGTTGTATTTATGCTATAGTTACCCCCTGTGCTGTTGCCCTTGCTCTGAAACTTCAGCGACTGCCTGGGTCTGAGAGAGCATGCTCAAACGTATCAATAAAGGTCCATAGATAGATACAAGAAGAGATGTGGAGAAGGAATGTTACATACTGTTCCCACTATACTATGTTATAAGGTGTTACAGCTCCCCTCGCTCACCACCACCTTGTTTCCAAATAAGAATGTTTTATTTAACCTACGCTGATGGTGCCCTTGCAAATTGAATCCTTGGGAATGGAAGATGAAATTCAATGTATTACATCATTCTCAACATCAGAATCCCACCATGGTCATGCTTTGGGGATTTCACTTCCTTCTCAGTTTTTTTTGATTGTGTCTTTTGACTGGCTTCTGCTTTATTTCTTTAAATGATTTTATCATCTACCTCCTGATTACAATTCTGCCCTGCTTTTCAGCTCTCTTTCCTTAAATGTCATTCAGACACATCCCCAAGTCCCTAAACAACAAACTGGAGTAAATATCCTGTAACTGGTAATTTACTTTAGAAAAATCAATTGTTATATAAAGGACAATTCCCCTTGAGAACTTCGTTTGACTGAGATCTGAATATTTGCTTCTTGGTACTTAATAGCATCACCTTGATAGCGTTAGCACATTGAATTGGCAGAAGTCTATACCCAGCAGTTTGACCTATTATTCCTTTGAGATTTTCTGTAACAGAAGCTGTCACTACCAGGAAAATGGGAGATTTGTAGCTTGTTTCTCTTTGGCAGGGAACACACTGGTAGTTGGCATTTCATGTATCACATTAGGTTTCTAAGTTTCAAGTATAATTTTTAGATTTAACCAGGCCTTTGTGCAGGTTATAACACATAGGAGGATTTCAAATGCCTATGGACCTTAGCTTGAATATACTCTAATGAAGAGTTAGAGAAGATGTTATATTATTGATCATTAATTTTCTTCAGATAGTGAGTAAGCATCTATTATACAACAGACAATTGGTTGGGTACCACAGCCAGAACCTGCTGCGTAATTTGCAGAACCCAGTGCAAAATGAAAATGCAGGGTTCCCTGTTCAAAAACTGTTAAGAATTGAATAATATTTGTTAAGAATTTGATGTTCTGACAGCAGAACATCAAACCAATTATAGAACCATTCTAAAAACTGGGCCCTGTGAGACTGCAAGGCCATGAGCCCAGGAGGCAGGTCCTGACTGGGACTTGTCAGATTGTGGTGTCCCTGATCCCAAGGGAAAAATAAGTGAGCCCCAGACTAGTCCCTAGGTGGGATGCAAAATGTTCTAGAACCCATTTTTACAGATTCCTTAAGCAGTCAGTTGACTGTAGAGTTCATATTTTATAAGCAAGGAAATCTAAATGCTGAAGGGAGTTACCTGAGTTTTATACTTTTAAAAAATTATGTATTTATTTGGCTGCACCTAGCCTTAGTTGCAGCATGTGGGATCTAGTTCCCTGACCCCTTGGGCCTGGTTCAAATCCAGACCCCCTGCACTGGGAGCCTGGAGTCTTAGCCACTAGACTGCCAGGGAGTTCCCCTGAGTTTTTTACTTAAAAAAAAAAAAAAAAAAATTATTAAAAGTCCCAGAACTAAAACTGTCAGAGGCCTTATTTTTGCTCTCAGCCCATCAAATTAGCCTTTCTCAATGTTCAGGCAATTTTTTATACATAATGGATTCACTTTAGTCATCCGGCTTGAAAGACTTAAGGATGTTCTTCTTTCTTCCACTATCTGCCCCTAAAAAACTTAGTGGTCTTTGGGAGCTTGGGGGTGGCAGGGCTGCATTTCCTCCTAATCCCTAGACCAAGTGTGTCTTCTAATGTGACCTTGACTTGGTGACAAGCTGTGAATAAAGGGTCGATAAAGTGGAATGTGAGGTGCCCTTTCTGATGGTATAAACAAGTCTCCAGTCTGCTTCTCCAGAGGAACAGGAGAATCACAGGTACATGTAAAGGATGAGTTGCCACCATCTCTGAGTCACAGGAACCGGTCTTGCTGTAAATAAAACTCCCATGTATTACGCACTTGCTCTGAGCCAGGCATGGCACCAATTTACATTATTGTAAGCACTCTTAACAAATACTTTCATCATACTCATTTAAATGCCCAAGCTCTTTGCTACCACACAGTTCTGTCTGCTATCTTTGTTATAGAAACTGGCGTTGCAGGGATTATATACCCCATACACTGGGAAGAGGCCCCAGCTCAGTCCCCAAAGAGGCAGGAAAGCGGTTCTTGGGAACCCGCTTTCTAGCCGTTTTCCCCAATACAGAAGACACTCCAGACACGACAAGGTGTTAGTTGCCACAGCTCTCTGAAGTGAGAGCGCAGGGAGCTGAACTTCAGGCAAAGTGGAGAATCTTTCATGGTACTGAGAGCTGGAAACTCTGTGTGATGGGGAGGGGATAGGATGGGCCTGGTGGCAGAGCCTGGTGACAATTCCTGAGGAGCCTCCTTGGAGAGCTAAAGGAGGTGGCCTGGCTGGTGATCACGGCAGAAGGATGTGGAGATGGCAGTGCATGAATGGCTGACAGGCAGCCTGAGGATATGGCAAGTTCACCAGAAAGCAGGACCAGAGAAAGAGAGAAAAGAGATCGTATGGATTCAGCTTTGATGAACTTACCCAGAATTTTGAAATCAGGAAATCTAGAATGAACGCACATCTTTTTCAGTGTGCATGTGAGCATGGTATTTGTGTTTTATGATTTTACATAATGTTTAGTGAGTTATATGGGATATGATGATCACCAAATTGTTATCAGTGTTTAGGGCCTCCCACAGTCAATCTGGCCCTGAAACTTTTGCAACTCTTCTGGTCCTTTCACCCTCCATCTCCTGCAAAATGCCTCCTTGGATGATACTTGTGCCTCAAGTTCCACAAATACAGATCCGTCTTTGGAAGGTTAAGAACTTTAATATATATATATTTATTTGACTGTGCTGGGTCTTAGCTGTGGCCCACAGGATCGGTGTAGCACGTGAACTCTTAGTTGCAGTATGTGGAGTCTAGTTCCCTGACTAAGGAACGAATCAAGGACCCTGCCTTAGGAGCTAGGAGTCTTAGCCACTGGGCCACCAAGGAGGTCCTGGATAAATACTTCTGCCAATATCTCTAGAGTAAAAAGTCTTTTAGTCGTTATCTCAGTAGTTCAACCCAGTTTAGGGTTAACACCATTTTAGTTTGACACCAAAATTGTCAAGATATGAGATAAGGACTTGGACCACTAAGAGCTCAGGATGGGAAAGGTCCCAGAATGGGCAGGTAAGTGGCCCGCCCCTCTCCATTGTATAGAGTTGGGCCTGTGAACTTACTCAGTCACTTCCATCCTCCTGTTTAAATACCTCCCCCTTCATTCCATGAAGTGTACCCTTGACCTCCATGTAAAATTTAGACCCCAACTGAATGCAGAGGGTTGATTCTATATCTGGATCTGTTTTTTCCCACACACCACACAACCCCAGATAGACCATCGAATACATATTTGAAAAGTAATTACTTTGTGAAGGATATGGAAAACCTCTTAAGTATTATAGGGTTATTCTGAATTGTAACAACATCTTTTATTTTTGTATTAGCCTTCCCTCGTAGTTCAGTTGGTAAAGAATCTGACTGCAATGTAGGAGACCCGAGTTCTATCCCTGGGTTGGGAGATCCCCTAGAGAAGGAAATGGCAACCCACTCCATTATTCTTGCCTGAAGAATCCCATGGACAGAGGAGCCTGGCAGGCTATAGTCCATGGGGTCGCAAGAGTCGGACATGACTAAGCCAATAAACCACCACCATATTCATTAAGAGCTTGCCAGCAGTAATTCACTGATTCTCACAGAAGCTCTCTGACGTGGGCACTCCTATCCCCATTTACAGATGGGTAAGCCAAGGAACAGAAAGGTTAAATAATTCACTCATATTCACACATTAAATGGGGCTGGCAGGTTTGAGCTCTCGATCACCCTATATTCTCACTCTATCTCTGTATCACTTAAGGTACTTTTGCTTTAGAACATGTTTTTGTATAAAGGTATCTCACTAATTCTTCACAGAATCCCACAAGGGATGAATTAATTAGCCTCATCCTATAGATATGGACACTGGGCCTCAGAGGTTTAAGCCTCACTATTGTTTGTAATCATGTTACTATTTGAAAGTTGCTCAGTCGTATCCGACTCTGCGACCCCATGGACTATGCCGATCAGGCTCCTCTGTCCATGGAATTCTCCAGGTAAGAATACTGGAGTGGGTAGCTGTTCCCTTCTTCAGGGGATCTTCCCAATGCAGGGATTGAACCATGATCTCCTGCACTGCAGGCGGATTCTTTATTGTCTGAACCACCGGGAAGTCCATCCTGAGTAAGGTACACTTTAATTAGAGTTTTACTGTCGAACATTCTTAACGAGAAATGAAGGGGGAGGAGAGTGGCTCATGAATATGAAGGAGGAAGACAATGTGAAATGTTGAGAAATCTTGGTTTACGGAAATAATTCCTTCAGCAAGGGGAAAATAAAATTTAATCATCTGCTGTGAAGAGCTCTTTTCAACTAAGGTGAGAAAGCCCTGGGGAACAGAGAACGCTCTGGATTTTACGGAATTAATGAAAGGGTCTTTAAAGGAGAGGATGGGAAAATGATGAGAAAGAAGACATCATTGGTGCCACCTTAAGCTCTGTACCTTGCCTCCCAGAAAACCCACATACGTAGTTTTTGAATGGAATTGAATGCAGTTCTTCTCTGTGCATTTTCCTCTTGAGCAATCTAATGCCACCTCAATAGCAAAAGAAATAGCCTGCTTTCTAAAACATTTAGGCTTTTGCAAGACTTCAGGTCCTTCAGATTCCTATAATTACGTTCACATTATTGCTACACATCAATTTGGTGTCTAGATTGAAAAATGGAATAAATGTTTACCAGAAACCCATTTACTTGTCAACTTCAACAATCAGTCTGGGTCGAGAAACAATATTCTCTGAGCTGAGAGGTGTAATTTCACCACGCAGTGCTGTTGTCAATGATTCATCAATTGAAAATCAATAAACTTCAATTCGTTCCCTAGCTTCTAGTACCTTAACCTTTGGACGGCAGAAGGGCCTTTTCTGTTCCGGCGACTTTCAGATCCCGTATGGCTCTGCTTTTTTCATATAAATAGCAAAACTCAAATTACTTCCTGATGGAAGAAAATTGCCCAGCAGCCCCTGGCACATGATTGGAAAGTGTTTTCCAGTTTCTGACACTGACCTCAAGAAGCAAATGCAATTGGAGGGGCCAGGCTCTCAGCGTCTCTGTACGTCCCTGATGTTCTTTTCTTCTTTTCCCTGTTTTGTTATTTTCCCTTTGTTTGTTGTAGTGACCTGAGGTTAGCTGGGCCAGTGTCTCCTTTCTAAGGGACAAGATGACCCCCGTTGGGAGCCCGATTTAGCGAAGTTCTTGCATTGCAGGCACCAACTACTCCACCACCCAGCCTCGACTCCCAGCCCTGGCTACTCCAGGAGTATCTGGATCTAGGAGATTCTGCCAGATTCCTGCTCAAGTGCAGGAGAGCTCTTCTTTGCTCTTAGTCAAATCGTGGGCTAGTTGATTCTTCTGCTGTTTCTGTCTCTGCTATTTTGCCCAACTCCTCTGGGTTGGCCACCTGTTCATAGCGCTTTTCACTGTATTTCAGCATAAAGATGCTTGGCTGTTTTTTCTTTTAAGCCATATTCTAAAATATTTTTGTGGTCATTTCCATAGGAACTGGGGAAGAAAGGGAGTAGTTAAACAAATCGGCATCTTACCATAGAACGGAAGTCTCGACATCCCTTTCAAAAACAGTTACTAATACAATTTATAGACCCGTTTGTGGCATGCAAGTAAAAACCCATGAAACTACTCGGCACTGTAGGAAATGAATGGTTTATTAAACTGTTCACTGTGCTCTAATCCTGGCTTCAGAATGATTAACCAACAAATCCATCATCTGGGGGAAAGCTGACTTGGCAGAGATTAATTCTTAAACTATTCTTATTTGGGGGCATTGATTGCTTTTATTTGGGAGAACTTCCAGAATTGTTTAAAATACTGATTTGTTTTTAATTAAAACAGAAAGAACCTGTGTTTTATGCCTGGCTATGGATGTGCTTTATACATTTTAACTGATTTTTCTTTCTTAAATGGTGAAAAGGACCAGAATTCCAACAAGGGGTTCTAAAAGTTTTTTATCAGAATCAAAAGGGAGGTCAGCATATCAGGTTTTGATTGCTGGCAGATACCAGAATCAACTTATGTTAACTGAGATTAAAAGGGGAATTTATTATAAGGCTATGATACAAGGAAGGCCCTCCCAGAATCTGCAAATATAGGTGAAGCTAAGGAAGGTTGTCAGTTACAATGTATTCAGCTGCCCTTCACAGAAAACTAGATATAATGGACTTCTGCCTGACTCAGGTAACTGGAGGTGCAGAGATAGGAAGGACTTCCAGGTTAGTTATTGATGCCATCATGTTTCTGTCAGCTTCCCCCATGCCTTTCATACAACCAGTCCATATACTGGTTCCCATAAGAGAACTGCCAGCAGTCCTTGAGGTTATAGCCTCCTGTGTTAGCCTGGGTTCCCAGAAACACTGATGTGTTGACACTTTGAGACTGGAGTGCAATTTGGGGAAGCAGGAGAAGGAAAAGCGGGGATGAGATGGGAAAGAGGAGAGAGCAGGTTTGAAGGGAAGTTTTCAGAGGATGCAGCAGCTGCCATATCTCAGGACCAGCTGTGTCAGTGCAGGAAGAGAGCAGAGTTTATCAGCAGCTTCCGGGCCCACATCTTCCACCAATCAGAGTCATTCTCGTGGAACCCACCTCCCCCTCCTTCCTAGTTCCGTACCTAGGCTTCTCTAGGCGGCTCCTGATAAAGCCGTGGTCCCCACAGAGCCAGCAGGGCTAGAGAACAGACCCAGCAATCTCTCTTTGCCAGATGGCCCTGGCTATGTGACTTCTCCACCTCTCACAGTGACCCAGGTTCATCATCTCAGGAAGAGCGGACCATACCTAGGGTCTTGCTGCTCGAAAAGCAAGGCAAGTGTGTGCATCTGGGATGGCACATAAATTGAGTCCAGAGTGTCACCCCCATGTGGGGTGGAAGTCTCTTCAGAAGAGTAAGGAAACCTCTTTCCTTAGATCTCCCAGCAGTTACCTTCCTCTGTTTTGTTGGCTCCCCTTGGTGGCCCCCTCTAACTCTGGACCAACACTTGTGCCCAGAGACTAGGAGTATGATAGCTGCAGGCCATAGTCATTTGACTTTATATGTGTGGGGTAGCTGTGCATATCAAAGTGAAGACTGAAGCAGTTACTAAAAGAAGGAAGAACTGATGCTAAGACAACCATAATAGTTTTTTCAAAAAAGTGCTTGGAAACAGGAGCAAAAAGGAAATAGATAACAAGATTCTGTGATCCTTCCTCATACACATCTGTATCATTCTCATTCTAAAGAGAATTTAGTGTCCAGATTATAAAATATGACCTCTAATAGCATGAAAGTTTAATTGTTAGAAATCTAGCCACGCTCAAAGAAATGGAGTTTTCCCTTTGTACTTGGCTGGCCCAGCTTGAGTCCATGTCCTCTTTTGGACCAAATACAACTGCAGCCAGGGGGATGGTTCACCTGAAGACTGTGTGTGAAACACACCCATGAAACAGCCATGTGAATGAGGGAACAAAATAATATGCCATTCCTCAACAGAACCATTTTTATACATCTGAAGATAAATAAACTGTGTGTGTGTGTCTAACATTGCCTAAACCTGACATCTCTGACCCTATTCAACCTTTCTTGGCACTAACTTAGTGTTGCCAGTACCATTGGCTTGTTGCTGGGCAATGTCCTCTTTAGTTACTATTTGACCTATTTCCGTTTTGCAGATAGTGTCTTCATTCTTAAAAATGCCTAACTTAAAATTCTAATTGTTGAAGTGTCACTACTTTTTAGAGTATCCAGTAAGTCACTTGCAGCCTGAGTCGCCAATTTATTGTGTAAATGTTGGCATTCTACCTTAAGCACACATTTCACTGGCTTTAGGTACATACTCAAATACCACCAGTACCCAAGTTGCCAACCAAAATGACACTCTAAGTCCTGTCACTTTCATAGAGACTTAGTACTTGCATGAGCTAATATCAAGGGGCAGGAAGTTCATAGTGACCGATTAAAAACATGAAGTGGGAATCTAAGGACAGAGAAGTAGAAAGGAAATGATGGTGTCCTTCCATAAATGAATGGCTCAGCAAAGTTTGGTATATCAATATAATGGAATACTACTTAGTAATAAAAAGTAATGAGCTATCATGCTGAGAAAAGATATGGAAGAATATTAAATTCATATTGCTAAGTCAAAGAAGTCATTATGGAAAGGCTACTGTATGTAGTTTGTTCTATAAACATACTATATGTTTCTAGTTCTATAACATTCTGGAAATGGCAGAATTACAGACATAGTAAAAAGATGAGTGGTTACCAGGAATTTGGAGGGAAGAAAAGATGAATAGGTGGAACATGGGGGATCTTTCAGTTTAGTTGCTCAGTCATGTCCGACTCTTTGTGAACCAATGGACTGCAGCATGCAAGGCTTCCCTGTCCATCACCAACTCTCAGAGCTTGCTCAAACTAATGTCCATTGAGTCAGTGGTAATATTCAACCATCTCATCTTCCATCATCCCCTTCTCCTCCTGCCTTCAATCTTTCCCAGCATCAGGGTCTTTTCAAATGAGTCAGCTCTTCCCGTCAGGTGGCCAAAGTATTGAAACTTCAACTTCAGCATCAGTCCTTCCAATGAACATCCAGGACTGATTTCCTTCAGGATTGACTGGTTTGATCTTGCAGCCCAAGGGACTCTCAAGAGTCTTTTTCAAAACCAAAGTTCAAAAACATCAATTCTTCAGCACTCAGCTTTCTTTATAGTCCAACTCTCTCATCCATACATGACTACTGGAAAAACCATAGCTTTGACTAGATGGACCTTTATCGGCAAAGTAATGTCTCAGCTTTTTAGTATGCTGTCTAGGTTGGTCATGGAGAAGGAAATGGCAACCCACTCCAGTGTTCTTGCCTAGAGAATCCTGTGGACAGAGGAGCCTGTTGGGCTGCTCTCCATAGGGTCGCACAGTCGGACATGGCTGAAGCGACTTAGCATGCATGCATGCATTGGAGAAGGAAATGGCAACACACTCCAGTATTCTTGCCTGGAGAATCCCAGGGACGGAGGAGCCTGGTGGGCTGTTGTCTGTGGGGTCGCACAGAGTTGGACATGACTGATGCAACTCAGCAGCAGCAGCAGGTTGGTCATAGCTTTTCTTCCAAGGAGTGAGAGTCTTTGAATCACTGCAGTCACCATCTGCAGTGATTTTGGAGCCCCCAAAATCTTTAGGGGTATCTTGAGAGCAGTGTAACTATTCAATATAATACTATAATGACAGGGGCATGATAAACAATGGTCAAAACCTATAGAACAATAAGGGCTTCCCTGGTGGCTCAGTGGTAAAGAATCCAACTGCAATGCAGGAGCCGTCCACAGGAGGTGCGGGTTCAATCCCTGGTTTGGGAAGATTCCCTGGAGGAGGTCATGGCAACCCACTGCAGTATTCTTGCCTAGAGAATCCCATGGACAGAGGAGCCTGACAGGCTACAGTCCATAAGGTCTCAAAGAGTTGGACACAACTGAAGTGACTTACCAGATACATAGGCATGGAATAATAAAGCACAAAGAGTGCACCCTAATATAAATTATGTGTGTGCATGCTTAGTCACTCAGTCATACTGAGTCCTTCCCCTGGCTGTAGTCGGATTGGGCCAGGAGAGGACCCATTGCTCAAGTTGGACCAATTCAGAAAACTCAAAAATGTGGTCTCTCTGAATACAAATAGATCTGTAATGTTATTAACAAAAGTGGCCCAGACACAAACTATTCTCAGGGAATAGATTTTGTATCTTTTAAAAACCAGAATTTGTTTCCTTGGGGATTTTGCCAAATCTGATTTATAATCAAGGAAAGATTTTAATTCAGATCTCAGTAACATAAATTCCACAAGGATGCAAATTCTATCTACGCAGTCAGCTCTCAAAAAACATGTGTCATTGTCCATGATGGCAATGATGGTCATAATGATGATAATAACAGAGGAGGAAGTCATTCAGTAAACCTTCTACCTGTCTAATCACCTGTAAAATAGCTTTCCCCCTTTGTATGTTCATAAAGGTCAGGAGGATGAATCAGAGCCTCTTTGTCCCTACCCCTCAAAGCTGTTGCTCTGTGTGCATGAGTTAGAGTTCACAATATGTGCCAAAAGTTCGAGGCTCACCTACATGCCTCTGATGGATGCTTGTGGCAACAGTTCAGCTACCCAGTCATGTCCAACTCTTTGTGACTCCATGGACTGCAACATGCCAGGCTTCCCTGTCCATCACAAACTCCCAGAGTTTACTCAAACTCATGTGCATCGAGTCGATGATGCCATCCAACCATATCATCCTCTGTCGTCCCCTTCTCCTCCCACCTTTAATCTTTCCTAGTATCAGGGTCTTTACCAATGAGTCAGTTTTTCTGCAGCAGGTGGCCAAAGTATTGGAGTTTCAGCTTCAGCATCAGTCCTTCCAATGAATATTCAGGACTGTTTTCCTTTAGGGTGGACTGGTTGGATCTCCTTGCAGTCCAAAGAACTCTCAAGAGTCTTCTCTAACACCACAGTTTAAAAGCATTAATTCTTCGGCGCTCAGCTTTCTTTATAGTCCAACTTTCCATACATGACTGCCGGAAAAATCATAGCTTTGACTAGATGAACCTTTGTTGGCAGAATAATGTGGCAACAGTTAGGTTACCAGAAAGGATGGTGTACAAACTTGCTCTTATTACAATGACATTGTTACACTCTTTAATATTTCACTCTTCTCTTCTGAGGGCAGAGAGTGCTTCGTGATACACAATTTCTGCTCTCGGGTTTCTTATGAGGTAGGCAAGTAGAAGAAATCTGGGAGTCTCAGTGTGTCTGAACAATAGCACATCCTTCCCCACAGTGCTGCCTGTCTGCGCCCTCCCCCATGCAACGCCTCTAAGCTTCCGTGCATGGGTGAGCGAGCATCTTATGAGCTGAATGATAATTAGTAAAACCATTGAGAAAATGGGAGAAATATCTTGCAAATGAAAGGAAGCTGAAATGTAAAAGGAAATTGAATCTTTACTTCTTAAAACAGGGAGGCAATCTTGCCTGCCACCCCTAAGACCCTCTTCTATTTTCCTTTTTCCCGGTCCGTGCACGCCCTTTATCCTTTCTTAGGCCCCCATTCAGATTTTCTGAGCCAAGTGAATACTGTTTCAAACAGCTTTGTGGTTTCCATAGGTGTCATGAAAACGACAACGTGGCTGCTAGACATCTGATGATTTAAGACAGGTTCTAGCCTACGAGCTGCCTCCTCTGGCAGCCCACTGTCTGCAGAAGGCTGGGTTGATTGGCGGTCATTATTTTATTCCACAGACTCGCAGAGGCTGTCAGTCAAGTGATATGGCATTTAATTACTTGTCTGAAGTCGCTAATGAATGAGAGAGGGTGGCCCAAGGGAGGTCCTGCTTTCCTGCACTGTGGGACCCTGGAGAGGTAACGTTTTACCAGTTTACCTGGTATAACTCCTCCCTCTAACCCAGGTCACTCTTTCCGGAGCTGTGTGATCAGACTCACCCAGTCCCCAGCATAGTGGTTTAACTCCTGCTTCCCAAAAGTTAACATGCACACACATCACCCAGATCTCATTAAAATGCAGATTCAGGTTCAGGAAGTCTGGGGTAGGCTGATGATTCTGCACATCTAAGAGATGGTGCTGTTGCACAGTCCATACCTTGAATAGCAAGGGCTTTGTTCATCAGAGCTGAGCACGCCATCTTAAAACAGCCTGCTTCCACCAACAGATATGAGAACAGAAACACATGTGCCTTTGGATTTTCCAATCTCATCACCTCCATAAAGGAGAAGGGAAGTAGAACTGCCAGTGCTGAGGCCTCTATCACAGCCTCAGCATGAGACAAAGCTGCCAGCATCTAATTATATTATCTTAGTTGATCAGAATCTGAGCAACTCGAATAAGAAAGTGATTCAGGAAACCTTGGTGTGTGAGTCCCGCCTCTGCCTGACATTGTGTTGCCAAGGTGACTCAACAGGCTGGAGATGCCAGATTTGGGAGGAGGGGACCTCATGAGAGACAGGGTTTAATGCAGATTGCAGGAAAACCCAGCTCTGAGAAAGACCTGCCCAAAATAGAGGTGTGCTGATGCAAATCAGTAACCACTGCTCTTCTTGGTATAAGAATAGGTTGGAAACCTCTCTGCTGACTCATCAGCCTCCATTATTGCCAGGAGTTATCTCTAGCTCTAGCCGAGCAGCTAGTCACTGCCTGACAAAGGGAAATATCCTTGCAAGGTTTTTCTCCAGGATGTCCTGGATCTGAGAAAGTTGCAGCTTGTACCCACCAATCAGGTGGCCCAATGGACCTGCACCATCTCCCCCCCACCCCCAGGATGGCCTTTCTGAGGTCATGAGACCTAGATGAAGCAGTCACAGGCCCCTACTCCTTCCATTCTAGGTCCCACACATTGAGGACTATGAGTGGTGAGTATGAGGTTGTCCAAAGCCACGTGGAGACCCACTGCACTGGGATGCTTGAATATTTAGCCAAGTGGTTGAGGATCCATAGCCAGCAAAATTGCACTCTCCAAGCACCATAGGGCTGGCCTCATCACTAGGGTCCCAGTGTGGGTTTCTCTGTTTGGACAAGAGGCCTTGGGAGATTATTTTAGCTGGCAGGGTCACTAACAGGAAAATATCCCTCTCTGCACTCACACTTCTGTGCTCTGCTCTTACCATTCTGCCTCACAGACCTGCATCTTCCAAGACAGAGCTCCTGTCACCTGAAGAAAGTAAAAGTAGACAATTAAGACTTGTTTTTAATGACTTCAGATCTTCTGAAATGTTTATTTCTCTGCAAAGCATTCCTAACCCCCAAGCTCCTACCCAAGAACTTACCAGAGCAGAGATGTTTCTTTGCATTGTCGAAGGGTTAGCATGAGGATTACCCGTGTCAGCTGGTAACGTATTCTGAGGAGCTGCTCTGGGTATGACATCCTGTTAGGAGCTGTGAGAAATAGCAAAAGTGACACCTCCCATGTGTACTTTCTGATGTGGCATAGGACTTGTGCATTCTAAAAAAATAATAGAAATAAATATCTGGCACATTAGACTTTATAGAGCCCTATCATGTAAATTTTGTTATTTATTGCAACCAACCTGTAGTAAAAAATTATCTTCTGCAGTTTGTAGATGAGAAAAATGAACCTCAGAGAGGCTGAGATCATTTTTCAAAATGAAGTTTGGAGGTGAATTTGGGGTTAAACTCAAACGTCAGGGTCTTGTCCATTATCATAGTGCCCCTTCGGCCCCGGTGGAGTTAGAGAAGAAAGGGACATGCCTTTTCTCAGATCTGTTTCCCTGTCCTAGAAGAGTCCCGAGTGTATGCATCTTGTTGATGGAGAGCCTTCCCTCTTTCTTCTACCATCCCCCTATTCTCCAAAAGCCCAGAGTCAGTGTGTGCTAAGCTCAAGGCCTCTAGCAATGCATTTCTCCCCCAGACATACCCCTGGTCACCCAAGGACTTCGTCCTGGCTCAGCCACATTCACTTCCCTTGCTTCAAGGATAAGGAAGCAGAATTCCTGTGTGTCGTGGGGTGAGCCATACAAGACAGGGACTCCGCCATACCTTGCATTGAAGCCGTTTTGAGCCAGTCACAATTTTGTCACAGTCTGTTCTCTCCTAAATTACTTTATCAAGGGCTGCCTTGTCTTGCCAGTGGATCATCTGTGCACAGCATTCCAGGTGTAGGTTGTGTCTTTTTTTTTTTTTCTCCATTTATTTTTATTAGTTGGAGGCTAATTACTTTACAATATTGTAGTGGTTTTTGTCATACATTGACATGAATCAGTCATGGATTTACATGTATTCCCCATCCCGATCCCCCCTCCCACCTCCCTCTCCACCCGATTCCTCTGGGTCTTCCCAGTGCACCAGGCCTGAGCACTTGTCTCATGCATCCAACCTGGGCTGGTGATCTGTTTCACCTTAGATAATATACACGTTTCGATGCTATTCTCTCAAAATATCCCACCCTCGCCTTCTCCCACAGAGTCCAAAAGTCTGTTCTATACATCTGTGTCTCTTTTTCTGTTTTGCATATAGGGTTATCATTACCATCTTTCTAAATTCCACATATATGCGTTAGTATACTGTATTGGTCTTTATCTTTCTGACTTACTTCACTCTGTATAATGGGCTCCAGTTTCATCCATCTCATTAGAAC
This sequence comes from Muntiacus reevesi, assembly GCF_963930625.1. Lineage (NCBI taxonomy): Eukaryota > Metazoa > Chordata > Mammalia > Artiodactyla > Cervidae > Muntiacus > Muntiacus reevesi. The sequence continues at coordinate 57,020,253 of NC_089262.1, read as the reverse complement.
TGACTCAAATGAATTCTTTTTAATGGCCGAGTAATATTCCACGGTGTATATGTACCACAGCTTCCTTATCCATTCGTCTGCTGATGGGCATCTAGGTTGCTTCCATGTCCTGGCTATTATAAACAGTGCTGCGATGAACATTGGGGTACACGTGTCTCTTTCAGATCTGGTTTCCTCGGTGTGTATTCCCAGAAGTGGGATTGCTGGGTCATACGGCAGTTCTATTTCCAGTTTTTAAAGAAATCTCCACACTGTTTTCCATAGTGGCTGTACTAGTTTGCATTCCCACCAACAGTGTAAGGGGGTTCCCTTTTCTCCACACCCTCTCCAGCATTTCTTTCAGGTTGTGTCTTTGAAAAAAAAATTATTTGACTGCACCAGATCTTAGTTGCAGCACATGGGATCATCAATCTTTGTTGTGGCATGCAGAATCTTTAGTTGCAGAATGTGAACTCTTAGTTGCAGCATGTGGGATCCAGTTCCTAACCAGGGATTGAACCCCAGGCCCCCTGCATTGGGAGCACTGAGTCTTAGCCCCTGGACCACCAGGGATGTCCCTTATTTTTCCTATTGTGTTTTATTTCTGTGTCTTATTTTTCCTATTGCTCCAGCTCCTAGCAGAGCTTCCTATAGAGTAAGGATTTGATTATGACAGTTAGAATATCCTGGAATTATTAGGAAAATTCTGAAAATTCCTATCATAAAATGTCCTTCAGGATTCTCTTTGGTAGACAGAAAACTTGGAGAGCACAGACTCTACTCTGCCCTTTGGGAATTCAGTGACGGGGGTTACTGAACTTGCGAGGTGAAGGGTTTCTCAGTTAAATGTTTAGTTCTACCCCTGCTTGGAGTCTTACTCCCTCACCTCTCTTGCCCAGTCTCAGCTTGGCTAATTCCATCAGGTTCTGGACCAAGAGAGAACCAAGGCTGACAATTTCTCACTCCATTCCTGCCCGAGAGGTATTCGTTCTATAGATTTGGGTGGAGCCCAGTTATGTGCGTTTTGAAAGGCACTCAAGACAACTGTGACTCAAATGGTCCCCACACCACAGTTTGAAAAAAACATTGTTTTAAACAGATACTTGGTACCATCTCTGAAGGAATCTGGTCACACTTCAGCTGGCAATTCAGAAAGGTGTTTCTGGGTCATACTAGGACCATCCTATGGGAGGATGATGCTTCTGGTTCATCCCAGAGTCACAGTGCACGGCTGGAAACACACCAGGCTTTCTCTAGTCTACATGAGAATATTCACACTTCCTTCCCCACCCAACCAATTTATTGTGGTGTGTCAGTCCCTGCGTTGGGTCTTACAGGTGGTAAGTTAATCTTCATAATAATGCTATGGGTTATTCACCCAGTAGAGATGATAAAACAGGTGTAGAGAGGTTAAGACATTTGTCTCAACCCAACGTGAGAGTGGCTGGGTTGAGATGTTCCTCCAAGCAACCTAGTTCCACACACCACCCATCCTCCTTCTAAATCAAACAGGTCTGGGGTTGGGGAGCAAGGCAGCTCCATGGATTTCTTTCTCCTTAAAGACATCCATCCCCCACTGTCACTGCACTTCGATCCTGTGATCTAGCTGAGATCTTTCCCTTCTTTCATTTACTTTCAAAGAACTAAAATAAAAGCTAAAGAAGAAGTCCAGTGGGATGGAGGGGAGCTGGAGCATTTGTGTGCAGGGCTGGATGAGCTTGCCCATCTACTATGAACTTTGCCCTTTGCCCTGCTCAGCAGGCTGACCTCAGGGAACACAGGCAGCCCCTCGCCAGGGCCAATCAGGGCAAGGGGCAGTGGGAACACAAGCTCAGACTCCCTCATGTTGGTTTATTGGTTTTGTTGAATGTGTTCATTTTGGCAGAATCTGACCTGTTTTATCCTGTGTGTAGCGTTTGTCCACATCTTCAAGTCAAAAAAGGGAGGAAGCAGAAATGAAGGGTCAGCAGAAAATACACCAGGAATTAGGAATTTGTGCAGAATCTTTAGGACAGACCCACAAGCTATGTATGGATTCTGCAGTAATTAGTAAATCTATAAATAAATTGTATTATAACTTAATAACATCATGGGAGTGTTTTCCCTACAAAATTCAAGGCATAGAACATCAGGTTTGTATTAGACATACCTAATGCCTATCCTGCTTCTGCCACTTGTTTGAGTGAGTCACTTAGCCTCTAGGTCTTAGTATCTCAGGTTTTATTTTTAATTAATGTATTTGGCCATGCCGGTCTTAACTGTGGTGCTCAGGACCTTCAGTCTTCATTATGGCACACAGAATCTGTAGTTGTGGCATATGAACTCTTAGTTGTGGCATGTGGTATCTAGTTCCCTGGCCAGGGATCAAACCCAGGCCCTTTATATTGGAAATGTGGAGTCTTAGCCACTGACCACCAGGGAAGTCCTTCTCAGATTTTAATTATGGACAATAATATCTGCTTGAAGGAGTGAGCTGTGAGGATGGGAATAATGTGTAAGTGGTAGCTCAATAAATGGTAGCTAATATGATAACTACTCTAGAACTCATTTCCCAAGTTAATGGAGTGTCAGAAGATGAACCAAATCATATGAAAGGTGTAGACTTCTGGTCATTCTGATTTTGAAAATAACAATACAGAGTTTTAATGTGTATATTCTTCTGTGAGCTCAAAACACCCCACAAGTAATAGGAATTTTATATCAATTATTTCATTTGATCATCATAACAGTCCTGTGATGGATGATAGATACTAGTTTCTTCCCTTCACAAATAGCTTTGATAAGGATTAGTGAGATTAAATGATTTACCCTCAGACTTATGTGCCTGCCTTCTAAAATGAAATTCAGAGATTATGCCACCTGACCACTCTAAAATGTATGTATTCATCTCTGAAATGCTCAGTGAAAGTACATGCACTCTTCTCTTTCACAATTACTTATTAGGAAATTGTATTCTGAGGATGGAAAGAAAGTTTATTCAGATCATGCAGAAATTCAGCAAACGGAGTGGGATTTTTTTTCAAAGGGGACTTTATTAGTGTGCTGCAAGGACAGCCCAAGGAGCTCTCGAGAAGGCCTGGGCTCTGCTACTTTGGCAAGTTACTTGACCTTGTTAGTTTTCCAGATTCAGAATTGAGAATAAGAGTCTTAGCTTCATGGTATTGCTGTGGTGATTAAAATAGATTATAGACGACTGCCTGGCAAAGAGATGCTGTGGAGACATTGATTTCCTCTCCCTCACATGTTAGAACAACAGATGTCCACCTGGTGAAATCTGGTCACTAAAGCCCAGAATTCAGAAGCCTTCTCCTGCCCCCAGACAGGTAGAGTGAGTACTCGTTATGGGTGACCGAGTGTCTCGGCAGTTCTCGGCCCTGGCTCTCCTGAAGCAGAGCCGTTCCTGGAAGGGGACTCAGAAAACACTTTGGCTTCTGTAAGCAGCTTGATTCCCTGCATTTGCTGTGTAAGGGTGATCGCCAGGAAGGGTGCTAATGAGATCCAAATGTTAGAATGGCTTGTCTGCTCTGGATGACTCGGGTGCTGATAACTAATAGATAGACGAGCACTCGAGTTCTAATGTGAACACGTTCTCGCCTAAGAACGAGACTGGGACCGTTAGCTCACAGCACGCAGGCTCTGAGCCTCTGTGAAATGATTGCAGGGCTCACTTGGCATTCCCCTCAGGGCAGCGATGAGTCTCATTACCCGCTGTTGAAGCCTCGTTCCTCTGGCCCTGTTTGAAGTCTACCTGCCTGAGCACGGGAGCAATTCTCAAAGGTAGGAGGGGAAATCCATTTGATTCAAGGGAGGCAAGTCTTTCCTGGTAGCATTCAGCTCTTGGCAGACAAGCTAATTTTTGCTGTCTCTGTGTGCGTGTGTGTGTGTGTGGCTATGTGTGCAAACTCACCAGGTAGCCATAAAAAATTATTGCTTTCACGATCACCTCCTTCTGTGTGACCCTGGTGTAGGGCACACTGTGAGGATCCACTTATGTGAGGATTATTAGTAAAGGCCAGGCTGTCTGTGACTGTCAACTCAGACTCATTTACTACTAGGTCTGTGGGTTTGGCCGTAGCTTCCTGGCTTATAAAATTTGAGTTCTTGCAGTGCTCCACCCTCCTGATCTTGATGGAAAAATATCCAGTTGCTTGGGTTTGATTTTCACATGTTCCAATTTGATCGTATTTCAGGTAACGATGGTAATCAAATGATGGCAAATTCTGAACTGCCTTAAACCAGGAAGGACACAGTGGACCAAGAAGGGCCTGGTACCTTCTTGGAATTTGGTCTACTTCCCCATCATAGGAACCATAGTATCTGCCCTCCTCCTCAGCCTGTGGCCCTTATCACTTTCTGAGACCAGCCGAGGAGGTGTCTCCACTCTGTCCCGAACCTGACAGTCTCAGTCATATCCAAACTCCCCTCTCTTAAGCACTTTCTAGGGGGAGGCTCCTGAGGCGCAGTGTGGCTCTTGCTGCTGTGACAGTTTCAAATGAACTTGGTGACCTAACACAAATGTATCATTTTCCGTTCTGGAGATCACACGTCCACTGAGCTAAAAATCAAGGTTTGGCAAAGCTGCCTTCCTTCTGAAGGTGCTGGGGAAGAACCTGTTTCATTGCTTTTTCCAGCATCTGGAGGCCACCCATGGTCCTTGGCTCATGGTCCCCATCTTCCATCTTCAAAGCCAGCAAGGTCTGGCCGAGTCTCTGGTCGTGCTGCCATCTCTCTGGTTCTCTCTCCCCTCTCTCCCCTTTCTGCTTACAAAGACCCTTCTGATTATGTTGTGTCCACCTGGACAGTGCAGGAGCATCTCCCCATCTCAAGGTCAACCGATTATCAACCTTAATTTTATCTACAACCTTAATTTGTCTTTGCCACATAACATTATGTATTCATAGGACCTGGGGACAAGATTGAGGATACCTTTGGGAGCATTTTTCTGCCAACCATGTGTCTCTCTTTCTACAAAGTAGAGGGTGCACAGGGCCATTGCTAGAAGTAGGCCTGGTCAGGGGCTGGACTTCCGGCAGCCACACCCACTGAACGGCCTCCTCCTGGCCATTGGTGACCATTCGTGATCCACTTCCCTTGGCTGTCTTCCCAGGCGTGCAGTCTGAATCAACTTCTGGGGATTCCAGTGTTCTCTCTCCTTCAGATGACACAAGTTCTTTATTCTCAGCCATCACCTTGTGACCAGTTCACCAGACTTTATCTTGGATGAAAATTTCAATGTGGAGAAACATGGATTGAGATATGCTCTCTAGGGCTTTAAACATTAGCTGATTGTTAACAGCTAACAGCAATCAGATGTTTAAAGTGCCAGCCCTAACCTAGGCCTGGGGCTGCTGGATCTCTGCAAAGGTGTGTGCTGAGCCTCCTCACCAGTTCCTGGGATGGGCCCAGCAATGGTAGCACTTAATTCTCTGACCACAGTCTTGACCTAAAGATAGGTATATGACCCAAACTAGGTGTGGTAGGGACAGTGATGCTTGTTGAACATTCTAACGCCTCTCTCACTTTCCTAGTCACCTTGCAGTTAGGCAGGACCATGGGGCTATTTCTGGCCAAAGAAAGGAAGAGGACATGATATTGGTTACCTCTGGACTGACACAGTGAAAAACTCATGCCTTATCTCTAGTTCTTTTTCTTCTGCTGCTGCAGCAATGAAAGAAATCTTTAATCCCAGGTTGTGCAGCTACAAAATAGTGGAGTATCCATTCTCCAGTGACACACATGGGACATGTAGTGTGAATAAAAAATAAACTTGGGTGTCGAGCCTATGATTTGGGATTGATTGTTACCATAGGGTCACAAGCCTGTGCTGACTGATACACAGTCCTATAAGAGTTCTGAGACTTCTCAGAACTCTCAGGAAAGACTTTGCCTCTCACTTTCTCTGGCCTCAGTAGTACATTTTGAGATATTTTGAACTTGGAACTTCCTACAGCCCTGATGCTACATGAAGCGAGGGTCTCTCTGAAAAGGAAGGCAGTCGGATGCAAGCAGAATGAAGAGATAAAGAGAAAGAATGCTGTCAACCTCTTTCGAGTCCTTGCACATGCTTGAACACAAAAGATGTTTGACCTTTTGACTCTCAGTGATGTGAGAAAGACATCCCCATTTTTGCTCAGGCTAAGTTGAATTGTGTTTCTGTCCTCTGCAATGGCCAGAGTCCTCACAATCACAACCCTTTCTTTTGACTGACTCATATGGCAATCTAGAATTATCTCTTTTTTTATTCTCAATGACCCTTCCCATAGGAAGCAAGACTCCAGCATAGCAAAGTAGGGCCAGCCCTCAACACAATCAGCTGCACCTAGAGACTATAATTCTTCTATACTCTATCTGCATGTCCTCCCATTGAAGTCTAGTTACGTCCTCTTCTTCCATTTCCTGAGAAGAAAGGGTGTGTTGACAGTCAGGAGCAGGGAGACAATATAATCATCATATTGCTAAAGGGAAAAACTCACGAGCAAAAATAAAGCAACGGGAAGGTAAATACTGATGATGTCAACATACAGAGGAAAACGGTGCAGAGAAAATGGTGTCACTCTTGTTCTACAACAACACTCTAGGCCCCGGTTGCCTTCACAGGTTTCCCCATTTTCTGTGTGGGCCTTTGGGAAAGCATCCAAAGGTTTTGTGGTTATACCCAGTAGATTTGATGAATGTGCAGAGACTCATCCACAGCCTTTCTTTTGTTTCCTGGGTGAGCCAGGAGGGAGGCATGAAGGAGACCACTGCTTGGAATGAGGTTAGCCTCTGTGGCCAGGGAATTGTACCAAGCTGACAGGTCCACTGAGGGGTCAAACCAACAAAGCTGACCTCCAGCCCCTCCTTTCACCAGTGGGGCCAAACCCTGACCAGCTGCATAGGCTGGGCTGGGCTGCACTTTGATGTGACCTGAGCCGATCCCGACTTCCCACAGTCCTAACAAATGATTCCCCAGAAGCATCCTGAAGTGACCAAATAGAATCTCCGAACTTAGAAATGGCCTGTGGTCCAGAGGCAGAAGACAGAATTTCTTCAACTTTAACCACAACTGTGAGTCAGTGGAAAAAACTGAGTCTTTACCAAGAGTCCTTCTGGTACGAACTGAGGAATTCAATAAAATGGATAGGAGGGATGGTGTTGCGTTGAGCATAGGAAGTCAGCTTCCAGTTTTCAAAACCTCCCTTGGTAACTGAGAGTGTCTGTTTAGCAAGAGAACATATATGCACATTCCTGTGTGACACATTCCTGACCTGAATTTATCATTAGAAGACTGGAAATCTCATGTTCTTAATCATAATGGCCTCTGGTGGAGAGTCTACAGGAAGTTTTCTCCCTCCAGTGTACCAAAGTCAGAGTACATTAACATATATTTCAAAAGGACTTGTTTCTCTATTGGAAGTGTTACTATTAGGGGGTCATATCTAAATCGTACTTGGATGAAAAGAAGTTGGCTACAATTGACAGTGTTCCCTTAAATTATACTTCCATTGCATTTTACTATTGTTGTTAGTGTTAATATTTATTCTTATTTGTGTATTTGGCTGTGCTGGATCTTAGCTGTGGCACACGGGGTCTTGATCTTCACTGTAGCATGCCAGCTCTTAGTTGTGGCATTTGGGATCTAGTTCCCAGCATTTGGGATCTAGTTCCCTGACTGGGTTTCGAACTCAGGCCCAGTTCATTGGAAACGTGGCGTCTTAGCCACTGGACTACCAGGGAAGTCCCGATACTTCTCATTACTCTTGATAATTATAATGTCAAAGATATGCCATGTTTATTATTGCCAAAGTATGAAGGTCCCTATGAACTTAAAGAATTATAGAGTTGCCTATATGAAGGGATGATCTAGCCTACATGCTCAGCAGTATTTCCCATGGACAGTCCTTCAACACCGCCTGTCACTGCTGCTAGAGGCAGCCTGTGTCAATATTGGCAGAGCCCTGTCACATCAGCTCAACCACCTCTGATTGCAGCCGTGCCCAGACCAGACTCACTTTGTGGTGATTGGTGCCCCCACGGATTTCCACATCTGTTCATGACCCTCTCCCAGGCCATTTACTGTGCAAATGCAGCCCAGAAGTAGGGATTTGCCCTTGGGGTGACCTTCAGTCAGTGTGGAGGTGGACCCTGGGTCTGTGTTGCAGCCTGCCCTCTTTTAGGTAGATGTTTCTGGGGTTTTCTCTGTGATTCTCAGGGCTTTGGATAATGCTCATTTATATTGGGTCCTCTTCCTTTCCAATTTCACTACCTCCACCCCCTTCTCTCTTTTATTTTATTACCAGGGATCATCTCAGAATAAATAGCTTGCATTCAAGTACTTGCCTCAGGCTCTAATTTTGTGGGAGCCCAAACTAAAATACAGTTCATTCCATGGAAGTGGGTATGAATATGGACTTTAGAAATAACTCTGCCTGACACTAGCTATGTGACCCTGGTTGAGTTTCTTAACTTCTGTGTCTTGGTTTTTTCATCTGTACAATGGGGATCATAATATTATGTACACTTTAGGATTATTAGGAGTAAACATTTTAAAAGGAATTAATGGGGTGTTCAGCCCATGTTAAGTGTTTCTGTATATGTGTTTACGCATACATAAAACAACAATCATTGTTTAAGGAGCTTTTCTAGGGCAAAATAGAATCTTTCACTCCATCAGTTTCATTCAGTAGACAAAAATGGCCAGAAGCTTCAGGTCACAGCAGTTTAATAGATTAGAAATGAGGAGGATGGGGAAGGAATTAAGTTTCCTGAGGATGCCTCAATCACTAGGTAAATAATTTTTCTGGGTCTGGCTTTATCCTAAGCAGTAAGGCCATTAAAAACAAAAAAATCTACAGTGATAAAGTGTTGATTATTTTAATTAGTCTATAAATGAATGACAGTTGTCAGAAAACTACTAATGGAAATGGTACTTAATGCAATTATTTTCACCTTTTCATTTCTGCTCTTTTTAGAAGCAGGGTCATAAATGTCAGAAAACAATATCGAGCCTCTGACAATCTGAGTTTAATACTGTAAATGTTCTTCTGATAACATCCATCCCCCCTTTGATACAGAGCCCAACATTATGTTTAGGTTTACTCTGCAAGTATAGAAAATGTTTCAAGGGAAGTGATAAAAATCAGGGACTGAGAGGCCACAACGGATATTGCTGGGGTCAGGGTGGCAGACGGTGTGTGTGTGACAAGGAGCACAGGGAAAAACACTGAATTGTAATCGCAGGCTCCCACCAGCCCTTTCCTCTTCCCCTCCTTCATGAATATATCACTCAGTTTCCAAGGCCTCTTTCCTCCAAATGTGGTTCAGGGGCCAGTAGTACCAAGATATCAGGGAGTTCCGTAGACCAGGGAAATCTCAGTGCTACTGAATCAGAGTTTGCATTTCAACAAGATCCCCAAGTGCATTAAAGTCTGAGAAGCTCTATCTACAGAAGCTAGTTACCAGCTCCCAATTTATTCTGCTTGGGATGAATGCCCATGTCTTCACATGTTTTGCCCCAGAAAGACTGAGGCAGAAATTGAGAGTAGATCAAGTGACTTTTTCTTGTGCAAAGGAGGGAAAGAGAGAGAATTAATACATTCAAGGGCAGTGGGTCAGAGAGAGTAGGTTGCTGACAGGGGGACTTCAGGTGGGAAATGTGTACAGAGAATCTCTGGAAAGTTGTATCTCTGATGTGTATTGCATCCATTCTTTTCAGTTACCTGAAGTGACATTTAGTAAAACCTCTATTTTCCCCTTAATTCTGAAAAAAAAAAAATAGCAGCTGCAAAAGATAATATTGCCAATATTTATGTGCAATTTGTAAGTGTCTAATTTTACTATAATTTTACTATTGTGTGGATCACAGTAAACTGGAAAATTCTGAAAGAGATGGGAATACCAGACCACCTGACCTGCCTCTTGAGAAATCTGTATGCAGGTCACAAAGCAACAGTTAGAACTGGACATGGAACAACAGACTGGTTCCAAATAGGAAAAGGAGTACGTCAAGGCTGTATGTTGTCACCCTGCTTATTTAACTTATATGCAGAGTACATCATGAGAAACGCTGGACTGGATGAAGCGCAAGCTGGAATCAAGATTGCTGGGAGAAATATCAATAACCTCAGCTATGCAGATGACACCACCCTTATGGCAGAAAGTAAAGAACTAAAGAGCCTCTTGATGAAAGTGAAAGAGGAGAGTGAGACAGTTGGCTTAAAGCTCAACATTCAGAAAACTAAGATCATGGCATCTGGTCCCATCACTTCATGGCAAATAGATGGGGAAACAGTGGAAACAGTGGCTGACTTTATTTTTTTGGGCTCCAAAATCACTGCAGGTGGTGACTGCAGCCATGAAATAAAAAGACGCTTACTCCTTGGAAGAAAAGTTATGACCCACCTAGATAGCATGTTAAAAAGCAGAGACATTGCTTTGCCAACAAAGGCCCGTCTAGTCAAGCCTGTGGTTTTTCCAGTAGTCATGTATGGATTTGAGAGTTGGACTATAAAGAAAACTGAGCACCAAAGTATTGATGCTTTTGAACTATGGTGTTGGAGAAGACTCTAGAGTCCCTTGGACTGCGAGGAGATCCTACCAGCCCATCCTAAAGGAGATCAGTCCTGAATATTCATTGGAAGGACTGATGCTGAAGCTCCAGTACTTTGACCACCTCATGTGAAGAGCTGACTCACTGGAAAAGACCCTGATGCTGGGAAAGATTGAAGGTGAGAGGAGAAGGGGATGACAGAGGATGAGATGGTTGGATGGCATCACTGACTCAATGGACATGAGTTTGAGTAAACTACAGAAGTTGGTGGATAGACAGGGAGGCCTGGCATGCTGCAGTCCATGGGGTCACAAAGAGTTCGACATGACTGAGAGACTGAACTGAACTGAATTTTACTATCATAGGTTTTAAACAAGTGTCCCTGGTAAAGCTGAAGTCTTCTTTGTTCTCCCTGGTCCCATTTTCCTCTCTATTTCCTAGAATCAACCCTTGTCATGACCTGATGTCAATTCAGTCTGTTTATACATGCATATTTCTAAATAGTATGAAACATGTTTTTATGGTATTTATCTTATGAAATTATTATATTGTATGAACTCTAAATAATATTATACCTATATCAGCCAAGTAAGAACATTTTGCTCAAAAAATGACGAAAACTGATTTTCTGATGTAACTCTAGAACAAAGTAATCACCCATTCTAGTTGCCCAAGATTGAGTTTTCCCTAGTTGTCTTAGCTTAATTTTTAATAGTACCCACTGTCACTCTCCAAGTGCCCCACTTTGAGTGATAATATATGTTACCCTGTTCTAAAGACATTTCCAAAAAGGAAGAAATAACTCTGTCAGCAGTGGCAGGTTGGGGATTGAAGGTCCAACCTCCTAATGTTTTTAAGAACTGCCTTTAAGAACATACTGATATAAATGACTGAGTTCTGATACGCTTTCTTTAAAGCCAGACAATAACGAATAAACCATCCTCTACATTTTTCTTGGCTCTTTGGTGGAACCGTGAGCATGCAGACAGCAGGCGAATAGGGTTGTGATGTGACAGTGATTGGCAGCAAACCTCCTTCCTCCTCTTTCATAGACAGACCATCAGGATGAGTTTGTCTGAATTTTCCTCCTGAATGTTGTCCTTGGTATTATTTACTGTAACTAGAATTTATCTCAATAATAACAGGAGAAAATAAAGGTTCTCACATGGTATGATGGGTCCTGGGTCCTGCAATCCCACAGGAATGACCCTGGAAGTGTGATATGCTTTTGGGGGCCAGGACAAAGCCAGAAGGAGTGGGCTGGTCTATGATTCTGCAATGTGGGAGCTGTGAGAACTTTTGCTGTAATGTGGGCCACTTACTCCTGTGTGTTGCCAACAACTTAATTCCATACACACTCTATCTTCCTTCTCATATTGGGGAAAGAGATACACTGGCATCGCTTCATAAATATGACCTTACTCATTATCACAATACACCTTCCCCAAACCTGGAAAGGGCAAAAACACCTCTTGGAAACTCATGATTATTGATGTAACATCATCACATTCTCTTGGAAACATGAAGACATAATACTGACACTTCAGACTATTTTGGGTTAAGGAATGTAAATAGACAATGTTTCAAACAGGAACATCCCCAACTTTCTGATACCAAAAATAACAACTTTGCACCAGGCCTTATATCTGGGGGGTTCTGGCAACAAAGAATTTCAGAGTGGAATCACAAACCACAGTGATGAACTACAGAATCAAAATAGCCCAGTTTCGGCTATTTGGGGAATACTTTTATTCCAAGGAGGTCAACATAATGAAGATGTTTGGTCATTTTCCCAAGCCAGGCTCTCTTCAAGAAGTTAGTGTAGGCAGGACTGGGTCAGAGGATAGGTGGGAAAATCAACAATTAATTGATGAGCAAATATTTACTGAGTGACTATTGTATGCAGGGCAAAGCACAGTGGTTATGTACATAGAGTATTAGGTCTACCGGCTCTACCACTTACTAGGCAACCTACTTTACCTATTTCTGTCCCAGTTCTCTAATTTAATGTGAGGCTAAGAACAGGACTTGCCTCATACATTTGTTGTGAAAATTAGCAGTTAATTTTAGTCATTTATAAACTTTCAGTTAACTAGGCATTTATAAAGTAAGTGGCACAGAGCAAACATTCAAATGTTATCATTAGAGGAAATAACATATCTGCACATAAAAATACAACTGCCAAAAGAGGGCATATGATAAATATGGAAGGGTAACTACAGCAACTTGAGAGAGAGAGGATCTCTGTGAATTAGCATGGAGGACTTCCTCCTGGAGGATGTAGGGTTTTACTGGAGTTTTGAAACATAGGTGGGAGAGGAGCTTATTGAATGTATCTTGGTGAGCTGCTGCTGCTAAGTCGCTTCAGTCGTGTCTGACTCTGTGCGACCCCATAGACACCAGCCCACCAGCCTCCCCCATCCCTGGGATTCTCCAGGCAAGAACACTGGAGTGGGTTGCCATTTCCTTCTCCAATGCGTGAAAGTGAAAAGTGAAAGTGAAGTCGCTCAGTCATGTCCCACCAGGGTACAAATGTCCCAAATTCAAAAGAGGACAAGATGCAATAAACAGGCCATTCTGGCTGGAACAGGAGGTTCATGCAGGGGAGACTTGGGAGGAAAAGGGGTAGAGGTGGTTTAAAACTGTTTCAGTAGAAGCTTAGATTTTGGTCAAAAAGGCTTTGATTGTCTTGGTGTAAGGAGTGCTTTTGGAAGCATCACAGGACAGAGGCTGGCTTGCCAGCCTTAAGGATGAAGATCCACTGCCCTGAGGCTTTTTCAGTACAGCAGGGGTCAAGGGTGAGGGTCTGAAGTGGGGTGGTTGTTGTTTAGTTGAAGTCATGTCTGACTACTTTGTGACCCCATGGACTACAGCCTGCCAGGCTCCTCTGTCTGTGGAATCTCCAGGCAAGAATACTGGAGTGGGTTGCCATTTCCTTCTCCAGGAGATCTTCCTGACCCAGGGATTGAACCCAAGTCTCCTGCATTAGCAGGCAGATTCATTACCACTGAACCACCAGTGAAACCTGAAGTGGGGTAAGGCAGCCAAAAAAATAACTCTTCTGTGAATTCATCCAGACATCCACAGGCCTCTGCTAAACTTGTGCTAACTGACCCCCAGGGCCTTCTGATGCTCAGGGAAGGACAAAAGCCAGTGTCTTGCCTGGGTTGCTAGAAAGAAGCAGTCTTCATAAAATGACTGGTGCTTGAACTTTCTTTTTTGTATTGGGCAAGAATATCATCAGAATGGCGATTCCTATTCATTATGAAGCAAAAGTTTAATACCTACTTGTGCTGAAGACTTTTGGAAGAAATACTGATACAAAACCAGTTCTCTAAGATTTCTAAGGATCTCACAAGCAGGTTGTGGGAGACGAGGTGTTTGGAGAGAGGCATTTGTTCAGAAGGCCAAATAACGGTCTCTGCGGCTTCTGGTTGTTTGATTAAGTACCAGGTGAGTAACATGAAAAAGATGCTACTGAAGGTCAAGAGGTTCCCACAGGCTGCAGTAGTTATAGAAGGCTGATTTGATTATTTGTTTATAAATCAAGGTATTTCTATTTTCACAGAGTTAAGCAAAGACCAAATTAAAAAAATTAAAACCTTATAGAGTTATCCATCTTTTTGCTTTTATGAAAAATTCCATCCGGGTCAGAAACTTAAATGAACAAAAAGATTTAATAAGAAGAACTAATGTTTACTGAACACTTAGTGTCAGGTGCTATGCTATACTATTTATATGTCCACTCATTAAGTCCTTACTAACTTTATTACATATATATGTACATGTGTGTGTGTGTATACTATATATATATAATCAGTACTTTATAAATGGGGAAGGGGAGATTTGGAAAGGGTCTATTTCATTCCCCAGAAGAGTTGCTTTGCTGTAAGCATCATTACCTCCATGATTAGACTCTGACTTATCATTTCTTTTCTTTCCATCACAGTTTCTACCACTCTTCTGAAACTGATAGTTTTAGGGTTAGGTAGCTGCAATTGTGGGGACCCTTAGCTCTGACTGAAGCAGATTTGTGAATTCAGATTTATTAGCAGTGTCACCCCATAATAACTATCCCAGATTCAAGTCCACATATGTTGCTTGAGCACTTCTAACAGCAGCTGCTGCTGTTACCTCCCGGCATTGCTTCCTGTTCTAGCCACCTGCTCCACCAGGGAATACCTGTGTGGTGGTCAGGAAGCTGAAGGATAGAAGTTGATGAGTCATTTGGGGGCTGCTTGGGTCTTGTTCCTTCCTCAGTCCCTTGATAATTATTGAGAGGACTGGCAGTTCCTTACATTTCAGTCATTCCTGGCTCTTTGACTTGCTAGCTATGTGATCTGGGTAAGTTGTTGCACTCTCTTGCCATGAGTTTTGCTACTATAACAGTCAGATAATAATGGTATCTACCTCTTAGGGTTGTGTGATTTAATGAGTAACTGTGAAGCACTTAGGCTAATGCTTGGCACCCAGGTGCTCAATCAAGGTTTGTTTATTATTCTTTCCAGAGCATCTCAAGTGTCCAATGGGGATGTTGGCTGGGTTCAGGCACTAAAATCAAATCAAGACATAGGAATTGTAAATATATAAGAACAAGTTGTAACGTGATAACAGAACGAGACTGACAAGTAACTATTTTACAAGTAAAGCACATTGAGCTGTAACTCAAGTTTCTTTATTGGATAGGAAGCAGAACAAAAGGGAGACAGGCAGTTGGCAAGGAGAGATGTAACAGAAGTTGTCTTAAGTGTTGCGCAAAGTGAAGTCTGAGGGCCTCCTCCCTGAGCACTTCTAAAAAGGTAAATGCCTGAATACTATGGATTCAGAAGCCCTGGGAATTTCTTTTTCTTTTCTCTTTCCTTCTCTGGTGATTATTAGGCACTTAGTTACCACCCATCCAAGGACTGAAAAACAGCATCCCACCAGGATTAAAGTGGATATGAAGGTGGACAAAGCAAGCCTGAGCCTTTAGATTTGACAAAATGATCCCGGTTCCTAGGCCTTCAAGCCATCAATTGACTGTAGAGGTAATAATGAATTGGCCTTGTGGGACATTTATTGAGTAAAGAGCATTGATCATCTTATGATCCAACCTTGCCCAGTACCAACCCTGTGAGAAAGCCAGTGATAAAGAGACATGGGGCTTAATGGTAGCAGAGTAACAATAACCCATACCCCTTTCAAAATCCATCCTCTTAGTAACAAGAATCACAGGAAATAGCAACACTGCCTTTCATGATACTAGAAGCCAGATGAAGCCCTGAAATGGGAGATATGGAGACAAAAAGTAGATGGAAGTTTGGTATATGACTTAGCAAAACAGGTCAAGGTCAAAACTCAGGGTCTATAAAGGAAGAAATAAATTTAACCAATTCGCCTTTAGGACTCTGGAAAGGCATCAAAATCAAAGACAAATATTGCAAAATATGGGAGGAGATTGGGTGAGGGAGATTATAAAACTGAGAGGAGTGTTTAAAAGCTACATGCAAGTTATTTGGACCCCCTTGGACTCCAAATAGCTACTGTGCCATTTTTTAAGGAAGCAGTTGAAGGATATGCTGACCCAAACAGGGTATAAACTAATAAAGAGGAAGACAGGGATTTTAGGAAGCAGGAGATTCATGCAGGAAAGAGGTGAAGGGAGTTTCCTGAACGATGGCAAAGGGAAATCCCCAAACCACAGCTGTGCAACAAGAATACAGAATCCCAGCCCAAAGGGGAACAAGAGGAAAGGTGCTGGGAGCAATGCCTCCAGAGAGATGTAAAAACTTAGTCATCTGATGTGGGCTTGAAGATGAAAAAAAATTTTATTAAAAGCCATGGTGCATCATTATAGAAGACACAGAAAGATGTTGCCATTGATTAAAAACCCTAAGCAAATAAAAAAATTAGGTAATTAACTACAGGAGAAACAAAAAGATATACAATATAGGGAATGTAAACAGTGTACATTACTTGACTTGGTAGTGAACAGTAGTCAAATATAAAACACAGAATAAGTATTTAACCAAAAACTGTAATTATAGTTATATTGAAACATAAAGGCACTATAATACTCATCTACCATAATAACTAAATAGCTTATAGATAAATTATAAACCAAGAGTTATAAGTATATGAATATTATTTAGAACTACAGTGGTAGAAACCCAAAGACACATCTCAAGAGTTAAAAGTAGATGCCTCTCGTAAGTGGGACAGTGAAGTGTGTGTGTGTGTTTTAGGAATCTGGTGCTTTACTTTTGAAGATGTTAAACTTCAAATTTTTATTGTAAACTTGCTTGAATGAATTCCTGCTCGTTAAATGTGTTGATTCTATAGGAAAAACTTTTAGAGTTCACATTTTAATGCCACTATTTAGTAGCGTCGTAACCTTGGGAAAGTTACTGATGATCAACCAGCCTTCGTTTTATCATCAGTACAATGTGGATGACATGAGTCACGGGTACATTAACAAGTCTGGCCTATAGGAAGCATTCAATAAATCTCATCCAGTGTCATTTTATTTTCTAACATGCCCATGCATTACTCTGATAAGAAAATAATAATACTTCTTTAAAAAGCGAGTAGGACAAGCAGAAATCCCTATCAAGGGAGCTTTGGGGGGTGCCTTTTAGCCACACTAACCTGGAACCACATCCTTGTTCCTCATTCTCCTAAAACAAGGCAGAGAGGAAGACAGAGGAGATGATGCTTCCTGGTTAGTGCATCTATTTAAAAATAGCTTTTGGAGGGTGTAGAAATAGGCCCCTCCCTAGACCTGTTTCTTAGAAGGCAGCGGAGGAGAATAGTCTGGGGATTTCTCCTAATGAAACAGCCCAGGCACCAGCCCCACCCTGCTATTTCCTTGTGGTGGGAATGCCTCCTGGGATGGTGTTTTTCATGAAGCTCTGCCTCTCTGCTTGTCTAGCAAGGAAAAATGACAAGATTGGAGCTCGGGGTTGTTTTCCTGACTGCCGCTACCTGAAAACAGCTAATTGGTACCTTTCTCCAGCTTGCTCGAGGTGCAGTTGGCTGAAAAATCAACTATAATGGTTCAGTGGGGCTGTAACGTGATTTTGTTTCTCCTGGAGAGGTCTGTCCACAGGGTTCTTATTAGGCATGAATAATGTCTTCTGACTCACACGGCTCTGAAGCTTTCGGGCCAGTGCCCTCCAAGGCTGTCCTCCCTGGGTTCCTATTGAACTGCCGGTATCTGGAAAGCAGCTCGTTACACACTACGAAGGGTTCATGACGTCCGTGAAGCTCATGAAAGCCCGGCCCAGCGCTGATCACTGGAATGCAGCAGCTTCTCACTTCTTCCTGCCTGGATTGGACCTGATGGGCCCTTCTCATCCTTCCTCCCCGCCGCAGCCACTCCGGCCGGCCACTCTGTACTTTTAGCCTTGACCTAAACGGTTAACTTCTTTCTCATCTGTTCACCATCTCATGTTTAAGTGGGCTATCTTGTCCGTGTCTTAAATTCTGAGCACCCAAGGGTCAAGGGCTGTGTCTCTTTGCTGTTCTCTTGGTTCAGCGATTGATACAGCAGGTAGGGGTTTCCATAACTGCTTTTGTAAGTGAGAAAGCATTCAGAAGCTCAGAGTGCTTAGATGAGTGGGAAAAAAACCAGGATTCAGGATAAGAGAACAAGGAGATCAGGTTCAGGGATCGGGAGACATTTTTGAAACTCATTCCTTTGCACTGTGAAGGCCATGCTGGGAGTATCTCGTTAGAGAAGGAGGCAGAGCAGAGCTGCTGAGCCCCCTGGGATGAAGAGGGAGGCCCCGCCGCTCATTTGATGGCACTCTGCGAGTCAGCCAAGCCATGGTCCTTGGTTGCTGTTCAGTCGCTCGTCATGTCTGACTCTCCGAGATCCCGTGAACTGCAGCATGCCAGACTTCCTTGCCCTTTACCATCTCCCACAGTTTGCTCAAACTCATGTCCATTGAGTCGGTGATGCCATCCAACCTTCTCATCCTCTGTCATCCGCTTCTCCTGCCTTCAGTCTTTCCCAGCATCAGGGTCTTTTCCAATGAGTTGACTCTTCACAGGTGGCCAAAGTATTGAAGCTTTAGCATCAGTCCTTCCAATGATATTCAGGGTTGATTTCCCTTAGGATTGACTGGTTTGATCTCCTTGCTGTCCAAAGGACTCTGAAGAATCTTCTCCGGCACCACAATTTGTAGGCATCAATTCTTTGGCACTTAGCCTTCTTTATGATCCAGTTCTCACATGCATACATGACTACTGGGAAAAAACATAGTTTTGACTCTACAGACCTTTGTCAGCAAAGTGATGTCTCTACTTTTTAATATGCTATCTAGGTTTGTCATAGTTTTTCTTCCAAAGAGCAAGCATCTTTAATTTTGTGGCTGCAGTCACTGTCTGCAGTGATTTTGGAGCTCAGGAAAATAAAATCTGTCACTATTTCCACTTTTTCCTCATCTATTTGTCATGAAGTGATGGGACCAGATGCCGTGATCTCAGTATTTTGAATGTTGAGTTTTAAGTGAGCTTTTTCACTCTCCTCTTTCACTTTCATCAAGAGGCTCTTTAGTTCCTCTCCACTTTCTGCCATTAGAAAAATGATAAGAACAAGAGTAAGTTAGAGATGGGTGAGAGGAGGGCCTCTGAGCACTGAGGGTTTAAACCTCAGTAGTATCGTTTTTGCTAAGCCTGCGTGAGAGGGTAAAGAATAGGTGATTGACTCAAAGGTTATTAGAAGTGAGGTAGCATTCAGCCAGGGAAGCTCAAACATCAAACTGGAGGGAATGTAAGTCAAGGCTTCCCCTTTCAGCCATGGAGCGCTAGAGGTAGGAGCAGAGCCTGGAGTGTCACTGCTTGTCAAAGCAAGCTCATGTGATTAATTGCCTTTGAAGGGAACCAGAAGCAGCCTTCTGACCACTACTGTATTAGTTTCCTGTTGCTGATGTAACAAATTATAACAATACAGATATATTAATTTATAATTCTGGAGCTCCAAAGTCCAGATCGTAAGAGCTACAGTCAAGGTGGAGCTGCATTCCTTCAAGAAGCTCTGGGAGAAAATCCATTTCCTTGTCTTTTCCAGTCTCTAGAGACATCCTGCATCTTTGACTTGTGGTCCCTATGCTCATCACTTGAAACTCTGTTTTTGTCATCATATCCCCTCTCTGATGTGATTCTTCTGTCTCCCACTTAAAAGGACTATTATGATTGTCTACTACACTTCTACCCTCTACCCCCTGCAAATAATCCAGTATAATTTTCCCATCTCAAGATTCTTAACTCAATCACATCACTAAACTCCCTCTTACCAGGGAAGGAAACATATTCAGCGGTCTTGGGGATTAGGGAGTCATCATCTCTTGGGGACCATTATTCAACCTATTAACAACTATACAGTGAAGTTCATCTCCTTTGCTAAAGGGGATCCCCCACCCCCAGTGATAAAACTATAACCCTCTACAAATACAAAATAAAATCAACTCATCAAAGATTGTATTTAACTCACCAATAAATTAAGGAATGGCAAAATGGCACAACTGTTTCAAAAGTTACAAACTCACATACATAGGCCATTAGGAATGCTGAAATGCATTTATAGATGGGTATAAAATTGGTCCATATCTATAGAACAAAAATTGAGTATATCTCCACATAATTTGCATTTCTATGAAAACAAAAATGGTTTCTATTACTATCAATATTCTACAACTTGCAGAGTTGTGGTTTCATTTGAAAGACCAAAATAACCCAGTATGTTATCCCAGACACCCAATAATCTTTTTTGCCATTTCTATCTTTCATGGTGTTTCCTGGCAGCTCCTACAATTGAAGAATTCCCTTTGATCCTCAAAGAAATACTGTGCAACTCCAAAGAAATGTAACAAACACAGTCAGGCATCAGTGCTTCCAGCTTCCTGACTCTGTAGTCTTTCTAGAGTCTTTCCTCCCTTCTTAATGCGTCAAGTTCTCTTTACCCTTGTGTCACTAGATCTGCTACTTCACTGATATGCACTGCTATGATATGATCAGGTGCTTAAAATGCATATACGGGCATACCTTGTTTTATTGCATTTAAGCTTTATTTCACTTTGCAAATATATAAATTGAAGGTTTGTGGCAGCCTTGTATTGAGCAAGTCTGTTAGCACCATTTTTCCAACAACATTTGCTCACTTTGTGTCTGTGTACCATTTTGGTAATTCTCACAGTAATCTATACTTTTTCAATATTTTTATATTTGTGATCCTTGATATTACTGCAAAGAGATTACAGCTCACGGAAGGCTCAGATGATGGTTAGCATGTTTTAGCTTTAAAGTACACTTGTCGTTGAGGTATAGTTGATTTACAGTGTTACATAAGTTTTAGGTTTACAATATAGTGATTTACAATTTTTAAAGGTTACATCCCATTTATAGTTCTTATAAAATATTGGTTATATTTCCGACATTGCCCTTGTAGCTTATTTATTTAATACATCGTGGTTTGTACCTCTTAATCCCCTACCCCTATCTTGCTCTTCCCCTCTACCCTTTTCTGATGGTAACCACTAGTTTGTTCCCCATAACTGTAAGTCTGTTTCTCTTTTGTTATATTCAGTAGTTTGTTTTTTTATTTTAGATTCCATGTATACATATTATCATACGGTGTTTGCTTTTTCCTGTCTGACTTATTTCACTTAGCATAATACCCTCCAGGTCCATCTGTGTCGCTGCACACGGCAAATTTTCATTCTTTTTTATGACTGAGTAGTATTCCATTGTGTATATATACACAACACATCTTCTTTATACATTCCTCTGGTGATGGACACTTAAATTATTTTCTAATCTTGGCAATTGTAAATAATGCTACTATGAACATTGGGGTGCAGGTATGTTTTCAAATTAGTGTTTTGGCGTCTTTTTGTATAAATACTCAGCAGTGAAATTCTAGATCATATAGAAGTCCTATTTTTAGTTTTTTCAGAAACTGCCATATTTTCCACAGTGGCTGCATCAATTTACATTACCAACAATAGTGTAAGAGGGTTCCCTTTTCTCCACATCTTCACCAACATTTGCTATTTGTGTTCTCTTTGTTAGTTCTTCTGACAGTTGTGAGGTAATATCTCATTATGGTTTTAATTTGCATTCCTCTGATGATTAATGACGTTGAGCATCTTTTCACGGACTTGTTGGCCATCTGTATGTCTTCTTAAGAAAAGTGTCTATTCAGTTCTTCTGCCCATTTTTTATTTGGTTGTTTGTTTTTTTGATGTTAATAGGTATGAGCTGTTTATATGTTTTGGATCTTAACCTCTTATCAGTCATATAACTTATTTTCCCCCCTTCAGAAGGTTGCCTTTTTGGCAATGATTTCCTTTGAGCAATAAAGTGTTTTAAAATTAATGAATGTAAATAGTTTTTTTTTTTTTCTTTTTGACTGCACTGGGTCTTAGTTGCAGCATATGGGATCTAGTTCCCTGACCAGGGATCAAACCCTAGTCCCCTGCATTGGAAGCTCAGAGTTTTAGCTTCTGGACCACCAGGGAAGTCCTTGTACATCTATTTTTTTAGATATGATGCTATTTTGCACTTAATAGACAGCAGTATCATATAAGCATAACCCTTACATGCACTGGAAAAAAAAAAAAAACAAAACTGTGTGACTCACTTTTTTCATTGTTTGCTCTATTGAAGTGGGCTGGAACTGAACCCACAATATCTCAGAGGTCTGCCTGTACTCTTGAGTGAGTATAAAACAAACAAGAATCAAAGCATTTTTATCTGAATGCAATAAAGTTGAAAGTGTAGGAAGCAGTTTTTATCCTAGTGAGAGGCTGGTCCCTGGGGAGGTTTATAAAAAAATGCTGGGCCTGGGGTACAACCTTAGGCCAATTGAATCAGCATTTCTGGGGATGAAGCTGAAGCATTGATAGGCTAAAAAAATGTTCTCAGATGATTCTCATGGGAACTTCTATGTGAAGCACTGATGTGGAGTTTTGCTACTCCAAGTGTGGTCTGAAGACCAGAGCATAAGCAACACCTGGAGCTCAGTAAATGCGTGGAGTACCTAGACTTGCTAAGTTAAATCCTGAAGATTAACACAATCTTAAGTGCTTTGCATGTACATTAACATTTAAGGAGCAGTGGTAGGATCAATGATTCTCAAATTTTACCAAGCATTAGGATCAACCCAGATGGCTTGTTAGAACATAAATTGCTGAATTTCTGATTTGGTAGGTCTCAGTAGGATCCAAGAATTTCTCTTTCTTACAAGTTCCCAGGAAATCACACTTTGAGGACCACTTGTATAGAACATTGGGCAGAATGGGGGAATTCTAAGGAAGCATCACTTCTTTCAGGCAAACACCACCAACCTACAGGCTTACCTATTCCACTTACCTCCAAGCAAACAAACAGACTCACAGACCCTAAACTTTTCAGGGTGACACTAAATATAGTTACAGAGCCAGACAGGGGGTTATCTTGAGAGCATAAATGTACAGAATTCATCCTGAGGAGAAGGAAATCCCCTTTTCTTCTCAAGTCCCTCAGGATCCCTTCACTCTTTGTAAGGCTTTCTGGGGAGTAGAAAGTCAGTGTCTCCTTTCTCCTGAGGCTAGAGAGTGAGAATGAAGCTTGTTTATATGTGAAATTACCATAGCTTTTAAAAAATTTCTCTCTCTCTCTGTCTCCCTCTTCTTCCTTCCCTCCCTCCCATTTCTCTCTCCTTTGTCTCTTCATACCTACCACCTTCTGTTCCCTTTCTTTTCCTTTTTTTGTCCGTCAGAGAAATTCTTCAGATCAGTCAGGACACCTGACATCCTGAGGCAATTTCTTTCATCAGTTCACTGATCCAAACCCACTCCCTGCCTGGGAGGACAGCAGGGGAGAGTCCAATTAACTTCATTTTATGGATGTGGCATCTGAGGCTAAGTTACCTGCCCAAAGTTGCTTAGCAAGCTGGTGTTAAGACCTGATCACTACCCACAAATACCCTAAGACTTCCCAACAAATAAGCTGTCCATTCAGGCTTGCTTGCTCTTCTGTTCTCTTGGGAGAAGATGCTACTGAGGTGAGTGGAAGTGGGCAAGGCCAGAGTATGACTCACAGGAGGGGTGAGGAAGAGTGAATTTCTGCATCCTTCCAGGCTAGGCCACAGCTGCACCTGGATACCAGCCAGCAGCCTTGTGGAAGGAGCTGTGATGAATGGAAGGGCCCAGAGAGGAGTGGGGAATCCCAGGGCCTGAGCACCTGAGGGTGTGTCCAGCCCTGGGTCCGCGTTTCTTTTTAAGATTTATTTATTTCATTGTATTTGCCTATGGTGGGTCTCCATTGCTGTGTGTGGGCTTCTCTTGTGAGCACAGGCTCGGGGGCATGCAGGCTGCCATAGTTGCTGCGCATGGGCCCAATAGTTGAAGGCCCCGGCCCTAGAGCAGAGGCGTGGTAGTTATAGTGCTAGGTCTTAGTTGCTCCAGGGCATGTGGGGTCTTCCCCGACCAGGGATCACACTCGTGTCCCCTTCGTTGGCTTCTTTACCACTGGACTGCCAGGGAAGCTCACTCTGAACCTGCTTTACAGAGAGCCTGGTAAGAGGAGGGAAACCCTGGTTTCTTTGCTATCACCCTTGTGTGTTTCATTCATTCCCTCCCTGGTTTCCCGGGGAGCTGACCGAGGACCACATTCTCAGAATGGTTAGGAGGATAAAGGCTCTTCTCAGCTGTCTGCTTCCCCAGATCCTCCCCTTATGGTGCCCTCTGTTCCCCACTTGGCCTGATCTGGCCTTTCTGTAATATTGGGAGACCAGAACAACTTTTGATAAACACTCCACTTCTGACTGAAGAAACCCACTTCCCCTGTGGTGCATCTTTACTACTTCCATACTCCATAGAGATGTTTTCTTTCTGTGATTGTTTTTTCTGGTGGTTAACATTTATTGGGAGTTATCTGCATGCCAGGCACTGAGTTAAGTTCTTTACATAGTTTTTACCCTCATTTAATTCTTCCAACATACAAGTGTTATTCTTATACCCATTTTGTTGATGAAGAAACTGAGTCACAGAGAGGTTAAGTGAAAATTGTAGTAAGTGTGTTATGAAAGCCTTAGATGATCCCCATGGAGGAGTCTCCAAGTGAAGGTTACTCCCGAGCCCATGATATGGTCATTTCCCAAACTGTAGAGAGATGACAGAAGAAATATTCTGAGTTCTCTCTTAGCAAGATAAGTAGGTTTTGGGGGAGGTTGAGCAATGTGGGAAGAAGGAGAGCAAGACATAGTGCTGTGGTACTGAACATCATGCACCCCAGGTGCTTCTCATTATCCTTTCATCCTTAGCCTATAAAATGCAAACGTTGAGCTATATGACTTCCAAAGACATTTTCAACCATGAGACCCTATAATTGTACAAAAGCGATGTGTTTTAGCAAACAGAAGTCCCATTTGACCCTACA
The DNA here is from genome assembly GCF_963930625.1 of Muntiacus reevesi. Classification (NCBI taxonomy): domain Eukaryota; kingdom Metazoa; phylum Chordata; class Mammalia; order Artiodactyla; family Cervidae; genus Muntiacus; species Muntiacus reevesi. The sequence goes on along the minus strand of NC_089262.1, from coordinate 56,995,343 downwards.
CATGTGCTCCCTATCTGTGTCTGTAAACCCTGAGCCAAGCCTGCCTGTTGAACAAGTGGACCTGTGGGAGATGTAACCTGGGAGAGCCCAGGGGCTCTGGTTGGACCTTCCCTGCCATGGTCAAAGAACCATCTGCAGGAAGGGAAGTTTTAGTTGAAATCTTTACATGGGCTCACATATGCCCAGAACTTGTGCCCAAGATGGCAGGGTAGAAGGACATGTGCTCATCTTCCCCTGAGAGAACACCAAAATCACAACTAGCTGCTCAACAGCCATCGACAGGAGAATGTTGAATCCCACCAACAAAAGATACTCCAAGTCCAAGGGCAAAGGAGAAGCCCCAACAAGACAGTAGGAAGGGTGAAATTGTGAGAAATTCCAAATGTTCAAGCTGGATTTAGAAAAGTCAGAGGAGCAAGAGATCAAATTATCAACAAACCTGTTGGATCATAGAAAAAGCTAGAGAGTTCCAGAAAAACATCTACTTCTGCTTCCTTGACTACGCTAAAGCCTTCGACTGTGTGGATCACCACAAACTGTGGAAAATTCTTAAGGAGATGGGAATACCAGACCACCTGACCTGCCTCCTGAGAAACCTGTATACAGTTTAAGAAGCAATAGTTAGAACCAGACATGGAACAACAGACTGGTTCCAAATTGGGAAAGGAGTACATCAAGGCTATATATTGTCACCCTGCTTATTTAACTTATATGCTGAGTACATCATGAGAAATGCCGGGCTGGATAAAGCACAAGCCAGAATCAAGATTGCCCAGAAGAAATATCAATAATCTCAGATATACAGACGATACCACCCTTATGGCAGAAAGTGAAGAGGAACTAAAAAGCCTCCTAATGAAGGTGAAAGAGGAGAGTGAAAAAGCTCGTTTAAAACTCAACATTCAAAAGTAAGATCATGGCATCCAGTCCCATCACTTCATGGCAAGTAGATGGGGAAACAATGGAAAAGTGATAGACTTGTTTTCTTGGGCTCCAAAATCACTGCAGATGGTGACTGCAGCTATGAAATTAAGACACTTTGCTCCTTGGAAGAAAAGCTATGACAATTCTCAGCACAGGCGTTCTCTTGGTTACATGCTGCTGCTGCTAAGTCACTTCAGTCATGCCCGACTCTGTGTGACCCCACAGACAGTTACATAGGTCTGCTCTATTCCATGTGGATGGGACTGCCTAGAAACATGAATACCAGGGGTTAGGAATCACTGGAGCCATCTAGAAGTCATTTGATAAGCTGGCTACTGCAGATGTCATTGGATGTACTGGTCTGAGATTATTGCTCTAAGCTGAAACTACTTCTAGTATAAGTGATGACCTCAGCTAAATTTCAGGCCTCCTCTAGCCCAGCAGCTCTTTCTGTTCTCTGAACTTTAGACTCCAAAATACAGATGATAGGAAAGAGACAGCAAGAAAGTGTCATGAATACTTAAAAAGAGCAATGAATAAGGATGGTTTGAGAGGCTCAGAAAAGCTTCAGGAATGCTGAGCATCGTCTTGCTTGGCCCACATTTTGCCTGTTACAAGTCAGGAGAGTTACTGAGTCAACTTTGACCAACAGTTTCGAATTCTCACCCCACCAGACCTTTCATCCATCCTGCCAACAAAAAGCAAATATAAGCTTGACTTCCTGTGCTGTTTCCTGCTCGACCTCCGTAACGGGGTCAGCCTGCACAGAAATGGCCAGAAAGGGGCCAGAAGAGAAAGCATGAAGCTCAGCAACCTCCCTTCTTGCTCTGAGCTTTGCATTCCCCCCCCACAATAATGAAATACAGTCAAATCTTGAAAGAATTGCTCAAATGTTTTCTTTCTCTTTTTTGTGTCTCACTCAAGATTTTATGAGATAAAAAAGAACACTCCTTGTATTTCTAGGTGTGCATTTTATACTTAATGCATTCAGTTTTACAGGTATTTATATAATACCAACAGTGTGCTGCAGAACTTTGCAAGATGATGAGAGTAAGAAGGGGACACAGTGAAAAGATAACAGTTTTTTTTTTTACTTTAAAAGGTAATTAATTAACTAACTAATTGGTAAACCAATTGGTCTTAGTTGCGGTGTGCAAAATCTTTATTTGTGGCATATTACCTCTTAGTTGCAGCAGTGGGATCTAGTTCCCTGACTAGGGATCGAACCCAGGCCCCTTGCATTGAGAACATGGAGTCTTAGCTACTGGACCATCTGAGAAGTCCCAAGAATTAATTTTGAAAACTCTGCCCTCAAGAATCTTATGGTCTATTGGGAGTAACAAAGCATAAAAAAAAAAAAAAAGCTGAAAGAAACTACAGTACCACAGCGGCAGACACATTTGACTGGCTGACCCAGCAGGCATTCCAGGACCTTTTTCTGGCCCTACTTCTACTATAGATGGAGAAACAAGGTACTTGCTTTTCTGGAAGCTAGGGCTGCCCACTTCACCCAGCTCTGGCCCATGGGGCATAAGGTCTGCAGGAGGTATTTGGGAAAGTACGTGAAGAGAGGTCTTACTAGCATTGTCCCCTCATCTCCTGCCTTGAATGTGAATGTTGGCCTAGTGTAGGGCAGTTATCTTGTGACCATGAAGCACAGTTCTGAGGCAGAAAAACCCATACGTGGAGCAAAGCAGGAAGGGAACCTTCGTCAGGAATGGAACCGCTGTCTTTCCAAACTTCCATCAATCCCCTACCTCCAGACTGCTAGTAATAGTCTTTAAAGCCACTTTTAGGTGGCTTTACTCTTGGTTTCATATTCTTCCTAAGTGAAATGAAAGAAGGCCAAATAAGTGTTAGACAGTAAAGGCACTGAAAGGCCAGTGAGCGGTGAATTCAGTGAGAGCTGGAAGGTGAGAGAGGGCTGGTCAGAGGAATCCAAGTCACTGGGGTGTGCTTGGATACATGGAATGTAGCAGATGAAAGGAAGGATGGCATTTGAGAGGGGATGCACCAGATAACTCCATTTATTGCCATTGAATCTGTATCTCTAAAGACAGGATCATGTTGGGCCCTGTACCATAAGATGTGACAAGGCTACGGACATCTTGTGTCATTGGAGGGCGTATAGCGTATGTGTCTGAGCACGGGTTCTGGCATTAGACAGACCAGAGTTTGAGCCCCAGCTCCTCTGCAAACTGGTTGCATGACTCAGCACTTTGCATAAACTTGTTAAACTTTGGCTTCCTCATCTGTACTCTCAAAGCAGTAAAAATTAACCAAATAACATGTGCAAGGCACATAGATGGTGCTCGGTACATCCTAAGTGGTAGTTGTTATTACCGTCAATAATATGAGTGGTAGTTGTGAATGTGAAACCAAGAATAATCACCATCATTATTATGATCATATATTATTTTGTATATTTTTATAAGTCACCATAGGGATGCTTTTTAACCCCCTGGAATCCAGTTGTTCCATCTACCGTATGGGAATATCATCTCTCAAAGATGTTTTGGACATTAACAAAGGTCCTTATGAAATCATTTTTCTTTAAGGCAAATTTGCCTGGAGTATATAAGTAACATTGCATTTTATTATTTTAAGCCCTTTAGATAGATTTTTAAGCTAAAATTTATCACACGATTGTTTGATCCTGCAAAAGATACAATAATTATGTATAGTAAAATGATCATAACTTTAAATAATGACCTTTAGGTTCAGTGATGTTTTCAGAGTTGCTGTCAGTTCAGTTCAGTTGCTCAGTTGTGTCTGACTCTTTTCGACCCCATGGACTGCAGCACCCCAGGCTTCCCTGTCTATCACCAACTCCCAGAGTTTACTCAAGCTCATGTCCATTGAGTTGGTGATACCATCCAACCATCTCATCCTCTGTCATCCCCTTCTCCTCCTGCCCTCAATCTTTCCCAGCATCAGGGTCTTTTCAAATAAGTCAGTTCTTTGCATGAGGTGGCCAAAGTATTGCAGTTTCAGCTTCAGCATCCAATGAACACCTTCACCTTCCAATGAACACCCAGGACTGATCTCCTTTAGGATGGGCTGGTTGGATCTCCTTGCAGTCCAAGGGACTCTCAAGAGTCTTCTCCAACACCACAGTTCAAAAACAGCAATTCTTTGGCGTTCAGCTTTCTTTATAGCCCAACTCTCATATCCATAAATGACTACTGGAAAAAACATAGCTTTGACTAGCCCGATTTTGTTGGCAAAGTAATGTCTCTGCTTTTGAATAGAGTTGGCATAGTCTGGAGTAAACTGGATGAAACTAATAATTGAATTTAATGAAACTGGAACAAAAGATATCTTAAGTAACTGCTAAAACAAACTGCTGATAAAATATATAATTTTTTAATTTTTAGTTTTAAATGGAACATTAAGCAATTCAGAAGGATAACTTCAGTTTTAAAGATTTTTTCTCAGTTTTACTGAGATATAATTGACACATAACATTGTGTAAATTTAAGGTATACAGTGTGATAGTTGGATGTATGTACAGTGAAACCATTACCACAATAAGGTTAGTTATACCCATTACCTCATATATTTACCTGTTTTTTTCTCCTTGTGGTAAGAACGTGTAAGGTCTACTCTCGGTATAAAATATGCTACCGGAAACAATAATCACCATGCTATATGTTACATGACCAGAACTTATTCATCTTAAAACTGGGGCCTTGTACCTTTGAAAACCTCCACCCACTTCCCCCATCCCCTAATCCCTGGTAGCTTCCAATCTACTTTCCATTTCTATGAGTTTGGATAGATTCCACATATGAGTGATACCATATTATATACCTTTTTAATTGCTTGTGGTTTCCTTCTGATCTATACTATAGTTTTATTCAACAAATGATTTTCCATTTAGATGAATTACAGTATTTGTTATTAAAAGGAATGCATCAACAAGCATCCTTTTTGTGTTGTTGTTGATCAGTTGTTTAGACATGTCTGATTCTTTGTGACCCCACGGACTGCAGCATACCAGACTTCCCTGTACTTCACCATCTGCTGGACTTAGCTCAAACTGATGTCCATCCAGTCAGTGATGCATCCAACCATCTCATCCTCTGTCATCCCCTCTCCTCCTGCCTTCAATCTTTGCCAGCATCAAAGTCTTTTCCAGTGAGTCGGCTCTTCACATCAGGTGGCCAAAGTATTGGAGCTTCAGCATCAGTCCTGCAAATGAATATTCAGGGTTGATTTCCTTTTAGGATTGACTGGTTTGATCTCCTTGCAGGCCTAGGGACTCTCAAGAGTCTTCTCCAGCACCACATTTTAAAAGCAGTCAATTCTTCAGTGTTCAGCCTTCTCTATGGTCCAACTCTCACATCCATACATGACTAATGAAAAAACCATAGCTTTGACTATATGGACCTTTGTCAGCAAAGTAATGTCTCTGCTTTTTAATACACTGTCTAGGTTTGTCATAGCTTTTCTTCCAGGGAACAAGCATCTTTTAATTTTATACCTGCAATCACCGTATTTAGTGATTTTGGAACCCAAGAAAATAGTCTGTCACTGTTTCCATTGTTTCCCCATCTATTTGCCATGAAGTGATGGAACCGGATGCCATTATCTTACTTTTGAATGTTGAGTTTTAAGCCAGCTTTTTCACTCTCCCCTTTTACCTTCATCAAATGGCTCTTTAGTTCCTCTTCCCTTTCTTCCATTAGGATGGTATCATCTGCATATCTGAGATTGTTGATATTTCCCCCAGAAATCTTGATTTCAGCTTGTGATTCATCCAACCTGGCATTTCACATGATGTACTCTGAGAAACCAGAGATCAAGTTGCCAACATCTGCTGGATCATCAAAAAAGCAAGAGAGTTCCAGAAAAACATCTATTTCTGCTTTATTGACTATGCCAAAGCTTTTGACTGTGTGGATCACAATAAACTGTGGAAAATTCTGAAAGAGGTGGGAATACCAGACCACCTGATCTGCCTCTTGAGAAATCTGTGTGCAGGTCAGGATGTAACAGAACTGGATAGAGAACAATAGGCTGATTCCAAATAGGAAAAGGAGTATGTCAAGGCTATAAATATTGTCACCCTGCTTATTTAACTTGTATGCACAGTACATCATGAGAAACAGTGGGCTGGATGAAGCACAAGCTGGAATCAAGATTGCCAGGAGAAATATCACTAACCTCAGATATGCAGATGACACCACCCTTATGGCAGAAAGTGAAGAAGAACTAAAGAACCTCTTGATGAAAGTGAAAGAGGAGAGTGAGAAAGTTGGCTTGAAGCTCAACATTCAAGAAACTAAGAAAATGGCATCCAGTCCCATCACTTCATGGCAGATAGATGGGGAAACAGTGGAAACAGTAGCCGACTTTTGTTTTTGGGGCTCCAAAATCACTGCAGATTGTGAGTGCAGCCATGAAATTAAAAGACACTTGCTCCTTGGAAGGAAAGTTATGACCAACCTAGACAGCATATTAAAAAGCAGGGACATTACTTTGCCAACAAAGGTCCATCTAGTCAAGGCTATGGTTTTTCCAGTGGTCATGTATGGATGTGAAAGTTGGACCCTAAAGAAGGTTGAGCGATGAAGGATTGATGCTTTTGAACTGTGGTGTTGGAGAAGACTCTTGAGAATCCCTTGGACTGCAAGGAGATCAAACCAGTCCCTCCTAAAGGAAATCAGTCCTGAATATCCATTGGAAGTACTGATTCTGAAACTGAAACTCCAATATTTTGGCCATGTGATGCGAAGAGCTGACCCGTTTGAAAAGACCCTGATGCTGGGAAAGATTGAAGGTGAAAGGAGAAGGGGATGACAGAGGATGAGGTGGTTGGATGGCATCACTGACTCAATGGACATGAGTTTGAGTAAACTCCGGGAGCCGGTGATGGATAGGAAGGCCTGGGGTGCTGCAGTCCATGGGGTCACAAAGAGTTGGACACGACTGAGCGACTGAAATGAACTCTGCATTTCAGTTAAGTAATCAGGGTGACAATATACATCCTTGGTGTACTCCTTTCCCAAATTTGAACAGTCTGTTTTTCCATGTCCAGTTCTAACTGGTTCTTCTTCACCTACATACAGGTTTTCTCAGGAGACAAGTAAAGGGATCTGGTATTCCCATCTCTTCAAGAATTTTCCAGTTTGTTGTGATCCACATAGTCAGTGAAGAAGAAGTAGACGGAATTCTCTTGCTTTTTCTATGATCCATGGATGTTGGCAGTTTGATCCCTGGTTCCTTTGCCTTTTCTAAATTCAGCTTACATATCTGGAACTTTTTGGTTCACATACTATTGAAGCCTAACTTGAAGGATTTTGAGCATGACCTTGCTAGCATGTGAAATGAGTGCAATTGTGCAGTAGTTTGAACATTCTTTGGCATTGCCCTTCTTTGGGATTGGAATAAAAACTGACCTTTTCCAGTCCTGTGGCCACTGCTGAGTTTTTCCAAACTTGCTGGCGTATTGAGGGCAGTACTTAACAGCATCATCTAGGATTTGAAATAGCTCAGCTTGAATTCCATCACCTCCACTAGCTTTGTTTGTAGTGATGCTTCCTAAGGCCCACCTGACTTCCACCTCCAGGATGTCTGATTCTAGGTGAGTAACCACACCATTGTGGTTATCTAGGTCATTAAGACCTTTTTGTACATTTCTTCTGTGTATTCTTGCCACCTCTTCTTAATCTCTTCTGCTTCTATTATGTCCTTAGCATTTCTGTCCTTTACTGTGCCCACCTTTGCATGAAATGTTCCCTTGGTATCTAATTCTCTTGAAGAGATCACACTAGTCTTTGTCCCTTTGTTGTTTCCCTCTATTTCTTTGCATTGTTCACTTAAAAAGGCTTTCTTATATCTCCTTGATCTTTTTAGGAAATCTGCATTCAGTTGGGTATATCTTTCCTTTTCTTCTTTGCCTTTCACGTCTCTTCTTTTCTCAGCTATTTGTAAGGCTTCCTCAGACAACTATTTTGCCTTGCATTTCTTTTTCTATATATCCTTGCTCATATATAAATACACACTTGTTTGGTTATCCATTTCCTCCCCTAACTCTCAGGATTATTGGAACAATTTTGATTTTTTGATCTATATTCTTCCGTTTCATCTTAATTTGCCTTTACATTTCAATAATACCTCATTCAATAATCATTTTGTCATTTTCATTATTTTTCATATATTATGTGTTAGCAATAATATGGATAATAGATGCTTTTACTACTGTAACTGTTTCCACTGTTCTTTAAAGACAGTTTTCCATATAGTGTTTTTTATCTTGATTTTCCTTTCATTTGGCTAGAGGATTTTTTTTAGTAGTTTTCTTCTTTTTTCAGAAAAGGTAAAATTGGGCACTCTTGGGCATTTTCTTAAATTTCTTTTGCCTTCAAACATGATCAGTCATTTGATGGTCATATAGTTGTCATGTCATAATCCTTTTCCCTCAAACACTGTGGATATTCTTTCACTGCTCTCTGTCATTAAGTGGCTTGAAGAAAAGTCATCATTAACCTTATTTAAAAAAATATTTTATTAGCATAGTCTGTGTTTTTGTTTGACTACTTGTAAATTTTTTTTCTCTTGAATCTTAAAAAGAATTACCTGCAATTTGAGGTTGTTAATTATTTTCTGTGACTCAGTGGGTTCTTTATGTGGGCTCAATCCTTATTCAACTCAAGGAAGTTTTTTTTTTTTTTTTCCAGCAGTTCTTTCATTAGTACTCCTCTGCCTGCCCTGCTTCCCTGAAACTCTGAGTACTGTTGACCCTTGAACAAGACGGGGATTAGAGGTGCCAACACTTCATGCAGTGGGTAAAACCTCATATAACTTATAGTCAACCATCTGTATAGGGGATTTTTTCCAGTATCCATGATTCTGCATCCTTGAATTCAACCAACTATGGTCTATGTAGTAGTTACTATTGGAAGAAAATCCACTTATAAGTGAACCCACACAGTTCAAACCCATGTTGTTCATTCACTAGGTCTTCTCTCTTTCCACTTAGCATGTTCGTTTTTTCTTTCTCTGTGTTCTGAGAAATCCCTTGAAGTATTATTCTAATTCATTAGTATAAGTTTCTATAGGCTCTGATGTGTTTTTTTACTGACAACCTTCCATTTTACACTTTGCTAATAGTGTTTTTCATCTAATAGCAGCTAGTGTGTGTGCGTGCATGCTAAGTTGCTTCAGTTGTGTCTGACTCTTTGTGACCCTATGGACTATAGTCCGCCAGGCTCCCCTGTACATGGGATTCTCCAGGCAAGAATAATGGAGTGGGTTGCCAAGCCCTCCTCCGGGGATCTTCCCTACCCAAAGATCGAACCCATGTCTCTTACATCTCCTGCATTGGCAGGCAGATTCTTTACCACTAATACCACCTGGGAAGTATGATAGCCGTGAAACCTGATCTCAGATTATTTTCTTTTCACATAATAACAAGGTTTTATCAACTTTCACTGAGAAAATATTTTAATTTTTTGGTTTTGTTTCCTATAGTCAATTTGTTTTATATGGAAGATGTTTGCTCTAACTCTCCAGAAATGTCCCCTTTGTTTTAATTACTAAAACTTTTCAAGGTCCCAGAGATTGGCTGTGAAATTTCTGCAGCAGGGCGTTTATCACTGAGAACACACATGTATTCTGCCTGAGATTGTGGGGGATAGAGAGAGTTACATAAATGTCTTTTAATACTTTAAAGTTTTTAATTTAAAAAAATTATAAAACTTTCAATCATCTAAGAATTTCTAAACATTTTTCTAAACTAGAAGACCATTGTTTTGTGATGAAACAAGGCAGAACTCCTAAATAAAACCAGTCACTGCTTCTATTTGTTTTCTATGTTATTGTAACAATACTGAATTAGCCAGACACAGTTTGATCCTCTTCCTGACCGATATTGCTAGGGATCTTGTATGGGGATCCTTCTGCTTTTCTTAGCAACCATCCTTCTAAGCAGAAGCAGAGTGTGAGGTCCACTAGCCATTGATGTATGTAGATAACCAGCGCATCATCCGAAGTGCCCTTAAATTTAAGATTAGTCCTTTCCTGCAGCTAGGAGTGTGCTGGAGCTGACTCAAAACTCAACTGACTATGTTTTCCAGTATTTTGCAATTTGGTTGTTATAAACAGCTCTTATTTAAAAGTAAGTAAACTGAAAAATAAATTATAAGCATCATTAAAAATTAAATCATGTAAACTTATAATCAAATGTACATTCAAAACTCACCATTTCCTAGTTGCTTTACAGCATTTTATTATCTGTGCTCTTGAGGATATTTTTTATCTCTTGTATCCATATGGTGGCAATACTAAGTAGTATCAGTGTGCTCCTGTGTATCACTTCCCAATTCCCCATTCAGTGATGTGAGGGAGAGCTGATGGTTGATCATTTTCTACCCTACCTCTGTTGATTCACCATCACCTCTAGCATCAATTTTCTCTGAAATCAGGGGAGAGAGAGATGTGCTCTTGGGCCCTGCTGAAGATTTGCAGCCATTTACTTCCCAGAGATGCCTATCCTTCTAAAGCCTTTGATCATAGACTGATCAGAACTTCCTTTCATCCTAGCCTGTGCTCACAAATTTTTGTAGAAATTTATCAAAAGTTAAGTTCTTCCTATTGATGATAAGTCCTTACCTAAGGAAAAGGCCAAAAAACTTGGACTGTCAAAGATTCATGGGTGTTATTGTAGCTGAAATGTATCGTTGAAACTGATCTGTGAGAGATGAAGTTAAAAAGAAAATGAATAGTACAGATGAACTGAATTAGGAAGTCCTGTGGGAGAACGATGAGCAGGATGTAGTGTCACGTGAGGTTGGGCTCGAGACCAGATCAAGCTGATGTGCAGATAGGTAGGAGACGGTAGCATCTGGTTCCCCACACCTCTGCCATCTGGCACTGCCAGAGATGTCACATGGACTTCTTGAAAAGGTGCATTAGCTTTTATTTTGCACTAACTTTTAGTATTCACACGCCAAAATGAACATTAAGTGTCAAGAGAGATTTCCCACTGAGCTTTCAGCCTGGAACAGTCTAGCAAATAAGTTGTGGTCTGCAATTGTGTTGCCTTTCCTCTGAAGAACTTGCAGATCAGCTTTTATCAGGTATGCCAAAGCAAGTGCAGCTAGGAAATGAACACATTGCAATATGATTTTAGAGCCAAGCCATAGAGCCCCCTTTCTAGAACAATGCCTAGCTTCTGCCACAGGGCAAGTAAGAAAGTCCTATACAGGGAATATCTATGAAACAATTTTTTAGCTTCAAGAACATGTGTAAGAGGCACTAATCATTTACAAAGTCCACTCTGACAGATTCCTCTCAAGAATCAGGGCAAGGGAAATGTTTATCTCACAATGAGCTGGCAAGTTCCTTCTATTGGAGTGTTAGGACTATGGAACCATTGTGTGGTCTTTTATTTTTGCCTGACTAAAAGGAAGCTCCATTTCCCTTCAATTATTGAAAATTTCCGTGGGTATAATTTTATTTTCAGTAACTTCTCCCTTCCCCTCTTCCTTCACTACCTGTTTTGTATCTATTTTACACTGGTCCTTTTTTTCCTTCACTCATCATACTTGTAATTAATAAAATGCTATACTATATTTTTATTAGAATAAATACCTAAATAGAACAACCAACCATGTATGGATCAATGACTTTAGTTTGTTGAATTATGGGTAGTCCAATGCTGTGTACCAATAATCCAATAGAAGTAAAGCAATGAAATATTTTCTGGAAGTTAGTAAAGGTATAAATAAATATTTTAGGAGTTAAGTAAGTACATTTGGAATGGCCTACCAAATGTTCAGTCCTGTGCTAAGAACTCAGAAAATCTAAAGTGATGGTTTCTTGAGAACCTAATTTTATTGGCTAGGGAAGTCTTTCCAGTGATCATAATTCCTGGCTTCTAGTTATTAGGTGTAGTCATGTTCCAGGTGCATTCTGTGTATTATCTTATTTAATCCTCACCCCAAGACATCAACTCACTGGGTCAGGTTTTTATTAAATTGCTACCCAGGTGATTCTAATGTGCAGCCTGTGCTGAGAATTCCTAATTCAGAGTAAAAGAAATAGGTGCATTCCTAATGCAATGTGAATTGCATGCAGAGCATGCAAAGCAGACATAAATGATGCCGTGGCATTTGTCCATGCATGGGCAGGACAGTAGCCTGCCTGCAGCGGAGGGTATGATGTCAGTTGTTGAGACCACCTGCAGAATAGGAACCACAGATGCAGGCTTTCAATTCTGGAGAACTTGCAGTGGAAGTAATGTCTATGACAGTACTTTTACAAAGAAAAGGAAAAATAAACGATATTTGAAAAGTGATTATATTAAAGAGGTGCAATGGCTTAGCCTTGACAGTACTAGCTCTCATAAAGGCTGAGGAGGAGAGTTATCAGCTAAGTGTTGTTTCTTTTCTTCCAAATTCATTTTCTGAGGTTTGTCACAGTTGTGATGGTATTTGGAGATGAGGCCTTTGGGAGGTAATTAATGTTGAAAGTGGAAGTGTTAATCACTCAATCCTGTCTGACTCTTTGCATCCCCATGGACTGTAGCCCACCAGGTTCCTCTGTCCATGGGATTCTCCAGGCAAGGAAACTGGAGTGTGTTGCCATTTTCTTCTCCAAGGGATCTTCCAGAACCAGGGATCGAACCCAGGTCTCCTGCATTGCTGGCAGATTCTTTACTGTCTGAGCCATCAGAGAAGCCCCAGTTAAGGTTAGATGAAATAAAGGAAGGTGGGGCCCTCATGACAGGATTAATGCCAGTTCTTATAGACACCTAAGTGCCCTCCCCCGCCCCAAGCACACATGTGCTACACGCGTACGTGAGGGCACGTGAGCAGAGAACTGCAGGCCGTAGGCCAAAAGAGGAAGACTTAGAGTGAGGCCTACCTCCCCAACTCCTCCCTCTTCAATTTCCCAGCCTCCAGAATGGTGAGAAAGGCATTTCTGTTCTTTCTTGTTTATAAGCTATGGGTATTTTTGTGATGGTAGTCCAAGCTAAGGCAAGGAGCAGCCTGGACGAGAGGTGGTTTTTCCAAAGTAGGTATCATGTTAAGGTGTCTCCTCTCTGAGGCTTTGCTTAACTGCTCCCTGTGGCCTCTTCAGGCTTACTGTTCATTCCTCTCTACCGTGTCTCTTATCATGATAGACAATGGTTGTTTAAGAGTATGTCTTCCCCAGCAGACCCAGGTCTTTGAAGGCAGCTGCCTGACTTCTTTATCGTTGGACTTCCAGTGCATACATGCTAAGTCGCTTCAGTCATGTCTGACCCTGTGCAACCCTGTAAACTGTAGCCCATCAGGCTCCTCTGACCATGGGGTTCTCCAAACAAGAACACTGGAGGGGGTTATCATGCCCTCCTCCGGGGGATCTTCCTGACCCAGGGATCGAACCCAGGTCTCTTCCATCTCCTGCATTGGCAGGCGAGTTCTTTACCCCTAGTGCCGCCTGGGAAGCCAGAGGGATGGGTAATATGGTGTACCTAATAGGTGCTTAATAAGGATTTGTTGAATGAATCAATAGGTGGTTATCAGACTTCTCAAACTCATTAGTCTATGTGAAAAAGATCATCACCTCTGTCAACAAAAACTGTTTAAAGTACCAAACCGTGAGTCACAGGGCCCCTCAAGATAAGTAAATATGAAATAAAGTGACCAGTACATTTTCTCCACTGTGGTGAAGTTATCCATATTTTTTGGTTTGTGAGGGTTTGGACTATAAATCATTGAGCTCTGAAATGAGAGCTCTATAAATAAATTGATTCCAGTAGGTTAGTCATAGAAGGTATGGTATATTTCCCAGTCTAAACCGTAATTCTCATGCACAGTCTTGGTGATGAACGGAGCTATCCTGTAACTTCACTCTTAGTGTGATGAGTGGTGGCAGTTGGAGGTTGACTGTCCTAGTCTTCTCTTACAGACCAAACCCTTACACATGTCAAAGCAGGTACAGCTTTAGAAATTTTTATTTAAGAGAAAGTTAAACCTGAGGTCATGCTTCAGACAGCTATGATTGAGTGCTGCACGGAGCAGGGAATTTCTGAATTTCCTTCTGGAGAGTAAATGCAGATATGCATGTTGATGGCTACTCATTTATCCTCCCCCTCTTCTTTTTTTGCTCCTAAAAGTATTTCAGCAGTTTTCTGCTGAGCTGATTTATGACATCAGCACCAAGCTGGAGGTAAAAAAAAAACACACACAAAAAAGCTGCTATCTTTTGAGAAAATTATCTGAAGTTTGAGTGGTTAATAATCAATTAAATATTTGTGTATACTTAAGATATCACAACAGGATTCTGTTATTTTTTTATAGTTTTATTGATATATAATTGACAGAGCAGAGTATAAGTTTAATGTATATAGCATAATAATTTGACATATATATTAAGTTAACATCTGTCATCTAAGTAGAAAAAAAAAAAGAAAATCGTTTTTGTGATGACACCTCTTAGGATTTGCTGTGTTAACAGTATTTAGATACACCACACAGTGTTAGCTACATCATTTTGCACACTACATTCTTGATCTTTTTTTATCTTACAACTAGAAGCTTGTACCTTCTGACCACCTTCGTCTAATTCCCACCCCTCTTTCTTGTAACCACAGATATGATCTCTTTTTCTTTGAGTTTTGCTTCTTCTTTTTTGTTTAGTTACATTCCACATATGCATTTGTCAGCATTTGTCTCTGACTTATTTCACTTAGCATCATACCCTCAAGGTCATCCATGTTATGACAAATGGCAGGATTTTCTTCTTTTTCCAGCTGAATATTATTCTAGTGTGTGTGTGCGTGTGTGCGTGTGTGTGTGTGTGTGTGTGTACTATTAAGGTTAAAGTGCAAGTATCTCTTTGACATAGTGTTTTTGTTTCCTTTGGTTGTATTCCTAGAGGCAAGATTGCTGGACCACGTGGTAGTTCTATTTTTAATTTTTTGAGGAACTACCATACTGCTTTCTATAGTGGCTACACCAGTTTACATTCCCACTAACAATGTAACTCTTTTCTCCACATCCTCCCAAGCTTTTGTTATTTCTTATCTTTTCGATAGTGGCCGTTCTCAAAGAGTCTGACACAACTGAGCAACTGAGCTGAACTGATAATGGCCTGACTTACATATAATGGGAAATGATTGCTGTAATAAATGTAGTTAGTATCCATCATCACATATAGATAAAATTTTAAAAAATGCAAAACAAAAATTATTTCCCCTGTAATGAGAACTCTTAGAATTTACTCTCTTAACAGCTTTCATACACACCATATAGCAATGTTAACAATAATTATCATGTACATTAATTGTCTTATTCATCTTATAAGTGGAAGTTTGTACCTTTTGACCACCTTCCTCCAATTCTGCCTACCCCTACCCTTCACTTCTGGTTGCCACATATCTGATCTTCTTCTGTGAGTTTGTTTTTTATTTTTATTATTAGAGTCCACGAATAAGTGAAATCAGACAGGATTTGTCTCTCTCAGTCTGACTTACTTCATTTAGCCTAATGCCCTCAAGGCCCACCTATGTTATCACAAATGCCAGGATTTCTTTGTAATTTTTAAAATGGTTAAATAATATTCCATTATATATATGTATGTATGTGTGCATATATATATGTATATGTATCACAACTTCTTTATCCATTCATCTATCAGTGAACACTTATGTGGTTCTATGTCTTGGTTATTTTAAGTAACTGCTATGATATGGGAGTGAAGATACCTTTTCAAGTTCGTGTTGTTATTTAGTTTGGATATATTCCCCAAAGTGGAATTCCTGGATCATATGGTAATTTTAATTTTTTGAGGAGCCTACATCTTCACTAGTACATGATGCAGTAGTGTATAATCTCACCAGCAGTACACATCCTTGCTAGCATTTATTCTGTTTTCTATTTGAGGATGGCTGTACTAAGTATGAAATGATATTTCAATGTATTTTTTAATTAATTTCTTTTTTATGGAAGTATAGTTGATTTACAATGTTGTAAGATTAGATGTTACTTAGTAAACCCTTATGTCTGAGCCTATTTTGTATACAGTAGTGTGTCTATGTTAATCCCACACTTGTAATTTATCCCTCGACCCTTTCCCTTTTGGTAACCATGTTAGTTTTCTATGTCTGTGAGTCTGTTTCTGTTTTGTATATAAGTTCATTTGTATCTTTTTTTCAGATTCCACATGTAAGAGATATCATATATTTGTCTGATTTACTTCACTTAGTATGATAATCTCTAGGTTCATTCATGTTGCTGTAAATGGCATTATTCCATTATTTTTATAGTTGAGTAATATTCCGTTGTATATATGTACCACATCTTCATTATCCATTCCTTTATCAATGGACATTTAGGTTGCTTCTGGCTTGGCTATTGTAAACAATGCTGCGGTGAACATTGGATGGCATGTGTCTTTTATTATGTTTTTCTCCAGATACATGCCCAGGAGTGGATTACTAGATTATATGGTAGCTCTGGTTTTAGTTGTTTAAGGCAGCTCTGTACTGTCCTTCATAGTGGCTATACCAACTTACATCGCCACCAACAGTGTAGGAGGGTTTCATTTTCTCCACATCCTTTCCAGAATTTATTGTTTGTAGCCTTTTTGATGGTGGCCATTCTGATTGGTGTGAGGTATCTCCTCATTTTGACTTGCTTTTCTCTAGTAATTAGTGATGTTGGATATCTTTTCCTGTTCTTCTTGGCCATCAGTATGTCCTCCTTGGAGAAATGTCTATTTAGGTCTGCCCATTTTTTTGAATGGGTTGTTTGTCTTTTTCATCTTGAGCAATATGAGCTGCTTGTGAATTTTGGAGATTAACCCCTTGTCTGTCACATTGCAGATATTTTCTCCCATTTCTGTAGGTTATCTTTTCATTTTGTTTATGGTGTCCTTTGCTGTGCCAAAGATTTTAAGTTTAATTAGGATCGATTTGTTTATTTTTGTCTTTATTTCCATTATTCTAGAGAGTGGATCCAAAAAAATATTGCTGTGATTTATGTTAGGGAGTGTTCTGCCTACATTTAGGTCTTTGATCTGTTTTGAGATTATTTTTATGTATGGTTTTAGAGAATGTTCTAGTTTCATTTATAGTAGTTGTCCAGTTTTCACAGCACCACTTATTGAACAGACTCCCTTTTCTCCACTGTTTATTGTTGCCTCCTACATTTTAGATTAATTTGACCATAGATACATGGGTTTATTTCTGGGCTTTCTATTCTGTTCCATTGATGTATATTTCTGTTTTTTTGTGCCAGTACCATAATGATTTGATGATTGTAGCTTTGTTTTGTAATCTGAAGTCAGGAAATCTGATTCCTCCATTTCTATTTTTCATTCTCGGGATTGCTTTGGCTATTTCAAATCTTTTGTGTCTCCATGCAAAAAAAATTTTTTTTTGTTGTTCTAAGTAAGTTAGTTGCTCAGTAATGTCTGACTCTTTGCAGTCCCATGGACAGTAGCCTGACAGGCTCCTCAGTCCATGAGATTCTCCAGGCAAGAATAGTGGAGTGTTGCCATTTCCTTCTTTTTTGTTATAGTTCTGTGAAAAATACCATTGGCAATATGATAAGGATTGTACTGAATCCAGGCTGCTGGATTTTGTTTGCTAGTATTTTGTTGAGGATATTTGTGTCTGTGTTCATCAGACATATTGGCCTGTAATTTTCTTTTTTCTGTAATGTCTTTGTCTGGTTTATGTATCAGGTTGATGGTGGCCTCATAGAATGAGTTTGTGAGCGTTCCTTCCTCTGCAGACTATCTGCAGTTGTTTCAGAAGGATAGATGTTGGCTCTTCTCTAAATATTTGGTGGAACTCACCCATGAAATTGTCTGGTTCTTGGATTTTATTAGAAGCTCTTAAATCACAGTTTCAATTTCAGTACTTGTGATAGGTCTGTTAGTATTTTTTATTTCTTTTTGGGGAATTGTACTCATCTAAAAATTTGTCCATTTCTTCCAGGTTGTCTATTGTATTGTCATTGAGTTACTTGTAGTAGTCTCTTATGATCTTTTGTATTTTTGCAGAGTCAATAGTATCTTTTCCTTTTTCATTTCTAATTTTATTGATCTTAGCCTTCTACTTTTATTTATTTATTTATTTTTTTGATGAGTCTGGCTGAAAGTTTATCCATTTTATTTTTTCAAAGAACTAACTTTTAGCTTCATTGACCTTTCCTATTATTTTCTTCATCTCTATTTCATTTCTTTTCTGCTCTAAACTTTCTGGTTTATTTCCTTCTACTAACTTTGGTTTTTGCTTGTTCTTTCTTTTGTTGCTTTAGGAGTAAGTTTAGATTGCTTGAGACTTTTCTTGTTTCCGGAGGTAAGCTTGTACTGCTATAAACTTCCTTCTTAGAACTGCTGTTGCTGCAACCCTGGAGGGTTTTGGATCATCGTGCCTTAATTTTCATTTATCAGTAGTTATTTCCTGATTTTTGTCTTTGATTTCCTCAGTGATTCATTGGTTGTTTAGTAGCATATTGTTTAGCCTCCCCATGTTTGTGTTTTTTTTACAATTTTTTCTTGCTGTGTATTTCTAATCTCATAGCATTGTAGTCAGAAAACATGTTTGATATGATTTCAATTTTCTTAAATTTACCAAGGCTCACTTTGTGGCGCAGCATGTAATCACGCCTGGAGAATATTCCATGTGCATTTGAGAAGAAGAAGGTGTATTCTGCAGCTTTTGGATGGAATGCTCTATATATATCAATTAAGCCTGTCTGCTGTAATGTGTAATTTAAGGCCTCTGTTTCCTTATTGATTTTCTCTCTGGATTATTTGTGCATTGATTAAAGTGGAGTGTACGATAATAGTTCCCTCACTATTATTGTGTAACTGTTGATTAATCCTTTTTATGGCTATTAGTATTTGCTTTATATATTGAGGTACTCCTATATTGGGTGCATATATATATCTACACTTGTTATATCTTCTTTTTAGATTGATCCCCTGAGCATAATATAGTGTTCTTTGTCTCTTGTAACAGTCTATTTTGTCTGATATGAATATTGCTATTAGACCTTGCTTTTGACTTCCATTTGCATGGATACCTTTTTGCATCTCCTTACTTTTAGTCTGTATGTGTCCCTAGATCTGAAGTGGGTCTTTGGTAGAAAGCATGCACATGGGTCTTATTTTTGTGTGCATTCAGCCAGTCTATATCTTTTCATTACAGCATTTATGTTTAAGATAACTATCAATACATGTTTTGTAATTGCCATTTTGTTGATTGTTTTGGGTTTGTTTTTGTAGGTCATTTTCTTCCCTTTCTCTTTTCTTCTTTTCTCTTGTGATTTGATGACTAATTGTATTGTTGTGTTTGAATTTCTTGTGTGTGTGTGTGTTTGTGTGTGTTTGTACCATAGATTTTTGATTTGTGATTACCATGAGGTTTTGTATATGAGTCAAATAGATAGATATAGATACACAAGGTTATTTTAAGTTGCTGGTCTTTTAATTTCAAATGCATTTCCAATATCCTGAATTGGTTGCTCTCCTCTTTTCACAATTGTTTTTCCTTTTTAAAGACTTTTATTTATTTCAAATTATGTTTTATTTATTTTTTATTTATTTTTATGTATTTACTTATTGGCCATGCTGTGTGGCATACAAGATCTTAGTCCCTGACTTGGGGTTGAACCTGTAACCCATGCATTGGGAGTGTGAAGTCTTAACCACTGCACTGCCAGGGAAATCCCACAATTGTTGGGTTTTTTTATTTTTTATTTTTCATTTTTTTATTTATTTTTTATTTTTTTTTATTTTTTATTTTTTTATTTTTAAATATTATTTTATTAGTTGGAGGCCAATCACTTCACAACATTTCAGTGGGTTTTGTCATACATTGACATGAATCAACCATATAGTTACACATATTCCCCATCCCGATCCCACCTCCCACCTCCCTCTCCACCCGACTCCTCAGGGTCCTCCCAGAGCACCAGGTCCGAGCACTTGACTCATGCATCCCACCTGGGCTGGTGGTCTGTTTCACCATAGATAATATACATGCTGTTCTTTCAAAACATCCCACCCTCACGTTCTCCCCCAGAGTTCAAAAGTCTGTTCTGTACTTCTGTGTCTCTTTTTCTGTTTTGCATATAGGGTTATTGCTACCATCTATCTAATTTCCGTATATATGTGTTAGTACACTGTAATGTTCTTTATCTTTCTGGCTTACTTCACTCTGTATAATGGGCTCCAGTTTCATCCATCTCATTAGAACTGATTCAAATGAATTCTTTTTAACAGCTGAGTAATATTCCATGGTGTATATGGTATATGTACCACAGCTCACAATTGTTGGTTTTGATGTCATATTTGTGTGTGGATGATTTCCTACCTTCATTGTATGCTTGCCTTTACAGATGAGCTTTTCTATTCATAATTTTCTTCTTTCTAGTTGTGGCTTTTTCTTCTCCTAGAGAAGATCTTTAACATTTGTTCCAAAGCTCTTCTGGTAGTGATGAACTCTCTTAGCTTTTACTTATCTGTAAACCTTTTGATTTCTCCATTGAATCTGAATGAGAGCCTTGCTGGGTAGAATGTTCTTGGTTGTAGGTTCTTCCTTTTCATCACTTTAAATATATTGTGTCACTACCTTCTGGCCTGCAGAATTTCTGTTGAATAATCAGCTTATAACCCTATGGAAATTCCCTTGTTTTTTATTGGTTGCTTTTTCCTTGTTGCTTTTAATGTTTTCTCTTTAATTTTATCAGTTTGATTACTATGTGTCTAGGCATGTTCCTCCTCAGGTTTATTCTGCCTGGGACCTGTGCTTCCTGGAGTTGGATGACTGTTTTCTTTACCATGTTAGGGATGTTTTCAGCTATTATCACTTCAGATATTTTCTCTGGTCCTTTCTCTTTGCCTTTTCCTTGTAGGGACCCCTATTATGAAAATGTTGGTGCATTTTATATTGTCCCAGAAGTCTCTAATACTGTCCTCACTTCTTTTTATTCTTCTTCCTTTATTCTGTTCCAAAGCAGTGATTTGCACCATTCTGTCTTCCAGCTCATTTATCTGTGCTTCTTCCTCACTTACTCTGCTATTGATTCCTTCTAGTATTATTTTTCATTTCAATTACTGTATTGTTCATCTCTGTTTGTTCTTTAGATCTTCTCTTTGTCAAACATTTCTTGTATCTTCTTGGTCTGTGCCTCCATTTTCCCCTGAGTTCTTGGATTATCTTTACTATCATTATTCTGAATTGTTTTTTGGGTGGATTGCCTATCTCCATTTCACTTAATTGTTTTTTTAGGGTTAGATCTTGTTCCTTTGTCTGGAACATAATCCTTTGCCATCTCATTTTGTCTAACTTTCTATGATTGTGGTTTTCATTCTGCAAGCTGCAGTGTAGTAATTCTTCTTTCTTCTGTTCTCTGGCCCCTGATGGATGAGGCTGGTCTAAGAGGTTTGTGCAGGCTTCTTGGTGGGTGGGACTTGCTCCTACCCACTCATGGATGGAGCTGGGTATTGTTTCTTTGGTGGGTCAGGCTATATCATGGGGTGTGTCTAGCAGACAGCTGTGGGTTCATGATGAATTTAGCCAGCCTATCTGATGGTGGGTGGTGCTATATTTCTGCCCTGTTAGCCTGAGGCATCCCAGCACTGGAGCCTGCAGGCTTTTGGGTGGGGCAGTGTCTTGGTAAGAAAATGGTGGCCTTGAGAGGGCTCATGCCAATGAGTACTCCCCAGAACTAGAGCCACTGGTGTCTTTGTTCCCATAGTGAGCCACAGATGCCACCAGCCTCCACAGAAGACCTTCCAATACCAGTAGGTAGGTATGACCCAGCCTCCTATGAGGTCACTGCTTTTTCCCCTGGTCTTAGTGCACATGAGATCTTGTGTGTGCCCTCCAAGAGTAGAGTTTCTGTTTCCCCCAGTCTGGTGGAATTCTTATGATCAAACCCTGCTAACCTTCAAGGCCACATGCTCTGAGGGCTCCTCCTCTCACTGCCAGACTCCCAGGCTGGGGAGCCTGATGTGGAGCTCAGAATTTTGACTCCTATCAGAGAACCTCTGTGATATAACTATTTCCCAGTTTGAGGGTGCCCACCTGGTGACTATGGGATTTGGTTTTATCAATGACTGTGCCTCTCCTACCATCTCATTGTAGTTTCCTTTGTCTTTGGATGTAGGATATGTCTTTTGATAGGTTCCAGTGTTTTTTTAATCAATGATTGTTCAATAGTTATTTGTGATTTTGGTGTTTATGTGAGAGCAGGTGAGCTGATGTCCTTCTACTTGGCCATTTTCTCTCCCAATCTTGTTTTTATGATGTTAATTAGCATTTTTTAATCCACTCAAAGAGCTACCTTTAGCATATCTTGGAAGGCAGTTCTGGTGGTAATGAACTCCCTCAGCTTTTGTCTGTTCGGGAGTCTGTATTACTCTTTTTGTTCTAAAGGATGGCTTCACCAGGTGTAGAATTCTTGGTCAACTGTTTTTATCTTTCAATATGTAGACTATTGAAAAATAATCTACATATTGGGCTTCCCTGGTAGTTCATGTGGTAAAGAATCTGCCTGCAATGTGGGAGACCTGGGTTCGATACCTGGGTTGGGAAGATCCCCTGGAGAAGGGAATGGCTACCCACTCCAGTGTTCTGGCCTGGAGAATTCCATGTATTGTATAGTCCATGGGTTTGCAAAGAGTTGTACACGACTGAGCAACTTTCACTTTCATTTTCATGTAGACTATGTCATCCCATTTTCTCCTGGCCTGAAAAGTTCCTGTTGAGAACATGGTTGATTGTCTTATAGGGATTCCCTTGTATGTAATTCCTTTCTTTTCTCTTGCTGCTCTTTGTCTTTTGGTAATTTAATTATATTGTGTCTCTGTGAAGCCCTGTACTGGTTCAGCCTATTTGAGGTCTTCTGGGCCTTTTGAATCTGGACATCTATTTCTGTTTTGGAACTTCTCAGTTGTCATTGCTTTAGTTAGACTTTGTCCCTTTCTCTTTCTCTTCTCCTTCTGGAATTCCCATAGTATGAATATTTTTACTTTTCATTGTGTCCCATAAGTCATGTAGGCATTTTTCACTCTTTTTAATCTTCTTTTTTCTTGTTGCTCTTCTGACTGGTTAATTTCAAATATATTGTCTTCCAAGTCACTGATTCTTCTATGGGATTGAGTCATTTTTGAAGCTCTCTATTGAATCTTCACTTTTTTTCAGCTCTAGGATGTCTTTTTTTAATGATTTGTTTCTTTGTTGAAGTTCATGTTTTGGTCATGTGATTTTCCTAATTTCATTTAGTTTGTGGTCTTACAGTTCATTAAACTTCTTTAGGAGAATTATTCTGAAAATTCTGACAATTCAGAGTTCTATTTCTTTAGGGTTAGCTATTGGTGGTATGACATTCACCTCAATTTTTTTGTGAATCTTAATTTCTTACATTGGTATCTGTGCATTTGAGTAAGTAGCCTCCTCTTCCAGACATTGTGTGTACATTTTGATTGAGATAATTCTTCACCAGTTAGTTCAGATTGGCTTTCTGGACAGGTATCCTGGTAATGACCTTGGGCAGGCTGAGCCTGCTATTAGGGTCTATTTTGGGGTGAGGCAGCAGTTTGAGCTTTGAGGTCAGGGGTGGGGTTATGGGCCACTGCCTGAGAACAGCTGGCTAAGACTGCTAGCTTGGTTACTTGCCCACATGATGCTTTAGGATGGGCTCCACAGTTGCATGGATTCTCTGGTCATGTTTACTAGATGGCAGGGACTGAGTAATGTCCTCAGGAGTAAGTGGGGCTATGGATTAGCTTCCCTTCCCTGGCAGGACAGCAGGATGGGACTCATAGCCTGCACAACTCATTGTTTTGGACCTGAATCAGGCAACACTGTGCACTGAATATTTTGGTCACCAGTTTTGCTCTGGAGACAGAGAAAGCATGGGGTATGCTCTCTGTTGAAGTTCCCATGTAAGTAGGATTATTGGATGGGCTATGCAGCATCCTGTGTACTGCAGGATGTACTGTGTTAGATTCCCTGGTCAGACAGGCTGAAGGCTGTCTTCAGCAATGAGCAGGGCTATGAATTTGTTTCCCTGCCTGGGCACATTGAGAAAAGTTGCTCCAAAGCCACAAAAGCTCTTTGTGGTCTTGACTCACGGAGATGTGTGCCCCAAGTTTCTTGGCTGAACAGGTCCACTAGATTCACTCTGAGGGTGATCAGCTCTGTCCACCTGCCTCTCAGTTTGAGTGTTGCTGGGCTTCACAGCTTCCAGATGTCCTCACCAGCCCTTCCTGTCATATGGGGATGGGAGCCATGTTCTGCAGCTGGTAGACCTGTGACTCAACTTTTCTCCCTGGGTGTGAGCAGACCAGGCTCCAGGGCTGGCAGAACTCTTCCACGGGGGACTTGAATCAGATAGACCTGTATCCTTAGCCAGACTGGGCCATTGGCTTGGCTCTACAGATGAGCAAAGCTGCTGACTGGGACAGCTACTGAAGCACAGGGGCATGCTTCCCTCCCTCCCTTGTTCTGGGATTCTCAGTTGCGTCTTGTCCATGAATAGGTGTAAGTTGTTCCTTGTGTGAGGGGAAGTCAAATCAGGCGTCACCTATGTCACCATTTGGGTGACATCTCTTATGGATAATAGCTGTTCTGGGGACAGCTTGTGGTTTTCATTTGCATTTCCCAATGACTAGTGATTTGAGCATTTTTCCCATGTGCTTTTTGGCCTTTTGAACACCTTAAAAATGTCTACTCAAGTCTCTTGCTCATTTGGGTTATTTGTAGGGCTTTCTGCTCTTGAGTTGAATGAATTTTTTATATATGTTGGATATTTACCTCTTATAAAATATGTGGTTTGCAAATATTTTTCCCATCTGTTCATTGTATTTTCATTTTGTAGATTATTTCTTTTGCTGTGCAGAAGCTGTTTAGTTTGATGAGACAAGTCTGTCTTGTTTATTTTTGATTTTGTCTTTTGTGCTTTTTATCCGATCCAAAATCATAGCCAAGACCCATACCAAGGAGCTTTTCCCCTGTTTTCTTCTAGGAGTTTCATGGTTTCAGGTCTTGTACATTTAAGTCTTTATAGGATTCTTATTTTTAGACAGATACTTTTTCGTTTTTAAGGGGCAAGTCCAAGGGGGAAAATTTTTTTTTGAGTTGACACAGTATCAAGTCTTACTATACTTACCTAACTCCAACCATGTCCCAGAAGATTTGGTAGGCCAAGTTCTCTGACTCAGGGTCTTGTGGTTTAGATAGATGGGCAAAGTGCCATCTCCAACTGTATTCTTCATCATATTATCAAGAACTAGGCTTCCCATTTTGACTCATCTGAAGTATAGCGTTAAGATATGAACAAGATAAGAGGATTCTAATTTTGCTAATGCTTCTTGGCCATTGCTACAGATAAAGGGCCGCACTACAATCTTAGTGGTCTATAGTCACAGTCATGTTGTGGGTTATAATTTTGGCAAAATTCTAAGTGGAGAACTGGGCAACTGAGTTGTTTCATTAAATATAGAACATGTGCTCTAGGAGTCCTGAAGACTTTCTGGACTTTCTCATAACCTTACTTCACAGGTGTAAATTGGAGGTCTAGACAGGTAAATGGAGTTGGTGAAATTCCCACAGCTGGATTAAAGCAAGAGCTGACCTAGCTAGACCTCCTAAGCTGTAAATGGATCTATTATCATCCCTATATAGAGTCTATGCTATGAACACAAATTATAAAGTAAGACTACATATCACTCATTAATGGTAGTGACTTTTAATTAAAATATAAGCACTATTTCAACTATCTGGTGATCTTAAGTAGTGATTCTCAAATGTTAGTATACAGTAAAATCACCCAGAGAACTTCCTGAAACTGATTTCTTGGCCTCACTCTGAGTGAGTAGGTCAGGGGTGGGGCCCTTGAATAGACACTTTGAACAGGTTTCCAAGGGGTCCTGATGCTAATGCTGTTGGTCTGGGGACCGCACTGCAGGAACCACTGGTCTAAAGCAAACCCATGCCATTTCTTGCCCTTCATTATGTGCCGCTTGTACACTCTCCACCATTTGAGAGCCATATGGTTAGATCGCCCAGCAGGAAGACCACCCAGTGAACTTTCCTCTGACCTTCCGAGTGTCTTTTCCAGCACTTAGTCGTGAAGAGCTCTAGCTTGAGTCAGACCGCCTGGGGACTCCGTGGTCATATGGCTGCATGACCTTGGATGTCACCTAGATTCAATACTTCAGTTTCCGCCCCTGAGATATTGTCTTCTAACTCATCATTGTGAAAGAATTATTAAATCAGATAACACATACACAGTTTAAGTGGAGAATAATCACTTGGTCTATCAATCAAAGAGCAATCGGGAAAAAAAGAAGTGAATCTAGTCTTAAAGAAAGGCCTGAATAAAGAGGGTTGGCTATTAGGTGACAGAAACCAGACTAGGTTTGGCTCAGAAACCAAAGTGGGAGTTCTGAGAGAAACCAGAGGTTTAGCAACAACAGAAAGCTGCAACCACATCTTTGTAGCTGCAACTACGAAATGGGAAGAGACACTGTTGCCAGAGGAACAGAGAGGGAGAGAGGGACATAGTAGGGCTGCTCAGATCCCCAAGAGTCTTTCTGGCAGGAGCTGGGAGATTCACTACCTAGATGTACTACCCAGGTAGCGAAACAAGGGAGATTCACTACCTAGAAGCCCAAGGTCAAGAGATTCTGGGTATAGAGTTCTCTGTAAGACAGACCAGAGCAGGAAATGGATCCAAGAGTTACTACCATCCTTGGTATATTAGTCATTGTTGCCATGACTATAATGACTATGTGCCCTTCTCATCGCTGTCACCAGATCATGCCTTCATGTCTGGGACCCTCACAGTGCTGAGGTGTTGAGTGCCAGGTGCATGCAGAATTACCTCATTATAACTTCGGTCAGCAAGCAAAACAAGTGGGAAAGTTATCTTAGATTAAGAATGGTTTACATATATTGACTAGATGCTATAGCACATTATAATGTGAAAGCAGGATCTGGAGCGAACCTTTGTTTCCTCTCTAGAGGTCCGTGTCACCTTTGCGTGCTGCCGTCCTCACAGGACCCCTGTGCTGCGGCTGGCCCAGATATGCAGCCCGTAGAACAGATGGACAAAGAGGTTACTTTCACCAACCAGTTTTTAGAGAACAATTCTGAAACTTTGGGGATGGACAGTGAATGGGAGGGATTGACAGACAGTGATTACGTTTTCTTAGACTAAGAGCAGTGCCTTGAAATGATATTACCTGGAGCTCTTTCTTTCCATCATTAAGGATATAGTGAAATGACATAAATGACACTGACCCATCATTCATGTGACCACTCCTGTTTTTCTCCCTGGACAAAGATGAGATAATATAATGACAGTGATGGGATGGGTGGGGGACTACAGAAAGAGAAGCAACATTATTAACGGAAAGAGCAAAGAGAGTTTAACAATTTCTTTGGTGATTGTTGAAATTTCAAACCATGACTTCAGTTTCAAAACAACCTTTATTCTGTTTGAAGACCTAATACAATGCATTAAAGCAACTTAAAACAACAAGACAGAGCTCCATTGAACCTATAGCTTGAACAAATGTCAAGGAGGCACAGTCCCCCCCGCCCCCCGCCCCAGGTGCCTTGTAAAGGCAAAATTACAACTGACCATGACATCCTCCCTCTCGTCAAAAGACCAACGTTATTTTAACAATGTCATAGAAACAGATTTGTAAAAACACCGAACAGATCGTAGCTTTAAAAAATACACATGTATAAATGAGCTATTTTTATTTTGCCTTTTTTTTTTTTTTTTTTAATAGCAGCATCCTGGGCAGCTAATGCTCTCTCATGGAGACAAGCTCAATGTTAAGTTGGTTAGTGTTTCCAATGAACCCAATTCTGTTCATACTAGTCATTTATACTAGTGATTTAACTAGATTTCTAAAAAATAAGAATTTGGCATTTCAGAACTTTGTCTCATGTGAGGCATTGTGCTATAAACTGCCCCTTTCTTAAATGACCCTAAACTCAAATTTCAGGGTCTGCTTTCCAACTGACTTGGATACCATGCATAGCAGAAGCACAGTTGTTAGAACCAGCAGAATTTTTCTCCCAACAAGGAACATCAGTAGGACTTCCCCAACACGTTACTAGTTCATAACCAGCTATATGACAAAGCAATTGGTTCCCCACAGTGACAGCTCACATAAACACATTTGACTTGAGACACTGACAACAAGGATTTCCAAGTTCAGTGAGTCACGTAGACCAGCTACCCAAAAGGAGTAACTTTTAAACAGAAAAAAGCCAAAGAATTATGAACTTCTCACTCCACTTGCAAACAATTTTCACCTTTGTAAGACAAAACAACTTCAAAGAAAAAAACCCCATACACCTATACAAGAACTGTACTAGACATTGTCTCTTTATGTACTTGAACTCAACGACTGTGGATCTGTTTTGGCTGAAAGGTGTACTGGAAACAGTCCATGCACATATACATATATACATATATCAAGGGCCGTGAAGTTGTCAGATGTTGCAAAAACAAGTTTTTTGCCTTTTCCACGTGGTTGTGAGTTTTCCCTGGTGTGCAATGTCAGGTCGCAGTGCTCCCCCTTCTACAGCCCCATCACAGCCTCTCTGCAGCTCAGCTTCTGTCCTTTACCTTCAGGATGCTACACTGGGTGGGGAAAATCAATGCATGGATGCAAGCATGTATCAGGAATGCCTCTGCTATATCCATTTACTCATAAGCCACTCAGTGTTGTAAGATGAATGGTTGGACTCAAAGATCCCTGCTGGTCAAACATCTACAAAGACAGATGTGATGGCGTGCTATACACTATCAATAAGGTGTCGGGCAGAGGCATAGCATCCTAGGTAAGGTGTGACTCACTGTGATAGGAAATCATGAATTCTGCCTTTGCTGTTCAAAGAAAAATCTACTGCATTTATGCTCATGAGATGTAGATATGAGGCAAGTGCCTAATACCATGCCATCTTGCAAAGTGTTGAAGCAAAAATGTGAACAGAATGGGAGCTTTTTCACAAAATACTCCATCTCAGATATTTTAGAAATTAAATGAAAGTTACTTAATAATATACATGGATATGCTATCAAAAAAGCAATAAACCTAGTTGATAAACTACTGTTAACTCATGGTTGGGCTTCTGTATGACATGGAAGGTTAGTTGTAAAGCAGACACTCATAGAATAAACTAGGGGAATCATCAATTGTCTGGAGATGAAAGGGAGATGGTCAGGTCAGTACAGTCAAGTTTGAGGATTGACAGTCTGGCTGTAAGACTGACTATTGCTCTTGATATGAGTAGCTTCATGTAAAAAGGAAAAAAAAAAAAACAAACATTCTACAGTTAAGTCAGCTGCTGGACTGATCCTTTCAAAGGAACATTAAAAACAAAACCCAACCCCTTACCCCAGTAGTTGGAAGGAAAGAGAAACAAAGCTGTGGAGAATCCAACATTGAGCAAGAAGAACTGAAGCTGTAAGATTCCATTTTAATCGCCCCTTTATTCCTTCCAGTGTAGGCACAGTTCCCACTAAACTGAAAGGCTTTTACATACATAAGTGGGAGATAGAGGCCTCTTGCTCTTGCCTTAAGTTGGAAAGAATACTCTAACAATTCCTCCCTCTTCCCCACAATGAAGTATAACACATACAATTATTTGGGTGAATGAGGACTGTTACTATGATTCCTACAACGGCCATGATTTCAACAAGCTCCCCACAATTGGGGCAGGAACGATGATGACCATGTGAGGCTTTCTGATTTAAGTTGAAATGGAAAGCTAGGAAAATAGCAGATATCCAGATAAAAATATCTTGTTCAGGCCATGCTTTTTTCTTAAAATGGATGTTGTCTGGTTGTTAATGGGGTTGTCTGATGTTAAAGAGAGACAGGTTTTCTAAATGCAGCAATGATATTTTGAAATCAGTGTTTCCAACAAGGATAAGCACTGCTTGAAGACCCTGCCTGCCTTCCTAAGAACTAGCGTTCCAGTAGGTTTGTAATTGTCATGAGGGCATAGTAAGTAGCAGATCAAAGTGGGAAGAGACTTCACTTTGCAGTGATCCACTTCTCCGTAATCACAAGAAAGAGAAAGTGCATGCCATCTCGCCAACCCGCCCCCACCCCGCTTGTACAACCCTTTGCTACATCCCCCTCCCTAGATTCAAGAAGTTCACAATTCTTTACGAAACAAACATCGCCAGGTACCGTATCTTAAGTCTTGAAACAACATTGTTGAACTCAGCGATACTCTGTCATATTCATATATCTTTTTTTTTATTGAATAAAGCAGCTTTGAAGCTTATCAGGCACTGCCCAACAAAACATTTAGTCCAAAAAAAAAAAAATCTGTTATGAACTTTTTAACCTTGGGCTAACAGCCAAGTACTCTGTACAAGAAAGACTGCAAAATATTTCATAGTTTTAATTCTGAAGCCATTTTTTTAAAACTGGCATCCTATACATTTCTTAAAAAAAAAAAAAGGAAATGAGTAACAAAATGAATATTAACAAAAAAAAAATCAGGGACAGTATTTTCAAGCAACAAAAACTGGGGCAGAGGAAGCTTATTCTGAAGGTACATTTAAAACAGATAACAACAATGAAAATTAAGAATTGCATAGCACTGTGAATTTAGCCTTCAGCACAACAAAACAGAAGCTATTTGGTATTGATACAAATCCATCTATTTGATAGTTAGTCATCCAATAGTATGTACATATTTTATATACTAAATGTCATTTTGAAGTCCTGTTTTCGAAGCTCCATTTCTCTGTTGGTGGGTCTTCTTGGTTTGAGAATGTCAACAAAACACTTTCTGGCACTCTGCTACAACAGAATTTCCTCTGAACGCACGGAGCAGACGTTCCCTCAAGTGTTCCCTGCGAGCGGAAGTGCCTTTCTGCTACATATCGGTTCATTTCGTTAGAAAATGAAATAATCCACAGTGCAGTGTGTCTGGGGCCACCGTGCACGGCAACACCCAGGCTGGACCGAGCGACCCCAGGCTAGGGCTCTTCAGCCCATCCCTGCTCCGGTCTCCAAGGTCCAACTGTTGAGCTGGTAAAGCTTCTGAAAGCACGAACAAGCACCATGGTTAAAGGCCTCTTTGTCCCTGCACGCAGAGATTTTTGCATTTCTTTTTCTCTTTGTGTGTGGTTGTGGCTTTAAATTAAACCAAAAAAAAAAACCACCAAAACCGAAACAGAAAGAGGGAAGAAAGGAAGGCTGACGAAGCACTCCAGACGAGGAACGGCGGCTGTCCGGCGCGTGGCCCTGCGGTGCGTCTTCCCTTCCTGCCGTGAGGTCGAAGGCTCGAGTCCCATCTGCAGACGGGCGGCTGGGTGTCCGCAGCTCAGTTCCCAGGTCAGGCTGCAGGGGAGCCCTGTGCTTGCCAGAGGCCTTGGGGAGTCGAAGGTGAGGAGCAGGCTGGAGGGCGGCCCTTCATCGCCTCTGCTGCGCGTACACCGGGTAGGCTAGTGTGACGTTGAGGGAGTCGTTGTGCTGCACGAGGGACGTGTGCTGGTAGTGAAGCACCAGCTCCTTGAGGGAGCCGTACAGGTTGTAGGGCTCGGCGAAGCCGTAGCCCGTGGCCGTCTTGTTGATGACGCAGTGCTTGACCTCGCCGTCCACCCTGCATGGGGGGAGAGAGCACACGGGCCTGCGTGAGCTGAGGGAAGCGCGTCAGAGAAGGGACACCCGGTGCTGCCTGCGCTCCGGCCTGCTGGGGCTGGCCCCACGCTCCTCCGGGGCTGAGTGACCTGGGGAGGTACCCAGCTTCCCTGAGCCACTGGGTGGTCACTGTGCGACGGCTCTGGAGTTGTCCTCATGCCTCTCCATCTACTCTCAATTCTCCTAGTGACTCGTCTCCATTCAAGGTCTTTTCCCTTCTTTCCTGTAGCAGTAGCCCTCTGCTTACATGGAGGGAGAGGACAGCCTAAAACATACCTGAGAGCCTCTCCCTTCGGCAGGCCACTCGCTTCTCTGAAATAATGTTAGTGATGCAACCTCTCCCCCTTCGTGGGACTCCCCAGACCCTGACGATAGACAAAGGAAAACCGGCCCTTGGAGGGAAATGTCTTCTCTCGGGTGTAATGATGGCAGGGACAGTGAGCAGAGCCCTTTCTCTTACTGTTTTAACCTGTCCCTGATGGGGACTTGACCTGCTGGTGGTGCTTCCACGTGACTCTCCTCTGCGTTTAACTATACGGAAGCCCCGAAACAGCAAGTATGGCTGTTTCCATTTTAAAGATGAAAAAGAAAAACAAGACTTCTTGTGATGAGACGGCCGCTGAATTGCCACCCAGAGCCCCAGTTTTCCACCTGAATAGCAGGTTTCTTTCTACGAGACCCTCTGAACAGATACTCCTGCTTAGACGTTCCAATATTAGGTTTTATTTCCTCTTCTACACTATTGTAATGCTTGAAAATGAGAACTTTTCCAAGCCCTCGCCCCCAAGGTTGACTGGCTGGCTGCAGATACGTACACCACCGAGCAGGCGTAGCAGCCCTGCTTGCTGCTTTCCCGGACGAGGAAAGTGCCGTCTCGCTTCCCCCGCAGCAGGTTTTCTGCTTTGTTTCGGTTGCTGCTTCCAACATTCCAAGTCTTCTCGTCATGGTGGGGCAAATCCTCATCATCTTCTACCAGCGAATATTGGCTAAAGAGGAAGAAGAGGTTTCTGAGAGGGGTGCACATGACGGCCGCTAGCCTGCCCCTCTGAGACAGAGCCCGCCTATCGCCTCGACCTAGTTCCTGCCTCTCCTCTGAGCGAGTCAGGCTGGCAGTCACGGGGCTGCCTCAACCAGCTCCTCGGGCCTGAGCGTCCTCATCGAGTTTAGCCTTCAACCCCCTGAACAAAGTTGGCAGCACCAAGTGAGAATCTTCCTGTTTTCAAGTCAGCAACTATGCTCAGCTACCTGGGCAGAGAGGACGGTATTAAACAATCCTGTTTGTCCAGTTTAGATCAGGAAATTGACTGACTAGGAGGAACGCCAGTTTTTAAATAATTGGAACAAAAGGTATACGTGAGCTTTAAAAATATACCAAACAGCAGTTGTCTCCCTTCCAACTCCCCTCTGACTGTTCGCAAAATATGTTGGGATTTTCCAGATGGTTCTGGGGCTTCATTATGGACAGTGTCACTTATTCCCCAGCCGATGCAGGGGGTGGGGTTGGGGAGGTGGTGCAGATAAATCTGTTCTCCTTTGCTCAACTTTCCTTTTTTAAAATACTGGGTAATGAGACTGATATATTTTCTCCTACAAGATAGTCCATTTCTCACTTGCTCTGCAGAAAGCAAGTCATGCATTTTCCTCAAAAGAAAAAACAGCCCTGCCCCCTCCCATCTGTACTAACTACTTACTCTTCCGTGTTTTCATTGCCCAGCCACTCGTTCAACTTCTTCTGCCGAACACCTTTCTGAGTCAACCACCTGGAAAAGAGTTTTAAAAAGAAAATGCATTCAGAACCTATCCTTTATTTTCGCAATTACCTACCATGCACGGGCAGGATCCCACTTCCAGTACATACATCAAGTATTGGTCTCTTGTCTTTCTTAGCTGAATGAGGTCTGGCTTAATGCTGTTCATGCGCTTGTCAATCTCACGATACTCAGCCGCCTGCTTCTTCAAGTCCTCTTCCAATCTCCTCCTGCTGTCGACAATTTCACTGATTCGAGACTTTAACTTTTCATAATTATGCATAATCCTGTAGGTAAGAGAGATGCATCTGTAATTACCTGGAGAATCATGCAAGTTCCCCCAAGGTTTCAGTATTGATTCTCAGCAGTTTGCCTCAGGTAAAGAATGCTTTCTCTTCCTGTCATTTCACAGAAATAGAGGTCACCTTTAGATAGCATAAGAGAATTGTGGTTATCTCAAGCACAAGGGCAAGGAAACCCTCCCAGGTCACCAACCTCTGGATTTCTGTCTCATTGCCTTCACGTTTAAACTTTTCTATGTATTCTTTGCTGTACCGCTCCTGGGTTTGGCACTGTTCTTCAAATATTTTTATGGTTTCATTAAATGCTTCAATAGCTGTTCTTTTCATTTGGATTTCCTGCAACACAAATTTTAATAAGACAAGGTCATTCCTTTCACAACAGACAATTTCTTATGGCAAGACACTACCGAAGACGATTGGAACATCTGACATGTAAGTCCTGTGTGAGCAAGGTGGGACTCTAATTCATAAAACTCCTTAAAATAGTATCAGAGAAGCACACATTTTCTTTGGAGAATTTTCCCAGTCTATGGAAGATGATGGCTTGACACTTTGCTACAGTTTTCATCTTTTTTAAAAACCATTCCACTTTTATCAGCAGTTTATGGCATCCTTCTGCTCCCTCTGGCGGTCCCAGATATGTGATGGCCTCTAGGAGATTAAGCCTCTAGGAAAACAAGGCAGTAAATGTAGCCTCGACCTTTCACTGCAGCAGGACCTACCTATCATGGTTAAATCCCCATTTCAGAGATTAGACAAGTCTGTAGAACTTCCAGTTATTATTAGCTTTTACGCTACAGAGAATTCTGCAATCAGCAATTATGTCAAACCAACTTAATTTATTAGCCTGACACTTACAGGCTTCATTTAAAAGGTTTAGAGATATAGTAAGTAAGTACTAGAATAATCAACAATGATTCACAAATAAATGATCTCTCTCCTGTACTGCCAGAAAAAAACACTTTACAGTCTTTTTTTGAAGCTGAATATAACATGCACTTGATTCTAATAATTAAGAACTCTACAGTTTTAATGTGATTTTCACAGAAAACTCACCTGGGAAGTTCGGGTATAGTCTTCATATAATCTATCATATTCCCGACTTTTTTCTTGAAATTGAGTGTTATATTCATGTAATTTTTTCCCTACAGCTTCAATATTATCTTCTTTGACAACTTGATCCTAGAAGGATTATAGAGATTAGAAGAAAAAGGGAAAAATAAATTCAGTTGATAAGGTACTTTTAAATGATCATTGTTGGAGGATTTTCCCACATCAGATATTTTGTTACAGTATTTTATTGTTGAAGTATTTTATATACTTGTGATCACAAAATTACAGTTTGAAAGTTTTTTGAGTTTAATGACATGGAATTCATCTGCCTCAAAATATTTTCTAAGCATTAAAAGAATCTTTTACAAATATTATAACAACATGGGTATGTGATTACCTGTTGGTATTTGGATACTGGATAAAGTAATTTCACATCCAGTTTGGGATTATACTGAGCTAGAGATTCATTCCGGTAGTGGTTTATTAGTTCAACCACAGAGTTGAAGGTTAATGGGTCAGAGAAGCCATATTTCCCATCTCGGTGAAATATTTTGATTAATTTGTTATTTCCTCCTTTCCTGCAAATACAGTATAAAAATAATGGCATTAGAATTCTCTTTAAAAAACCCAGTACGTTCTACTATCACCTTGAACACGCCAATTTTAGCCACGTGCCCCAACTCACCTTAGTGTAAGAGTGTAATCCCCATGCATTTTAGTAGATGCGTCTCGTACCAAAAAGGTCCCGTCAGCTGTATCTCGAAGTTTTTCATTCACTTCTTCCCTGAAGTGAAAAGGACATGAGACAATGCTCACCTCGAAGGTTTGATGTTCTCATGGTTTTTAAAGGCATTTTCAGAATCAACACCCCAGTCACTCTGAACAAATCAGCACAGAAAATCATGATCCCCAAAAGGTTTCCTCTTTACTCCCCTCAAGAAAAAAAAAAGCTTAGACTAAAAATGCCACTTCACTACGTTTAACGTTAACTCTGAGAGTTTTTGTCTAATAGAGAGAGTGACTTTACACTCTGCCTGGAGGCAGTGCCGCTTCACCCTACTGCCTGCCTGACATCTCTGTCAATAATGAAACTTCTCGGGTATTTAATTTCCTGCGGCATCCAGCACCCACAGCTCCCCGAGCTCAGTGACTTCTATGGTCGTTTCTGGAAGGGAACCAACTATGCTTCATGCTTATGTTGGATGATATCCTAAAAATGGAATTTAGCAAGCTGGTGCTTTTGCTTTTCTTTCTCTTCATCTAAACTCCCCAGCTCTGCTGAAAAACTCAGAGTCTCTATAGCCTTACCTCGAGATATCTCCCCAGTACCATTCAGCATCTTGTAAAGACATATTGTTATTCATACCGTTGTTGGCTACAGTAGTGGGTTTTGGTGGTTTGGGAGGCAGTGCTGTAGATGGAGGAGAAAGAAAAAGTTTTTGCAATCCCAACTGCAAATAAACATTTAAAATTCTACCCAAGTTCCTTTAGATAAATAACATTTTCATGTAGAAAAGATTAGCTATGAAACACAGCAGTAATGTACAAGTCCACGAAACTTTCTTTTTTTAAAAAAAATCAAATCTTTGACTACAGATTAAAATTTTAAAAAAGAGCTTAGAGACTAGAAAATAAAATGGGCTGGCCATATAAATGAATTTCAAAGTAAATCCAGAGTCACGACATCTTCTACTTTTAGGTTTGAGCTGCATTAAAGTTTCATATCTGGTCAAATCTATCTAAAGTAAGAAACCAAGAACAGAGTAGCAGGAGGAATCACATGGCTTAGTTTTAATTTCCTCCTCTTATTTAATTATAAAAGACAAATTTCCTTTCTGTCCTCCACAAATGCCGCTGCGGTAATAAAAAAGCTCATCTACACAGCAATATGTTTTAAGAGGAGGAATTGGGTTTCTCTAATCTTAGTCTTTCAGGCACTGTTCTGCCAAATGCCAGTTGAAGAGACTCCTCTGTGACCTCAATCTCTTTAGTATTCATGTTAATATTCTATTGGATAACTATGCTCTATATTATGCCAAGACTGATTAAAAACCATATCCCCTCTTCCTCAATGTCAAATCAGTATTCATATATCAATTGGTGACAAATAAAGACTGCAGTATTTCTAAATTTCCTAATTGGGAGGAAGGCTGAAATAACAAAAAGTAAAATAAGTCTAGGATATCTTGCTAAATTCTAAGTCATAAATTTTAAAGCACCACTGTTAACATTTTAAGCAAAAATTATTTCAGGAGTCTAGCAGGTAATCTTATAAAGCCTGAGACTCAATAATGGAAAGCTAACTTCTCTCACTGCAGTATCTTAAGAGACAGCAGACAAAGTCTCAACATTTGATTCAGAATAGTT
The DNA here is from genome assembly GCF_963930625.1 of Muntiacus reevesi. NCBI lineage: Eukaryota > Metazoa > Chordata > Mammalia > Artiodactyla > Cervidae > Muntiacus > Muntiacus reevesi. Next base: position 56,958,304 of record NC_089262.1, on the reverse strand, counting down.
TCAGGGCACCAAGAACTGAGTTGCAATCACTGCTACATTTGACATGCTTTCTAAAGTACCGAGTGTTATCACTGCAAAGTGCCACACTGTTCTCAACCACTGTCAGAAAAGAAGCACCAAGGATGCAGCCTTTTAATAAAGGAACGATATACAACAATATAACCCAAACAGCAAACGAGCTCGAGTAACAAAAGACACAGGTGAAAAACTGGAATCCAATTTATATCCATTCAACTAAGAATAAGCATTTACCCAACACAGCCTGACCTGCTTGCTTCCACAGGCAGTCAAACCATTTGTTTCATTTTCACACTGTGAGCAAACTCATTCTTATTAAATTAGAACAAATTAATAAAAACAGACATCCAAAGAGGAGCTGTTTATAGCAGTTGTCAAAAAAATTAAATGCCACAACATTAACCAGTTCTCTAAAGAATACTGCAGTATTACCTGGTGGGTCCATTTCTATATAAAACATCAAGTCTGTGCCACAATTTATATCTGTCTTAGCATATTCTAAATCCAGGTCTTCCATATTCCAAACAGTGTTGTACATTTGTGCGAGAGTTTCCTTGGCTGAGCTCAGTTATAAGAAAAGAGTCCGGCTTTCTTTGTAATGGTGTCTTGGAATTCATTTTAAAACCTATAAGGGGCTGCACTGTAACCTATGACATCACACATCCCAGCCAATCAAGTCACAAAAATGTCACCAGACCACTCCTGCTTCATCATTTCTCTTCCCTACCAGCCTTCACACAGCCCAGACCTCAGGAAGAGCCTACATTTGACAGAGCTGCAATGTGTAAACGCTGTTCGTTTCCAAAAGGTGTTTAATCTGACTGTTCTTCTTGAGCCGTGAGTTTTCTAATTCCTTTTTTATTGCTCCTTGCAGCATGGTACGCTCCACTGTTGGCAGGCTGACAAAAGCTGATATGCAGCAGCACGTAGCTTTTTCTACCCCCTCCCCCTAGTGCATCTGGGTTTACAGATAGCCTGATCACTCCTTGGTTTAAAAATCTTACAAAGGCATCCAAATGGTATACTTAAGATATGTTTTACAGTCCTAACATGCCTCCGATATATATTAAGAGAAAGAAGGATCAAGAACTCTCTGGATATTCCATTTCAGTCCTCCATAATTCACTGCACACTCAGAACTTATACACTGTCACAAATGTACTACATTAAAAAAGCACAATTAAAATGTAGAGGCAAAAATCTCTATTAAACACTGCAGCTGAAGCTAGACTTTAGAGAATATGGAACGCACTCCCCCCACCAAAAAGAAGACAGGCCATATATCAGAATGCAGAGTACAGGCAGAGTTATCTTTGCAAAGTATTTCTCACTGATGAGCCCATTTTCAGATTTACTGTGCTAAATACTGCTTGAGGGGGTGGGTGATGTAATCACTTGGATGGGGTACTTTTTTTTCCCCTTCCATCTCAAATGCCTCACTTTGGGAAGAAGTATTATTATTCCTTCTTAGCAGTATTAAATGTAAAGAAATCAACTCCCCTATAAATCTAAATATTAATTCTTCTATAATGAGCAGGGAGGAAGGGAGAAAAGGTTTCCCTCACCCATGTAAATGTAGCTAATTTAAAAAACTATAGTGGGCTGTGTGATCTGCGTACGTGTGCCTGTCACATATTTCTGTGACAATTTAAAGCACACAGAAGCCCTTGAAATTTATTCTTAGAAGTTCTGTCAAATTTGGAATCATAAAATATATAGAAATAGCAAAGCAAGGCAGCCTCTGAGCACTGCTCACGTGTCCCTCTTCCAGCTTATTTCATTTTCCCACTGAGGAAGAAGGCAGATGCATCCTACACCCTCCCACTCTCTCTCTCACTCACATGCTCTCTTTGCCTAAAGCTTTAAGTAACCAGAAATGTAAAGACAAACGGTAAAATGGTAAAAGTGGTGGTGGTGGTGGGGGAGGATAAGCCCTCAGAAAAGATTCAGGAAAAAAAAAAATTCCGAGTTTAATAAAAACGTTGACCCAAGTCCTCCCAGCAGCTACGGCCAGCGCGACAGCCCCAAGGGCTTCCCCCAGCCCATGCCTTTGGGCACCCTCGGTGCAAACCGGTCCTGCCGCTGAAGCCCATGTGGCAAACAGCCGGGAGGAGGGCAGGGAGACAGGTGACTGTCCACGTCTCTCCCGGGCCTGGCCAGACCCCAACTTCCAGACCAGCACTGGGTAATTATCTTCCCTGCCCATTTCCAACTGGAGCCCCATCTTTCCCTCACACTGTGCCCAAGGAAATGGGGGAGTGGTTCCCCTAATCTCTCATCTGCCCTCCTCATGCAGTGCTTACTATCTCTCCCTCTCCCTGGGACACACACACACACACACAAACTATAGAAATGAATCTTCCAAAAGAGTCCCCCCAAAAAACAGTGCAAAAGCCAAGGAAGGGGCAGAACAGTGCACAAATGAAAGGCAACTTACTTTGCAGGTTATGCATTTCAACGGTTTCCCTTGGAAATGCTTGTATCCGACAATGGAAAAAAAAAAAAAAAAAAATCCCCAAACCGACTCCTCCTGCCAGGCGGCGCAGGACCCCGGGACTCGTCCCCCGCGGCAGCGCCGCTCAGCGCCCGCAGCCCGTGCAGAGGCCGGCCGCCCGGGACCCGGGCTGCGCCGGCGAGAGAAGGAGCCGGGGCGCTCGCACGTCCCTCTCAGATAAAGATCGCGGCTTCATGATTAACTTGGGCAGGTTCAAATATTTGCTGAGCTAGGGATTTCGGGTGGGGGAGGGGAGCCCAAGTCCAAGTTGTCATCATCGGCTAACAAGTGGCCGGTGCCAGCCCGGGTCCTCCTCCTCCTCCTCCTCGCCGAGGAAGTGAGAAGGCCATTGTCAGGGGGCCTGAAATAGGTCCTCCAGCGGCTGCGGCGGCAGCGCCGCTCGCAGGGGCTCGAGTGGTGGCCGCAGCGCAGCGAGGCGCGAGGCGCTGCCAAACACAGGAAGTGGCTGAGCTCGTTCGGCAGAAAATAGAATCAAAGCCTTGCTTGTAAGGCCCGAACCTCTCAGGAGGGCCCAGAACGCTGCGCTCGCGTCCACCTCCCCCACGCGCCAGCACACAGCCCCGCAGGTGTCCCGGGGGAGCCCCCGGGGGAGCCGCCTGCAGGGAACGGGCTTGCAAACTGGTCCACAGGAGGAGGCTCCTCGGACGCGTGACGGCGTGGCTGCAGAAGTGCCACAGTATTAGCGATACACTCAGATACAAACTCTACTCTGCAGCTACTGGTATGGAGTCCATTTCAACTCCAGTTAAAACGGCCATAAAAACACTTTAGGCTCATGCACACTGTACAGAGAGCAAAGAGTGGGAGGGCAAGGAAATGGCACCCCATTCTAGACGGTTCTTTTCTCTTTACTGGATAAAAGTTACAAGGAACCAAACTTGGGACCCTTGGCTTCTATTTAAAAAAAGCTAAAATTTGGCCAAAGAAAAATTTCACTCACATCAGCACAGATGGCTTTACTGTTATCTCAAGAATCTTAACCCGATGTAAAATCACAGAATCACTAGGCTTGAAAACCAGAGCAAAATTCAGAGATCACTTCAAGGAATTCCCTCCTACTATAACACACACGTTTGAAAACTAGAACACTTGTTAGAAGAGGAAAACAAAATTTAGAGATCACTTCAAGCAATTCCCTAGTACAAAACACACACACTCTTCTGACCCAAAGTGAAGTGGTTTGCATAAGATTATAGCACTAGTCCTAAACTCCTTTTTCTCCACCCACTGGCCCTGCTCTTAATTTACTTCCCTCTGCCAGAGAAAGTAAAAATTAACAAGTGAAACTGAAGTTAATTTCTTTTAAGCCACATGCAAAAAACTTCACACCTAGAACAAAACCGACTTTTTTTTGTTCCCTATTTTTAATTTTTTTAAAAAGCTGCCTTCTAATTATCTTCGAAGAAATATGCATTCTGTGATACCCTTAGACTCTATACAAGAAGGTGACATGCAATGTCAAAGGTCACATGCAAGATAAAGGAAGATCTAAGTGCTGACCCAGAGTCCACAAGGGAGGAACCAGCTTCAGAATTATTGCAATATGTGGGAAATGCTGCCAAACTCAATGAGAGTGATTTTACAAGCTCTGCTTTGGCGCAGTTGATAGATTATGAAGCACCTACTCTTCCAATGGGGGAAAAATTAGTCTATAAGTGAATTTCCTAGTTCCTGCCAGCTGATTACAGACATAGGGTTAGTTCAGAGAATACCCTTGCATCCTGAGTTGCATAATCTTGCCCTACCTTAAAAAAGTCTTTCTAAAGCTTGGGAATCTTGGAAATGTCAGTCACTTACACATACCTGTCTGGATTCACAGGATGTGTCATGTCAAAACCTTTTAAGATTAAAATGTTCTCTAGTCCAACGGTCTGTTTCCCGTGTCAGAAGAAAATTATCCACTGGGAAACAGCACACTGTCTACTTATAGGAAGTCTTAAAAAGATTTGAAAACTTTGCTTCAAATTTCTCACAATATGTACAATCATCTACCATACAGGTTCTATTAATTACTCAAAGTATGAGAAGAGTCTCTTCCCATTCAATTTTAGTCAATTTAGTAATCTGCAAAACACATGCTATTTATTAGTTTAAAAAGGGAGCCCTCTGCTGGTAGAACAGAATCAGTAACTTTGGTTCCAGAGAAAACCACTGTGTCCAAAAGTTCACACACAAAAATATAATTGCCCAACTGTCATTTAATCTATATGATTCACTAAGAAAAAACAAATAAATGCACAGATGTCATAACAATCTTGGAAATATTTTACACATGCCTGCTAAACTCTTGTAAGAAAACGTTTAAATTCTGAAACCCAGAGATTTCAGAAACCTGGGTTTCCACAATAGAAAACTTACTCAATTGAAAACTAACTTTGCCTTCTAGAGTCTTCAAAACACTAAGTCTTATGACTTTCCCCTTCCTCAGAGTTTTGTAAAACTCATTTCAGAGACAAAATAGGCCATGTGGCACTTCTCAGCAGGTGTGAGCTAGTCAGGAAAAGGTTTCTTAATTGTTAATATAGTGTGAAAGTTCCAGACAGAACGCTGAATCTCGTATGTGCCAATCACCATTGAGAAGCCAGTGCTCCACAGGCAGCTTTCAACCTGCACGGCTTCTTCAATGGTTTTCTGGGCCACAATTTAGGAACAAAAGCCCATTTGAAAAAAAAAAAAGGCAGTGAGAAAAAAAAGAAATGAACCCAAATCTTTTAAGGGTTAAACTAATGCCTCTCTTCTTAATTTTAACTTAAGACAACTCAGAGTAGAAGGGCCTTTCGGGGTGATGCCAATTCTCCAGTCCACATCCAGGGCTCTTAATGACCCTACAGTAAGAAAAATGTCCAGTTGAGTTTATACATAAACTCAGGTTTGCAGATGCACCAAAGTTATACATTCTATAGACTATTGGAAAAGGTGTGTCCATTGCTTAGCAGGAAAAAAAAAAAAAAGAGCCCCTTCACAATTTCCCTCTCAGCTGTCCCTTGGGACAAAGAAGGCTGCACTGTGAAAACAAAAGTAAAAGTGAACCATACCCTCCAAGACATGCTCCTGCTGTTTAGAGCACAAATAAACTTCCTATTTTTTGTCAAAACCTAGCACGCCTGGCCTGTTTACTCCTACCCATCTATTAAACACACAGTTTTTTCAAGGTTTCATTTCTCACCTTCGAAACAAGCCTCTAATGTCAGACCACATTTTAAACCCAATAAAAAAATAAATCAGAGAAAAGTAAAACTCTTTGAAAGTCATTTCCCTCTGGCTTAGTGCTTGCTTTAGTCTTGGTTGCAAACCAAGCCTGGAGCATTTAAAACAAGATTTATGAATCAGGCTCTTCAGGATAAATGTTTTGCAATGCACCAGTGGTTAAAAATTAACTCTGACAGGTGTAGAAGGGCAAGGGGGAGAAAGAAAGTCATTTATTTTCCGTCTGGGCTTGAGGGTACAATATTAGACTTCAATTATGCTACATTAATATTTCTGAATATATCCGTGAAATCTGAAATATGTAAACACACTTATAATAGGTTTCATTCAAAGGCACCCTGTGTTAAATAGCCCCTGTTTTACCTTAGTTGCCCTATAGAAATCTGCTTTAGCGACCTAAGGATCAAGTAGGGTAAACATAACACAAAGTGATTCAAGAAAACCTGCTGCTCCGCTTTAACCATTTTTGACTCTTAGTAACAAAGAGAACAGCAAACTGTGAACCAAGTTCTAAGAACATACTGGGTGCTTAGTTTCCCTCCCTATAGGAGAGAAGCCTTACTTCACAGGTGTGCTGGCTGCATTAAATGGGTTGGTGTGTAAGAATTCTTTGACAACAGGGAACTTTATCAAAGAATTTTTTAAAATTTTATTTGGAGGATCATTATGCTATGCCCAGTTCTACGCTAGAAAGAGCCGAAAAGAAGGCTTTGTGCTTGAGAAATGTAGCCGAGCAGATGAAACAGACAGAACACTACTGAACGGCTGAATATAAGAGGACGAGGGACGTAAGGGCATAAATGTACTGAATGGGTCAGAAACCTGCACATCCAGCGGGGGGAAGCTCCCTGGGTGCCAGAGAAGAGGATGGCACTGTCAGGGGCTGCTGGGCACGGCGATACATCGTGTGCACTGAGTTAAGGGCACCGGGGCCAGGTGGCGGAGGAGGGCCGGTCCTGAGATCCAGGCGCCTCCACTCACCCGGCTGCACACACAGCCGAGGGCATCAGACCTCCAAGCAGTGCGCCCACGGGGCAGCGACTGCCCAAAGAGTGTCCTTTTCAGATCTGTGTTAAACCCCCTCCAGGCCTTCAGTGGGGAGCACTGCCTGCTAGGATTTGGACAGCACTAACCAGGGAGGTGGCTTGAGGAGATGGAGCTGAGAGTGAGGCCAGCTCTGGCAGGGTCTCACCAACACTAGAGCTGACATGAGGATGCTAAAGACATACTATATTGTCACGAGCCTCAGCCCTCCTCACCTCATGTAATTCTCATAACCATCCCAGGAGAGGCATTATTCCCATTTCACAGACTAGAAAACAGTTTGGAAAGGCTGAATGAAGGTCTTGGCGATGAAGTCAGCAAGGAAGCAGCAAGAATTGGAATTCAAACACACAGATCTATCTGACTCATCCTCTTCTCTCCATTGCATGATGCATGAAGCAGGAAGGAGCAACTTGGAGCCTGATCTCAAAAGCCGTAACAGTTGCACTGGGGCTGTTCCCTCTATGTGATCCATGGGCGCAAATGTCACCTATTTTTAATGTATTACTTGCTGGAAACTTCAGGGGATTTTTTGAGTGGACACTAACAACAGCCCTGCTACCAAGGAAGGTTCCAGAAGTCCAGGCGGCAGACAGAGCTGTGGGCTGGTGTCCTGAGCCAGGAACCCCCTGCAGACCCAGCCCTGGCTCACACTGGCTGGGGTGGCCCCAGGTGAAACCATCAAGCTCTATGGCCTTCAGGTACAAGTCAAGAGCTGGACAATACTTTCAACTCTAAAGCGACACTTTGGATGATGCTGTCACTTAAAGTATTTACTGCTTTTTCAAACCTGGTAAAAATATCGAGCTGTTATTTTTATCCTTTACAATGTATTTTGAATAAATCTTTGAAACTCTTTCAATGAAATGCTATTTCTTCTTCCCCCTTTCAAGTTGTTACCTATTCTTCAAAGCCCATTTCAAGTTCTGTGTTTTTCCCTATGAGTTTTTTTCTGTCTATTCAATTACCCTAAAAAGTCACCAATCACATCTCTCAAATTCTTTTTATACTTCCAGTACACACCCTCCCACCTAGAATTTAATGAGATGCTCTGTGCTGATGGGTCTTATTTGAATTGACAGGGTGCCTCACGCATCATTTGTTCTGCCTCTCATTTCCAGTTCTAACTGGTAACAACTAGAAAAGGTATCTATTTGCCCCATAACAGTCTTGCTTGTCCTCCACCCCCCAAAATATCATTCAGGCATTCATTTCTATTCACGATAATAAAGTTACTGCAAATGAATGATTTATGACTGTTCCCTGGAGGTGCGCCCGTGCTGTTCTTCCCAGTCCCATGGGATGAACACGTGTCAGAGTGATGATGGGAGACTCCAGGAAAACATCACGTTCCTACCAGGCCAAAGAAGTCAGTTTTCTAACCGGGGGTGTCCCGTCAATCATCTACACTGGAGCCATTCCTGAATACAAAGGTGTGGATGAGGAGATACTGTCCTGGGGTAGGTGGTCTGTTTTCACCAGTGAGAGGCAGTGAAGCAACAAGTTAATTCCAAAGGTTCCATATGATGTCCAGAATCACATGAGATATCACACAAATGGGGAAATGCCTGCAACTCGTGTTTAAAAATTAATTGGATGCAATTTGGGAGGGGAGAGGCTGCATGAGTTCTGGGATAGTCGAGTAAATGTTCAAGGCTTTATCGATCATTTTCAACAGAGCTGATGGAACAAATCCACCCTTGAAATTGGCACACTAAATTCTTAGCAGAAAGATGTAAGTGGGGTCCATGACATAGCAAGCAGTCTTGAGAGTACGTGATGAAAAACAGTTGCGGAGCAAGCTTTTCTTGGGTGGAATAAGGCTGAAACTGAGAAAGACGTTTAGCCAGTTTACACCAGAGGCAGAAGTATCAAACTCCATCACTGATTCTAGTATACCCCGTGCAGTACAAATGCTTGAAAACGCTCATGGAATGAAATTGTTTGTGGGTCTCCGTCAAGCCCGATCTGGCTTTTCACTTCCATGTTTTCCCCTCTTCTCTGGAGCGGGGTGGGGTGCTGAGAGGACTAGGAACCTCCCCCTTTCTCTGAGATGGACCTCCACATGAATCAGGAGGGAGTGAAAGGAGGCAGCTTGATGCTTTGACCCAGGGTCCTGTCCTGTTCTTCCTGGTCCTCTTCTTCTCCACCCTTGTGATCAGTCTAGAGGGGGTGGTCTATAAACAGCTCTAGTACCATGTTCACACCGGCCCATCCCCGCCCCACAGAGTACTTCTAACCTGTCACTGCATCATTTCCTACTGAGCCCAAAGGCAGCCTCTGAACACCATCACAGAGCTCCCTAACCATTATCGAGTGATCTGAGCAGTCACACAGATGAAACCTTTTGGCCAACCCTCAGAACTACACACCTGGGCCTACCTGTTAACAGATTTCTCCGATGCAGTGGACCTACAATCCAAGATATCCTCCTTGCTGGGATCTGGAATGTTTAGGTTTGCCTTATGGACTGTTTCTGCTACAGCTTTCACCTGTGGATCCCATATTTTGGGTCTGTCCATAGAAGTCCTGCCCAATACCTAGGTCATGAGTGGTTACCCATCCCATCCTTTAGGTGGGTTTTAAGTTGAGGCCTTCCCCTCTCTGTCCACCCAGATACAATTCAGATACAACTAAGCCTGGCTATGTAACACTCTTAAAAAAATCCATGTGTACATGCACACATGCATGTGCACACACACACGAGCACAACATAATGTACCAATGTATGACTGATAACTGGGTTCCCACTGCTTGCTCATACAGAGATGAATTTGGTAATTTGCATGAGTTACTTGTAATAAGCAACAAATTCATGACGTTTTAATTAAATTCAAGACATAAACTCAGACTACAAGCGATATTACTGGTCCTGAAACCTCTCACTTCACTCCTAGGACCCTCATCACTATTTCTATATGACCAGTTCACTTTTAACCAGTATACAGCAAAGCAAGGTTGTTTAGACCTTCCTCAGTACAAGAAAAATACATCAATTTAGATAAAATCCACTGCTAGTTCCACCTACATTTCCCACTTTGTTAAAAGGCTAATTGAATGCCAAGCTGCTTTCGCAGAAGCGTATGGCTTGCTCTAACTTGTTGCAGTCGACCCCTAGTTTCATACTGCTTGCATTACTAAAAATGTTTATTTTGACAAGACATTTCTTAGCCTACCTGATTCCAAAAAAAACACATTCCAAAATACTTTAAATTATATAGTAATTATAAACTCCCTACTTTGTAAGTATTAGGAAGAAAAACAGAAATGTCAACAAGTAAAATGAACGCCATAATTTATGCAGCAACCAGAAGCATCAAGTTGAAGCGATCAGGGGAGTGCTCCCAACAGCCCCCATCTAAAACCAAGGTCATGTAAAATCCACAAATTTCAAAAGCCGGATAATACTGATTATATATGCAGCACCCAGATTTGTTTTTTCTTTAAATCATTAAGTAACATGTTATTATCGATCTCAATTTCACGAGAAACTTATGCTACTTCAAAGGAGGTTGAAAGCCACCATTTTTCAGGCTCTAAAAAACAACAGTGAAGAAATTTTAAAAGTTCAGAAGGCATTACCTGGTGCAGGCTGGCGTTCATTCCATTCGGTGGAGATTAAGATTTCTATAATTTTTATGAGGTGTTCAGTATTCTCAGAACTACAAAAAACAAAAAAAAGAGAGGTCTGTTAGAAAACTTGTTCCCTAAACAGCAAACTCATTTTCACTTCTGCACATTCAGGTGACTGTGTCTGATGGAAGTATGCAAATGCATTTGTGAACTAGTATCTTTAGAAGAAGCCTAATGACCCATCAACTTAGGACTACCCTCATCATCCCCAAATCCAGGTTTCTCTTCTATCACTTACCTTGCTGCTGGGAATCTGAAGAGCAGAGGGCTGAAGAGTTCAGAAAGTACTCTTGCATTCAAAAGATTTTTGCTGGACGTTTGAGAGAGCTTGAAGAAATGTTTTAGCAAATACTGCAGTGTGAGCCAGTACTGATGAGGTATGCTGGGTGACCTAATGAGCTTCTTCAACAGCTGGATGTATTCTTCAGAACTCTGCACTTCTGTGCGTGAAAACAAAAAAAGCAAGGAAAAGGCTGAGACTGTTGGTAGCTATCAGTGACTAAACACCTAGATTTCTGTTCTAGCTACAGATGAGTCGTTTAAAACGAAGGCACCAGGAGGAGCAGAGAGTACGTTTGTTCTTCTCATTAGAAAAGGCATTATAAGAAAGTTGAAATCTCATGTCAAATGGAAACACAAGAAACTCTGGGCGTGCAGAACCACAGGAGGTTCTGGGTGTGCTGCCTGCTGTGGGCCAGCTTCGAGTGTGATTGGCTAACTCCGAGGAGCAGCAGATAAGTATCGCAGGTTTTAACTTTGAAGGTTACGAACCACAATTTCCTGTCCCCAGAGCACTTGAACTGAGCAATAGCTCCTGAAATGAGCGTCTTCCCTCAACTCATGTTCTAATGGAGGAAGGTGAAGCCAACATCCCCAGTCCCTCAGTCCCAGTTCAGTCCCCTGAATCCAGGGATGATACTTGGCACTCTGAGGCATTCTCTGATGTAGTGAGCCTTAAAAACCGACAAAAGGTTCACGATTAGTCATTCAACATGGGATGGCCTTCCTAAGCAAATGAGAACCTGGGTCTTGTACTGGATGCCCTGGTAGGGAGGGAGTTTGTGCTGATGGGTGGGGGGTGGGGAGGGACAGAGTCCTACTAACATTTTCTAAGCAATCTCTCTTTATATTGCAGCACTTGAGTTTACAAGTCCATCCACATCTGTTCAAGGAGACTCTCAGAAAAGGCAACATACCTGAGGCCAAAGAAATCAGTTCACTGAAAACGGCTACCGGAATGACAGGATTCGGTAAGTCCAGGAGATACCGTTTGAAGGCATCAGCTAAAACATGCACATCGAACATCTCCAAGTCCAAGGAGGCGGCATCTATGATAGGAATGTGCAAAAAAAAAAAAAAAAATCAGACATGTTATGCATTGTTTGGGGCCATTTTCTGAATGTGCAACTTAAATGTGACACGTGAAAGGAAGCAGTATGAGGACAAACAGAAGATGCTTGAGCATTTATTAGCAGTGCTTCTCTCAGGGGTTGCTCCTGGCATTTCGAGTAGAGCATTTTCTCCTTGTGCAGGACTGTCGCCCACACTGTAAGCATTTTAGCATGAAGGCCCCTGCCCCTGCCCCTGGTGTCAGAACACATTCCCAGACTTTGGGGCAACAGAAAACAGTGCCTCTGTTCTGGGCTGAATTGTGTCCCCCCAACTCCTATGTTGAAGCCCCAACTCCCAGCACCTCCAAATATGAATGTATTTGGAGACAGGGCCTTTAAAGAGGTGTTTAAATAAAAGGGGCCATTAGAGTGAGCCCTAATCAACTTGACTGGTATTATAAAAGGCAAGAATTTAGACAGACACACCACAGGCACATGCACAGAGGACACGGCAAGGAAGAGGCCTCCTCTAAGCCAAGAAAGAAGCCAAACCTGCCCTGAGCTGGGACTTCGAGCCTCCAGAATGGTGAGAAAACAGACTTCTGTTTTTTAAACCACCCAGTCCATGGAATTTTGTTACGGCAGCCATGGCAACTACTGCAGCCACCACATCATTTGCAAATACGTTCTAGAGATGGGGGTTCTGCCCTGGTGGAGAAGGGTTCTGTCTAAGGATGCTGAAGCACATAGTAAAACCTTCCTCAAGTCCCAATTTGGAAACATGAAATGCAATCCTGTCCTCAGATTTCCTAAAATTTGAGTTTTTTAATATCAGTATCAATTTAACCCAAGAGAGTACAGACTGATTTAACAGCAAGCGATTATAGAATTTTAGCAAATCTCAAGAAGAGCCATAAAAATAACATGAACATCTTTAGAATGTTTCTCCGTAGTACTGACAGAGTATCCTGATTAAGATATTACTAATTTAACTTGTGGGGCACTGAACTATCTCGAAAGAAATATAAGATATGCAATATGTCCAGTAAATCCTTCAGCTGGCAAAGAGGTCAGGCAATTCAACCCTGGGGTGATGTGAATCACAGCTGCTCTGTAGAATGAGGCATACGGCGCAGCTGGAAGAAGTGGTGCTGGGGGCTGGAGGGACCACAGTCACTGCTGGAGGATGCACACCAGTGATGGGCAAGACGACTCAAGAGCAATCATCTGGGGACTCGTGCACTCAGTGGAGAAAGCGAAGCTGAGGAGCAAAAAGCTACATCTTTAAACAGCTTTATCTATTCATTTTTTCTTCAAAAAAAATTTTTTTTAGAGGGTAACTGCTTTACAATGTTGTGTTAGTTTCTGCTTACAACAATGTGAATTAGCTATTAAGTATACATGATAGCTCAGTTGGTGAAGAATCCGCAGGAGACCCTGGTTTGATCCCTGGGTCGGGAAGATCCCCTGGAGAAGGGATGGGCTACCCACTCCAGTATTCCGGCCTGGAGGATTCCATGGACTGTGTAGCCCATGGGGTCGCAAAGAGTCAGGAAACGACTGAGCAGCTTTTGCATTCATACATTTGTGGCCTCCCTCCCACCCCCATCCTGCCCCTCGAGGTCACCGCAGAGCACCGAGCCCTGCCATTAGCAGCTCCCACTAGTTATCTCACACACAGGAGTGTACGCACGTCAGCGCCACTCTCTGTCTGTCCCCCCCCTCCTTCCCCCGCTGCCGCAAGTCAGCCCTCTGGTCTGCGTCTATTCCTGCCCTGCAAATAGGCTCATCAGAACCGTTTGTCTAGACTACACACATATTCATTAATACACGGTATTTGTTAAACAGTTTTATTAACTGGGCATTCAAATAAGTCAGAAAGGAGCACTGCTGGAACTGCTGATACCACTCTTGGTAATCTGGGTTGCAAGACAGTTAGAAAGTAACTAGGGGAAGTAACCTAACCAGGAGACTGTTGGGACTAGGTGGTGGCCTAGGAGAGGATGAGAGAGAATCAAAGTTCACTTAGAGATGTTCAGCTTGAGAAGCAGCAGCAGCATCCTGGATGCCTACGAACCAGGGTGATACTATAAAGCACTCAGGTTGAGCTGGAAGCTACCAGAGTTCCTTGAACACATCATCATCATAAGCCAAACCTGTCTCACCAGCTAGGTGGATCTTATGAAAGATAATCATATAATATCATAAAGCTCAGAGATATCCATCTGGTAGCAAATAAGGATAGGAAAAGAATGAAAAGGTGGAGAAGCAAAGGGTTAAACCACTTAAGTGTCCCACAAAGAACAAACCAGGTACATATTACATCTTCAGTAAGTGTGGGCAAGGGCAAGACTAGGTCTCTGCGTAAAGGATCCATGTGGAAAGTAATACAGCTACTAGTGTGATTGTCAAAATTGTGTGTGCATCCCTATTGGAGCATTCCATAGCTGCTGGCCACGCCCCCCCAACCCCACCAGCCAAATCACCTGTATACTCCATTTAATATCACTTTGCCCAGAAAATTCATATTTCCTAATTTGCTCATCCTAAAAAGGGTACTAAACCATGTTCGCAATGAGGTATAAACTTTAAGATGCTAAATATTCCCCACGTCCTTCCCTCAGGCAGGCTATCTGCTGCCTTCTCTGTGCAGGAGCAGGGCTGATATGCCATCCCTCTGTTGGGACACTTCCCACTATGGTAATTATGATCTCTCTATCTCCCCCCCCCAGAGACTGATGGGTACTCCTAGGCTGACGTCCCTCGAGGGCACAGACTGTGGCTCTCACCGCTCTTCTCACATCCCTCAGGGCTCAGCACAGAATGTGCTTGTGAAATGTTTGTGGGCTGAGCTACAAAACGTCCTGAGAGTGATGTTAACTCACCGAAGCCCTTCTCCAACACAGGAGGTATTATTCCAGAGAGACTTGATAGCTTTTGAGTGAAATAACCTTACCTGGAGTCCTTAGGTAAGCTCACCTTATGTCAAATTCCACCAGAGCTGATGTAGTAGGTTCTATTTATTTACGGATAACTTCTAAAGCTCCTTGGACTTTCTGACTTCTGTTCTAAGTCTCCTTTTCCGTATTAAAGCTATCCTAACATGCTTTTCCAGCTTGCCATGTGGTGACTGTGGAAGCTGGCTGAGTCTTCAGGTCTGGGTTGGGGGCATTTACACTCTCTTCCAACCTGCCTTTCACTGAGTCTACGCCTGACAGGTAACCAGTAACCTCTCCCACATTTCAGCCCTTCTCCCACTGGAATGGAGTCCCCTCCCTGACTGATCTCTAGCTGAGTCAGTTGGGGTCCTCAATTGTGCTGCCCCACTCCTGACTTTAGGAGACATCAGCCAGTCCTTGCAGCCGTTTCTGACTGTCACAAGCCAGGATACAATCTCACTGGCATCTAGTGGGCAGAGGCCAGGAGTGCTGCTGAAATCCTACAATGCTAAGAACAGCTCCTTGACAGCAAAGAATTATCCATCCTAAAATGTCCACGCACTGAGGCTGAAAAAGCTTGAATTTTAAAATTGAGACATGTGATTACCACGTAATGATTTCTTATTTGTATATACCACTGTTAAAGCTTCACCACAGTAAGTCTGGTTGATATCCACACAGAGACACACATAGAAATATGTTTCTTGTGATGAGAACTTTTAAAGAAAAAAACCTGAATCAGGTTAAGACAAACCAAAAAGGTGGGGAGAGGGAGAATAATTCACACCATTAAAATTTTTAAAAAGACAATGTATTTTAGGGCAATACAGTGGGGAGAAAAAAGAATAAGGACTTTTAGGGTCAGAACAATCTGGATGCAAGTCATGGCTTTATAAGCAGTGGTAACTTTTATACACAAGACTGATGTGGGGATGAAATAAAGTAACTTAGTGGGTGCTAATAAAAGTGGGCTGTTGTTTTCTACCCACGTCCACCCTTTTCTGACATTGGTAATTCGTGGGGTTAGTTAAAAGCCATGCTTTTTGTTTTTGAGTTTAAGTGACTTATCTCTGAGCTTCTTCCAGAGATAAGTTTTTAATCTCTGGAAACTACAATTTTTTAAAATAGACAAATCCTCAAGCTGGAAATAGTCCTGGAGGATCCTCACTCCTAAACTGAGATAATGTTTACACTTTTTGTTTTGCCACAAAATTCACTTTTATAGCACAGAATCCAAGGAAAACCAGTTTTCTGTGTGTGTTTTGGTCTCAAATGGGGCAGAAAGCTGTCTATCAAAATATCTTGTTGACTTGACTTTGGGTTATTTATTCCATCTTACAGGTGGTGTGAAGATTTTTTTTAAAAGCTCAACTGGATCATTTTGTTTTTGGTCACATTTGAAAACATAACTACTCTTTTTCAAATAACCCCCATTTCATCAATGTCTGAAATCTAAACATTTCCTGTGACTTTTAACATGCTCAATTTGACCAAATTTTCTGACCAAAACATGTATCTCTAGTTCAATTGGCTAGGACAAAACTCAGTGTTTCCTTAACACTCTGGTAAAGCTGTTAGAAAAAAAAAAAAACCACGGCTTTTCACCTTGCTTTTTCTGACAGTCAACTTCTAATGACCTACTCTGGATGTGTAGGAGGATGTACCCTGTGTTGTGTGTAAGACTGATTTCCATGTACAAAGGAAAAATGAAAGTTAAAAAAAAATTTTTTTCAAGCTTCAAACATTTGGGTGGTGTGTTTTAAGTCAAACTATCGACTGATGAAGATCTAATCTCCCTTTCTTCCCAGAAACATCTTTTCTAGAAATTTTCATAAGCTGCCTCACACTTCAAATTTTTTCATTTATTAAATATCACGTGGGTATTCTTTGCATAACTGTACATCTGAAAATGCTTCTTCTAAAGCTAGATTTTGCTTCTTTTGGTTCAAGCACCCCAATTCAGTTAAAACGATGCAAGGCAAAAAAAATTATCAGTAAAAAGAAAAGAATTGGGAGGGAATAAAGCCTTTGACTGTGTGGATCACAATAAACTGTGGAAAATTCTTAAAGAGATGGGAATACCAGACCATCTGACCTGTCTCTTGAGAAACCTGTATGCAGGTCAGGAAGCAACAGTTAGAACTGGACATGCGACAACAGACTGGTTCCAAATAGGAAAAGGAGTACGTCAAGGCTGTATATTGTCACCCTGCTTATTTAACTTATATGCAGAGTACATCATGAGAAACACTGGGCTAGATGAAGCACAAGCTGGAATCAAGACTGCCAGGAGAAATATCAATAACCTCAGATATGCAGATGACACCACCCTTACGGCAGAAAGTGAAGAGGAACTAAAAAGCCTCTTGATGAAAGTCAAAGAGGAGAGTGAAAAAGCTGGCTTAAAGCTCAACATTCAGAAAACAGATCATGGCATCTGGTCCCATCACTTCATGGGAAATAGATTGGGAAACAGTGCAAACAGTGTCAGACTTTATTTTTAGGGCTCCAAAATCACTTCAGATGGTGACTGCAGCCATGGAATTAAAAGAGTAATCCTTGGAAGGAAAGTTATGACCAACCTAGACAGCATATTAAAAAGCAGAGACATTACTTTGCTAACAAAGGTCCATCTAGTCAAGGCTATGGTTTTTCCAGCGGTCATGTATGGATGTGAGAGTTGGATGGTGAAGAAAGCTGAGCACCAAAAAATTGATGCTTTTGAACTGTGGTGTTGGAGAAGACACTTGAGAGTCCCTTGGACTGCAAGGAGATCCAACCAGTCCATCCTAGAGGAGATCAGTCCTGGGTGTTCACTGGAAGGACTGATGCTGAAGCTGAAACTCCAATACTTTGGCCACCTCATGCAAAGAGTTAGTTGATTCACTGGAAAAGACCCTGATGCTGGGAAGGATTGAGGGCAGGAGGAGAAGGGGACGACAGAGGATGAGATGGTGGATGGCATCACCGACTCGATGGAAATGGGTTTGGGTAGACTCCGGGGGTTAGTGATGAACAGGGAGACCTGGCGTGCTGCGATTCATGGGGTCGCAAAGAGTCGGGCACGACTGAGCAACTGAACTGAAGTGAAAGGGTCTAAGAGATTCCAGAAGCTGATGTAGAAGATGACTTGCTGGAATGACGGCAAGTAAATTTATATTTTTATAGTTGTATTCTGTAAGGCAAAGAGGGAAGGAACTAATAGTTAAGGTACCATTTGGTTAAATTAATGGATGCCATTTAACCAATGGTGTGCTAAGAGTTGACTTGAATTGGCTCACAATTCTTCCCAAGTGGTAACACATTGGTAAGATGAAATTAATCACGTAGGAATATTTACACTACAGAAATGGGGAAATGCTACAAACCAGGGCTTCTCCCCACTTCTCCAAGAACTGGTTTACCAGCACACTACTAAATATAATAATATCATGATGTTGAAAGCATTAGTCACTCAGTTGTGTCCAGCTCTTTGCGACCTCATGGACTATACTGTCCATGGAATTCTCCAGGCAAGAATACTGGAGTGGGTTGCTATTTCCTTCTCCAGGAGATCTTCCCAACCCAGGGATCAAACCTGGGTCTCCCACATTGCAGGCAGATTCTTTACAGAGTGGTTATGTGGCTCAGCTGGTAAAGAATCCTCTTGCAATGCGGGAGACCCGGGTTCAATCCCTGGATTGGGAAGATCCCTGGAGAAGGGAAAGGCTACCTACTCCAGCATTCTGGCCTCGAGAATTCCATGAATTGTATAGTCAGTCCATGAGGTCACAAAGAGTTGGACATGACTGACTTTCACTTTCACTTTACTTGATAAAATATGGCATGAAAAGACAAGCAAGCAAGAAAGGAATGAAGACAGAAAGAAAAGAAGGGAAAAGATCAGAAGAGACCTTTGCTAAATGACAGGTTTATAAGTACTTTTTCAACTAGTCCAGATGTATTAGATGTAGCCAATGGCAAGGTCGGAGAAAGATGACAGATGAGCAGAATCAGAGAAATCCCAAGATGTTTCTCTCCTGTGCAATTTCTGCAGGCCCAAGAGGCTCATGGCTGTGATGCCAGCCAATGTACCTGCAGGCAGACAGGCACAGACACCCCTGCTCAGGAGACAAACATCAAAAGCCTGCCCTCTTATGGGAAGAGCACACAGGGAAGTGTGCAGGATTTCTGAGCTCCCTCCAAACCGAGAACGTTGCATGTTTAAGCTCAAGTGTTTTGTGCTGTACCTGAAACACAAAGGTAAGAACCGTCTTTCCCTCTGTGTACGTCCAGCTCTCTGACACTCACCACAATCAAGAAGCTGTCGTAACTCGGCCGGGCTGCTGGAGCTCTGTGTTCTGTATAGAGTTGAACATTCCAGACCTGGGACACAAAACAGACTGAGTATGCAAAACACAGCTCTCTGGGGAACCTGCAAGCCTGCAGCCAGAGAGACATTCCAGTTTTCATCCAGTGTCTATTCTAGATGTGTACCAAGCATTCTTGGAAGTCAACTCCCACTATTCATCTTATTTGGCATATCAATAATTTTGGCAAAATCATCTGGCCACTGAGGAACCAGTTAATTCCATTTATTAAAACAGGGAGAATTTAAAAGTTTCCATATAGTAACTACACATCAGTATGGAGTGAGAAGTCAGAGCAAGACTATCTCCCCAAGTCACGGCCACAAACAGCTAATGTATCCAGCACAGGTGGCAGGAAGTGGATTCAATGAACATCCACACAACAGATATAAAAGGTAACACCCACGAGATCAGGCCATAACCCGTGAGCTGATGTCCCTGACCAGTTGGATTACCTTTCTTTTCAATGGCTTCCACGAGCTTGATAAGAAGCGGTGGAGCGACGTCAGGGGGTGCGAACTGCTCTGCAAGGTCCGGGAGCGTGGAAGCTGCAAGCACAAACAATCCTGCGGTTACGCTTGATCGAGGGTAGTCCAGCGCAGTCAAGAGCGGTGAAAACGATCCCACGGACTCAATCACGACAGCAGCAAGCTCAGGCCAGGATGAAAGAGGGAGCCTGCGCAGGGCCCTGTGTTTATTAGAAGGCTCCTCTCAGGCCACCACCCTCCAGCGCTGCCTCTTCCCATGAGTGAGCTGCCTGGGGACACACCTGCTGCTCCTCTCCTAGGACATGATCAGAAGGTTCCCCAGAAGCCCAGATCCCCTGCCTCAGCGGCTTCTGGGTCTCTGCCTCAGGTCCATCCTTCTGAGCGCAGACCTTGCTCCGGCGTGCCCCACTGGCCCGAGGCATGGGCTGGGGCGGAGGGCAGCGGGCTCAGGATGGAAGGGAGCCTGGCTGTGCAAGGTTCCGGCGGCACGGGGCCAAGCCAGGCATGGACCAGCTCTCCACATGCCACCACACTCTCGGGCAGAACTCGGAACCCAAGAAATCTAAATTCAAATCCAGCTTCCCGGTCATCGTGAAGAAATAACTGTCAACATAGGAGGCTGGAACCGCTTTTATCAAACCACCTGTCAATGTGATTTTTAATTTTCAAATATTCAGATGCAAGTCGCTTGGGCCTCCTTTGTGTTTTGGCCCAAGCTCCACAAATGCCCAGGTGGGTGTAATATCAAATACGAAGCAGGTACAAATGATCACTGGCCACCCAACACTCCAGTCCCCATGGACCTGCTATTGAAATGCCTTTATTGGCTTACACATGTTTTGGTCAGTCAATAGCTTAACACATGTGATACTGTCACAAAGTATTCTTTCCATACTTTTATTTACATGTTTTACCAAATGATAACAAAAGAAAAAAATCTAATTGGGTGACACACATAATATCCTTCAACACTTTGATAACTGTATTTTTCACTCCAAAAAAAAAAAATAAATACATAAATACTTTTCTCATAAGATACCAGAAGAGGGAGCTAAATATACGCACCTCAAATTTCTCAAAATGCAAAATATAGGTAAACAGTCTTTATGAAAATACCTACCTGTGCAGTCTATTTATCAGCCACCCATAAATCACTTTTAGACACTTAAGGTTCATGGCTGTATATGTACTCTCACATAGTTTATATAATCTAAGACTAAATATTGACAATTTTGTTTCAATGAGATTTCAGTGGTGTGACTTTTTAAGCCATGTATCATGTTAAGCAAATTTCTAATGCAGCCCATCTTTCTAATAGTTAGCACAGAGAAACAACAGATTCATGACAGTCAAGTAAGATTATGTTAAACTTTGACCTCAGAAAATTAAGTACTGTTGATGTGATTTTGGAAACCCAGAGCCTGTAGTATAAGACCCTTCTCTTCCCTGAGATAGTAACGTGGTCTTGCCACCTAACTCTGTTAGCCATACCAACTACCGAGGATAAAAAGAAAAGAGCTATGTTACGGAAGAAAATCCTATAGCAGCACTCTCCAGAAGAACTTGCTGTGATGAGGGAAATGATCTATTAGCTGTGCTACCCAGCAAGTGCTCTGAGCACTTGGAATGTAACTGCTGCAACGGAAGAAGAGAATTTTTAATGTCTATTGATTTAAAATGAAATAGCTGTAAACAACTGCTGACCACAGTCCTGAAGAGCAGAGTCCCATAGCCTGAACAAGGGCAAGTTTCGTCAAAAGCACATGGAAGATTCCTGAGTTGACTTCACACTACAAAAACCCCACTATAGGGCCAGCCCCAAGCACCCAGCATTGGTACATGGGACTCAACAAAGTCTGAACACAGGTCACACAAGGTTTATCACTGAGTTTCCTGGGCCACTTTGTCCTACTGCAACAGCACTGGAACACACTTTGCACTTCATAAAAGCAAGGCAGGCATGCTACTGACTTGCCAGACAGTCACGATGCAGAGAGCTGAGCGGGAACTTCGTCTTACCTGTGTTTCCGCCACCAACCTGAGCCTACGGATCACCTGGAGAACTCATCATGTAGACGGACTGCCGGTACAACTACAAACCCCCAGCATCAGAATAGCCAAGAATGGAGCTAGTCATCTGTTTTGGGTTAGTAATAAGTTTTAGGACATGCTATTATGAGAAGCAAATCCATGCAAGTGACCCCTACCCACTGCCTGAAAAAAAATCCAGCAATGACATTGCCCAAATCTGTTAAAATATGAGTATACCTGAAAAGTCCTTACAATAGAAGTATCTTGGGGTGGGGGGAGGGATACATTAGGAGGTTGGGATTAACATATATACACCACTATATATAAAATAGATAATCAACAAGGACCTACAGTATAGCACAGGGAACTCAGTATTTTGCAATAACCTGTACAGAGGAAAATCTGAAGACTATATACATGTATATATGAAACTGAATTGCTTGCTATGCCGCACACCTGAAGTTAACATGATACTGTAAATCAACTATTCTTTAGTAAGAAATGCAAATATCTTGAAAGTTTCTTTTTAACTAGTCTTTTAGTTAAAAGCACTGTAAATAAAAAAAGAAATACCATAAAAGAGCAGAGCCTTTCATTTCCTCTGATAAACTATAAACTATTTCCTTTTGCCTTAGATTATCAGCTCACAAAACTATCCTCCCCTACAGATGCCTTCTACACTGAGCAAAATGAAATTTCCTATCAGCACATGTAACAGGAGAAAAACACAAAGGTAGAGATCAGATGTAGAGAAATATTATTAATTAGGACTGACTGTAGCATCTCTTAACCTTCTCAAACTTACAGATCTCAGCATATACCAAAGTGCAAAAAGCTAAAGATTAAATAGTAAATACACGAACCCACATATCTGCACAACATTCATCCAACTAACATGTCTAGTTCCTCTTTCTCTTCCCTCATAAATTACAGAAGCATTTTTTTAGTAAAAAAAAAAAAAAGTTGGCAACCAAAGATGGAATTGCTTAATAAAAGTTTATCTTCTCCCAGAATCTTATCAACATGATCATTTCTGCAAGCAAATATGAAAGTTAAATTAAGTGATAATTAAAGATTTCACCTAACTGTGATTGAAATGTGCACACAACAGCTGTTATATTACTGGGCTGGCAAATACTACATATAAAATTGTTTCTACCACTCTTATTTCTTCACTTTAGTTTGAAGGAGGGGAAAAAAAAAATCTTTTCTAAGTCCTTTCAATGTTTCTTTGGCAAAACATGGTAGATTGCTTTCCATATCCTGAGATGCAAAGTATCATTTGTTTCACGCATACAAGTGCAATGTGAAGTTTCTAAAAAGCACTGTGATGGCTTTCTCAAACAACACCTTTCTCAAAGTACACCCCAGAATATTTTAAAAAGAAAAATACTAGACGTATGCAATAGGAAGTACAGGTACTCCTTTGTAACACACTGAGTGAATTTATTATTTATTTTTTTTTAATATTGAAGAAAGCTTATTACTCAAATGTATAAATCATTACAACTGATTAAAGTTTTGCAATGGGAGTTTTAAAAAGTAAATTTTACAAAGACACAAGGTTTTTTAAAAATAACAATGCAAGGATTTCCTATTCTGTAGTACAATATCTATGATTCAGTCCATTTCCTTTTAAAATATTTAAACACAGGGGATCTGGAAGCTTTACCCAAGAAACTTCTGAAGTTCACCTTTTCTACTTTGAGTAATAGGCTCAATTAACAGTGAAAAGTCTAAAAAGCATTTTAAAGCAAAATATTAATTATTTCAACAATCCTAAAATCAACTATTCCTTTAATTTTATTAAATACTCAAAGGTCAATATTTACACTTCTGTTAAATCCCATTTTAAAGAATTTCAGTAGGATATGACAACTGCTAGGAAGTACCAAATTTGGCAAATTGTTCTTTGAAAAGTCCTTGATAACATACATCATACAGGTCAATAAACTGAAACATAATGGAACTCATTCATACACACACACACATACACACACACACACAAACACACACAATATAGAGGTCATATATGGTGACCATTAAACAAAACACAAATTAGCAGAGCGTAATCCTTATCAAGTTTACATATAAATTCTCATTTGATTTCACCTTACAGACAGATTTGTATGCCTGAATGAGGAATGTTTTCTGGTTTTGAATCCTGCTGTAATCAGTGTACACATGTGGAGAGCCAAGTCTACTCTTAAAGCTGGGTGAATTTTAGATTCCTCCACTGTAAGCCAACACCAGTTTTTCACTTAGCTGAATCACTTTTCATCAAAAGAAATCAGTATTACTTAGAGAGAAAGAAGACAAGAAAGAACAGCAGAAGGGTCTAAAAGTGATGGTAAAGCCAAGGTGTGTCTTGTTTCAAAAAAAAAAAGAGGAATCAGCGTTTTACAGGAACACCAATGAACTATTCATACTGTTTAAGAGCCCACTCATTGGAAAAGACCCTGATGCTGGGAAAGACTGAGGGCAGGAAAAGGGGGCAACAAAAGGATGAGATGGTTGGATGGCATCACCGACTCAATGGACATGAGTTTGAGCAACCTCCAGGAGATAGTGAAGGACAGGGAAGCCTGGCGTGCTGCAGTTCCAAGGGATCGCAGAGTCAGATGCTACTGAGCGACAGAACAACAACAAACTAGTGAACTAGGTGTCCCGGGCTGCAGAAAAGCATTCTTGAGGACACATAGGTCAGTCAGTCCAGTCGCTCAGTCATGTCCCACTCTGAACCCCATGGACCCCAGCACACCAGGCTTCCCTGTCCATCGCCAACTCCCAGGGCCTGCTCAAACTCATCAGATGCTGCATTTTCCACTAGTTCTATTTCCCCCCCTTTGCTCTGGCGACAACCAATCGCATGGAACAGGAGAGAGCCTTCCCTCCCGACGGAGGCCCTTCCCAAATCACCAACATGGACAGGCCTGAACAGTCCTTGGGCGCCAGTGGTGTGTGGGAGACAGTGGCATTCCTCACGTTCAACAGTGCCAATGCCGCTACAAAGTGCAAGATGAAACCAGCACACAGCTGCACCTTTTGGAGGCCTTCTCCATAAAAAAAGATATTTTAGAATTAAGGCCTGGCAGGGACGAATGGAAAATTTAAGCTGAAATTCTGGGACTCCAGAAATGGCCCAAGCCAAGTATTTCATTACTGATGGAAGCAGCTTGGAAGTACATAAAAAGCTGCCACTTACCTTTTAAAATGTAGTACAAATAAACAGAAAAGAAAGTATATGCAAAGTGTGGATCAGTATTAAATCAAGATGCTTGCCTATTAACTGTTGCTCAATCAAAACTTTTTTCCACCTGGAACAATCTCTCTCATTCTTTCAAATGAAAAATGGACATTCTGGTAGGCTAAAATCTAATCCCAAAAATACTTTTCTTAAATAAATCTTATAAGCACATTCATATTTTATGCTTATAATGGTTAGTACTCTGAACGTTTAAACTTCTCAAGTTCTATGGGCAAAGCCGTAACAAATGCTGGCTAAGACAATGCAGAAAAAAGCTAAATAAAACAAACAAACAAACCACACCAAAATAAAATAATCATGAGTTCCTTAACTTTGGATACTGTTTAATCAGCAGTAGAGAAATTACTAAAAGCACAACTTTAAAGCCAAAGAGACCTGGGTTTTAATCTTGGTTTTGCCACTTACTGAGTATAATCTTGGGTATGTTAATTAACTTGAACCCCAGTTTCTTCACCTGTAAAATGGGAACAATTTTAAGTGTACCAAGGATTAAATGAATAATTTATAAACAAATATGGGTAAGCACAGTGCCTAGAATGTAGCAAGCGCAAGCTAATGGGTAGCTATTATTAGTTTTGAATTATCCATTTAATCTTTTCTATTATTATTCATAATTTTTAAAATACCCAAAAGCAATGTTAAGTTTTAACACCAGAAATTATTAATTAAGACAGAATTCTCAAGTTTTTAAGGTGACAAACAGGAAACATTTAATTAGAGTAGATATCTGCATTTTGCCTTTCTATATGTAAAAATACACTCAGTATCTTTTCAGAAATCATACCTAAATTATCACGTGATTTTCACTACAGTGCACTTTTCCTCTATAAGGACAATCTATTTGAGTTACTGTGTTTCAGTTTTCTGAATGTAAAGGAAAAATATAGTTGGAATGATACTGAACTTGGTGAAAACTAGAATTTTTCTTTTGGAATAGGAGGAAGAAAAAAAATACGAGCAACTGAAAATGGGAGTAGAAAGTAAATGTCAAAAACTTCAGCCATAACTGCACTATTTTTAGGCGTAACTAGTTGGAGGGAATTAAAGAGTTGTCAACAGATTTAAACAAGAAGTTTGCAAATCTTTTCAGATCCCCTAAACTAATTAGTCTTTAATACCTTTAAGTTTTATCTTCTCCCATGTATCTCTTCTGCTCCACAGCCGAAAAAGGGATCTGAGATCCTCTGCCCATCTAATTTATTTCTAGACAAGAGACTAGTTCAGGAAACAAACAGCAGGCAAAGACTTTATTAAACATAAGCAGACATTACAGTTTCACTTCTGATGGCCTTGGCTGAAGTCTTGGCATTGAGATAATTGAAATGCAAGATTACACTTAATCTTTGACAGGCTAGCCTAATTAATTGTGATTCTTATCACCTAAATTGGAGTCTGATTTAAAGATTACCATTTATAGCATATAGCAAATTAAGATGCTGGGCGAGAGATAAATGGGGAAGAGAAAAAGACTTCCCCCTCTCCCCACGCGGAAAATAATTTGTAGTTGAGTCCCTAGGATCTGGGAGCCTAATGGTTTATAAGGAAAGTTGGGATCCTTTGGTTGATTGGCTTAGAAAGACTTCATACAAAGTGTGCTGAGGGGTCCCGAAAGGGAAGGAAAGAGAGGAAGAATCGTGTGACTCAAACCCAACGGGCACTTGACCATTTATTGAGTGAATGACCATTACTGAACATCACTCAAGAATCACACCGCCACACTACGCATCTTACAGACAGGCGTTCACTTATTTTTCATACCAGTTCCTTATCACTCTCAATTTAAAGGCGAGGAGACTGAGAGAAATGAAGTCATTCAATCACCAACCTCCTGAATAGTGTCCCTGAGTTCAGCTTGAACCTGTTTCTTTCCACCAGAATCTTATTTTTTCTTTTCAAAGACAGAAATCTGTGATAAGTTTCCCCAAATTTCCCACCAAGGCTCCCTAGTTTAAGGGTAACTGCAACAAGGGATTCCTGTGACACACACTGGATGCTCCCCAAGTGGACAGCTACAGTATTGATACTTTCTGGTGTCTTCAAGTAAAATGACTCTAATAATACCAGTTTTTGCACTCCCCACCAAATAAACAAAGGATGTTTAAGCTACCATGCGATTGCACTCATCTCACACGCTAGCAGAGTAATGCTCAAAATTTTCCAAGCCAGGCTTCAATAGTACATTAACCATGAACTTACAGATGTTCAAATTGGATTTAGAAAAGGTAGAAGAACCAGAAATCAAATTGCTAACACTCGTTGGATCATCAAAAAAACAAGAGAGTTCCAGAAAAACATCTACTTCTGATTTTTTGACTAGGCCACCAAAGCCTTTGACTGTGTGGATCACCACAAACTGTGGAAAATTCTTCAAGAGATGGGAATACCAGACCACCTTACCTGCCTTCTGAGAAATCTGTATGCAGGTCAACAAGCAACAGTTAGAACTGGATAAGGAACAACAGACTGGTTCCAAAGCGGGAAAGGAGTATGTCAAGGCTGTATATTGTCACCCTGTTTATCTAACTTATATGCAGAGTACATCATGTGAAATACTGGACTGGATGAAGCACAAGCTGGAATCACGATTGCCAGGAGAAATATCAATAACCTCAGATATGCAGATGACACCACCCTTATGGCAGAAAGTGAAGAAGAACTAAAGAGCCTCTTGATAAAAGTGAGAGGAGTGCAAAAAACCTGGCTTAAAACTCACATTCAGAAAACTAAGATCATGGCACTGGGTCCCATCACTTCATGGCAAATAGATGGGGAAACAATGGAAAGGGTGAGAGACTTTTCTGGGGCTCCGAAATCACTGCAGATGGTGACTGCAGCCATGAAATGAAAAGACGCTTGCTCCTTGGAAGATAAGCTATGACCAACCTAGACAGCATGTTAAAAAGCAGAGACAGTACCACTACACAACAAAGGTCTTTGTAGTCAAAGCTCTGATTTGTCCAGTGGTCACGTATAGATGTGAGAGTTGGACTATAAAGATAGCTGAGCGCCGATGAAGAATTGATGCTTTTGAACTGTGGTGTTGGACAATCCCTTGAGAATCCCTTGGACTGCAAGGAGATTGAACCAGTCAATCAATCCATAAAGGAATCAGTCCTGAATGTTCACTGGAATGTTCACTTTGGTCACCTGACGCGAAGAACTGACTCATTAGAGAAGACCCGGTTGCCGGGAAAGATTGAAGGCAGGGGGAGAAGGGGACAACAGAGGATGAGATGGTTGGATGGCATCACCGACTCAAAGGACATGAGTCTGAGCAAGCTCCAGGAGCTGGTGATGGACAGGGAGGCCTAGCGTGCTGCAGTCCACGGGGTCGCAAAGAGTTGGAGACGACTGAGTGACTGAACGGAACTGACCAAATAAACAAGTCAGTACAGTGCCCCTCCCGAGAAAATACCCTAACTTCAGATCCTGACGGTCCCAGAAGAAAACAACGGGAGCCCCGTTAATAACACGAGGGGGGCTCCAGGCGAGTCATGCTGTCTCTCAGGAGCAGGGTGGACCACGGAGGCACACCTTTCTCTCCCGCTTTCATCTGATAATAGACTTCACCGTCAAGTGCAGAGAAAGTTAGAAACGCTTAATGTAGGCTCTTTCAATGAAACTTGAGAAGCCCCAACCTCGTAAGAACTGAAGGATCCTCTTATCAGGAGAGGGCCAAGGTAAACGAGAAACCGAGCAGAAAGATACTACTGGGGAAACCGGAGGCCAGAATGAAGCATCTCACTGGAGGCTGGAACTTTATAACTAACAGTGTGGACGCAGGACATTACCCAACCAAGGAGGGCGTGCAGAGGGGGTTCCTGCCAAAGAGGAAAAGCTGTCCAGCGAGGCCGTTTTAAGAAAGCCTGGATGGAAATCAGAGAAAAGAACCACTAGATTCACTCCAGTAACTAAAGACAGCAGGGCTTTTTCTCTGACAATTTTGAACATGCCATTAAGAACTGTACAGTGAATGTGGACATAAATATATATCCTCATCCTAGATTTTATTATTAACATTTTACTATACTTATTACATATTTTTCCACCTGCCTATTTTACTTTTTTGAATGAATCTCAAAATAAGTTGCAGAAATCAGTTGCCATGGACTGAACCACATCCCTCCAAATTAATATATTGAAGCCTTAGTCCCAGCGTGATATTTGGAGATGCAACCTTTGGGAGGTAATTAAACTGAGATAAAATCATAAGGGGCCATCACTATGGGATTAGTGCCCTTGTAAGAAGAGATACCAGTGAGCCCCAATATGTGCTAAAGTCACTCCAGTCATGGCCAACTCTTTGCGACCCCATAGACTGTAGCCCCTCAGGCTCCTCTCTCTGTGGGATTCTCCAGGCAAGAATACCAGAGCAGGTGGCCATTTCCTTCCCCAGGGGATCTTTCTGAGCCAGGGATCGAACTCATGTCTCTTATGTCTCCTGCATTGGCAGGTGGGTTCTTTACCACTAGTCTGCCCTAATATGTGAGAACACAAAACAAGCTACTGTACGTAGTACAGGAAAGGCTCCCCCCCACCCCCCCCAGAACTCAACCACACTGGCACCTGGATCTCAGACTTTCAGCCACATGACCTGAACTGAGAAGCTACTTTTTTTGTTGCTATTTAAGCCACTTTGATATGGTGTTTTGTCATGACAAACTGAGCTACCTAACACATCAACACACTATACCCAAAAAGAGGAAAAAGCTATAAATCTAGGTGGGGAAAAAGAAATAAACGCCAAATACCAATTCTATAGGTATTTAGTAAGCGTCCTCTGTGTCAGATAGAATATTCCCCATGGCAGTCATTTGGGGCAGTGCTTCCTGAACCTTAATGTGTATTAATAACCTGATTTGGTAGATCAGGGTGAGGTTCAGGATTTTGCATTTCCAGCAAGCTCCCAAGTGATGCCCAGCTTCTGGTTCTCAGAGCACTCAGAATAGCAAGGATTGGGCCCACCAACTAGAGAGAGAAAATCCAGATCACTGTGGGAGACAAACTCCCAACAATTAACCTTCACACAACTGATAACTTGTCGCTTAAACTGCCCTGGGCTTCACAGGCTGACCTTACACCAGATCCCACAGCCCAAAATTCAAAATGTGTCACGCGGGTGATGGGTCTGGCTCTCGATTCTAACTAGATCTGCTATCATATCCGAGAAGATATCAAAAGAGAGAGATGAGCATTTTTCTTCTCTTCCAAGGCTAAGGATCACCGGCAGAATGGAGACCAAGGTGTGATCTTATTACTGTTGCTCCGTGCCTCTGTGTACCACCGTGTGGGAAGAGATCACCTGGGTCACAACATGCCCAAGGTCCCACAGAAGCTCAGGCCAAGTGCTAGAACCCAGTTCTGATGCCCACACAAGAGCTTTTCTACCTTGCCACATTCAGAGGAATCAGCTTGATAAGCTGCAGGGTGGGTGGGAGGGAGGAAGGTAAGGAAACATCAGAAAAGCTGGCCTGACAAGTTACTACCACTACAACCAGTAGTTTCTATGTGCTGAACAACTAGCGTTGGAAACTGCTCAGCACTCGATGTACTTCACCTCATTGAGTGTGCAGAACTGTGTGTGGTATTATGACTGTCCCCATTTTACAGAGGAGGAAACTGAGGCCAAGTTCAGCACGTTGGCCATAAAACCACTCCACGAACCTCATTTCCTCCTTACGCAGACACGCTGCATATGCCCTTCTGGAGGCTACGAGTCATGAGAAGTGGGTGGAAAATCCTTGCAGGAAGCCAATGGTAAATACAGGAGACACCCACAGCTACACCCCTTACTGATAAGAGGTGCAATTGTTCAACCTGAGCTTGGACTAGAGGGCCAGCTTCTCACCATCACCTCAGCTTTATCAGGACTGAACCCTCGCCAGTCTACTCAGCCAGGCTAAATATTTTCAGGACAGCATTTATTAAATGTTTTCTCATAAGGCTAAACTAAGCACATTCTTCCCCAAGGATGTAATGGGTTTTATTTAGCTAAATATAGCTGACTAACTTATCACTTTCTGCAAGGTACAGATGGACTTATTTTGGTTAATCATCAGATGGGGAAAGGGCCCAGCAAATAATTTACCAAAAGAAAAAAAAAAAATTAAAGACTTACATAGTAACTTATATTTCAAAGAGTCCAAAATGAAGTATTAATATGCCTGCTTAATAAGGATGTGAAGGGAGTTAAAATGCTCATGATCAAAGAGGCAGAGAAAAGGAAAAAGATGATGTGTCCAGAGGATTAGAAAGAAAAAGGTGAAAAAGACAAGGGACCTGAAAACAACTGAATAAAAATACCCTGTCAGCTAACAGAGAAAACTAAGGAAGGAAGAGATAACTTAATCACACTTTTTTATTAAATGTCTTTTTTTAAAAAAAATCACAGAAAACTAAGCAATTCATATATAGAATAAAGGATAGCAACTATGAGATATAAGCAAACACAACCATTAACAATTGTGTGAGGAATTAAGAATTTTTAAAAAATAGAGTGATACTTTTACTACCTCAGACAAATGTGAGTAATTCTGGTGAGTTAATAAATTCTTCATTTTCACAATGTACAACAATCATTTGTGAAATGAACACAAGGCTATTCACCCCTCAGCTAAAGAAGTCTATGGACTTGTTCTGGATATAATTTTCTTTTTAAGGATAACAATTTTAGATGGGTCAGTATTGGCAGCAGTTGGATCCTATCATTAAATTCTCAAAAAAGCACAGGGTAATAAATAGTACTATGCTACTGGGACTTAACTGTGCCAGACCAATCTACCATTTTCTTTCCCCCTAAACTGTGACTAAAAAACAAACAAACAAACAAAAAACAGAAAACGAGAAACAAAAAAACCAACTGTGATATACAGGAGGTCCTACAGACAGAACAGAAGCAAAATATAAAATAGATTAAATATAGAAAGAAATCTGACTACGCTCCCAAAAAGATGACCAGAAATGAGCTAAAAAATATAATTTTTTTAGGTATAATTTTAGTAATTGCTTAAAAGTCAGCAAGGGCAATGTGGCTTTGTCGAATACTATAATACAACATGTGGTCAAAGAAAAGGAGTGAAGTAAAAAGCTTAACCCAGATACAGAAGTATTCAATCAGTCATTCCCATTAACATATTAGATTCTTAACAGAAAATACACCAGTAACAATTTGTAGGTATCACTGTGTTTAAGCATCCCAGTGACAAGTGAGATTGGTCAGAAAAACGTGGTTTCCTACAACTGAAACACCTGTGACGTTGTTCATGAAAAAGGACCCAGTGGCCTCTTTCTTAACCATCAGAACAAACTGTGCTCCACTGTGTTACACCGTTCTGTCTTCAGTTGAAAGGGAAGTGATAGGGCCTGAACCACAGGAGCCAGTTTTGTACATTTTGTTCTATTAGATTAGGCCTCAGTAACTTTATGAATTATGATCTGTCAACTACTTTTTCATCTGCTATAGAATATGCTTCTTAGAAATTGTGGCTATAAATAAGTCAACAGATGTTTTTTGCTGACCTCAACAGGAGCTTTTCAAGGGGCTAAACCTAAGCGAATTAATCCAAAAGGCTGTAGAAGGTTTCCCCCTGTTGGTCACTTTTTGCAATAGTCTTCTAAAGACTAAACGCTTTCATTTCAGCCTGTAAAATACTTTCTGGGTATTACTTGAATGTAATCTATTAAAGAAACTGAAAATTAGGGTCTTAAACATACATCGCCAGACTTTCTGTGACTTCTGTTAAAAAAAACCCAACACACTATTAAAATGCCATACCTATGCAAGATTGTTACTGTATCAGATGAAAAACAACCAAGAAGCCACTGTGTCATGGTAGGGAAAAAAAAGACAAAGGCAAGGACATGAGCTCTACATCTGTCAATATCACATTGGGAGCTTTGGGAAAGACAGTTAATACCTCTGGGTCTTCACTTCTTTATCAATGAAGTGCTAAGGATTAGATAAGTTCTAAAATAACTACTAGTCCTTAAAATTCCATGATTTGAAGATAAAAGTCAAGGAGATCATATGCCCAATATAAAATACTAAATTGCATTTAATCATAAATTACTGTAAAAACAACCCTATATTCCAGCTAGCCACCATGTTGCTGTAAATCTGACAAAAATCACAGGTTCCTGGGAGACAGCTGGTGCTGGCCCCAAGCAAAAACTTACTTCAAACAACCAGGTGGGGGTAAACTAAATGGCAACATTTAGTTGTATTTCATTCTTATACTTTAACCATCATTTCTAATGGAGGAGGGGAAACTTTTTTGAAAGTGTTTTTAAGTGAGATATAAACTTCCACTTTTCCAGAATGAATAGTAAATTCAAAAAGAACTAAAATCTCTCTCCCGTTTCTATAAGTGAATCTAATGGAAGACTACTAACTACATGTTCTTAAGTATACTCCAAAGTCACTGCTGCTGCAAGTCAGGAAATGTAACACTAACTGGTTTCTATTCAGCAGTCTCCAACTTTTCTGGCACCACAGACCGGTTCTGTGGAAGACAATTTTTCCATGGACAGGCAGTGGGGGTGTTTGGGATGATTCAAGTGCATTTTAATTCATTATTATCACATCAGCTCCACCTCAGATCATCAGGCATCAGATTGCAGAGGTTGTGGACCCCTGCTATATATCACGATTTAAGGGGGCAGAGGTGGGGAGGAAAGATCGTGAAATTAAGAGTGAGGGTCAGGCCAAGTGAGGAAGGAGGGGAGGAGTGAGCAGTCACCGGCTTAGACTGTTCTAGTCATGTAGGTCACTTCCTAGTCCTGGTAACAGCCTTGCAAAGTCCATCCGTCTCACTGCGTATGTGGGAAAGACACAGGTTAGATGGCTACAGCAAGATCAACTGACTAAAGTTTGGCAGAACAGACACTACAACCCATGTCTGTCTGAATCCAAGGGCTCTGCTCATTCTCCTTCACCTGTGATTTTCCTCCGGGGTTTTTCTCCTGTTCACCCTCTTCTGGGGTCTCCCTAGTGGCTTAGCCGGTAACAAATTTGCCTACAGTGCAGGAGACCCAGGTTTGATCCCTGGGTCCGGAAGATCCCCTGGTGAAGGAAGTGGCAACCCACACCAGTATTCTTGCCTGGAAAAATCCCACAGAGGAGCCTGGCAGGCTGCCGACCATGGGGTTGCAAAGAGTCGGACACAACTGAGTTCAAGTATGTGTACGCGTGCGCGCACACACACACACAGACACACACACACACCCTCTTCTGAGTTTCTGAATTAAGTTGCTTGTAAACCGAGCTCCTTCCAACATCTTGAGATTTCTGAGCAAAGCACACTGGGCTCCAGTAAATGGGAGTCCATGCAAAATCAGCTTGCGATCTCTGCTGTGCAGTCAGTGAGTACAAAAGTCAGTGATAAAACCAGCAGAGGGACAGAATGAGATGCTCAGAGGAAACTGCTCTGTTCCCCAAACCCCAGATCTTTGTGAGTTTACCCAGTCCCCTCTGGACTTGGGATGTGCCATTCTATCATTTGAAAAATGATACATTTTCAAAAATGTGGCAGTAGGAATAATCCTAAATTACACAAGATCAGGAAAAAAAAAATTCAAGATTGCTTAGTAGCTGAGGCTCTCATTACCACGACTGTAATAACAACAATGGGTAACACTTGTGATGTGCCAGATACTGTGCTAAGTTATTTTACTGAAATTATCTGATTATGAGGAATGTTCTATCAGTATTCCCATTTTACACAGAAGAAAACTGAGGCTCAAAGAAGTTAAGAGCTTTGCCCAGGCTCACATGGCTGTACCAGTCAGAGCCAGTACTTAATTGAGAAGGGTTATCTGGTTTGGAGAACCAACCAGCACTTCCCCTGCAAAGGTTCTTCTGTACTGTCATTCCCCCTGAGGACACAGGGCACGTGGTTTCCTTAAAGACTGCACCTTTTCTTGTCTGCTCTGGGAACTGGTAGAGCCAAGAGGCAGAACCACAAAGGAAAAAAACAAAAGAAACACACAAAGCTGTCTGGAGTGCTCCCAAGGACAGACCAGGAAAGCAGAGAGCTCAGGAATAGCAGCCCCTGCCTGGCCCACGTCCCTGGTTAACCATGTGTTTTGAACTCTATGACAGTCTACGGAATGTTGAGCATATGTGCTCTGTACTCACAAAGGAGAGAAAGCCCCTCCAGGCATCGGGACCACCAGTCCTCTCCACTGCTGAAAATCATGGTATGAGACAGGCTATTTCCAAGGTCCTGTCTGTGAGTAAGTGACGATTCATTTTGGAAAAAAAAGACACAGATATGCATACATGAAATGGAGTCCAACAGAATATGCAAAACAGTCACTGAGTTTATAGAAACTCAGACAAAGGAGAGGCTCTCAGTACCTTTAATGTGCTTCAGTTCCTCAGTCATGTCTGACTCTTTGTGACCCCAGAGACTGTAGCCCACCCAACTCCTCTGTCCACGGAATTTTTCAGGCAAGAATACTGGAGTGGGTTGCCATTTCCTACTCTATGTACCTTTAATGGTGAGGTCCAAATGGAAGCCATGTTGGTTAAAATTTTCTACTAGCCACGTTACCAGCAAAAAGAAACAGGTCAAAGTTTAATATTCTATTTAGTACTATATATCCAAAATATTAGTATTTCAACATATGATCGATATGAAAAGTTATTAATGAGCTATTTGACAGTTTTCGTTTCTCTTTTCATACTCACAGCCACACTTCCATGGCTCAGCGTGACTGTGAAACACGTGGCTGGTGGACCCTGGACCGGGAAGCACGGCCCAACAAAGGGGAGCTTTCGGCTTGTCTTCATGTGAGTTTGGTCATCTGCAAAAGATGTGAGCTGTGGGATCAAAACTAAAAACAGACAAAAAAGAAATATATTCCTTAGATCCCCAAAGATCAAACAAGAGTTCTGAGTTTTCTGCTCTTCTTTACTCATTACGGTGTATAATGAGTACAACCAGATTTAACCCTACTGTGAAGGCATTGAGTCCAGGTTGACTGGGAGGCTGAGGCACCTGCAGAGTTCATTATACACTAAGAACCTTCTGGACTATGAGGCAGCAGATGCCTGGGGTCCATAACAGTGCCTGGCCTGGGGTCAGGACATGAGGCCAGACCTGGACGTCCGTTCTTCAGAAATGCCCGTGATTAGTGAAATTGCTTCATCTGGTGGCTCTCCATCTGCTACTGGCTACCCTGAGAATTTGCATTCTGCGTGTCTGGGTGCCTCCTGTTAGAAACAGGTGGCTGACTGCAGCTGACAGAAGCTTCCATTATCTGGGAAAGGCTGCTACAGTCCAGCTATTAAGTCAGAAAATCTGAGGTCTGGTTAGGTTCACATCTTGACAGCGTGAGCTGCAATAATTTCATTTATAAAATTAGGGTTCGTTAACATGTCTGATATTTGCTGCAGGATAAATAAACAGAAGTCAAAACAAAAGGATGGAGGTGGAAACGTCTACCTACTCTGATGGGCAGAGGCAGGCACCTTAGAGAGCGTTCCTTCTGATAAGCTGGTCCAATGTGCTACCCAGCATCTTTATATTCAGTCTCTTAACACACGGATTCTTTTCAGAAGGTATAATTTAATGTATCCATTCTTATAAAACCTTGGAGGCTAAGCCCTATGGGTTCAATAGTAAATGCCTTCTGGGCTTCAAACTTCAGCTAAAACATGGGGCTGTGGACAAGGGTGGAGGCACTTAAGGGACAGACTGAACTGTCCGAGGTCGCCTCCTCTGCAGCAGGTGTCCA
Source organism: Muntiacus reevesi (assembly GCF_963930625.1). Taxonomy (NCBI): domain Eukaryota; kingdom Metazoa; phylum Chordata; class Mammalia; order Artiodactyla; family Cervidae; genus Muntiacus; species Muntiacus reevesi. The sequence goes on along the minus strand of NC_089262.1, from coordinate 56,921,742 downwards.
CGTCGCCTGCTTCTAGCCCTAAAACTTGACTTTGTCCCAGTACATGGAACATGATGCTTCAATTCAGCTCCTGACACTTAAAAAAAAAAAGTTTCACAGCTCAAATATCTGCTTCCAGTTTGATCCCAGAAGAGAAGCTGTTTCCTTTAGAAAGTCAAGCTGCTATTGTTTTCTCCAAATGTGAAATGTTTCAATGGGTGGCAGAGGCTGGAAGAGGCAAGCAGCTCCAATTCAGATGATGTGATAACATGAGAGAGAACTCAAAGGCACCGGATCAAGATTCCTCAGGCAGGAAAGGCAATGAGAAGAGAATAGAAATCTCCAGTGAGCGCATCCTTCTGAGCCCTCTGGGCTCTTTCTGGCATAAGGTCTGAAGGCAGCACGAATTTCCAAACTGCCTGGACTTCTAAGTAAAAGTCTGCATGAGCTGGCTCCCTGAAAGGGAGCTGACCCAGAGTTCTTCGAGGCAGCACGGCTTTTGAGGTGTCAGTGTGAATGGTTTCAGGGTTTGGGAAGACCCTGGTATAACGTGATACTTTGTGGTGGTAACACCGAGGAAAACTGGCTGAAGAGTGTGGCCTGTAAAACTAAGTCCACACCACCTACACTGAAGAGCCAGGAGATTCGTTTCAGCTGCAAACTTGTATTTCCCAAAAGGGGCTCAAGATCATGAAGAGAATATAGGTTTGGGGAGATCACTCCTTGGAATGTGCCCCAAACTCACTGTACAAGGACAGAGAGGATGTGATCAGCTGACCGAATGCATTTACAAACGGGTCCTTGTCACCCCAAATGTTTAAGAACTCTCGTTCTACGAGGACCATTGGAAGATAAAACTTTGGACAGATCACAATCCATCTGTGGTGCTTAATTAAGAAACTTAGGTACTTAATGAAAGAGCAATCACTTTAGAATTAGTTTGACCCAGGTTCAAATGACACCTCCGCCTCTCTTGCACCAGGTGGCGTCTCTAGGGCAGGGAACGAGAGCAAGGATGACAATCACCGGACCCTGCACTCTCTGAAGTGCCTGATACGTAAAAGCCTTTTAATGAATGAATGTTGGACTCCTCTAAGTTGACTCTTTCTGGATCTCAGTTTTCTTAGACATAAACTATAAGGAGTGGGTTATCATTTCTAAGATCTTTTCAAGTGTTCTCTGAACAATGGTTAAGAGCTGAACTAGCTGTTTGAAAATAAATGAGCAACTGTGTTGTGAATTTCTGTTAACAATATGTTAAAATACCTAATGTAACAAAGCATCAAGATTTTAACAACCATAAGTAACAGGTCTTTCCTTACTCAGCACTTGAAGATGGTATATGAATAACTCAGAGGTTACTGAGGAACAATAAAATGACGTTATGGTGTCAGGAAAAAAAAACAATGAAACAAAAATCTAAGCATCACTATATACAGTAAATGTTTGAAAATGTCAATGAGTTCTGCAAAAACTGTCTAAAAAGGAAGGAGAATACTGCTCTGCAAGATGCAAGTAAAAGCATCATAACTTCAGAGGAGTGAAAAGTCCCTTTCCCCATCCTACCGACTATCAAACTCTATCACTCCCTTTTAGGATCTCCGCAGATAATAAGCCAAAGGCATCAGGACCAACGTTAAAGGTCAGGCCTGTGTTAATTGGTTGGTCCCTCATGGTAAAGTCTGCACTTCAGCAGGCTACTTGGTAGATGAGAGGTGGTGAAATGTGTGGGCAGAGGGACTGTGACCTCTCCCGATGCAGACGCGGCTTCCCTGTCCGTCTATCACATTTCTTTGAGTTATGAGCCCTTTTCCTTGCTCCTGTAATTCAAAATACTGACGAGGAGAGGAATGACGGGATGTGGAGGTGAGCGGGGCCTGGCTGGGCCCTGCAGCCCCCCCTCTCTGGGGTTCCCACCTCAGACTATAGACCATGCAGTGGCCCATGTCCCTGGTACCCACCACAGAAGCGGCTAGGGTGCCCCCATAAAGCACGTCTGCCTCTCCAGGGTGTGGCCACGCCCTGCGGAGGACAAGTACGAATGTGACCCCAACCGGCCAGTCATCGAGCCACCCCTGGCCAGGTGCACGCACTGGCCTCCTTCCAGAGGGCAAGGCCGAAAACAACTGGAAACCAGGGGGCTGGTCCTGAGCATCTCCATCCTCTCCTCCTAAACCGGTGTCCTGCTTGGCAGACGTTTCTTCCCCCATCAGCCCGCTGTCTCGCTAACCCTCCTCCCACAGCCCCGAGACCACCCAGCGCCCCGCGGTCTCTCACATTACCCACCCCCTCCGCCCGCCGCCCCCACTCAGAAACCAGTCTCTTAGGAAAGGTCTGATAGACAAGCACACTGAAATGGAAGTTGCCAACAAAGCTTTCTGTGTCCTGTCAGAGGGACGGGGTTGACTTTAACAGGGTCTGCGGCAAAACTTCTACAGAAACTCCAAGCATAATCTTCTCTGAAAACATACACCCACTTATATGGTCCTTTAGTACTTTGCTATGAATGAATCATCAGAACATGTCTAATTAAGATCATTAAAATGCTCAGGTTCTTGGTGGGTGTGCAAAGCTGAGACTGGATGATCACTGAAGATACCCAACCATCCTCACTGTTAGTGCTTCGGCAACACCACCAGTAAAAGAAAGAAGGATAACATTAACGCCTTCAATTTCTAGACCCTTTAACAGATTACAAAATGAGTTCCTATGTGTTTGTTTTTGAGATGCTCGAGAGAGAAACTAGATAAAGAAGAAAAGCAGAGGGGAGTGGTCAAGGGGGAGAAAGACCAGGTTAATAAATAAGTTCAGGATGTTATCATTTAAGACCAGAAAAACATCCAGTTGGGGTCATCAAAGTTGTTTTGAACAACGTGCTATGTGGAATAAATAGACACTATTTTTAAAGGTTTCGGTGTATACGTCCCTATGAGTTCAGTGCCCCACCACTTGCAACCAAGTACTTCAGAAAAAAAAGAGTAAAACCACACCTCAGAGGCACTCGGTTACCAAGCCTGCAAAGCCCATGACTTTGTGGTTTTTAAAGATCTTATCTGCATTTTAATGCGAAATGGCTTGCAGACCAAAGTCCCAAGCACCACTCTTGGGAATTCTGCGAAGCATAAATAACATTCCAGCCAACCTAAGAACACTGATGAATGTATATATTATAATCTCTCCATTACAAGAGTGATAGAAGACCACAGACACCAATGCTAAAAGCTGCTTCACCCCGACGGCCAGCATGTTTCTCTGTGGCCCTCAGGTTCTGAGTTAAAAGAAGCAGTGCAGTGTGGATGAAGTCAGGCTGGGATCCTAAAAGAATGCTATGAAAGTAGTGAAGCTGAGAATCAAAATGAAGATACATACAATCATGAGCAAGCTTAAGCATGTTCTCCAACCCCCACTATCATAAAATCACTGACCCATGTCCCCCAAGGACTATTTCATAGAACATGGCTTCGAATTAATGCTTGGTACATTAGGGTCAGGAAGAAGAAGCTAACAAGTGACATTTGTTTAATCCATTGCTGAAGGAGATGGTGAGGCTGAATCAGAGGCAGACCCAGATAAAGATGCTATTCGCATATTGCTTGGTCAAGAATGAATCCCTCCAAAGACTCCAGAAAAGCCCTGAATTCACCATTTGTTCCTGTCCAACACTAGCTTTCCTTTATCAGCAAGAGTGGGCCATTCCCTTCACATCCGTGGCATGGAAAAATCTGTATCCAACAAAAATTTCAAGAGTACTATAAAGTGAGTACTTTGCAAATCAGGGGCTGAAACTATTTTCTTTCAGTAATTTTAGAAAATTATATACTGTTAAATTTCATTCCCCTTACTGAAAAATCTCAGAAGTTAAGCTTTAATGAAATGCTTCTGGAGCCACCCAGCAACTAACGTTCCAGTCTGGATTTATTTCCCTTGAAGAAATCTTTCCCTGCCTAGCAAGTATCACCTCAGAGTAGCATAGTATCCATTCACAGTGTAAATTGTGACCTGACTCATGTCAACTAGGGACAAAGGCAAGAGAGGATTTGGAGGTTACCCAGGGGAAAATTTAGGAATAAGATTCTGGATCCTCAGGAAACCCTTATTTAATTTAAGATTCTGTTTCCTCTGCTTCATTAAAAAAAAAAAAAGACTGTACTTGTGCAATCTACTTCCCTGTATTATATAAAGTTTTAAGACCAAAAAGAAATATGATTGATTATGGGCATGAACCATAGCTAAGCACTTCCAAGGGTGTCTTCCCTTAAATCACATTAAAATTGTACAAAGTAAGTTACAGATGATGACTAACTCAATTACCAGTCTACTCAGATCAGCACCAAGGTTAAGAATGACTTCAATATTAAACCAGTGTTCAGGAAATGTTGAAAGTGAAAGTGTTAGTTGTCCAGTCGTGTCTGATTCTTTGTGACCCCATGGGTCTTTAGCTCTCCAGACTCCTCTGTCCATGGAATTCTCTAGGCAAGAATACTGGAGTGGGTTGCCATTCCCTTCTCCAGGGCATCTTCTCGACCCAGAGATCGAACCCAGGTCTCCTGCACTGCACTCTGAAGAAACATACCCATTATCCTGTCCTTAGAATGCCTGACAAAGAGCCATTTTTTTAAACTGAAGACTTCACTAAAGCAGTCTTTGGAAAGCTACCCTTTTGGATAGAGGTCTCAGATGAAGACACCTTAAGATGATTCTCGCTTTATGAAGAGATTCCAGTATCCCAACACGACATCATTCATCCTCTTTGGACTTTTCTTCCCCTTTCAATCTGGACTGGATGATCCCTATGGTCCTTTTCCAATCTAAAATTCCACTCAAAATTCTGTTCAGTAAACTTTCCATTTTCCACCCTAATTAAAGAGAAGAGAGGACAAGAGAAGGGAACTGACCACACCAAACACAGGAACATCTAAACAGTGTGTGAAGTTTAGAGTTAGGATACAGATCACTCTTTTGTCAAGAACAAATCTCTCCTGGTCCACTTCCTGTATGCTGTTGGGGCCAGGAGAAAGGGTGTTCACAGAGCCATCTTCCAGAAGTTACCCCCAGCACTGGTGGGTCAACTGCTCTAAATCATATCCAAGTGTGCAGGCTCCTAGTCACTTGTCACATTTATGACCAAATGGCAAGCATTTCAAAATCACTCGAGATTCTGGAAAGGTTATAAAAATATGAAAACAAGCCCCCAAAATGGGATTTGTGGGAAAATAAAAAGAAGACATTTAACAGCTCTTTCTTGGAATGGCTATTGATGGATTTATAGCTCACTGTTCTCAGTCATTCCTCTCACTAAATAAACTTTCCACCTGCTCAGTCCGCTGCTGAGAGAATCTGACTCCACCACAGTTAATTCTGAAGCGTGTGCTCCACTTACCATAAGGAGCTCAGACCAGGCAAATGTGTGCAGCTGGAACTAACTTGGCCACATTTCGCCCATCCCCCAGCTCGTAAGGATTTCTGCAAACACCCCTGGAATCCCAGCTGTTTTCAGTGAAGAGCTGATGTTGGGAGCATCTTGCCTAATGTACTGAACTATCATCTTATTTAAAATAGGATTCTGAATCTTTTCTTTTTAAAGTAAGGACTAGATCCATTTATTTTCAAGTCAAATAAGTGACCTGAAGATAAATTTAAGTTTAACTCTTTTAAAAACAGTCATATTTCACATTGAATGTGCTCCTGAGGCCAAGGGAAATGTTCTTTCCTTTCTGAAAGTTTCTCGCCAAGTACTAACAAACCCAGTTTCTTCCCAAGAATATTTGTTTTCTATCTCGCTGAGTCAAGCTTTAAAAGGGCTGGAACCTTTCACAAGACAGAATAATTCCATTTGTTAGTTGGCGCTTTCTCCAAATCCAGCTTGAATCCTATGGGACACACAAATCCTTGTCTGAAATGTAGGATAAGTGTCATGAAACATACTTGGGAACTGGGAAACCACAGCTCAAAGCATAAACACGAAGATATAAGTGAAGACTCACTTTGAATTAAAACTGTAACAAGGGGAAATACCATCAGGCACTAATTCTTTAGCCAAGGAAACAAGAACATGCAAGGAAAAAGTATGCACATTATCACTAACTGGAGGAGGGAAAATATCAATACGGATAATAATTAGCACCACTAGGAAGAAGGGACAAAGTAAAGAAATGCACATTTACCCTGAAAGACTGAAACTAGACATGTAGTCAATTCTTCCCATCAAAGACGGGGTCAGGTATTATTGAGGGGAAAACACCCCCAAACCATAAGCAGCAGAGAAGTAGACAGTCCGGAAGGGAGAACTAAACGAGGTCGATTTTAAACAGCTCCCGCGCTGTCCAGCGGCTGCCACTGGGTGGCGCTGGGCGTCACGTAGGTAAGAAGTGTGCAGATTTAGGACGGGACGTTCAACACCCCCAACATGCTCTGCCCCACACCCAAGGCTTCAGGAGATAGAGTAGCTTTTCTCCACAAAGAGGCTGAGGACCTCCAGCTTAGGAATTGCCAGCCTCTGTTCTCATCGTCAGCAAGTCCTGCAAAAAATCCTGACTTACTATAGTATAGAATTGGGAACTGTAGCAAATTTAAATCCCCTAAATAACTTCCAGGATTTTGAAATTCAGAAAACTCTTTCTCCCTACAGTTTACTATTGAAACATTATCATCCCAAGCCCAGTACAACAAATTGAAACCACATTTTATTCTACTTTTTCTTGTTAACTTGATGGCTTCACCACACTTTTAAATGCTACACACGCCCCTCCTTCTCCCTTGGCATTTGATCCTTTTTTTTTTTTTTTTTAGTGAAATCAGTAATCTCACCAGTGACAAGCTTTGCTTTCAATAAGTCTATCTGCCAACTTAAACAGCATCTCCTAAGGCAACAGAATAATGAAAGACACATGTAGGTACTTGCCCGTCATCAGACACCAACTCCTCAAGTCAGCCTGAAATTGGGCCTGTAATTCTGCTGGTCCCCAGGTTCGGGACAGTGTGCTAAGAGTGGGCCAGTAAGGCTGACGTCTTGGTCTAAACAGCACAAGAGAGATGCAAGGGACTGACCTTTTCCATCTCTGCTGGACTTACTGTGCGACAGGGCACAGTTCTTCTCTTCCACAGGAGATGTCAAGGATTGCTCAAACCCTTGGCAAACGTCAGGATCTTAAGACACCACATCGTGAATTCTGCCTCATTCTTGCCGGTGGACTTGAGGCAGGGCTTTCCAAGCCCAAATGCATGATTCAGCCGGAACATCTCCCAGGCCAGCCATTCCTTCTGCACACAGCCAATGCTCCACCAACACTCCCCACCCCCAGCAGGGCGGGGGACCTGCAGACCTCCAGATCTGAGGCCCGCCTTGGAGGACATGAGTCCCCTCCAATCTCTCTCTCGCTCTGTCTCTCTCTGTGAGGACAATTTTGTGCCTTCCTCTGGAGAGAGAAAGACTCGATTTTCAATCCTGCAAAATCTGAAAAATGGACTAACGAAAATGCTAGAAGTTTTGAAAGAAAGAATAGGAGTTGTTCTAGCCCATAAGGGAGGCCTCCTACTTTCTGTAGCTGGGTCTACCATCCAAAACCAGTGGCTGATGAATCCAGGGCTCCAGGAACCTGCCTTTCCACTCGCCCCAGCTCTAACCTAGACTGACTTTGATGCACTTCCTGTATTAGTCAATGGCTCAGGAACATTCAGCCTGCTTAGTTCAGTCAATAAATAAAAACAAAGAGGACCAGTAAGGCTCAAAAAGACACGCATTATAAAGTTTTTTTTAAAGACATAGGGTACATTGAAAAACCAACTCAGAAACACTGTTTACACCTTGCATTTGCTGAACCAAGAAACTCTGGGTCATCTCGTGCACAGCAGGGGCACCAAAGATATCCTGGAAAGGTTTTATAGAGAATACATTACACATTATCAAATAGCTATTTTAAAATCAAATCTAGAATTCAGGAATTTTAACTAAGAATCACCTACTTTACAAGATTCATTCTGGCAAAAAAAAAAAAAAAAAAAACTCAACCAAATAAACAATACAAGCCCTAAGGCAGTTTAAATGGGATCCTTACAATGGGTTACAAAGGTAACCCATTGTATGATGAGAGGTTTTGAAGATAAATCTTCAATACCCAAGAGGTGATTACTGTGTCAGGAAATTAATCATTTCCCTCACTTCCCTAGTGCCTCAGAGCATCACAAGGCAACAAAGCTGTTGGGAGCACCAGGTTAATTTCAGTATATGCATAAAAGGTAAAAACACAAGACTTCTGATCTGAAAGGACCATTTCTGATATGAACTAGGTTTCATTTGGCTCTGTGGTGCTGGTAAGCAGATTTTGAAACTGCATACCTAACTTCAAGAATCCCAGAATCAATTCGAAATCCCCAGCAGCACTGCTTTCAGATTGCTTTTGGGAGCAGAAGGCTGGGGACACACCAGCACTAGCAAAATGACGCTCTCCCAGCGTGGCTGAATGTCAACACAGGAAGTCTCTAACTTACATATGAACTGTGTTTCCCAAGTTCCTTTGTAAGTTGGTTGTGCAAAACTTGGAACACATTTTCCCTAGAAACATTATAAAAGGTAGTTAGGTTCCCCAGATTAGACCACCAAAGTCTATTTCACAAGCTATTTTCAGTAACTACATGGGTGATGACTGCAAATTAGTGTATTTAATGGCACCATGGGTAACAGAATTTATAGTAAATAAACACAGAAATCACTTGTACTAACTTCTCTATGTAAGTATTTCAAGACCAATAGGAATAATCCAGACCTCCCTCCCTTTGCCAATGACGTCACAGGCACAGGCAATGATGGAGCAGGGGGAATTTCAAGGGGTGAGAAGCAAGAGTCAGAAGAGACCTAGCGATGCCAGGAAGCAACATGTGGGTTCTATCCAGCTGAGGACTGTCACTCACACCCCAGACCCTGAGAGGCCACGCCCGCCCTCCTCCTGCCTGGATGAGCAGAGAAGGGGGCAGCGCAGCCCCAGCAACCTACATCAGGGAGAAGGGCAGTGATGCAGGGGAGGGGCCTGGCGCAGCGGTGAAAGCAAGCACCTCCCTCCATCTCCAAGGTCCGCTAGCGGGGGCGGCACTCCGCTCATGCTCTTTGCCTGCTGCACGTTTGCAGCTTCCCTGCAGGCAATGAAGATGCTTTATTCATTATGGTGACCCCAGCATCCAGCCCAGCATGGGGCATAAAATAAGTGCATAATAAATGTGAACAGTGGTATGAGTCACCTCCACATCCCCACAGGAACTGAAGGTCACTGGCCTGAGGTGGGTATTCATTTACCCATCTGCATAATAAATATTATTAACTGGTAAACAAATACCATCTGAATGTAAACGACTATATTCATTTACTCACGAAATCATCTACCAACTGCTTTCTATGTAAAATGTTCAAATGGTGGCCTGATTGAGAAAGTACCTGTGTTAACATTTTCCCCCAGCAGTTTCCATCCAAAGAGTACTTGAAACGCTTGGTGAGTGATGCCTATAAACACCTATTAAAATGCAGCTTTATGGGAGATTAAATCATTTTCGTAGTAGCACGGTAACAGGAGCTACTGGGCTAGTAGAAGTCCTAGAATGGCCTGTTGGACTAACACGTCCTTTGGGGAAAGAAACTGTTTAGCTAAGACGTTCAACTGCCCTATACAGTATTCTTTATACCTGAGTTTGAATTTAAACAGTTCAATCCTGTATATTTAAGCACTGGATTCTGTGACAGCACCTCTTAGTGCCAATGCAGATCATTTCAGCAACTGAAAAAGCCTAACAAACTACAAAAAGACCAAGGTGAGATTAACCACTATACAGACTTGATGGCTGGAGCAGTGGAATTCTAAAAGGTATACAAGTTGGGTAGCTGGAAAGAGTACAAGTTAATGCGGGCTGAAGTTTCACATGTACCTAATAGCACTCTTCTGTAATGGTAGGAACTCCATCAGCTGGAACAGGAAAATGACTCTGAATTTTAAATAATGAGTAAGCATATATTCCTTTTCCTAAAGGAAGGGACAAAAATAGAAGAGAAATAAGGTATCATTACTGGTAAATGGGCAGGTCTTTACAGAAGGAAATTACACAGACTGATTGTAACAATGCATTCCAACTTTTCTACATAAAAATGCTCAGGTGTTAAATTCTTCGACAATGTTGACAAAGCCACCTTTCTTCCCTATCTCAGCTTTTCAAAGTATACAGCAGGTATATAAGCCTACTCCCGACATCCATAGGAATCTGCTGAAAAACATTCTGTGATTTATTATGGCCTCACTCCAACCACTCTTCTGCCTGATTTTTGTGTTTAATTGTACCTACTCATTTAAATTCATCAATATGTTGCTTTATAACAGTTTATGTATATTTTTAACACACATATAGGTGTGCTATGTACAAATTAAGTCAAATAACATATGGTTCTTCTCCTAATTTCGCTTGTACCACTTCTTCTGTAGCTATAAAGAGTACTTGGTTCCCTAGCCAGGAAGGATGATAAACAGGTTTTGTCAAATTTATTAACCAAATAGATGATGCCAACAAAGGGCATCGAATTATCTGGGAAGTACCTAAGGAGAAAAAGCTTAACACTTTAAATACAAACAACATGAGCAAAAAATAAACAGCGCAGGAGCAGTGATGGCCTTAGTCCTAAATTCATTAGGGTCTATGCCTACATAGACATATGTAACACATAACCACTGAGAAAACACAGTGTGAAAGTGAAGTCGCTCAGTCGTGTCCGACTCTGTGCGACCCCGTGGACTGTAGCCTACCAGGCTCCTCCGTCCATGGGATTCTCCAAGCAAGAACACTGGAGTGGGTTACCATTTCCTTCTCCAGGGGATCTTCCCAACCCAGGGATTGAACCCGGGTCTCCCGCATTGGAGGCAGACGCTTTAACCTCTGAGCCACCAAGGTAACCTTTAATTATCTGTAGATGTAAAGGGTATTTAGATGCTGAGGAAACACAGAGGGAGGCAGACTTAAGATGGTATAGTATTAACAAAGAATTGGTACACTGGTGTTTCATATTTAGTAGAAGTATTCCTAATAATTGAATTTATATGTATGTATAAATACATATATAATATTGGGAAAAAATAATTAAAAAGAACATTTTCCCAGTATGCCACCATTTGGGACTTTTCAACAAGAAAATAGGAACTTTTTTCTTTGATCATCAAATGCACCTTGAAAGGACACTTGATGAAACTGGAAAGAGGATGTCACCCAGGGCTGTGCTCTATGTACTGTTTGTGATCTGGAAAAAACATATCCTGGCACCAAGGAGCATGAAAAGCCAATGTCACCAACCCCATCTCATTTTGGTTGGACAGGAAATGCTGGATTTCAAAGTCTGAAGGGAAGCCGAAACTACAGAGATAGAAAAATGTTTTCAAAATCAAGCTTCCAACATTTGTCCAATTAAAAATGCACTTACCCACTGAGTATCCCATTAAAATGGAATTCTGACAGTCTCAAAAATACATGTTTAAAAGGGATCCTAGAGCAGATACTTAAGGGATCCTCTCCTTAAATATCTGCTATACTTTAATGATGCTGGCTGTGAGAAGTTCAAAGCACGGAATAAAGATTCTCATCAGATCACACATTTTCAAATACCTCCACCCTGAGCACCATCGAAATAATTCTGTTTTGATCACACTCAGTACTTGGGATTGGCAAATTTTTTTTTTAGTTTTAGTTCTTTTCTTTAACCAATAGGTGGCAATCTTTATTGCCATGAGTATTCAGGCAAAAGATTCAGCTGGGTAAGATTGTTTTTTTTCTTCCTCCTGTCAAGGCTCAGATTTTTTTTTTTTAAACAAATGAGCTATTTGACAAATGATTAGTAATGGTAAAAAATGAAAGAGTTGTAACTTACTAAGTTACTGTAATTTTGGCTTGGAAGAGAAAAAGATAAACTGGAAATCTCCTCAAAAATAAACACCAAAAATAGGAGATATTTTTCGGGGGGGGGCGAGAGGAGGGTACCCAGCATGGTTTTGACAGTATTATCTCCAAAGAAAAAGTACACAATATACCCAGATAGCATAATAAAAATTCTGGAACATCTATCAGTGAAACTGTACAGGTAACGAAGTCATACAAATAGAAAAAGAACACAGGGGTTAACTAGAAAACATCTTCAGAGCACTAGCCCAGTGTTTTTGTGGGGTTTTTTTAATTTTCTTTTGAGGCAACGCATACACAACTCTGGCAAATTCACTGGCCTTTTCGTTGAAACTGAGGTAAATACTCAAGTTTGTGTCTTACAAAGAACTGGTATCACTACTGTTGCTGTCTAACTTATGTAATTCTGCTGTAATTGAATCTCACTTCTTCTTTGGATAGCCTCAAAAGGAGCTAAAAAAGAACTCATTACTATGGAGACAAAACACTTCTTCAAATAATTTTCAACTGTTTAAATCGGCCCCAGATCTTTATTTCCTGTAGCTCAACAACTTCAATTCCTTTCATTTCCTTCAGGTCTAAACATATCACTTGAGTCCATGCAATATTTTGTGTGTGTCTGTGGCAAATGTGTTTTTCATGGTTTTGACTGGCATCAATGAGTATATCTGGCTTTCACCAAATATTTGGTTTTTAATACTCTAATTAAAATGCGATGATGATGCCTCCCTGAAATCCCTGGCTTGTAGAGTGTCATTAATTCTATTTTACAGATGAGAAAACCAAAGTTAAGGATGTTACTGTCTTTAGGTCACGCAGCAAATTAGTCACAGTAATTAGGACTAACGGTTGGCAAAGGGCATTATTCAAAGCCCTGAGATGCTAGGCTGGTGCACAGGGCTCCATGAAAGCAAGAACAATGAAGGACGCTGAACAAAAGTGTGATGGTTGCTTTGGTGCTCCTGTAACATCAGTAACGAACGCATTCTCCGATGCACCTTCACAAGCCCACAGAGATCAAAACTTAGCCTATGTAAAACTCAACCATCTTAAAATTAAAAAAAAAAAAAAAATCAGAATTCCTCAACTTACCACAACTTGCCACTGTTAAATATATTCATTCACAATGCTATAAATAATGATGAAATATAATGAGAGATGTGCTAATTTACTACAGAAGTTCAAAATTTTCCTCCCACCCGGAGGCTATTTTGATTAGAAAACAAGGGATAGTTAACAAGACCCATCACATATTGCACGCTATGTTCTTTTCGGATGCGGCAATATATTTCTTCCTTTTGAAGACAGCAGCTGAGTCTGAGAATCTACCCAAAGCAGAGAGGCTTAGATGCCTGATTTAATCCGGCAATTAACTGTGAGTCACTTCACCCCTGTTTTGTCCCCTCAATAACAAAAATAATTCCTTGTGCTCCAGGGATACAGGGAGGCTGATAAAACTGCACACAATGTTGAATTTCTTAGAAACTGTAAAACACATGGGCTGTGTCATGCAATGGAATATTACTGAATTTTAAATGCTGTCCAGTGAAGGCTATAATTTCTCACCTCTAGTCCCACTGATAGTCATGGTAGATCTGAGACATTCCAAACAAATGTGTTTTTCTAAAAACATACACCGTCTTAAGACTATTCTTAGAAAACAAAGGAAGAAAACTTAAAAGCTGACTAGGGGACTACTTAGGGAAAAGCAGCATTGATGTGTTCAGCATGAGTTACAATTACAGTTACAATAAAAAAAAAAAAAAACTCTTCTACCTGAGAAATTTAACTTACTATTCGATATAAAATGTGCAGTTAGAAGGAAAGTTTTCAGAAGGACCACTAAGTGAGCTTCATGTTCTAATTAAAAGAAATAAATCCTAAAGTCTGTAAAATTATGACTTATTTAGGTGAGAAACTTTTTCAACACATGCTTCCTGCTAATTCTGACTGAGGAACAGACTTTTTCATGCATACTTCAGTCTTACATCCATGCAGACACTCTTCACAACTGTGCACCATGCCAGCTCTTTTGTTTTTCTACCTAACTAGTATTGAAAAGAAAAAAAACCAAGGTGAATTATTTCATTGTTAAAAGATTTTTATGTATAAATAAAAGACCACCAAAGCTCAATGGTTAACAGAATCTGGGTTTGCCCCAGATAAGTCATGCTGCTGTTCATATGCATCTGTTGAATCCACAGGAATGTAATCTTAGTAAAGATATAATTAATGCAGCTACAGAACACTCCAAATCAATGCTTTAATGTAAACTACAGCTGTCTAATCTTCTCATTGTAAGAGACCAGAGTACCTAATGCTCGGTTCTAGAAGAGCAGGAAGTAAACAAGAGTAAAGAGAGGAAACTGAAGTTACTTAATTGTCCATGAAGCTTAAGGAACCATTTTATGAAGCTTCAATTAAACAGTCTCTTGTCACCTGGGTCCATGTGGTTGTTCAACAGCAGACTCTTCAGAATCTGGATCCCAAAACTAACTTGCTTATCCCTCTTGAACCCCCAAAGTGAATTGAGCACTTGATTTATGCTAAAGCCCTGGGCTGGAAGCTAGTCGTGATGCAGCCTCTTTTTGGTCACTATATCAGGCTGTCTCTAAAGTAGAAGAAAAGTTGCACAATGGGATATATGCATTTACCACGGCTGCTTACACAGTCCCATTGAGTGAAAGGACAGAAATTTTCCATCTCTCAGTCCTGTACCCAAGCAAATACACTTCTTTTAATTGTGCTTTGAGCAGATTCATTTATCTTTTACCTAACTAAAAAAAAGAAAAAGAAAAATCAAGCCAATTATTTCCATTTTAAAAAGTTTTTATGTAGAAACAGAGGATGACATGGTTGGACGGCATCACCGACTCATTGGACATGAGTTTGAGCAAGCTCCGGGAGTTGGCGATGGACAGGGAAGCCTGGCGTGCTGCAGTCCATGGGGTCGCAAAGAGTCGGACACGACTGAGCGACTGAACTGAACTGATGTAGAAATAAAAGATCATTGAGGATCAGTGGTTAACAGAATGCTCTCCAGAGAACATTCTGGGAAAGATACAACTATTAATATAAATTCTTAGTGGGGTCCAGGCCTCCTCTCCCCTCTACAATGAACTGCAATCAGTGACCTCTGTGGACAAGTGGCTACAAATTATGATACTGCCCAGGCTCTAGAGTGAAATGATGTATTTAGCTATAGCTATGGTAGGACAGAACGTTGTTTCCTAAGCCTGCCCTCTTTTAATTCACTGAAACTTCCCTTCAAAAATGTTCTAGGTTACGACCTCCATGGATGGGTCTTCCCAGAGCTGAATTTTCTCTGAGGAAAATCCTCTCATCTACTTGGAGCTCGCAAGAGAGGACACTTTTTTTTAAAACAGGAAATAGAACATCAAAACCCTTCAAAGTTTTATGTGTCTGGTTAGAGCAGAGGAACAAATCTTTTCTTAAAATGATACCTTAAGAGTTAAGAGGGTCTAGTAGGTTTACAAACCTATCAGAGAAGTGAAAAAAGAACAATTCTTCTGATACCAAGAACAGAAATTCAAGTTACTTTCACGTAACACAGAGGCAAAGTGTTCAAAAATGGGCCTTCCTCTTTCTTCGTGGCCTTTTGTAAATATTGCAACAGTGGACCAGTGGGAATTCTGGCAGGAAAAAAAGTCCCATCAGAGACTGGCTTTTTGTTTAAAAAAGAAAAAAGTCTTGCTTATGCAGAAAATTCTTGCTTTTTCCATTATGTGGTGTCTGGGGGAGGGTGGGAAGAGGAAGGCTTCTTTCTATATCTGTAGAACACTGTAATTTAAAATGAGTCATGTCAAACATAAACGAAAATGTTAACCTCTGAGAACAGGGGTCAGTAAATTTTATTCCCGCTTAGATCCAGTATTCTCTGGCAAGCTTGACTAAATTCAAACCAGGGGCTTTCCCTATAGATATATAGCAACTTACCCAGAAACTGAGGGTTAAGTCTGAAAGAAGACAAGCTTAAGAAAGAGGCCCTGTGAATTTGAGAAATCCTTGTCTATGGTTGAGCTCTGGGCTAATTGGTCAAGCCCTCATACCTCCCATTTAATGGGAGTGAAGCTTCCCCTATCCCAGCTACAGAGGATACCCTAACTTCTAAGAGGCAAGGAGTTTTCAGCCTTAAAGTAGATTTCAGTAATAGACACTGGAAAAGCATTTGAGGGCCTGTCTACCCTTGGAAGAACTCTCCTGAGTTGTGGTTCACTGGAAGTAATGCTTCAAATAAAAACATTAAATCCATCTTGATGACTTAACAAAACCACCTAGCACCTAGGACTTTTTCTTTGGCTTCTGCCATCATGACTGACATGAACTGAAGTTTGGCTACTGTGTTCCCTGAGGAAGACTCAACCAAAGGCCACATGGGAACATTCAGTCAGTCCCCTGATCCATGTTCTAGCTTCAACTGTTCTCAGTCAGAGTTGCTCTCTTTTCCGAGTAACAGTTAACTTTTAAATAACACATTAAAACACACGTACTCTTCTAGACTGGCATTGCTATCAAGGAGTTCAACGTCAGGTTTAAACATTGATACTGTTCTGATAGGACAACACTTTTGCATGAATGGAATGAGGTCACTGCTTTAACTTATAGATTTCATATTCTTCCCTTTTTACTGCAAGAAAACTGTTAGAGAAGTTGCCATTTTCATACAAACTGTCTCAAAAAAGTCTCTGAGTTTTTTTTTTTTTTTTGACATACGGTTCAAGCACATGATCTTGACAGAGACAAAATATCGGCCAATCAAGCATTTTTAGTATCTGTCTTTTAACATTTTTCAATTAATTTGAAGGTAACCTGATTATGGAGTAAAGATCACAAAGATGTGAGACTGTGTTTAAAATGTCTGCCTTTTAGTATTTGCTTTCAGAACCTGTGATTGCTTTAATGACATGATTTCTGGAGAAGTTACTTCTACTAGAGGTTCCTTCCTCCCCCATTTTCCTTTGAGGATGATACAGGTTGGAAGGCACACATCTTCAGGTCAGAGTCTGCAAGCCAAGTCTCAGCTGTCTATCATCTACTAATGCCATCTACTAGGTTGTTTTTTTCTAAGCCACCACCTATAAACAGCACTAAATAAATAAAGGAGATAAAGCACAGAGTAAATGCTCATGCATGCTAGCAAACATATCAATAAAGAATAAACTTGGAACTTTTCATCTCAGAGGTAAAACATTTCATCTGACACATATTTAAGAAAGGAAAGAAACAGCATTCAGATGCAATGAACTAAAAACTAAAATTTTTAAAATTGCATATACAACCTTTTTAGCAAATCAAAAATTCATGTAATCATTCAACTTGCCGTTCAGTCACTAAGTCATGTCTAACTCTTTTGCGACTCCATGGACTGTAGCCCATCAGCCTCCTCTGTCCATGGAATTCTTCAGTGGGTTGCCATGCCCTCCTCCAGGGGATCTTCCCAACCCAGGGATCAAACCTGGGTCTCCTGCATTGGCAGGCGGATTCTCTACCACTGAGCCAACAAGGGAGCCCTCATCATTCAACTACATGACCATGAATAAAAGGTCTAAAATAAGGCAGCAAAATTATCAGAGCCTATACCACCCTCTGTCTGAAACACTGAGTATCAACTCTGTGAGATGGATTTCTGGGAAAAGACTAACATCAATCAGTAGTGGTCTATTCAACTTATATAAACAAGAGACTTTCCCCCCTTCATTTTAAGAAGGTTTAATTACTCTATCCACCCCCACCCTCTCCATTTCCCTTTCTTAGGAAATTATACACAAGTGTGAGACAACATAGTCTGAGACTATTAACTATATTTACTAGCATATAAAATTTAGAACATTTCAAAATGCAAACTAAACACAACATTTGACACAGGCAAAAGATGGTCTTTAGGGACCCGGAGACTCTGAAGCAAAAGCCTTGGCTCTATTTTAAACTTTTCTAGAAAATGGGCTGAGCAGGGGTTGCCCAAGAGATGAGAAGGACAGTGGTTTTGCATTTTGGAAAAAGATCATTGTGAAACTGACCCTATCCTTCTCTTCTGGAGTATATGAAAGGAACTAGCCTCATAGCTAGACTATAACTAACCCCTCCCCCTCAAAAAAAAAAAACAAAACCCACAAATATCTTCACTCTTAAAGAATATAAATTATTGAAAATGTTAAAGGGATGTAGTTACTAGGCTGAAATTCACCAAAAGCAGCTCAGGGGATGAAAACAGTTAGCCAGTGACAAGCGGTTTACGTGGCCACACTGCTTTCAGATAAGCAGAGGTCTCAGCCCACCGCACAGTCTCCGGAAGCTGGCAAAGAAAACAAGAGTAAACACTGTGTGTCTTGCGAGGCTCTTCCTTAATTCAGGTCAAAGTCATATGACTCTAATCACAGAAGAGCTGGAGAGATGCGACCTGACAAGAAACGGAGCTTTAACCTAAACAACTGTACATTTTATGTTCCAGTATGTTTAAACTTCCTCTAAATGTTAAAGCTGACCAGGTTTCTCAAGTTTCCCTTGAGGGGAAGATTAGACCACAAATGACAGTTACAATATAACTGTGCATGTAACTGCAAAGAGCAATGGTCAGAAAGTAGCGAGTTAGACCTAGCTTTCAATCCTTTAAAGCCTGTTTCAGTGAAACAGCAGATCAATTATATTTGCATAATCAACCCAACAATGACTTTTCTATACTGCCTTATATACTGCACTAGCAGATAGATGTTTACGTAAACACTGTCTATAAGCTATTAAACACATAAATTATACAACTGTATAATAATGTATGTAATATATAATCATTTAGGTATGTTACATTTTTACAGTTATACCATTTATAAGTTATACCATTCATAATACCAAAATAGTTATACCATTTTATAAGTTTGTTTTATGTTTTATATATCTATGATATAATGTATATATATATATCTATGTATATAGATATATAAAACATTTTGAGAAACCCTAGCCAAGTGAGGGCTAATGCAAAGGTTAATATTTCAACCATTTAATAAGCCCCACAGCTTCCAACTGCCAAGGGAAGGAACTGTCCCTTAAACCTAATCACCTCTTCCCAGTCTGATCCAATGAGGTTCTTTTGCTGGAACCAAGAGTAACTCGTGCATTTGTTTCATTCTCTTTAGATTTTCTTGGGTCTATTGCCTGAGAATGGAAAAACCTGGTTAACTCTCCCTGCCCACCCCCCCTCCCCCCCCATATCAGACCACAGCACAGGCCATGGGCAAACCAGGAGATGATTTGTCCTCCTGGCTGACAGACCGTGGCCAGAAACACAGTACTGTCACACAGCACAAACACTGCCCGAAGGTCCTTCCGCTGCATCACGCCGTCGCTTAAGAATGCTGGGTCACAGAGGGATGGGGTGGGGAGGAAGGCGGGAGGGGGGATCGGGATGGGGAACACATGTAGATCCATGGCTGAGTCATGTCAATGTATGGCAAAAACCACTACAATATTTAAAGTAATTAGCCTCCAACTAATAAAAATAAATGAAAAAAAAAAAAAGAATGCTGGGTCAGGACTTCCCTGGTGGTTCAGCGTTAATCTGCCTGTCAATGCAGGGGACTCAAGTTCAATCCCTGGTCTAGGAAGATTCCATACGCTGCATAGCGGCTAAGCGGGTGAGTGAGAACTACTGAGCCCACACTCTGGAGCTCTCAAGCCCCAGCGATTGAGTCTGTGTGCTCCAACTCCCAAGGCCTGCACACCACAGAGCTTGTGGTCTGCCACAAGAGAAGCCACTGCAACGAGAAGACCCCACTCACAGCAACTAGAGAAAGACTGCATGCAGCAACGAAGACCCAGTACAGCCAGAAAGAAAGAAAGCTAGCTGGGTCAAAAGTCACACGGTTGGGGTCAAACCCTAACTCCTGCATAAGCTGTGTGACTATGGGCCATTAACTAAGCTTTAATTTCTTTATCTTTAGACCAGGTAAAATATTAAGGCCAATGTCATGAAACCTAATGAAAAGTAACAAGCCAATGTAGCAAAATGTTAGAATGGCATCTGACACAAAACAAGCATTTGTTGAACACACAAATATAGGTAGGTACAAATTCAATCTTATATTTACTTATGTATATATATGTTGATATATGTATCTCTTTAAATTTTCATACACAGTAAACATTTTCTCCATGTCAATAATAGTTTTGCCCTTTGTCGTCTAGTTTTTTTTTTTAATAAATATGCATAGGTATTTGGGAAAAATATATCTTACAGTTTTACTCTTCTGCTAATTATTTTTTAAGATAATCAAAATGAATTCCTTTTCAATCTATGCTTTTCTAATTATAAAACTTAATGAAACAGCAATTTTGAAGTTCACCTCCCTGACATGAGAAGTTGAATGTATCTCCCTGAGTTCTTGATTATCAGGGAGCGCCTCTCAATTCCTTCCACATGACATGTAAGGAAGCGACACATTGAGGTCTTGCGTCACCAATTTTCTTCCTCAAAACTCCATCCACCATCTTGGTTTTACTGGTACAGAAGAGAAGGAAGCCTGAACTTGGGTTCGTGATAGTTAAGCAGATATTTTGGCAAGACGCTTGATAGTATTCTTAAAATTTTTTTTAAAAATTGTCAAAACATATCTAAAGGTGGCCTTTCATTGATCTTATCTGAACAATCTAACACTTTCAAATCAGCACAAAATACACATAGGCTTATTCTTATGTTTGGTTTTTTTTCCCATTTGATAGGACTTATTTCTTTCTCATTTATCAGCACTTAAAATCCCCAGGTTGTATCTTTCCACAATGCATCTACAATCTTCTTTATTCTTTATTCTCTCTTTGGACTCTGGAAGAGCTTTGAGTTTCTCCTCCACGACATTAGTTTTACTTTCAGTAGTGTTAATTCTATTCTTTATTGCCATCCCCTATGGATTTTAATGTGCTATACAGCATTCTTAATTTCTTTACAATTTTTTCTTAATGGTTTCACTCTCATTTCATCCCATCTAATTCTTTTTAGCTCATTATCATCTAACTGCTTTCTGCTCCTCTTTCATTTGGGCCATTGTTGGCGGTCTGCTCTTCTTTCAAATCTTTCCTATGATCTCTCCTTTCCTTTACAAAGCAATGTTTTGCAGCTATTTTCCCCCTTCTATTTATTGGCCACTATACAGGGAGATATCTGCCTAGCCCTGGTGTTTGGTCTGAGCTACTGCTGATCTACATGGGTGCTGGCTTCACACCGAGAGCTGGTGGGCAAGTTGAGTTGAATAGTTTCCAGGCCAATTTCCAATGTGATTTTCACTTCAGTATTTCATTTCAAGATTTTGCTGAAAGCAAACCTTCTCCGGCCTTGACTGCCAAGGCTTTCTGAGGGTCCGAATGATGGTGGACTCAAACAATACTCAAACCCTCAGGAAACGCAGCTCTAACTCTACCCAACCTCCAGCACTTGACTTTTAAGGAGTAAGAGTCTCGTGGATGTAACGGTAATACAGCCCCTACCCACCCCACCCCCAGCTCTGCCTGGTTATTTTCTGAGTTATGACCTTCCACCGAATAAAAGGCACTGTTGGAGGAGATTAGAAAGAGGAAGGGAAGAGCATTCTGGGGACAGCTGCTAGGAGGCTCTTTCTGAATTACAGGCAGAGTCAGCAAGGACATGGCTCTGCCTACCTATTTTTAGGCGTCAAAACTTATTCTGCCTGTATTTTTAAACCCAGTTCCGTTTGGTTTACAGTAGACATTTCTCCAGCTAGTTATAGTTTTTACAACTGTTTAGAATGTAAGGGCTTTTCTCTACTTTCTTAGAGACTCCAGCAAGAAGCATGTCAGGACTACCAGGCAGACAGACACCTCTTTAAATCATGAAACTTTTAATAAGTTTCCTTTTTAATTGAAAAAAAAAAATCAAAAATAAAAGCACCCAAGAATTTTTACTGGCACTCATATCCCTAGGGAGACTTTCTGTGTGTAATGTCACAGTGTCCTTTTAAATTAAACACCTAGAAATAAAATTCACCTGAGCCTTTCACTTCCCCTCATCTACCCTCTTGTCGTCGGAATTCAGGTAACAAAAACACGATGTTTATGTTGTAAACTTGGCAGTGACTAACGTTCCTGAGAAATAAAGTTTGACATTCAAAGGAATTTAGTTGTTTAGCCAAACTCTAAAAATGGCATTTATTGCTAATTTTGACAGAACTCAGGTACAAGACTTCATATTCACCTGATTTCATTTGAGATTTCTTATAATTAGGAATTTTAAGCAGCTGCTATCCACATGCCAAAACACATAATTTTTATGCTGGGTATCCTCAGCTTTGGGCTTTTAAGGAGCAGGCAAATAACCAGCCTTCACTCAATTTTAGCTAAAATGACTTGATTTTGACTCAGAAGTCAGAAAATGTGGAGCTCAGGGAAACATTTGAAGCGGACGTTTAACTTCTTCAAAACTAATCACTTATCAATGGTACATAGCTTTTAAGTATCTGAGAAAAACTGCACATACACACATGTAACCCCAAACTTTGTTTCAGGTTCATGGTCTTATCCTTTATCAGTCTCTTTGTGACTCAACTTTTTCATATGTTTAGCAACATAAGAAAACTCTATAAGTTGTAGGTAAAATAAGATAATTTGTGTGATTGTATGAATGTAACAGCCAATTAAACTTAACAGAATAAATACACATAATTACAGACCACCCAAAAAGCAGAAAATAGCTGATTTCTTCAGTTACTGGTAACTCCACAAAAGACTGCTTCACGAGACCCACCCAACTGCCAGCTGGACTGTTCTTGAACCTCTGAATGCTCCTTTTAGGAAGCCCCCCCTTTCAAATATGTATACAATCATTTGAGCCTTAGTTTCTTAATCTGGGAAATGGTTATAATAATGCCATATTTGCAGGGTGGCTATAAGGATCAAAGGAAAAATGTCTTTAAAATGCTTAGCAGAATGCTTAGCAAACTGTTAAGTCAGCAAATTTTTAGGGTGTATTTTGAAAAAGCCATTTTCAGTATTTAAACAAATAGATGGGAAAACATGGGACAATGACTCTTAATATATACTTTGATAACTAAATTCATTACATCTCATTCCTTGGTACCCTGTAGATTATCACTGAGCAATTATTTACCAATAAAATCACACCTTGCTCTAACTTCTTTGAACCTCTCTCCTTTGAAAATGGAAAATTTACTTTTTGCTCCTGGGAAAAACCATGGCAAGACCTAAGTTAACCATGCTGTAAAATACTCTGGAATTACAAATTAACAATGATACAAATATTCAATGACATTTCCATAGTTAAGACACAGGAATAGAAAGAAATTTCAAATGAATTATTCACTGATAAAAGAAGCAACATTCTTAAACATTAGAAAAAATTTTAAAAGAATAAAAATAAAGCCACGAGTGTTTAGTGCAGATTCACAATAGATTACTCTATGAACAACCTGAGGTCATTTTGAAAACTGCATTTTCCAAAACACAGTAGCAAGTGGGAACCAACGCTGCCTTTCTCTTGCTGTGGCCGTGATCCCACATGCTGAGTCTGAGGGCACTGTGCTGTTTTCTTTCTTAAGGTAAAGTCTGGGAGATAACACTGACCACCCAGTAGTCCCTCTCGTTTTACAATGCACACTCACCTAATGCTTATGCTAGAGTATTATTCTCTTGGGTAGATATTTTAATACTTCTATCTCATAAATTGGAAGAAGTCTAAATAAATCTTTAAAACTTGAATAGGCAAATGTTATAAACATCACCTCCCGCCTTGGAAAATTTAACAAAAAACCCACTAGAAAAATCCCTAGGAGCTCTGAGCACATATCACGTCAACAAATTCAGTTATGCTACACAGACACAGTTCAAGGGAGGCATTCATCAATGTCTTTAACTCACTGATGAACTGCAATATGTAAAACGGGAAGACTCCCAAACCAATTCTGATGCCAGCAATAAAGGTAGGGCATAAACTCTCACACTGGTGAAACAGATCTTAAAACCATACAGTACACAGATCTGCAAAAACTTGGTACCAATTTGACACTTTCATTAGCAACAATCCCACATCATCCCAAGTACAAAAGACCTGCAATCAGATCTTGCGTGAGGTCACGTGAGCACATCTGCTCAACTGTCCTTGTTTACTTCTCTGAGTTCCTTTCTTATTTTCTCTTCTAGCTTCTGGGTTACAGTATTGTTATTATTATTATTATTATTATTTTTACTTTTTGGCAGGGACTTCCCTCGTGGCTCAGACAGTAAAGAATCTGCCTCCAATGCAGGAAAGACCCAGATTTGATCCTTGGTTCAGGAAGATTCCCTGGAGAAGGGAATGGCAACCCATTCCAATATTCTTGCCTGAAGAATTCTATGGACAGAGGAAACTGGCAGGCTACAGTCCATGGGGTTGCAAAGAGTCAGACATGACTGAGCAACTAACACACACACACACACACACACACACACACACTTTTTGGCTGGGCCCTTCAGCATGTGGGATCCCAGCTCCCTGACCAAGGACTGAACCTGTGCCCCATGCACAGGAAGTGATGGGAGTCTCAACCACTGGAGGACTAGGGAAGTCCTGGGTTGCATTATTAGGGAAACACTACTAGTGAGAACTTAAGTTTTCTGGGTTTTGGTTCCCCAACAATTCTTATAAACAGGAATGGAGAAACTTTTACCGGTCAAGTGTTACTAAGAGGTTAAAATAAAAATATAGCCAGAACTCAAAAGATCCAGCATCTACATCTTATCTTACAAGTAGAGACCAGTGAGATAAGAAGGGTTACATAATTTACAGAAAGCAAACCCGAGTGGAATTTCTGGTTCAAATAATATATCATAGGGATTTCTATTTCACATATGCCTACATCTTCACCATCTTGTGTATCAGATTTGATCATCAAATTACAGTCTCCTACAATAGAGTATAATGAATTCACAGTGTTAACTTCAATATGCATCAGATTGTGACAGGACAGAAGAATCTATAGGTGCTGCACCATACAAGCAGCCAACCGAGAATAGATAAAATAGATGAATGCAAACACCCCCAAGCAAGAAACAGTAGACAAGGTATTCGTGAAAATGACAGCCAAACTTCAGGTGGCATAAAGTCAGTGCAACAAAGTTCTGCATACAAAAATTAAACATAAAGATCTTCTGCTTGCCTGTTTTGTTTTTAACTGCAAAGTTATGTCTTAGGAGAACGTTTTAAAAATGTATATGCATGCAATTATCATAGCAGATGCAAAATACAGTCTTTTATATAAACTAGGAATAACACATTTACTATATAAAATATTCTAACATTTCATTAAACGTGACATTTTAGGGAGCTGTACTGAGTAATTCAAATAAAGTCAATGTCTAATTCACTCTGACCTCCTCTATTTAGATTAGTTTCATTGAAAGCTGAAAACACTGTTTTGATATTGAATGCTATAAATTCAATCAAGAGCTCAAAAATTAAGATATAATCCATCATGTAACTGTGCCTCTCATTTCTAGTTAAAATATCAACTTATTCTCTCCTGTTCTAGCCTTCAAACCAATTTTATGTCCTTCCTCATGGAAATTTGTTAGCAACAAAAATACACAAATATGCACCAGCCAGCTGTACTGCTAACATCTGTTTTGTTTTACTAAGAAAAACATGGATATGTAAATAGCTTCTAATACTTGGTACTCTTATTTGCCAGAGGTACCATATTCTCCCCTTTGGGGAAGCTACTTAGCATATAAGGTGCCATGTGTTGTTGAATTTCAGAATTTTGAATGTTTATTTTCTCAAACTCTGACTTATTGAAAAAGTGCTTATTAATCAGAATTCAGAAGTGTGCTTGTTTTAGACAAAGATGCGTTCACTTAGAAACCAGAAAAGAACGACATCAAAGTTATCAAAGGATCTATTGACAACTAAGCTTAACAGTTAAAATAGAAACACTTTTAACATGTAGTGTTCTACTTTCACAACAAAGAAAACTGCATCAGAACATTAACATTAGCTAGGTTGCTAGTAAACAAAATAGGATCACTCCACTTATACAGCTCCTGTTTGAATCAGAAGTGGGAGGGCTTTATTAGGTTGCACAGATATAGACATTGGACCCTTTACCCATTTTGGAAAAAAGAACACAGAATGAAAACTCTAGAGCCAGTAGCCTTAATAAAAGCCTCTGAAATACAACTCACTTAAGTAAAAATTAACAATACCTTTCATACTGCAGCTGGGATTCTACATGACACAGGCTACGGCAGCCTGGTAGGAAAGCTTTGTCTTGTCTGTGACCCTGAACTTAGTTGTCACCGAAGCTCCAGGAAAGACAGTATCAAGACCTTCTCTTCTAATAACAGGCTGGAAGGAGGAGGGAGGATTCTAAACTCTCTAGGAGAAGAGGAGCGGGTCCAGCTCTTTCCCACCTGCGAGAGGGGAGCTTCCGGCTCCTTTTCACCTTGGGGTGGCCTGCAAGTTTCTAACGCAGCTGGGTCAGCTCAGGGTGGAACCCTCCTGCTAAAAAGCAGCAAAGATGAGAATCCTTTCTCTTCTTGTCAATTTCCTTTTCAAATAACTGTGGATATGGAAACTGTTAATTAGGGTTACTTCCTCCGGGAAAACAAAATAAATAAATTTAAAATTAACAGGGACACATCTTAAACCCAGAGAATTCAGTAAAAAAAAATAGAAATGTTGGTGCTTCTGAGAGAGAGAATTGTGTTATAATATGTAACTAAATGCATGAGTGACATATTCTATCATAAGAGAAGTGGTTAGGCTCACCTGATTTTATAAAAAAAGATTATCACATTTTCCCCACTTCAGGCCTGCTCTTTAGTCAATTACATTTATGATATCTTTCAGCAGTACTCTTCTCTTCTTACTAAAACACAAAGAGCAAATACATATATTGGGAATTCCCTAGCAGTCCAGTGGTTAGGACTGGGTGTTTCCACTGCTGGGGCCCATGGTTCAATATCTGATCGGGGAACTAAGATCTCCACACCTCCCCCCAACAAAGAAACACTTACATATTAATATCTGGGTAAAAATGTCTATTGCTTTGATTTTTTTCTAGTTGGTCAGAAGTTAAAGACAGGGCTCCAAGGCCCTGATCTTCAAATATCCTATACCCAGGCCTGCTTGCTCCCCTAAGCAGAATGACTGATGAAAAACGGGGAGTCAGCACAGAAGTGAAAGGTCTCACCCCATCCCTGGGGGTGGTTAACCACAGTCCTCCCGAGTCGCAGCAAAGTCTCACTTAAGCAGGAGAGAAGGTAAGGAAAGTTGTGACAAAGCAGATTCTTAACTAAAACAGGATTCATAAGGCAGGAACTCGTGAGGCAAAGCAAACTAATTTCACCGGTACCACTTCTGTGGGTAACAGCAGTACGTCCTACCACGGGGCTCAGCAGAGGTGTCTAATCTGGGATCGGGTCGCCATCCTCCGTGACCCCTGCACAGTGTAGCTGATTTATGTGACTTACTACAGCTGGCTTCCCAGACGAGGGAACGACAACCGTGAAGGGACACACAAATGCTGAGTGTGAAAAATGGAAAAATCACGTGCCTGGGGAGACCGTGAGAGCAAACACAAGCTGCAGGCTTTTCTCCTTTTCTGTTTGAAAGAATTTTGATCAAAGTTTAAAATAAGCCACACCAAATGTGTGCTTTATGTTTTGTATGTGGGACCAGCTGGGACCCACTGTCAGAGTCCAAAGTAGGAGCTGGGGGAGGGGAGGAGTGTGTGGATGGGGGATGGAGGTGAAGATGAACTCAGATTCCTAAGTGATCACTCAGGCTAGCGGATTTCAACATCCTATACAAACCAACGTGGTCATGGAATCTCGCTAGTCTAAATATTCCACATTAGCGTGACTTTAATTAAAGGACTGCAGAAGACTGTCTTGAGAAATAGCCCCACTGGACGCTATCTGAAAGAAACACATTTTGATTCTCTTATCCCTAAATCCCCACTTCCATCAACTCATTTCCTGGTGTCAGGGGAAATACGGCAGCGTGGTTGAAGAGGGCTGTGTTTATGGGAATGCCTTGTCCTGTGCGAGCAGCCTGGCGCAGAGAGGGCGGAAGGATGGCTTTTTAAGAGCTCACGTGTACCACCCACTGTGCACACCCATCACCTCACCAGGCAGGGAAGAGGTTCTCTGCAGAGAAGGTAAAACAGGGTTTGACTGGGTTTTGGGAGAATGAAATGTGCTGCTCAGAGCTGCAACTTTAGCTTCCATGCAGAGAGGAGATAAAAGACGGGGAGTGAGAGCATAAAATCTGTGCCCGAGGACACTTGCTGATCTTGATACAAGTTCTATTCACTTTGCTTAAGTGGCTGACAGAGCCCACTCTCAGCTCCACAAACTTTCCTGCCAGAAGAACTACCAGTCCTAGGAAATGGAATACAAAAAATAAGCTTTGGAGACAACCAGGCAATCAGTCAAAGCCAAGATTGCAAGATTCCTCAGATGTGAATGATGTGAATGAACAATAAACCATAATGTCTAAAAACAGAAATGGGCTGCGACAGGCTTGACTTACAAAGCATATGGCACATTTCCACAGTCACGTGGGCTGTGAACCAGTTAGATGATGCATTTCAACAGCAAGCATCTGTCCACCCGCTGAGCATCTATGGCCCTGTTGGGATAATGGAGAGTCCCCTGCCCTCATGGGGCTTACAGTCTACCTGAGGGAGCAGAAAATAAAGAAATGACACGACAAGTAAATTCTGTATTAAGTGAGATGACAAATGCTTTGCCAAAGCGGAGAGGCAGGCTGCCACAAGAGATGGAGGTGGGCAGAGCCAGTCTCCCTGAGAAGAAAGCTTTAAGCAGAGTGGAGACGAGGTCAGGCAAGAGCGTGTCTAAGCAGAGCATAAGGTGGGAGAGCGGCTTGAGGGGGGCTGGGAGGTGCGCCAGCGGGCACGCCACCTCTCTCAGGTCCTGACTCCATCGTTCATCCTGCTTTCAGCACAGAAGAGGCGCTCAGTTCCTTTAAGCTTCAGGAAGCACAAGGGGATCCAGAATACAAACTCAATCCAGACAAGGGCCAGCGTTTCATAAGAAAACTGCATGCGAACCAGATAGGAGGACGGTACATTCTCCGGAGAGGAACTGGGTGCTGTATCTTCAAATAGGTTTGTGACCCTCTTTTCTTCCCCAAAGTGGAACATGACAGCTTTACTTCTAGGAACATACAAGAAAAGTGGGGAAAGCATGTTGATATCTAAGGGGGAACTTCTCACACAGATTCTACTTGTGGGCAGAGTTTAAGGACCACTTCCTTTGACAAAGAGGGCAGGCAATGAGGGGTCTTAAAGGCACGTCCCCGCAGCCTCCTTTTATTCCAAGCTCATGGGGGTGGGGGTGCCGTGCCCACCAACCCCAGGACACTCCTTCCACGAAAGAGACCTGCAAGTCACAGGGGTAACTCTTCAATAAAATAAAGACAGTCAAACCTGAAAAGCAGGCTAAGTTGGGTAAAGGAGTAAAAATGGAAAAAAGGCCAAAGAATTCAATTACAGTAAGAAAAGAACCATCCTTTCTCACCTTCACATAATTTGTCCCTGCAAACACTTTTCAAATAAACACACTCTCAGGCAAAAGAAATCAGAGTCCCACAGGTTCCAACAAATCTGTCCTTACAACTGTTTTCCCTATCAATCTGACATGCAACTAGCATGAGCTGCTGAATCCTCTTCAGAAGACAAGATTAACATTTCTAGAAAATCTAATATTTAGCATCTCAACTCCCTACCCAACCTCCCGATACTACCTTTTCAACCTTTCAATGACTCCTAATTTCTCATTTATATTCAGGCCTGCTCTTTACTTTAGTGCACATTATGAGTCTCTTTCTTATTAAACTCTGCTAAAATTTTTCATTTTACTCTAACTTTCTATGCATTAAAAAAAAAGTAAAAGCTGTTAAAAATCTCAATTGTTACCACAGTACATGAGAAAGAAAGCATTATAAAATATTTCATATCTTACAAAGAGAAAACTTGAAGGAAAAACTGGCTTTTCCGTATGCTATAATCAAATGAAGTTACACCTGACAGCAGATATCAAATGCAATTTTTGTTTAGCAGTTATTTTTACAAAATTTTTGTCCCTAATCTTGGCAAGGCATCCCTTTCCACCTTTTAAATAATCTTTTCTACTCCAACTCAGATATGTTTATGATTTTGTAATCTTTCGTAATGTGTGCATGCTTAGTCACTGAGTCATGTTCGACTCTGTGACCCCGTGGACTGCAGCCCACCAGGCTCCTCTGTCCATGGAATTCTCCAGGCATGAATACTGGAGTGGGTAGTCATTCTCTTCTTCAAAGGATTTTCCCAACCCAGGGATCCAACCTTGGTCTCCTGCATTACCATCTGAGCCACCAGGGAAGTCCCAAACTGCGACAAATGAAAATGAAATGAAAGTCGCTCAGTTGTGTCCGACTCTTTGTGACCCCATGGACTCTAGCCCATCCATGGAATTCTCTACCAAGAATACTCGAGAGGGCAGTCATTCCCATCTCCAGGGGATCTTCCTGACCCAGGGATCGAAACTGGATCTTCAGCACTGGAGGCAGTTTCTTTACCATCTGAGCCAAAACAAATTGCCAACAACCGATGGATCACAGAAAAAGCAAGGAGTGCCAGAAAACCATCTACTTCTGCTATATTGACTACACCAGAGCCTTTAACTGTGTGGATCACAACAAACTGTGGAAAATTCTTAAAGAGATGGGAATACCAGATCACCTTACCTGCCTTCTGAGAAATCTGTATGCAGGTCAAGAAGCAACAGAACCGGACATGGAACAACTGATTGGTTCCAAATCAGTAAAGGAGTACATCAGAGCTGTATATTGTCACCCTGTTTATTTAACTTATATACACAGTACATCATGAGAAATGCCAGGCTAGATGAAGTACAAGCTGGAATCAAGACTACCGGGAGAAATATCAATAACCTCAGATATGCAGATGACACCACCCTTGCAGCAGAAAGTGAAGAGGAACTAAAGAGCCTCTTGATGAAAGTGAAAGACGAAAGTTAAAGAGCTGGCTTAAAACTCAACATTCAAAAAACTAAGATCATGGCATCCAATCCCACTACTTCATGGCAAAGAGATAGGGGAAACAATGGAAACAGTGACAGACTATTTTCTTGGGCTCCAAAATCACTGCAGATGGTGACTGCAGCCATGAAATTAAAAGATGCTTTCTCCTTGGAAGAAAAACTATAACCTAGACATACATATTAAACCTAGACAACATATTAGAAAGCAAAGACATTACTTTGCCAACAAAAGTCCAGCTATTCAAAGCTATGGTTTTTCTAGTAGAGATGTATAGATGGTGAGAGTTGGACTATAAAGAAAGCTGAGGGCCAAAGAATCGATGCTTTTGAACTGTGGAGTTGGAGAAGACTCTTGAGAGTCTCTTGGACTGCAAGGAGGTCAAACCAGTTAATCCTAAAGGAAATCAGTCCTGAACATTCATTGGAAGGCCTGATGCCGAAGCTGAAGCTCCAATACTCTGGCCACCTAATGCGAAGAACTGACTCATTGGAAAAGACCCTGATGCTGGGAAAGAGTGAAGGCAGGGAGACAAGGGGACAACATAGGATGAGATGGTTGGATGGCATCACAGACTCGATGAACATGAGTTTGAGCAAGCTCTGGGAGTTGGTGATGGACAGGGAAGCCTGGTGTGCTGCAGTCCATGGGGTTACAAAGAATCGGACTGGACTGAGCGACAGAACTGAACTGACTGAATCTTTCATATGCTGATTATTTTTCCTTTTGAATCAGTCTCCATATAAGGAAGTGTCTCTAACTTAAAATATCAAAAGTCAAATGAAGAATATGTAGTTGGTAGGAAAAAAAGAAACAGTTATGCACATACCTCCTCCCCAGCTAAGTGAAGCTATGCAAGAAACAGAATGGTTGACAAAATTACATATATATGTGTCAAACTTTTTTGACTTATCTAGAAAGAAAAACTAACTTTTGTTTTGAACTGTCAAGTTAAATGTATCATTTGGGCATTATTTCTAACAAATGGTATAATGTTTATAAAACAAGTATCCCTGCTGGGTTGCAATGGAAAAGAAAAGCTCTTCTCCTCAAGCATCTTTAGTGAGTTCCTTGACTTTTATAAAATATTCCCAATTCTATTTACCCTTGCATTCTGCTTCTTCACTCTTGGTACTTCATTCATTTGCGCTAGAATAAGTCAGTGTTAAAGAAGACGCAAGAGTACCAGGAGCTTATCCAGAAATACAGTCAGTTTTACTTGACAAAAAAACCACTGCAGTTGAGTCCACCCATTAGAAACACATCTTTTCCATACCTTTCTCAGTCTGTGGGCAAAAGATTATACAGGGGGAATAATCCTTGAGATTTACTAGTGAAGAAATGATTTGACAAGGCTGTTAACAGCAAAGCAGCAAAATGCTTGCCCTTGTGAAAAGCCCTAAGAAACAGCTGTGATCAGAGCTGAAGTGGGGACCATCTCCAACCAACAATGAGCGGCTTTGGGGTTTCCCTGGTGGCTCAGTTGTAAAGAACCCGGCTGCCAATGCAGGAGACATGGGTTCAATCCCTGATTTGGGAAGAGCCCACATGCCTCGGAGCAACTAAGTCCATGTGCCTCAACTACTGAGCCCACGTTCTACAACTTGGGAACCACAATTATTAAAGCCCAAGTGCCCTAGAGCCCGTGCTCTGCAACATGAGAAGCCACCTCAATGAGAAGCCCAAGCATTGCAATTAGAGAGTAGCCCTCTTTTGCCACAACTAGGGAAAATGAAGACACAGTACAGCCAAAAATAAATAAATAAAATTATATATACAAAGGGAAAAAAAAACCATGAGTGGGTTTGGATCAAGGTGGTTTCCATTTGAGATAAACATTCAGTGGCTTCTTTTTTTCTCATGAACAGATGACATGAACCAGGCAGAAGAGGTTCTCTATGTATCTATACTAACTACAGGATCGAGTTTAAGCTTCAGCCAGTACTCCTGGAGAAGAAACCAAGAGATAGACACCAGGTTATAAAAACACTGGTTTCTTCTCTGCTGAGTTCTGTGGTCATTTTATTACTCTCTCCGTTTTCCATGAAGATCATTTTCCATTAAATATACTTACATTAACCTTACCCTCTACTTTTCCCTAATGATTATTTGGATATACAGTACCAATTACATGAGTAAGAATGCAATAGGTGTTTGATTCCACGGTGACTCTAATCGTGTTCAGAGACATTCACTAAACAGTTTCTCAGATATCATGTCCTATTTTTATAACAACTCTCCACCCCATGAACACAAATTTCTAGCCATGTAATAACTAACCAGCTTTTATGCACCATATGTAAATTCAAGTAAAGCGGCTAAAACAATTTCTGCCCAGAGCATTTTATCCCAGCCCAACCAATCTGAGCGGAGAAGGCAATGGCAACCCACTCCAGTGTTCTTGCCTGGAAAACCCCATGGATGGAGGAGCCTGGTGGGCTACAGTCCATGGGGTCACACACAGTCGGACACGACTGAAGCGACTTAGCAGCAGTAGCAGCAACCAATCTGACTTTTCCTTTAAAAAAAAAAAAAAAGGAGTCATGAAGCAATCGCTCGTCAATACTGACCTTGTTGCTCACTGTCTGCTTCGGTTTTTGAAGGGCCTGGGGCAACAGGAAGGGGTCGCGGTGGCCGGGGCTTTGGTGTGGGAGGCGAGATCTTCTTCCTTCCAATGTATTCTACGTAAGTCCCCGGAAAGTCTCCCCTCTCCCCTGTGGTCTCGTTATAGCCATTTAACCAGCCAATTTCTTCAGGCTTGGCCTCCTGGCCATCACTGAATCCAAGGGCGACTAAGGACCCCTTGTTCACAGTCAGTATGTCCCCCAAGTGCAAGTCAATGTCCTCGTCCCGCTCCTTTTTATAGTCGTAGAGCGCCCGGTACTGGTATCCCTCCGCGCTCATGGCGGCAGACCCGGGACCATGCGACGGCTGAGGCCGGCTGCGCACTGCCGTCTACCCTGACGTGTCTACGGGGAGTGAACTCAGCGTGCGCGCGAAGGCTCCCGACACGCCTCCAGCAGGGGGCAAAGCGTCAATCTCCAAAGGCTTAGGAGGAGAGGTGATTGGCCATCCGGCCGTCCATCTGTCCTCCATGAAGGGTGTGACTCAAGTCAAGGCGCTCCTCCTCTGTGGCCGCGGTCCCCCCACCGGCTTCCTCCTCTTCAGCGACTCGTCAGCACGCCGACTCCAGGCTGACGCCCCCGGCGAGGCCCGATCCTTTCTGACGCTCTCGTCACGCTGCCCATCTGTCGTCTGACTTGACCGGGGCCCGCCGCATGCGAGCTGCACCTAGCAAAGGGAAAGCAAGACTTATGAATGAGCGGCACACGGGCCGTCTGCGACACTCTGGCCTCGGACTGCCATTCAGCAAGTGCTTCACCAGTCTGGCAGACGGACATGGGCCGGCGCCCTTGCGCCTGATGAGCGAGGCAGGCAGGTCCCTGCTTTCTAAGAATGCTCGGCGGGCTGAGAGGGCTGCTGGCACGCGGCAACATCTCTGAGACAAGAAGGGACCCAAGGAAACGTAACCCGAGGTAAACGTCCTAAGAGAGCAGAGACCGAACGCTAGGGAGTTCAAACAGGGGAGAACAGGCATCTGAAGACGGAAAGAACACGCGGCGTGAACTTCGGTGAAGCTGTGAGGAGGCGCGTGTCACATTCTGCTAAGAGCCAGAACAGGCAGTCCGATACGTGCGAAGCCAAAGAGGAGGCATCGGATCCGAGTTAGAAAGATAAGCAGGGGTTGTATGACACCACGCAGGTGACTTCATGAGTGATGCTAACTGCAATGGGAGCCAGGACAAGGCGTGGAGAAAGGGGACAGACGGGACCAGGGTTGCACGTGAAGAATCTCACTCTAATCCTGATGCACGGGAAGGGCTGTCACAGAGACAGAAGGGGAGAGCCAGGCAAGGCGTTTTGCAGCCATCTGGGCAAGTGGCCACGAGGGCATGAACCAAAGTGGCAGGAGAAGGTGTGGAAAGGCGGGAACTGAAAAGGGACAAAGAGGTGTGTGTGTGGGGGGGGGGGGGGCATGGCAGTGCTGAAACATGGATGGAGAAAGAGAAGCACCTGGGACTAGGATACTGCATCCCAGTGGGGGAGTCGGAGAGACCACAGCATGATGAGGAACAGGACCACAGAGAAGCCAAGAGGAAGGGCTCTTCCCAGCTTCCAGAGCTGAGTGAAGGTTCAAGGCACAATCCGACTACTGGTGCTTAGAGATCAGCTACTCCATCCACTATTTTAGAACTCATTTCAACATGACATCAGATAATCAAGAAATATTTACTTGTGTGTCTGTTTAGCAACATGTTAGTATGTAGTAATACAAAGAAATAAAAAAGACACAAACATTTAGTATATAATACCAGACCATAGGTCATTTTGTTGGTAACTTCCAAGCAAAAAAAAGGAAAGTAGAAAGTATAAACTGTACAGAAAAGTACAAAATAAAAAGGAAAAATGTTCTCTCCTTCCCACTTTCTCCTTTATCCCAAAGGTTATTACTGTTTGATATTAAAAAGCAATAAAAATGATATATTACTTTTAAAAAGAGAGAAAGAGAGCAAAAAGGGTGACTGATCCTGAGTTCATGAGAAAACCATAGATACCAGTATCAGGCAAAGGGAAGCCAGGAGGCCTTGGTGGGCTAGAAGTGATGCTGAGCATCCAAACCCACGTGTGAGTAGCTGAAAACCTGGTCTGTGATTCAGGATAGGGAATACACCTGAAGTTTGATAATCAGCTGCAAATAAGACACGGGCAAACTCAATGGAATGAAGGAACTCAGAAAAAAACTATTAAAAGTTTAAAAAAAAAGATCCAAGGATGAAGCATTGAGGCTCACTGAATGCTGCTGAAATGGGAAAGTCAAGGTCTGGAGACAATGCCATGTCCTGGAAATAAGGGATAAGAGGGTTCAGGTGATCTCTAAGACTAAATCCTGCAGAGGCCTCTGGGATTGTAAAATAGGCAGGGCTCGGTCACCCCAGGGCTGCGTCCACAATGGACGCAGAAAAGCAGGTGGCAGAAAAGCAGAGCAAGCCACTCTAGTCTGATGGTATAGAGGATCTGATGTTCAGTTGCTAAATCGTGTCCGACTCTTTGCAACCCCATGGACTGCAGCACACCTTTAAGGAGTTAAGGAATAAAGAGAAAGCAGATAGCTGCTGCAGATCACTCTATGGAGACAGTTCAGTGGAGAAGATGCAAGTTTCTTCTTCTTTTTTTAACTAGTGGAGGCAGAGGGCTCAGAGTCAAGAGACCCTCTTAAGATGGGCAGTAAGCAGCTTGGATTGCCGCTAGAACAGCAGAGAACAGCGTGCGCTGGGACACACTATGCGCACCCCGTTCATTTCTCCACGTTATCTTGGTCATAAAGAGGAAAAGCAAACTCACGGTTTCAGTTAAGCTGGCTGAACAATAAAGCAATGAAAACAATAGCCTCACAATGTCGGTGTGCTATGTCAAAGAGAGCTTTTGTAAGTTTTCAAGAGTGGAACCCTTTAGAAGTTTAATATTATAGGCACTCTGTGGCGCAGGCATCTTAAGAAGCAAAATCTAATCACAGATTAATTGTTATGCTGGCATTCAGAAGTGTAAAGCATTCAACTTTACATGGCTAAAGCCTCTTAGCTGTAATACAATAACGCTCTTAGGAGAGTTACATATTAAAAGAAGCAAAAACAAACACTGGAGATCTTTGTGTAGCAAGAATATTAATCTGGGGTAGTATTCTACTTCGCATTTCAGTCGGCAGAGGAAAAAAAATTAAAGCAGCCAGCAGAGCATAAGAGAAAAATAAACTATGTTATGTTTGAAGACAGCCTCTCCTTTTGCCAGATCCAGAATCAAATTAAATATTCACTGCATAAATTCACACGAAAATGTAGAACTAGCAAATCCCATTTTTAGTACTAATGTACTCTGTTACAAATGAGACACAGAACTCTAAAGAACATGGATATCTACATATCCCTAAATGCCTGGAAACCAGGCAATATGCCTAAGAATAATTTAATTTCTCCAAATTTGCCTTGAAATTTTTGTTAGCTTTTCCTGGCAATTTATGTCTTTTGGGGGGGAAAAAAAATCCTCAACTAGTAGGCTGGGTAGATCTTTCTGCCAGCTGCTGCCTATGGCTTCCTGTTTCAACAACCCAGAAGGCCAGTTTGGTGAGATTCTTAACAGAAAGAACAGGATAATGATCCCTCTCTCCCTTCTTCCCTGTCCCCTGCAATTCCTCCTCTCCCCTCTAAAAAGCCTCAGCAAACTGCCAAGGCTTGCTCATGACATATCTCTGCAGCTATGCATGTCCTGCACGAGGGGACACTGTAGTACGAAAAGCCTCTAGGTCTGCTCACGGTTTTATAAACCTAAAAACTATGTTTACACTGGCCTGAAGCTAAATCCCTGCAAAGAGATAAAGAACCCTGAGGAACCCTAAGACTAGCAACTGCTAGACTCTAGAGTAGCAATAACAATCCTCGCCTTAGATGCCAGAGACTTGTCTCTACAAAGAACCCCTCCCTCACCATTTGTAAGAACCACCTTACTTTGTGTGTAAGAATCTTGTGCAGAATTCTGGGCCCTCAACCGAAAAACAAACAAACAAACAAAAAAACATCCCCAGATCTATGACTCTAGGGCCGCAAGTAGCACACACTACTCTTATCTTCTGGGACTCCACCATCAAGGCCAGGAAGACCAATCAAATCAATCCAAGGTCAGCCATGATTCAGTGGCAATTAAGTGAGTGGAGAGCAATTAAAAGAAGCCAATTAAGAGGGAGAGCTGCCTAGCCATCTGGGGGGCAGGTGAAGGGCATCCTATGGAGAGGTACAGAGAAGCCTTGGCTAGAGGGAGGGGGCATGTGGCTGCTTTGCTGCACGCTGTACATTTTCTCCTGATGGCCACTCCCAATTAAATGATGTCATTGTCATCATGGTCATCATCTAATACTGGGAGCTATAGATGTATTAACCCATTCAACCATCACCATCAAATATTTATTAGGAGCTATATGTGTATTAACATGGGTCAGTAACCATGAGGTACAGTGCCCATGAGGTGGGTACTACCAACATTCTCACTTTACGCAAGAGGAAATGAGGTGCAGAGAGTTTGTGTCTTGGCTGTGATATCTTGACCATGAAAATGCTCAGCAAGTGGCAGGTAAAACTAGAGTTCAGATCCAGACAGCCTGGCTCCAGAGTCATCACTTTTAACATTCTAAAACCTGCTGCTCAAACTCAGTTTCCCTGGATGCCCATGGATGGTCAGATATGTCAATAAGGTCACCCATGTAGATTCCCTGCCTGCATACTCAGACCTCTCAAACTCATCTGCTTTTTACTCTCTGTGATAGTGGCCTTATTGGCATCTGTGGCTCTTTCACAATAAAACACCTGCACAAAGAGAAGCCTTTATAACTCAGCAGGAGTGCCCTCAAGTCCGAGACTCAGCATCCTGGACCATGCAGATTTTCTTCCAAAAAGACTTTACTGAGATGCATCCTTGCCAAACAAGTCCATAAACGGGTGAATCAAATATTGGGTACCGAACTTCTAGAAGGGCTACCCTCATAGCTCAGTTGGTAAAGAATCTGCCTGCAACGCAGGAGACCCCGGTTCTATTTCTGGGTTGGGAAGATCCTCTGGAGAAGGGAAAGGAATGGAGATCAGTCCTGGATGTTCACTGGATGGACTGATGCTGAAGCTGAAACTCCAATACTTTGGCCACCTCATGTGAAGAGTTGTCTCATTGGAAAAGACTCTGATGCTGGGAGGGATTGGGGGCAGGAGAAGGGAATGACAGAGATGAGACGGCTGGATGGCATCACCGACTCGATGGATATGATTTTGAGTAAACTCCGGGAGTTGGTGACGGACAGGGAGGCCTGGCGTGCTGCGATTCATGGGGTCGCAAAGAGTTGGACACGACTGAGCGACTAAACTGAACTTCTAGAAGGCTGCCCTCTTCTGGAACCCTGTCCATTTCTGCTCTACAGGCTTCAGCCTCTGTCACCTAACTGCCTCCTGCTGCTACCCCAGTCCTCTCACTGCACTTCTGACAACTCAGTCCCTCCTGGGCGGTGGGGGAGGGAGATGTAAATCATCATCTACAGTCACCGGGGAGATGATGTTCAGAGGACTGCCAAGTTGTCTTTCTCTCCCCCTCAGATTCGCCCCAGCACAGCAGAAATCTGTGCAACCTCGGACACTGGCAGTGCCTAGATTACTGGTCTGTGGTCAGTGTGGGGCCCAAACTATATGTTCCCCAGGTTCACAGGCTTGTATCTCTAACCTCTTTGGCTATATGCACCTGTCCATTGAACTATTTCCACAGTTTAGGTTTTTATATGCAGATAATATCCACCATGGGGCTTCCCTTGCGGCTCAGACGGTAAAGAATCCACCTGCAATGCAGGAGCTGCAGGTTCAATCCCAGGAGTCAGGCAGATCCCCTAGAGAAGGAAAGGGCAACTGACTCCAGTATTCTTGCCTGGTAAATTCCATGGACAGAGGAGCCTGACGGGTTACAGTCCTTGGGGTCGCAAAAAGAGTCAGACATGACTTAGCGACCAAACAACAGTATCCACCATTCGTAATTTAATGTTTTCAAATAACGGAGGCAGTTTTATGACATAGGCTCTAAGCCAGTGCATAACCTGAGTTACTGTAACAAAAGGTATAAAGGAAACCTAGGAACAAATAACAAATTAACTTACTCTTATAGAACATCAGGTGAAACAGTTCAAAAGTGACTTCATGGGAATTTATCTTGCTCCTATCTTTCAAGTCTTTTACAGACTGCCTGCAATGAAGGCAGATTTTCTCTCTCTGCTAAAATACTGACCAATTCTCACTCTGTTCCTCAGAATAAAGTAGCTTCTGATGCCCCACAAGAAGCAATCCATGACTTCTTAATGTACAACTGCCTGAAAGTAAATTTTCAATTTAACCCTCTAACCTGCAGGCATTTGGGCAAAGAACCAAACACAACTCTTTGAAAAGTCCTCTGACTTTGTTGACTTACTCATTCCCATTTACAAAGGACAGAGATTTAGAAATCTTGGTGGGGAGGCAGGAATAAAGAACATTTTCAAATCACTTTAAATAAACCAAGAATATATCCTGATCAAGTGATTCTACCTTGCCATGAAATCAGCTGTTTGGCCCTGGTTCTCAGCACAAGACAGACCTTCAATCCAGCTGCAAAGCTACAGATCAATTCCTGGGTCCCCGGCCCTACAATTCATCCTTCCATCTTCAGTGTGGCAGCTCTGAGTAGGGCAAGCTCCCTAACTAAACTCACACCACTTTTTTAAAAAACAGAAAACACAGTTCATCATCTAAAAATCTTTTCCCCTTTCAAATATGGTGTCCTGGAAATCATGAAAATCAAATTTTCTTATTAAACATAATGAATTTCAACTTAAAATGCTGGGCTCAGGGTTAAATTTTATGGGGTGTGAATTTCATCTCAATTAAAATAAAATGATGGGCTGGGATGAAGCCCCAAATCAGCATCCTCAAGTATCTCCATTCATTTTTCAAACCAACCAGAACGAGCGCCAGGCTGCCAAAGCTCTGGGGGAGCTGGGCATCTGAGCCACGACTCCTGCCCGCAGGCTCTCTGGGGGCTGGGTGTGTGGGGACAGGACAAGCCCTGGTCAAACAACAAGGACACGGGGCTCTCCAGAAAGCAAAGTGATGGGATGGCGCCAGCACTGCCGGAGGCGCAGAAACACAGCCCCAGCTGGACGCATTTCTCAGGCTCAGTGGTCATCACAGGGAGGCTGCGGCTTCCAGAGCCTGAGAAACACATCCTGTCACCCAGAAAAGGCCCTAGGGTGGACCACTCCAGTTCTCTGCATCACCCCGGGCAAGGAAGCCCTGAGAGGAGGCCGCCCTGGAATGGCAGGGTGCAAGAAGACACTCTAGCGTCTCTCCTCTTGTGAAAATAGGATGTTACAGTGGAAAATTCTCAGCAAGCAGGTGAGTGCAAGCACTGGACTTCACACTCAAAGATGCTTGTCCCCACTGGGGCCTAGATTTTCAAACTTGACCAAGTCTCTTAAACCTCTCTGTGCCACTGTTCATTATGAAGATGAAAGGAAATTATTTATACAGAGACTGAGCTCTGGGCTTGATAATCAGAGCTTAATATAATTAACACTGACACAGCGCTTACTAGGGGCCAGGCACTGTCCTTCTAGTTTTGTATATATCAACTCATTTAATCCTTGCATTCTGGGTACAGTTTATCATCTCCATTTTACAGATAGGAGAATCAGCACAGAGAAGTTAAATAGCGTGCCTCAGGTCAGACAGCTAGTAAATCACAGCTGTAGCAGCAGTATTGTTACTCCTATCATTATTATTAGCATTGAATGCTACTTATACAATTCCTATTTAAAACTGGAAACATTTGCCAAGAATTTTCCTTTGGCACTGCTTCTAAACTCTGCAAACTGTACAGAAAGATTCCTGAAGCTAGCCAAAATAAAACTCTGTTTCTTTAACTCCTTTTCAGAGTAAATAGATAGACAGATAAGGGTTGCTTGTGGACTTTGTCCATCTCGTCCTGGGGCAGAGAGTGGCTCTATAGAGGTCAGGGCTGAGGAGACCTGGGAGGGGCCAGGGATGTGTGAGAGGGTGGTATGAGGAGGGGGTGGAGTTAGGGGACAACACTCCTCTTCAGGAAGCTGTGGTGGCTGCTTTCCTATCTGCCTTCAAAGGAAACAGGTGATCCCACTCACACAATTCTCCAGGGACTGAAAGCAGGGGCTGCTCCTGCTGCAGCCCTAGCTCCTAAGGCTGAGCCCAGGGTTGGACCACTGAAGTCCAGTGAGGGAGAGGGGTCCAGCCTGGCCCAGGCACCTCCCTTTCTTCACTCTCTCCTCCCTTCTGCCAGACTCCTGTGACTGCAATACTCTCTGGGGTGATTATTAAGATGAATACCATTCTGACTACAGAATGTAGTCAGGTGTGGGGGGTCGGGGGAGTGGGGGTGAGGAGCACATATGGATAGATATACTTTAAGGAAAACAATGCTGGGAGGATAAAGTCTCCAAAGATGTTTTTATACTAGGATTTTTCTTTTTTTTAAGCAATAGGTATATTACACTCACTCTATCCTTTCAAATACACAAAAACCCTAACATCACCCAAACAGACATGGTTAGGAGTAATTACAGTCTATTTTCAGCTGCTTTGGCATCATGTATGTGAAATAGCCTTTAATTGCCACTTTCTTAAGCAAGTAATTTCAATAAGAGTGTTGGTAGAATCATGGCAGGTAATCATATTAGGGTGTAGGTGGAGGAGACGGGGATGCAGAGGGGTGGGTGGAAAAAGGAATACGATGAATATTTCAAAAATTAATTACAGGCTAAGTTTTTTATTAAAAGCTGTCATATAGTTGATATTATGCCTTGCCTTCTAAGGTGATAACCCCTTCCTTCCATTGGTAAGTAAGGGCTTCTAAGGGTTTCACTAGGACACTCTATTCTCTTGCCTTCACTGGCAAATTCCTGTGTCCTCCAAAATACAGAAGGGCTGTGGGGAGCCCGTTTAAATATATAATATACTAAAAAAGGCACTTCCCCTTTTCTTCTGCATTGTGTATGCCTCAGTTGTGGGAGAATTAAAAGCAAAACACCAAATGCAAACATGATCTTAGCTTTCAATATTCTACCTGACCATGAAATTTTTTTTTAATCTGCTCATTGACCATCTCTTCACTAAAATTCATTTTGCATATGACAAAATGCAAACACAATGGGAGCTGAACTAGAATTGTTCCTGTTTTAATAAGCAAGTGGACAATCTTTCAGATTAGATATATTTTTAGAATACTCCCTTAAAATACCCAAGAAAGATTTTGACCAACATACTAGCCTAAGAATTACATGGCATTCATGAAATTTTAATTAAAGATATGAGCAAAACTTTTAACAACACAAAATTTGAGTAAGTGGAGCAGGCTTGCATGAAAATACAAAACCCTCTATAACCAGCTTAGGTGCAGTTAACATTTCCAGCAGATAAATCTGCACCACCACCACCACTGTCAATAAGCAAAATACATATCACCTATGACTTACTGTACCACTTCTATTTCCCAAATCAACTTAATACTTTAGGGGTTTACCGTTCTTAATAAATTTAAAGACACAGCTAGAGAAAGACAATACAATTAATCAATGCAAGTCTGCTCTCTGCATCACAGAGGTGAAAAGACACAGTGATACCATCATTTTACAAAAGCAGATAAAACAGCAGATAGTAATGTGTACAATGCAAATATCTGTTATGCAACTGACAAGAACAGGTCCCGAATCAACATGAAAGTTAAAAAGCTACATGATAACACACTTTGAAAGCCAGTATCAGATATACAAAACTTTCTCCCATTCACAAAAATTTATATACTTCTATGGAAAAAAAGTACAACTCTGTAGTTGCAATTGGCATATAGAAGCTAAAGAGGCCAGTAGTT
The DNA here is from genome assembly GCF_963930625.1 of Muntiacus reevesi. NCBI lineage: Eukaryota > Metazoa > Chordata > Mammalia > Artiodactyla > Cervidae > Muntiacus > Muntiacus reevesi. The sequence continues at coordinate 56,878,253 of NC_089262.1, read as the reverse complement.
GACATAACCCAGCATTTCTGCAAGGCAGAGAGCCTCCTCCACAGGCCTTTCCAGTTTAAACCTGATCCTGAACCAAACATATCTTTCCAAATTGAAGAGGGATCCCTCAAAAAAAAAAAAAAAAAAAAAATTACCCTGGGTATTTTCTCTGGAATGACCAAAACACTTGCTTTCCCAAAGCTTAAGTAACTCTTGTTCCTAAGAAAACTATCATCTACTGCTTTTAAAAAACTATTTATTTCAAGACAGTGTACTCTATCAAGAAATTATGGCTAGGAGTGCTTTTTTTCCCTCTCTTTCAATGATTTGTGTGTTTCAATGACTTCAGTGTTTGGGGCCTTCTGTGCAGAAGTCACCAAATTCCTGATGATGACTGATAAACCTATCTTCCTACTTTGGCCTATTCTAGCTGATACCTACCTATTCTGACCTTTTCTAACTAACACCTAATCATCTTTAAAGTTGCCAAAACGCAACACAAGCTAATGAAAAAAAAAAAAAAAAGGCAAAAAAACCCACTTCACAGAACGCCTGGGTCACTTACATTGTGAATGTCCCGCCTAACAACTAAAACTTCAGCCCCATCACACTGAAATGACAACCTAATGCTGCGTTCAAAACCCGGAACTGTTTTATCCTTTCGTACTTCGCACAGACTGACAAAGAGGAAAGAACTGGAGAGGGGGTTAAAAAAGGCCGGAAAAACCCCTATCGCTTCTAAAGTCATAAAACCCCCAAACCCAGTAAACTCACACTTACATACCAGCAGTGCTGCAGCTACACCAGAGATTAACGGTAAAAGTGAGAGCTTTCTGATATTAACTGCGTCCAGAGAAGCAGAATTTCCCCAAATCCAGTTCACACACATTTTGCATTCAACATGTAACAGCCATTCCGCTCACACCCTTTCATTACACGATCGAATCTGGTTACTAAAGTACATTTCTGCACTGGAGCGGTTGGCCTGAGCTTTCCCGTTCTCTTTGTCTTGTGATCTGCCGGGCAGTTTCTGCCCTTGAGAAGTGAGCGTAAGAGCTGTGGATTCCAGACAATTCCCGCACGATCTTTCAGCTCGGGCTTCCACGCTCTCTCGCTCCGTCTAGCCGGCTCCATATTGCGGGGCCAGTCCCTCCGGTCTCGCCTCACGTTACAAAAAGCTAGATTTCCGGGCTGTCCGAAGACCCCATTAAATCTGCCTCCAACAACCTGCCACAGGCCCGGGCGGCATCACACGCCGAGTGGGGCCCCAGCGACCGGCCGCCCCGAGGCACACTTCCCCCACCCCGGAAGAGGAGGGAGGCAAACTTCGAAGGGCGGGGGCCGCGGGCGAGCCCCTGGGACCCCCGCCCGCCCCGGGGAAGAGCCCGGGCAGAGACCCGGGTGCAGCCGGAGAGCGCGGGGGAAAGCAGAGATCCCGCCCGCTATCGCGAAGGCGGCGGTCAGGGCGCTCTCCTCCGCTGAAGGGCTCCGGAAAACTGCAGCCGGGCGACTGGGGGAACCCTCAGGAAAGTGTACGGTGACGGAGAGGTGGCGGAAGCCCGAGTTCGCCTGCAACTCCGGGGACGAATGCTCCCAGCGGCGCGCACACCCCGCTCGGAAGAGGACCAGGGAAACGGGAGCCGCGAGGGAGCCGGGAGCACGCGGGGACGCTGGCCGCGAAGGGGACCCGCGGCTGCCCGGAGGGCGGCAGATGCCAGCGGCAGGGAGGACGGCGGCCAGCTCGCTTCCCCCGGCTCGGTTCTGCAGAAGGAGAAGCGGCTGCTGGTGACAGGAAGAGAGTGGCTGTGGCCGCGCGCGCACGCACCGCCTCCCCCTCCCGAGCACACACCCGGACCCGCTGCCGCCGCCTACCTCCCCGGCCGGCCGGCTTCCTTCCTCTGTTGGGCCCAGGCTGCACCGGCAGCCTCTGGCGCGCACGGCTCCGATGAGCCCCTGACCCAGCTCAGACGCGCTAGCCGTTCCCCACCCGAGCTCGCCGTCTCCAACCCGCTGCCAGCCGTGGCCGCCGCTTCCTCCAACTCCGCTCCAGCTGCTCGCGACTCCTCTCCGCGCGCCCGCAGCTCCAGGGCCCAGCAGCGACCCCGCCTCCGGCCCCGCCCCGCGCGCCCCGCCTCCGAGCCCGCGCCAACCAGCGCCCGCGGCTCCGCCCCTCTCCGCTGGCACCGCGCCCTCCGCCGCTGCCATTCACCGCGCGGCCTGCGAGCCAGCTGGGCGGAGCTCGGAGCCGGCTGACCCTTCCTGCGGCCCGGCTCGCCTTCCGCCCCCAGCCGCGGGAATGCCCTGGGCGACCCGGCCGAGTGCTCTGGGTTTTCGCCCGCCGGGCCGGCCAGGTTGTTCCCCGCCTGGGCCTTAGCCGGCTGCCGGGCGTCTTCGAGACCGGAGGCGGCGGGTCTGGGAGAGACCGAGGACGAGTTCAGACTTAGAAGCTGCGTCTCTAATCGCGGTGTCTTGAAACACACCCCAGCCTCTTTCGAGCCCCCAGCGTTCCAGCGCAGTGGCTGGGGCGGGGAGGACTCGGAGTCCAGGCTCGCCAAAGCCGGAGGCCCTGCAGTTCTTGGCTAGGCCAGTGCGGCCGCGGGGGTGGGCGGAAAAACCGCGCCACCCCGCGTGGCGCCTGGGGGTGAAGGAGGGGTGAAAGGGTGAACCGGAGGGACGGGCGCTCGCAGCCTGCCTCGAACTCCAGGAGCCTTACTGGCACTGCCGCCCCCGGGAGCCAGGCGGGCCCGCCAGAAGGGCAGAGTTTTATGAGGAGGGCGCACGCTGACTGATGCGTCCCAGTCCTGAGATGATGGAGCAAATGTAGGTCGCTCAGGCAGACCGCACTTGTTAGTGGGGTCGGTGGGAGGAAGCTCACGTGTATTGTAAATTCCTTAAATTTGTTAACTTTCTGTGCACATTTTTCAGCTAGTCCTCATTATTTTAGTTGCTCAAGAAAAATCTGCTGTTGATACAAACCTTCCTCTGACGGTACGATGGGATGCCACCACCCGTCCGCCTTTTAAAAACCTCTTCCCAAATTCCTCTTTCTGCGGTTTCAAGACCTGCACCCGCCCAACCTACTTGCCCTAAAGCCCTGTTCCCAATTTCCTTGCAAGAATATTACTTTTTTTTTTTTAACCAATAACTTAATTTTGTCAAACTTTGAATTTGGTGGGGTTTTTTTTCAGGTTTTTTTTTTTTTTTTTAATTTTCTGGTGTTCTTTCTTTCCTTTTCTTTCTTTATTTTTAATGGGCGATGGAAGTAGAGGAAGAATATCCTGAAATTTATTGACTGTCCTTAGGAAATACAATCATCCCTAAAGGTGACTCACATTCTGATGGACAGCCTAGTTCTGCTTTAGGATCTTCAGGCCTGGCATTTTTGTTATTCCAACGTATTTCTTGAGGTGGAGATACAAAAGCAGACAGCTACCTACTTGTGTAAGAATCCACTTCATCTAAAAGTAAATATGAAGTTTACCAAGCTACATCATTCCCACACATCTGTGCAATGAAGGACCTCATACATTGAGCTTTATAAATGAAAGGAGGGGGCCTCACCCTGTGACAGAATAACTTTTATCCAATCCAATAAGCTGAGATATAACTGCTATGACATTTGCTGTATTTCCGTTAGGCATGGGCCTGCAGAAACCTTACCAGCTGTCTCTTTTCCTACATAATGAGTTCCTGGAAAGACACTTATATACTGCTCTAGTGGGGTTCTAGTTTCCCTAAACTAAAAATAGCATGAAATCCTTGATCAAGCTTCCTTTTCTAGATAGATTTCAGCCACTTATTTCCAGTATATATATATTTTTTCTATCATATTTGGACACATAGCATAAGTCCATAGAGTGTTGCATGGAAGGACAAATGGCTCTTTCCATAAATTGAATAATTTTAGTCTTTGTTTCATCTCTGTTAAATTGATACCTCTTCACCATTTCACTAATATTCAAATATTTATTCATTTTCTACTAGCTTGAATAATAAAAGGGAAAGTCACCAGAACAGCAGTATTCAGATTTTAAAAAAATAACCTTTGCCTTTAATCTAATCTTATCTGAACTCCCAAAATGTAACTGTTATAAGAAGCCATATGGTGAGACCAAGAGCATCTTTAGGTCTTTGGACCTGCGATGGCATTACTTCTTGGGAATTTGTTGGAAGTACAAATTCCCTCTTCAGTGAAATAGACATACTGGGGGTAGAGCCTGTGAATCTGTTTTAATATGCCTTCCAAGTGGCATGCTAGGGTGTGAGAACCGTTGCTCCAGGCCTAAGGCATCTGGAAACACAAACTGAAACCACTGCAATAAAATGCTCAAATAAATGCGCAAACACCACCGTTCAATCAGTAACAGCCGAACTGGTGGCTGGCAGCAGTGCCACCATCAAAGAGCTCAAAATGTCAAAGGAGGTACAGTTTTCCAAAGGGAGAGAGGATGTATCATGTGGTGACACGATATTATAGTTGGTGACAGCGAAGGTGGCTCAGAAGGCAGACTTACAAGGGTCAAGGGCCCCTAACACTGAAAGGCTTTCAGAGGCCACAGCGAGCTGAGAAGTACCCTCCTCAAAGAGGACCAGTAGGATATTCTCGTTTGTCACCATCACTCCAGCTACTTCAATGACAGGAGTGTTAGGACTTCCCTGGTGGTTCAGGGTTGAGAGTCTTCCTGCCAATACAGGGGGCACTGATTCAATCCCTGGTGCAGGAAGATTGCACATGTAAGCCTGTGCCTCACAACTACTGAGCTTGTACTCAGCAACAAGAGAAGCCAGTGCAAAGAGAAGCATATGCACCACAGCTAGAGAGTAGCCCCCACTCGCTGAACTAGAGAAAGCTCACATGCAGCAGCAAAGACCCAGAAGAGCCAGAAATAAATATAAATAAACAACTTAAAACAAAAAGAATAAACTTCCATTAGATTTTAAACCTAAGTCTGTCATTCAGGGTCAAAATCAAAATTAAACAAGAGCAAATGCCTTCAAGCCTTTGTCTTACAGCCCGCAGCAGGGGCATTGTGTACGAGCTTGCTAGATATGCAGAATCCCAGATCTGCTGAATCACAATCTACATTTTAACGAGGTCCCCAGGTGTTCTGTATGCAAGTTAAACTCTGAGATGCTTTTAGACGGGTCCTCAATTTTGGAATTGCTTGGGGAGCTTATAAAAATCCCAATGCCTGGATTACACAACAGACAGATTATATTAAAATCTTTGGGGGCTGGAACAGAGTCATGAGTAGCTTTTAAAGTTCTTCATGTGATTCCAGTATTTGAAGCCAGGTTCAAGAACCACTGTCTTAAAGGACCCAGGTGGGAAAGGTGCCATAGGAAAGCCAACTGGGGAGAGACTGGAGCCTAAATGGCTGGTCTTAAAGGAAGCAACTGGTACTAGAGTTTAGCTGACTGTGACCACACAGGAATGTGAGCCCAGATTTGCAAGGCCTTTCAGAAAGAAATTGGAAATCCAGATTTTTTTTTTTATGGGCGATTTCCCAAGTATTAAATGCTGGCAATTCATTCAACATTTTTTGAACCCTAGGTTTAGGCCACATAAGTTATGACCACCAGTTTATAGTTTTATGATGCTCTATGACATAAAATTTAGTGAGCCTAAAAAAAGAATAAAAAAGAAAGGACAGCCAAGAAGATAATGAACTTGAGGTCAAACTGTTAATCTCAAGGCTCATGTATTTCAAATCTTCTGTTCTCTACAACACCAAACATTTGCAGGAATTCAATGGCTGAGAATTGGTAATGGGTGAGATACTAGTGCTAGCAACCTTGGGGCAAAATACTCTGACATTTTGCCCAATATTTTTATTTTCCCTATCTCCTGCCCTGATATCTAAAATGGGAGAAAAATCAATCTTTGTGTTATTTAGCTTAAAATTTTCCTCTCTTTGTGAGCTAACCAGGTTAAACTCATATTACGAGTAGCATAAAAAAATTATTGGCTGGAATAGTACTTCCTAGCAGAGGGAGAATTCAGAAGGCCAACAGACTGAGAATTCTCATTCTGCTGTTTCTGAGCTTGTACATGCTGATAACCATGTTGAAGGATCAGAAAGAGAGGCAACTTCCTCACTGTACCCTCACTGAACATGTCAGAACATCATCACCTGTACTCAAGAGTTCTTTGGTCGTAATCTGTGGTCTGGGCATTTCTTGTCTCTTTCAGCTCTTTAGTCCTCACACTCTGGGAAGGAAACTGAATAAATCAACCAGTATGCAATGGAAGTAAATGAGCCACCTTCGTAATAGTTTCCAGTTAATTCTATTCTGTATCTGCTCTCAAAATCCCCTGTAATAAGAAGCTGGATTAAAAAAAATTAATATGATACTGACTTGAGTTGATAAAATATGAAACATGCAAACGAAATTTTGTAGCTATTTTCTTGAATGCCAGGAACCACTTATATTTTGTATAACTCCAGCAAATAATAGACTTCCTGGTGCACTGTGGACACTCAGTAAGGGAGAAAGGTCTGGAGGTTTAAATGAAACAACTGGAAATTCTTGTATGTGCTACTGTTAAAGCAATAGAATGCAAAGGTTGTTCAGACAGAATCTCTGAAGGTCGGAACCAGATTTGAGGACAGAGCAACAGGGCCATTAATGCTGCTAGACGGTGAGTGGTGCTAAAGCATCACTAGGCCTGGAGCAGCTGGAAAGCTACATGCAAGGAAAAATCAACCTTGATGTTAGTATCCCACTGAATATGGGTATTGACTGAAAATGGATCATAGATCTACACTTAAAAATTGAACTATAAGCCTCTAAAAGAGAACATAGGTTGAGGAAAGGGTTCTTAAATATTAGGACACAAAAAGCAGGAACTATCAAGAGAAGAAAATCAATAAATCGGGTTTCATCAAAATCAGAAACCTGTGTTCCTCAAAAACCACTCATGAAAATAAAGAGCCACATCTTGGAGAAAATATTTGCAAAACATATATCCAACATTAAGACTTGTGTTTAGAATAGGTCAGGAACTTTTACAACACAATCATATTTTTTTTTTAAGTAAACAAAATAGTTTTAAAAATAGACAAAGGATTTGAAACCTTTACCCAAGAATAAAGTGTACAGAAGCTCAGCATCTTTAGTTATTAGGGAAATGCAAATTAAAACCACAATAAGAAGGGATTCAAATAGATAACTTGCATGCAGTGTTGATGACAGTGCTGTTCATAATAACCAAAAGTTGAAAACTACACAAGTGTTCATGAACAGATAAATGGCTAAACTAAAGTATACTGATGTGCAATGGAATATCATTTGGCCATAAAAAAGGGAATGAAGTTCTGATACATGCTACAACGTGGGTAAACCTTGAAAACATCCATACTACATGGTGGTGGGGAAACTTGAGGGATGTTTCATCCTGGCTTTGGAAAAACTTCCTAAAGTGTCCCAGGCACATGATGGAGAGCACCCCTCCCCCAGCAGTGAGCAGTGTTGTTTATATACCCCACCTCGCAAGCGTTCCCTTGGTACTATTTCACTTATACTCTTTGACTCCCTTTTGTGTAGGCTCCTTGAGGCTTTGTCATTTTGATTAAAAATTGTTTACAAAGCTTACAGTATGCTTAGTTAGCTTTCAGCTTTCTGAGCTAGCATCACATTCCAGTCCTTCCAGTTTTAGAGACTAAAATCTAGTCGCCTTGTTTAGACTTGGGTGATACATAAGATTTTCTCCATCACCATCAACAGACTCTCCTTCTCTGGCTGGTTGCTCATACGTTCACTGTTCATATGGATTTCTTTTTCAGAGGGTCACCTTTTCCAAAGTCTGGAGCCACCTTTCGCCAACAAAAGCAACCTCTTTAGATCTATAAACATGAGTCGGTTGAGCTAAGGAAGCAATCCTGAAATGTTCTATGTTTTTTAAATTTAAAATGGGGTTGCATTTGGAAAAGGACAAGAAGTGTAAATATGATGAAAAGCAAGCTGATAAATTGTATTTCTTGGTGATTCAACTAATTGGAAATTTCACCCATAGTTGATTATATTCTACACCCAAGCTCTGAGCACTGGCACAAATTGTTAGGGTGCTGTTACAGCTGTCTGGGTAAAAGGATTGGTTTAAATATGCTCATGTTGGCACTGCCAGCATAAAAATTAAGGGCAAAGTCACACTGATAGATAATGAGCCCTTTATCAAGGAAACTGTGTTGGACAATCTCAGTGCTCAGAAAGAATTTTTCAAAAGAAACCCCAGCCTTTGTTCCCTCCACTGGAGGGGATCCAGAACTGTCAGTGCTGACCCCAAGGATTCAGACAGCCTCACAGAATAAAGGAAACCCATTACCATCAGCCTCTCCAGTCTAGTCTCCACCACACTGTCTTTCCTCTAGGTCTTGCCAAGCTGGGTGTGCAAAGAAAACACTTTAGATCAGGTAAGGCTATATTCTGACAGTACCAATTTTCTAAAAGTAGTTAAAATCTTTTGTTGGGTGACTGTATCACAATGTTAACAATGATTTCCTCTCTTCAGTTATGAACAACATGCATTGTGAGGGAATGACGGCTCCTCATTTAGGATGGTTTGGGGGGGCATGAGCTTCTTTAACCATGGATATGTTTGAAAAATACATCTTATGCTTTCAGTTGTAAAAAGGGAGGCATGCTTATGATGGCTTTTGTATTGGATTGTAACGATTCAAGAGGGCTTGGTCATGAATTCTCTCAATTGATGCATCTGTTTTACATTGTAGGCAGAACATGCATCATGATTTCCATTTTGCAGATGAAGAAGACGACCTGGGAAGGCCATGTGATTTGACCCAGGTCTCATAGATGGAGAGCAGCAGAATAAAATCTCTGCTGGGCTTTTTAACTCTAGGACTAAAGCATGTGCTGCTTTGTTGTTTAGTGATACCTCTCTTTCGGTTAACGTGCTCCTTACCCTGAATCTGGGATAAGTCACTTCTAGGCAACTTTCAATCTGATCATTGCAATTATCAGCTAATCTATCATCACTACAAATCCAGGAGAAACTTTGCTTGTTTTATGTCTTTTAGTCATGAGGCTTGAGAGATCTTAGCTCCCTGACAAGGGATTGAACTCACAGCCTTGGAAGGTAAAGTTTAAACCATGGGACCACCAGGGAAGTTCCCTCAGGATCTGGGCTGATCAGAGAACTTCACACCTCTGGGAACACCTCATCTCCCTCTTTGGGTAATCCTGAATCACAGAGTTGGCTAGTACCTGCTGCATCTATTAGGTTGGTTCAAACGTAATTGTGGTTTTGGACTGTGAACTTTAAATCATTATAACTAGGTCAAACACATCTTTATTAACCAAAATAGGAACCGTTACAATCAACACATTTTTGCCAATAAGAAATAAACTTGTTTATGCCTATATTGTAAAAATCCATGCTTCAGGATTTGACAAACTCTTGGAAAGTATTTTCTGCATCCTGCTGGTTGTGGAAGAACTTTCCCAGCAAAATGTTGTTGAGAAGCTTGAAGAAGTGGTGGTTGGGCTGACAAGAAGTCAGGTGAATATGGCAGATAAGGCAAAACTCTGCAGCCCAATTTGTTCAACTTTTGAAGTATCTATTGTGTGATATGTGGTCAGGCGTTGTCGTGGAGAAGAATTTGGCCCATTCTTTTGACAAATGCCTGCTGCAGTTTTTGGTGCATCTCATCGATTTGCTGAGCATACTGCTCAGATATAATGGTTTTGCCAGGATTGAAAAAAGCTGTAGTGGATCAGATGGATCAGATGGGCAGCAGACCACCAAACAGTGACCATGACCTTTTGTGGTGCAAGTTTAGCTTTGGGCAGTGCTTGACAACCACTGAGCTGGTCATCACTGGTTGTCATTTAAAATCCAGTTTTCATTGCACATTACAATCTGACTGAGAAATGGTTTGTTGTTGTTGCATAGAATAGGAAGATAACACTTCAAAACAATGATTTTTTTGATTTCCAATCAGCTCACAAGGTACCCACTCACTGAGCCTTTTCACCTTTCCAATTTTCTCCAAATGCCAAATGACCATAGAATAGCCACCGTTGAGTTCTTGGGCAACTTCTCATTTAGCTGTAAGAGGATTAACTTCGACGATGCTCTTAGTTGATCATTGTCAACTCCCAATGGCTGGCCACTATGCTCCTCATCTTTAAAGCTCTTGTCTCCTTTGCAAAACTTCTTGAACCACCACTGCACTGTATGTTTGTTAGCATTTCCAGGGCCAAATGGGTTGTTGATGTTGCGAGTTGTCTCTGCTGCTTTACAACCCATTTTGAACTCAATAAAAAAATCGCTTGAATTTACTTTTTGTCTAACACCATTTCCCTAGTCTAAAATAAATATAAACAGCAAGTAATAAGTCATTACCAGAAAACATAAAGCAAGAAATGCACATTAAAATGATGTATAACCACATTTAAGAATGTATTCCAATGTCAAACAACAAACTTCCAACAATTCAAAACTGCAATTACTTTTCTACCAAGCTAAGAGTTTAATTCTCTTATATTTCAGGGAAGGAAACTGAGTCTCAGAGAGAGTAGATAACTGTCTCTATGATGCTGAGTTAAGTGATGCTGCAAGTCACATAGCCAGTTAGTGATGAAATCATGACAAGAACCTACATCTCCTAAATGCAGGGCCTTACTGGTCTGGCCCATGGCCCCACTGGTATGATTCTGGTTTAGCTGGTGCCTGGTAAGCACTTGCCAAATATAACAGGCACTGTTGACTTACGGAAGACAAGATTTATGACTCGTATACCTGACTACAGGTCTGTCAACAATGGCCTTGTAAAAGATTAATAATCTTGTACATAATTCAGGCACTGAGCCACATGAAAAAACAGGCAGAACCATGCAGGCTGATGATGTAATCTAAGGACAAAGCTTCTTTAAATGTGAAATGCTATAAAAGACTCTATCACACAATTCTGTGGCAAAGAGATGGCAATTCCTGCTATTTTTTCAGTCACTCAATTCAAAAGGAAAAAACAATATGTGCCCATTTCCCAAACCATTTACCTGGCCAAAAATGATGGCACATACCCTCTCCACACCCAGCAACACCACCATCTCCCTTCTGCAAGCCATGTTGGACCACATTAAAACTGTGTCCTGACATTCCCCTCATGCAGGAGACATTCCCTCACCAATCCTTGGTATAATACCAGAAATCTATTATTCTGCAGATCATGAGACTCAGTACCTTTTTTTACTGGCCATAGTTCATGGCACATGGGATCTCAGTTCCCGGACCAGGAATCAAACCTGCAACCCCTGCACTGGACGCACAGAGTGTAAACTGCTGAACCACCAAGGAAGTCCAAAGCTCAGTACTTTGACAGAGGTGGCTTTGTCAGGCTTTTCCTTATTCATCCTCTCTTAGCGAGGGGTTCAGAAACTTCTTGGCTTAACAACAGGCTACTCTGCAGAAGGTACAAGACCATTCATCTTAGATTCAGGTGATATCCTACAAGGGGGCATGAGAGCCATTCATTTGAGGCAGGCCAAGTTCATATGCTTTTGCTCTAGTAAGAAGTTTTGGAGAGAGCTGTGACTGTCCACCAGTAGAAAGCTCAGAAGAGACTAGTTTCCTTCCAGGGATAGGTCTTTCTTCACCTGGCAGGCCAGTGGCCCTTGCTTTATAACACCTCCCTGCAGAATAGGTTGTTGGACTAAGCTCATCAACAGAAAGACAGTGTGCAGAACATAACATGAATGTGAAAAGAGGGAAGAGAACAACCACTAACCACACTTCTTATGAATCAAGCACTGGTCTACATGCTGTACACATAAGAATTCATTTCTCCACTATGCCATCTCTCCCACTTTGCGGATAAAGAAACTGGCACAAAAAGGTCAGGGAACTGGTAGAACTGAGTTTTGAACTCAACTCAAGCAACTTGGTCTCATTCAGCATCTTCTAAGCCAGGAGTTTATAAACTCTATCTTGCAGGTTAACTCCAGCCTACCACCTATGTTCATAAATAACTCCCATTTTCTGTGCAGCTTTTATGCTTGCCTGGCAGAGTTTGTAGTTGCAACAGGGACTGTATGCCTCACAAAGCCTAAACTTGTTACTAGCTCTTTACAGAAAGAGTTCGCTGACCCTTCCTCTGAATTATACTGGAGAGGGAGAGGGACTGCCCTCCTCATACCTTTTAGAATACAAACACATATGAAAACTGTTATTACATAGACTAACATGCAATACCTGGGAGAGAGTTTAGCATCTAATTCTTTCCCATTTGTCTTAAAGGTGAGGAAACTGAGGTCTGGCAACATGAGAAAAACTAGATTCCTAGATGACACTGATAACAGCAGACACAGATCCAGAATCTAAACCCTCAATCTGCTGCCCTGCTGTGTTTGAGACAACACCTCAATTTTCAGTTAGCACCTTAGCAGGAAAGAGTCAAAGGTGAGTTGAGAGCAAGACTGAAACAAATCAGAGAGACCCTCCAGAAGATGAAGAAGGAAGTTAAAGGTAAGATCAGAGAGGCCAACAGTGAGAAAAACCAGTCTGTGCTGATAAATGTGTGACCCCATGAGTATAGTCCATGGAATTCTCCAGGCCAGAATACTGGAGTCAGTAGCCTTTTCCTTCTCCAGGGGATCTTCCCAACCCAGGGATCGAACCCAGGTCTCCCTCATTGCGGGTGGATTCTCTACCAACTGAGCCACCGGGGAAGCCTGACAAAAGTGTCTGGAGGCAGTTATTTCACAGTTTTGGCAGGGCAGGGCAACTCATGCCTGCCTGGATTCCCATCCCTTGACTTCTCTCTAAAACTAATGTAGACTGTCTGCTGGACTCTCAGAAGTAGAAGTTTTATAAATGTTATTAACCATGCATTCATTTAGTTCTAACTGGATGGTAAATGCCTTGAGGGACATTCTAAAAGTCATGAATACATGAGTATGGTCTGCAAAGAGGGCCCCACCCTGAGAAGTTAGAATGGAAATATCGACCTGATTATTTCCTAATGTTTTTCAAGGCCCATCCATAAGAAAGCTCAGCCAAAATCTTTATTTCTGATCATCTTCATCACCTGTCATGTGCAAAGTCCTCATTTTATCTTAGAGCTTCAAAAGAAAACACTGTCAAAAGCAGCTTCTTCATGACTTGTCATTTAATATGTTCTCCTTCATTTCCAAGGGAACAAAGTACATATTTTCCCAAATGCAATTGAAATTGCAACCCCTGCTCCTTCTTTTAGGGCTTTGGGGAGTCAGTATTAATCAAATGTTAATGAGAATCAAAAGAGCTAGAAATTGTTATATAATCTTTCATCTACAGAAATGCAAATGATATTTCAAATCAGCATAATTCCACAGTTAGTGCATTGCTTTGTCGAATCCATTCAAAACCTTGTAGTCCAGATCATGAAAAGTGTTAGTTGCTCAGTCATGTCTGACTCTTTGCAGCCCCATGGACTTTAGCCTGCCAAGCTACCCTGTCTATGGAGTTCTCCAGGCAAGAATACTGGAATGGGTAGCCATTCCCTCTCCAGGAGATCTTCCTGACCCAGGGATTGAACCCAGGTCTCCTGCATTGTAGGCAGATTCTTTATCATTTGAGCCACCAGAGAAGCTGGTCCAAATCATATACATTCAAATACAAATATACTGGCATAGTCACTATCTAATATGACATTCTAGAAATTTTGGAAGCTTCAGATGTCATGATAGCACCAGTCCAGAGAAATAAAATATTTTGTAAATTATCAACCTTTTTGAAACTCTTGTCAGATGGAGCTGATGACTCACATATGTGAATTTACTCAGTTGGGATGGATCGGAAAACTTGCCCTAACCTCTGCTTCTCCAAGATTTGCAAGCCTGGTATTAACGCAATCCCCACGGGTTATCATAGGAGCATCCATTTCTGCCAGAGTGCAGTGGGGTTTATGAATCAGTGTGGGAGGGCCATCCCCTTTTCCTCAGCTCATACATCCTGGCCACAACTGATTGGTCCAAAGGAGGACATGTGGCTCAACTGAGCCAGTGAGTTCCTTTCTCAGGATTTTGGATTCTGTGCTGAGTCAGTCAGTCTGAGCCCTAACATTTTTAAAGCTCCCAAACTGTCAGTTACCCTGTTTTCTTTTATGCTGACAAGCAACGTCGTGGAAGCTGGTTTGTGAGGAGAGAGAACAAACCAGCTGTGCAGAGAGGAGGAACTGAGGAGAGCGACCATGGAGTCCTGACTTCCTGATTTCAGCTTTTCCTGCAGATTCAAATTTGTATCCATGAGGATACCTTTATATCATTACAACAAAATGCTTTTTCTATTTAAGCTTATTGGAGTGGGGCTTCTGTCACTTGGCATTCAATGTCTTAATAAATAGACAGTATTAAAAAATTTTAAGCAGAAGATGAAATAGAACTGTGGTAGGGAAATATGTATACTTAACTAAGAAAGCTTTTTCACTCATAAGTAAGCTTCTCTGAGTAAATTGAAAGCAGATTAATAAGGCCAGTGACTTGAACTTAGTAAGTGCTCAATAATTTTGTTGCTGTAGCTATTGTTTGTCTTAATGGGTAATAAATAGCAAGGACTGGTGAGTGACATATTGATCACCTGGAGAAAAGAGAAGTAAAGGACGCAATGAAAGCATACTCCACAGGCCAAAACTGAAGACCCACCCTCACTCTTACCATGTCTGGGGCTAGCTTTTGTCCCTGTCTCAATAAAGAGGACAATTATCTAGTCTGCTGTATAAGCAGAATCCCGGTAATCATCATCTCTCTCCTGTACCAAGCTCATCATTTCACAATTCCACCAGTCCCAGTTGTTCAGTCAAAGAGAAGTCCCTCATCTTTACCCATTTCTTTTCATTTCCACTGGATTCTTTACCACTAGCACCACCTGGGGAGCCCTCCATTGCTGCTACCCTAATCCAAAATTGTTGCATCATTTACTTGCTACTCAATTGGTCTTTCTGAAACCTTTAATTCCTAGCATTTCTTACTCCATGGTTCTAGTTAAAGGATGCTTTTTGAAGTGTAAATCTGATGATGACATCCACCTCCCCCCAAACACACACAATATACATCTTTTAAATGTTTTATCATTTCCTCTTTGCTGCAGGGCAAAGATTCTCATTCCAAACGTCACAGTAAAATCATCTGGAGGCCTTACAACAAGCAAACACACACACAAACAAAACTTAGGCCTGGGTCTCACTTCCAGAAGTCTGGATTGAGTTGTTCTGGAGTGGGATCTTCTTACCAGTATTTTTAAAACACTCCCTAGGTGATTCTGATGAAAAGTTAGAGTTGCAAGAACAGCTGTAGGTAAATAAGCCCTGCTTCTTGCGGGCTGACACGGTCTTGCCTCTGCTTCCTTCTCTTCCCTCATTATCTGCCACATCCCCATCCACTGTTCTCCAGCCACGCTGGTCTTCTCTTGGTTCCTCAGAATCCCCATACTCCTTCCTGCCTGGGTCTACGGCCTCCAAGCAGCTTTTTCCTGTGACGCACTCCGCTTTCTCTCCCGATTCACTGTGTCACCTCCTTAGGGAAGACTTCCTGGACCTTCCTGAGTAGGTCAACTCCCCATTCTGGCCCACTGAACTCTGCACCTTTCCTTTATGGCACTTGTCACGGCAAGCTTTCTATTTATGTGTAAGTCTCTGAATCACGTTTGTGTTCCCCACTAACCCATACACTCTGAGCAGGGCCCTGCTTGCTTTGCTCACTGCTGCATCTCCAGTCCACAGCTTTCCTCACAAAGAAAGAAGAGGAGGCTCTCTTTCTTTGTGATGAGGACCAGTGGAGGAGAGGGAAATATTTCCTGAGGGCAGCCCTACTATTATGGAAATTAAAATTCAGTGCCAAGATTTTTGTTATAAAACTAACAAAAACTTCAAAGGGAAATTCAAAGTCTGAGTGGAATGGGCAATAAAGACCTTTAAGGGCTTGTAGTTGATGGTGGATGGAGCGGGCAGGGCATAAAAGGCTCAAGTTAGGTGAAGGGTCCAGAGGAGAGGCTCTGATTCCACCAGGGCTGGTCTTCATTTCATCCCCATAAACTTCTACCTATGGCTTATGTGGTGTAGCTTGAAAACACAAAAGGAGAACCTTTGCTCAGTAATCCCCTTGGGCCTTGGCAGGACAAGGCAGCAACCCTGTGGGGTAACTGGGGGAGATTGTGGTTTTGTTTTGAGTTGCAGAGAGAGGACCCACTTCTCTAGATAGGATATCTAGTTTGGCAACTAGACATGGAGCCAGACTCTCTCTTTTCAAACCCCTGCAGGGAGCTCTGCTACTTGCTTGCTGCGTGACCTGAGGACAAGTTCGCTAAGTTCTCTGTTTCTGTTTTCAGACTGTATCATGAGGAAGATGACAGTGCAATAGGTATACAACATTATATAGATACAATCTCTTTAGCGATTCATTATAAAGATAATGGATTCTAGCTAACACAAGCACAAATTCTAGCTAACACAAGGCTTCTTCAGCCATTGTTTTTATAACTTTTTTTCTACTCTGAAACTCTACAAGGTTCCCCATTTTCGCTTCTGCGTTGGCAGCAGTAGGAGCCCTAATAGTTGCAGGCTCTGAACCACTGCAGTCAACACCCCCAACTGCTAAGGTGCAAACTTGCTGCTGCGGTGATTTAGTCACTGAGCCGCATCCAACTCTTGCAACCCCATAGACTGTAGCCTGCCAGGCTTCTCTGTCCATGGGATTTCTCAGGCAAGAGTATTGCTGCTACCACATGAGAAAAGGCTTCTGGTTTCTAAATAGGACCAAAGTGCGGCACATTTACAATATCTGAATTTTGGATCAATCATGATTGTGCAGATGGTTTACCTTCTGACTACGGGCACTAAAATGCCACTGCTGTCTGTGAACGTCTGTGAAGTGCACTATACTGTCCTTGCCCTGTGATACCTCGGAAGGCAAGTCTTTCACCTTCTGAAGGGAAGATGGAGGGCTCGCACCAGCACCCCTTCCTAGGATAGTGACTGAGGCAACCTTCTACATAGGACATCCTCCTGCCTCTGGCCCTGCCTTATCCCTTTAAATGCATTCCCAGGGCAGGGATAGGGGAGCATCACATTTATTCATATGTTCTAGAATGCCAGGATTCCCTGGTGGTTCAGACAATGAAGAATCTGCCTGCAATGCAGGAGACCTGGGTTTGATCCCTGGGTTGGGAAGATCCCCTGGAGAAGGGAACAGTCACCTACTCCCATATTCTGGCCTGGAGAATTCCATGGACAGAGGAGCCTGACGGGCTACAGTCCATGAGGTTAAGTTGCAAAGGGTTGGACACGACTGACTGACTTTAGCTTTCTCCTTTACATAACCACAAACTTATTGTGGGCTTCGCTGGTGGCTCAGATGGTAAAGAATCCATCTGCAACGTGGGAGACCTGGGTTTGATCCCTGGGTGGGGAAGATCCCCTGGAGAAGGGCGTGGCAATCCACTCCAGTATTCTTGCCTGGAGAGTCCCCATGGACAGAGAAGCCTGGCAGACTACAATCCATGGGGTCGCAAAGAGTCAGACACGACTGGGCGAATAAGTGCAAAGCACTGGAATGAAATGTTCTGAGCACACAGTAACACCTGATGGACGGAGGACTGGATACGTGACACATCCTCAGTGACACATCCATTTCATCTAGAAAGTCATTTTTGCTACAACTATACCAATCTCACCTGAAATTCAGTTTGGCTAGCACTCATTGGAAGAGGAATGTGATGGTTCATTTCGTGTATCAATTGTACTGGACCACAGAGGGCCCAGACATTTTGGATGTGTCAGTGAGGGTGTTTCTGGATGAGAGGAACATGTGCACAGGCAGACGGAGTAAAGCAGAGTGTCCTCCCTACTGTGGGTGAGCCTCGTCCAATCATCTGGGGACCTGAATAGAATAAAAAGCTGACCCTCCCTCAAAGGAGAGGGAACTTCCTCTTGCTTGATCACCTTGAGCTGGGACATTGGTTTTTCTCCTTCCCTGGGACTCAGACTGGCTCTTCCTAAGTTGAAACTCTGCTGACTTTTAGACTGGAACTACACTATTGGTTCTGCTGCTCTTAGGCTTTTGGACTCAGATTGGAAATAAACTGGTTTTCTTGGGTCTTCAGCTTGTTGACTGCAGATTTTATGGAGAGTGACTGCAAGTCTCACGGAGACTTGTCAGCCTCCATGATCACTAATTCCTTATAATAAATCTCTCCCTCTCTCGCTCTCTCTCTCTCTCTATACACACACACACATATATTTATATTTATGTTTCCATACATATATATGGACTTCCCTGGTGGATCAAATAGTAAAGAATCTGCCTGCAATGTGGGAGACCTGAGTCTGATACCTAGATTGGGAAGATCCCCTGGAGAAGGGAACAGTCACTTACTCCCATATTCTGGCCTGGAGAATTCCATGGACAGAGGAGCCTGGCAGGCTACAGTCCACAGGGTCACAAAGAGTCAGACACGACTGATCCACTTTTACTTTCTATACATATATATATTTGTATTTTTTTCTATTAGTTTTCTGGGGAACGCTAATACAAAGAGCTCCAGAAGATTTTTCTGCCTTAATAAGGTCAGGAAAGCAAATGCTAACGACATTTCATTGCTAACAAAGAGTCAGAAGATTTTAGAGAAACAGCAACATTGTGGACATGAGTCACTCACTATATAGTTCTGAGGGATTGGAAAAGGGGACTTAACACATACTGAGTTCATGCTATGAGCCAGTCTCTTTCACAAACATTAATTTAATGGATTAAAGGCATATTTACAGAGCTAAGAAATTAGTTTAAGAACAAGTCTGAGGCACCAGTTCTATTGCTTGCCTTTCTGCAAATCTATGGAATTTATTAAATTGAACAAGCCTCAAACATGGCCCTGACACAGGCTATGGCAGGAGCTTTCCCTCACTAAAGGGAGCTACAGAAACTTCAAAGGAGAAGGTGTGATTTCTTTCCTTATATTAACTAACTGGGTGGTCACTTTGAAAATCCTATTCTTCCAGACAAAACGGCATCAATGTAGTGCAAAACAGGGGACCGGGCTGTCTTTCTGCTTCCAAGACTCCAGACAGCTAGGACAGCGTCTCACGTGGTCACAGTATGCTGGGTGGTCGCTACTAGAAATACAGTGGATCCTTGGAACAGGTTTTAGGCAATCTTAGGCACACCTTCGTTACCTCACGGCTTTTTGTACATTGCAGGAAGCCTTCCAGATTCCACACTGCCTGGTCATAGAAACTACAAGATTTTATTGCAAGACAGGAGGAAAGCGTTAGGAAGTTAGGTTTTCTGACCTGGGACTGAAGATAGCCACTCCTGGGGCCTCCCAGTGAGACATTTCTAGGACTTTTATCCACCTGATGAAATGGATAGAAAAGTCCAGTAATAAAAGAACTCGTGCTGAGTCAACAGGTTGGTAGAGTCTCAACCTCATTCACCCTTATATATGAAAAAGATCTAAACCACAGTGAACCAGTGAACACAGTGAAGGTGCTCAGTCATGTCCAACTCTTTGTGATCCCATAGACTATAGCCTACTAGGCCCCTCCATCCATGGAATTTTCCAGGCAAGAGTACTGGAGTGGGTTGCCATTTCCTTTCTCCAGGGGATCTTCCTGACCTGGTGATCTAACTCAGGTCTCCCGCATTGCAGGCAGATGCTTTACCATCTGAGCTACCAGGGAAGCCCCTGCAATTTGATCAAGTCATAACCCCAAACAGTGACTGACAAAAAGTTTTATAATGTACCAAAAGCAGTGACTAGAATTTATGACTGGAGACTTGATCTTTGTCACTTAGTTATGTCACTTACTTTCTCTGGGCTTCAGCCGGAAAAACTGGGGCGCAGTGAAAGTGAAAGTGAAGTCGCTCAGTCGTGTTAAACTCTTTGCAACCCTGTGGACTGTAGCCTACCAGGCTCCTCCTTCCATGGGATTGTCCAGTCAAGAGTACTGGAGTGGGGTGCCATTTCCTTCTCCAGGGGATCTTCCCAACCCAGGGAAGCCCTTGGGGTACAATGAGGAAGGCTGTACGGAAGGGTAGGGCCATAGGATTTCTGAGATTCCTTTTACCTTTAAACCCCCAAGCTTTTCTGTTATTACTATATAGAATGGTTTTATCAGCACAGTCATCCTCCCAGCTCACAAAAGGTAAAAATTTGGCAGCCACAAAGTCCCTTCTTCATTTGGATTGCAGTGTCTTTAGCTTGTCAGTTCTCTGTTTAGTTTAACATGTGTGTGTTTCACTCGCTCAGGTGAGTCTGATTCTTTGTGATCCCAAGGACTGTAGCCCACCAGGGTTCTCTGCACATGGGATTCTCCAGGCAAGAATACTGGAGTGGGTAGCCATTCCGTTCTCCAGGGCATCTTCCTGACTCAGGGATTGAACCCAGGTCTCCCGCATTGAAGGCAGACTCTTTATAGTCTGAGCCACCAAGGAAGCCCTGGAGCATTTGATACAACACAGTGCCTGTGCTAGGTACTGGAAGTAAACAATGAACTCACAGACTTGTGCAGTCTTGAGGAGGATCTAGGTTGCTAGTTTAAGATAATACACTCCAAGTCGTTATTTAACACACAAACACAGACATATATCTGGCAGATTAAAAATGTGTCTTTGATACTTCTCCCTATAAGAGGGGGGTCAATCTTTGTGACTCAATTGTACCATTGAGTCTGTGACAGTGATGCTGTGTGATGTCGGAGGTTAGGTTGGCAAAGGCTACTTCCTGGTTCTTTTGAGACTGATGGCTTGGGGGAAGTCATGAAGCATCTGGAAAGTTTGAGCACCCCAAGACCATCATGCTGGTGTAGGTGCTCTGTTAATGAACCATGCCAAGCTCCCATAGAAATTCCTCAACCACACACTCAGGAGAGAGCACAGTGGAGCCTTTGATGGTAGGAGCCCCAGCCAACATCTGATGGCAACAGCCTGAAAAATCCCCAGCAAGGCCTGCCTAGGCTGAGCTCTTCCTGAATTCCCAGCCCACAAAACTGTGACCGTCAGTTTTAAGCTACTGATTTCAGGGTAATGTGTAACGCAGTAGTAGTCACCAGAACATCGGCACTGAAATTATCTTTGATTATTCCAGAATCAAAGTTAACACAGAGATATTTCTATTTCAAGAAAATTTTCCAATAAGTATATAGTCCATGCTCTAGGAGAAAAAGATAACAGTGGTATTAGTGACCTAAAACCCATTTAAACAATCATGCCATGTTCTACACTATCTTATTTTTTCAAAGTATAACCTTGTGAAGTAATTTAAGTTCCTTCAAATTAGAAACATATCCGTGGAACTTTATATTCTGAACAATAAAAATTCAAGTGAAGAGAAATGAAACCAAGATGACTCATTAAATAACAACTACACTTGTCCTCTTTTGTGTTACCACTGCTCTTCTGGACAAAAAAAAATTTTTTTTTCTGTTTGGAAAAAAAAAAAGTTATCCTGAGTCTGTATTTACTCTAACTACAGTGAAACACTTTCTGGCCTGGGGATCGAAACAATAATATAGGGAGATAAGAATAGTCTCCTGCCTCCTGTCCCTTCAGCTAATTTGTGGGGCCCTTGACCATCCTGCCATAGATTCATAGATACTTTCAATACCATCAAGATTTGAGAGTTCTAATTAAACTGAAGTAGAGGGCATGATTCACCTCCTGAACACGGCTGTGTTGTAACTCAGTGGACCTAGAGCTCATCTGAGGATGCAGCCTCCAGTCACTGCAGAAAACCTCTCTGCTTACAGCTGACAATCTAAAGGTCTACCTGGGAGAGCAGCTAAAAGCCAACCTTGCCTTTTTGCCTTTTCATTTTGGTTTCTCTATTTGCTAAGTGGTAATTATAGTCTTGACCTGCCTTAACTGTCACTGTGTAGGTTGTGGGAGGTTGCAAACTGGGAAAAAAAAAAAAAAAAGCCTGAGAATTAAAACTGCTAAGTCAGCTTTGCAAATGTGGTAGTTTTCAAAATCAACTCAACTTGCTTTTTAAAAAAAGAGATTAATCTTTAAAATTTGCATTCACACCGGCCACATTTTTAATGGCCCACAGACGAGGGGAAAAAGTGGAAACAGTGACAGATTTTATTTTTGGGGGGGGCTCCAAAATCACTGCAGATGGTGACTGCAGCCATGAAATTAAAAGATGCTACTTGGAAAGAAGGCTATGGCAAATCTAGACAGCATATTAAAAAGCGGAGACATCTCTGCTGGCAAAGGTTCGTATAGTCAAAGCTCTGTTTTTTTTCAGTAGTCACATACAGATGTGAGAGTTGGACCATAAAGAAGGCTGAATGCTGAAGAATCAATGCCTTCAAATTGTGGTGCTAAAGAAGACTCTTGAGAGTCCCTTAGACTGCAAGGAAATCAAAGCAATCAATCCTAAAGGTAATTAACCCTGAATATTCTTTGGAAAGACTGATGTTTAAGCTGGAGCTCCGATACTTTGGCCACCTAATGTGAAGAGCCGACTCATTGGAAAAGCCCCTGATGCTGGGAAAGACTGAGGGCAGGATGAGAAGGGGATGATAGGGGATGAGATGGTTAGGTAGCATCACCGACTCAATGGACATGAGTTTGAGCAAACTCCAGGAGATAGTGAAGGACAGGGAAGCCTGGTGTGCTGCAGTCCTTGGAGATCACAGAGTCAGACTGGACTTAGGGACTGAACAACAACTGGCCACATTTGTCTGTACTGTTGTCTGCCTTTGCTATCTGAATTTTAATATTCACTGTTTAAGCTGACTAAGTAAGTGGGTATGTGTGAGTGAGAGACAGGGCATCAGAAAATAAACATAAAATTCATTCAAGGTCCTTCTGGGTTTCGAACTAACAAATGCAACAAGTAGGAAGACATCTATTTTCACCATTGTACTAACTGCAGGCATATGTGTAATCCTATATTTTTAAAAAAATAATGGAATAAGGGATTATCTAGATAAACAAATTACCCTTCTCCAGGGGAATCTTCCTGACCCAGGGATCCAACCCTAGTCTCCTGCATTGCAGGCAGATTCTTCACTGTCTAAACCACCAGGGAATCCCAACAAACTAAGTAGGGTTTCTTTAAATGACTGTTCCTTCATTTATTTGGAATATGCTTAAAATTATCAAAGTTTGTCCAGCACAAAAGTTTTCAGGGGTGCTTCAGAGTATTATATATTCTGTATGTATACTACAGGAAAAAAGGATAAGTCTATATCAAATAACATTGGGTCTCAAGCCCATGACAAAAAGATGTTTTAAAATAGAGTTGTTTCTCTTTTTTTGCTAACTCAGTGTTACCCCCATGATTTTCCCTTTCCTCCTATGTTTGTGAGTTCTCATTCTTCTCAGCTTGGCTCCTAGGCTGCATCCTCTCTGAGACCTTCTGATGGCACACGAATCCTCATCCTTCTGCTCCCAGGCTGGCTAAGGGCTGCCTTCCGTTCTCCGTCCACGCAAGTCTCATGTTGAGCTGAAATGACTTGCTTACATCCCGTCTTCTCCATTAGTCTGGGAGCTCCATGGGGCTGAACACTCTAGCTTGTTCTTTCACCTTCGTATCCGATGTATGGCTGTCGGTGTAGCAAGTGCCCAGACCATGCTGGAGAGCTTGTCCCTGGATCTGCCTGTCATCTCTTCTGTTATTCTGCGTTTCTAATATGCAATATGTCTTTTCCTCCTAATCTTTATGATTTTCACTGGATCCCTTTGAGTTTTGATTCCAAAGTTCTTAAAAGAGAGAGGTCCTGTCAGCTGGTGCACAGACTGCAGAAGTCGGGTGTGTGTGTGTGTGTGTGTGTGTGTGTGTGTGATTGTGTGTGAGAACTGAGCCACCATCTCCCATTTCTGGCTTTGCGCTTCACATCTACAACCCACCCTTGTGCTCAATTTCCATTCCTTTGTCTCATTTCCCTTTTGGAGCACATCTGAAGGTAAGAAAACTTCATCTTACTACTATATTTGTACTTGCCAAATACTATGCTGAATCCAGCTGCAATTCTTAAATTATTCTAGAGAAAGTGGTATATATCCAGTACAAAATACATTTCCTTATACTCTCTAGCTATAAAAAGCTTGTTCTGTTTTTTTAAAAGTATGGCATGGTATAAGTAAAATTATGTTTTGAACTTTTTTCTGGCATCGAAAAACATAGGGTGAAAATATTCCAAAGCCATTATGAGTCATTCTTTTAGGAATATCTAGCGGTATGGGGAATGGTCATGAGAAGTTAAAAAAGAAAAATAACACAGAGTATAAAGTTAAACAAAAGTGGATTCTATTTAAGTATGTTTAAAATTACCTTTTCCTCTTTCTTTCTTTCTTTCTGTATATAAAGGTGGCAAGGAAGTGTATAAAAATACAAACTCTAATTCAAAGATATAGTACTTACACTTTCTTCTTTATGTTTCTTTCCTGCATTTCTCGATTTATCACAGTGATGATGTACTTTTCTATAGTCTGAAAAATCAAAATCCTGACATGCAATGTAAAGGATAAAAAACCTGAAAGAGTTAAAAACACAGAACAGACTGGGACATTTCAAAGAAAATCTAGGTTTTGTATTTTATCCTAGATAAAGGGGCAAGGCAAAGGGTCTTTCTTATTATAGAATTTTTTCAAATGAATAAAGTGTGCAAATTCTCAAGGGTAGAGAACAGTGTTATGAAGCTCTAAACATCCAGCCCTCAGCTCACCCCACTAACCACATTGCCATCCTTCTTTTTCCTCCTCACTTTTTTCATAGCAGCTTTTCTTTTCTTTTTTTTTTTAAAGGATCCCAGTTATCCTTTCGTCTGCTTGGATATATTTTATTTTATACCGTTTGGATTTTCTCTTTAGGGATGGCTTCCAAAGCCTTAAAGCTTCTGAACGCCCCCTCACGTGAGACAGCATCTTGACTGGGCAAGTATGTGCCCTTCAACCCCGCCTGGAGACGAACCCCATTGAAGTCCCTGAGAGCAAACATCTATGAAAAGCAAAGCGATCTGGTATTTACTCAACGCTACTCCTGTTCGGTGGGTCAGAGAACAGACTTCAGTGTCCAGGATAAAGCCGGGCCTTGGCAGCTCAAGCCTCCCCATTGTGATTCAAGATTCGGGGTGTAAACACATGCAGTGTTTAACCATCGCCACTTTGCTTTGAATGTTTGATAGCCGTGACTGGGGCTCAGGAAGAACACAGTAGTGACTTCTTCACTGGAGCTGAAGTTGAGGCTTTATGTAGTATTTGGGCAAGCGGCCCCGGCAGCTGCAAGCCCTCAATGGGCGCTTTCTAGTCGCTGAGTGGGCTGGGCGGCGTTGCCGGGAGCCCCGGGGCTGGAGCTGCCGCCGGGCTGGGCCGCCCGTCTCAGTGACAGGTGCGGAGGAAGAGCAGGAGCAGCCCTCCCGACGGGCTCCCAAGCCACGCACTGCCCTTTTTATCGCGTTTTTGTTCCAGGAACACAGGACCTTGGCAGGCAGAGACGTACCCTGTGGCTTGGTCTTTCTCTGCTCGGCCAGTGGGGATGAAAACAATAACAAAGACCCTGACTTTGCTAAATGACCAAGACTCCCTGAGATAACAAACCAGTACCGTTTTTGGCAGAAAGCCTTCTAGATGCTTGATGCCCTGTGACCTGCTGGGGTGGGAAGGAGGACTGGAAGGAAAGAGCTCTAAGTTATATTTCGGTGCAACCCAAGGGATGATCTCATCTTGTTGTGGATTGACGACCCTGTTTATTATTAACTATCACTTACTGGGAACTTTCACGTGCTGCAGACTGACTTAAGGAATGCATGTTGTCTTGCTTGTCATAATCTTGCAATGTCTTTTGGTTTTCTTTCTTTTTTTTTTTTTTTAAGAAAGGAGAAAACTGAGTTTCAGAGAGGTTAAGTGATATGTTCAATATTGTTACACAGCTTATAAATGGTACAGCCAGAAATCCAACCCTGGTATGACTATAAAATAACTTTTACTCTTTCTGGGGGAAACACATAGCTTATGCTTATAAATTTTAACTTTAAGTTTCCAGGTGGCTGTTGCCTAGAAAAGGCGAGTTGGTCATGGGAATACAGAGTAAGTCAATAGTTTATATATTCTTTTCATTACAGAGAATTCCAGGAAAACTCAGATGAGGTCGAATCACTAGGCAGAAAGGTCCCTTCTTAATAATAAGAGCTTTTACCGCCCAAGTATGGGCTCAGTGAGCTTGTTTTTTAAAAAAATTGTCATTGTTCTTATTTTAAATAATTGTTCTTAAATTTTTTATTTAAAAAATAGCTGTTAGTTTTTAGAACAATTAACATTTGTGGAAGAAACTGAGTGTTACAGAGTTCTCTATACCCTCCACCCAGTTTGCACTATTATTAACATATACTAATGCACCTTTGTTATAATCAATTAACTAATACCAAAATAGTATTAACTAAAGTCCATAGTTTATTCAAATTTCCTTGGTGTTTACCCAACGTCCTTCTCCTATGTCAGGATTCCATCTAGGATACCACATTGCCTTTAGTTGCCATGTCTTTTTGGCTCCTCTTGGCTGTGAGAGTTTCTCAAGCTTTCACTGGTTTTGATGACCTTGCCAGTTTTGAGGTATACTAGTGATTTTGTAAGAGGTAAGAGAACGTGCCTCTCTGGGGACAAGTCTCATGTTTTTCTTGTGATTAGACTAAGGTAATAGGTTCTGGTAGAGGACCTCAGATGTAAGGTGCCATTTTCATCACATCATATCAAGGGTATATACTATCAACATGACCTATGACTGTTGATGTTGACCTTGATCACATGGCTGAGGTAATGTTTATCAGATTTCCCCACTGGAAGGTTACCTCTCCCCTACCCCCACCTCCCATGCTACTGTTCCTTCAAACTCGCTATTCATAGCCCACACTTAAGTGCGGTGCTTGTTGACTTTTAAAAATAGTCTTATTAATTTTCCTCCATCACACAAAGTGACTTCCTGTTTAGCCTGATTTGATACCATTTGTTAATGTCCTCATCTCTGCTCCTACTCTCCAAATTACTGCTCTCAAATCATAGACTTTCAGAGTTCAGAGAGTATAAAGTACATTAGCCCTTTTATGATTGTGTTATCTGATAGAGGAAGCAGAAATATATACATGTTTTGAAAGAAATTCATATTCAATAATCCCTGAAAGCAAGGAAGCAATCATCATGGTGGTGGTGGTGGTGTAGTCACCAAGTTGTGACTGATTCTTACAACCCCATGGATTGGGTTATTACTCAACAGGTTCCTCTGTCCAAGTGATTTTCCAGGCAAGAATACTGAAGTGGGTTGCCATTTCCTTCTCCAGGGGATCTTCCTGATCTAAGGATTGAACTTGTATCTTCTATATTGGCAGGCAGATATTTACCACTGAGCCACCAGGGAAACCTTGCAATTACCATAGGATATTCAGAAATTTGTTGACTGTCCTGAGATTTATTTTAGGGACCAGAGTCATTCTGGCTCCTAAAATAAATGTCAGGTCACAGAGGTGGTGTCTCAACTTAAGGAAACAAAGTCTGCTTACTAAACATGGGAACAGATACTGTGAACATGGATTTCCCAACAAAACACAAAGCGCAGCTGATTCTTTGGTGCTGATGAGGAGGATTACAAAGGTGATGAAGGAGGATATAAATTTGAAGAAGTATCACTTCTTCAATGTTATATACATAAGCATTGGTTTGGATGTCAACAGTTTTAATAAAAGAAAATAAAATAGTACTTCCCTGGTGGTCTAGTGGTTAAGAATCTGTCTGTGAATATAGGTATGACCTAAAGCAAATCCCTTACGATTATACAGTGGAAGTGACAAATAGATTTAAGGGATTAGATCTGATAGACAGAGTGCCTGAAGAACTATGTTTGTGATGTTGTACAGGAGGCAGTGATCAAGAACATCAGTATTGTGTTGGCCTCTTCTGTACATCAATATGAATCAGCCACAGGTATACTTATGTCTCCTGCTTCCTGAATCCCCCTCCTGTCCTGTCCCCATCCCACCCCACTAGGTTGTCACCGAGCACTGGGTTGAAAGCACATGGTGGTGACAATGAAAAGACATATACATAGCCCAGTGTTTCCAACCTTTACAAGAATAAGAAGCTCTCTTGCAAGTCAAAATAAGTTCATGGAACCCTGTATAAGAGTCGTTGAATTTTACTATGCATTCGTTGACAATGAATTATAAATTAGGGATGATATTAATCATGTTGGAGAAGGAAATGGCAACCCACTCCAGTATTCTTGCCTGGAGAATCCCAGGGACAGAGGAACCTGGTGGGCTGCTGTCTTTGGGGTCCCACAGAGTTGGACACGACTGAAACGACTTAGTAGCAGCTTAATCATGTTACTACACTATAGCTTCCAAATGTGTTTGAAAAACCAGTGATATACATATGTGAAAACATGTTATCTAATGTGTGAAAAATGTTATTTAACGTGTGAAAACATATCTATTAAGCCTGTAGCTAGTGTTTGTTGCATAAAGGCCTGTAATGACCCACAATAGGGAAGGCATGCATTTTTGCTCCTGCTCCTGCTGCCCACCCTACTCCCATGCCCATCACTAGCTTCCTGATCTAGCTCTTCTCCTCTAGTAGATGAACTGTTACATTTGGATTTCTAGTTTCTGTAGATCCACTTCCTCCTCACATTTCCACAGAACTTTATTTGAAAGAAGTGCAGAGGGAGCTCTGTGTGGGCTGATGGACGGGCCTGGCTGGAATTTTGCTTTTCCAGGAGTCCAAGTAAGTCTTGGTCACATTAGTCAATGGCTCCCTCCATCCACAGCTCTTTAGAAGGTGTACCAACCCTGAGAACAGCAAGAAAGGGCAGCAACAAGTGAACATGTTTTGGGACCTTGAATCTGTTACTGTCTCATAGCACACAGAGCCAGCTCAAATTAAAAAAGAGTGTAAAGTCAGGGCTCAGACTCATTCCTGGCATTGCTTGTGGGTCACTCTATCCTATTCTGGCTTAGATATGGTGCATGTTTTTGTTCTCAGTAAACATTCTATTTTTTGGTGGAGTCACCGTCTACCCCCACTCTTTGGTTTCCCTGAAAGAAATTCTGATTTTCTATCCTAGTTGAGTTGCCTCAAGAAATCCTGGGAAAAAATTCAGTACTTCTCCCCAACTGCCCACATGGTTAACTCACTCCCAGCCTGGAGGATAGAACCTGAATTCATAAGAAAGACACAGGCTTCTTCCCTTTCCTTCTCCTCAGTCCCATACCAGCAAGACAAAACCAAAGTGCAAACCTATCCTTCTCCTAACTCTACCAAAACGGTAACATTAGAGATCTTTTGGTTTAGGCTTTAACCTGTTGCAAAACTCCAAAATGTCCCTAGAAGCATAGGTTATTGTTTAGGCCTTATCAGTAAGTTACCCAAGAATTAGCTTATCAGATCCTTTCCTAGTGGCAGATTTCAAAATTGAGAGGTTGAGATGAGAACTCTGAGCCCCGCTCCTTCTATTGCCACCAACAGGTGGGAAAGGCAAAAAGGGAAAACTAAAGGTTAGAGATATTAGGATCAAAGTTAGGGGTCTTGTCCTATTGTCTCCCTTACCTCATAGCACATGGATCAAAAATTCTTTTTTAGAGCAGATATAGGCAGATGACTGAAAGACTGTAATTCAGTTCACACTGAAGGTAACTGGAGTATAGCAAGGTTCCTGGGAGGTGCTCAAGACAGGGCCAGAATGGGCAAAGAATCAATGTCACCAAGACCATGAGTTGTAAGCTGGTCAATGGTAAGAAGCACATAGCACTCACTGTGTTCTTGATACTGTTTTATGTGCTTTACATGCAAGAGAGAGGTGATGTTATTTGCTCCATTTAACAGGTGGGGAAATTACTTGCCCCACCCACTCAGGAAGTGACAGGCTGAGCACTGAACCCAGGTAGTGTGGTTCCAGAGTCGGAACTTTGAAATAATGCTATGGTATAGACCAGAGAGGTGGAGCTAAAAGCACCCTCTGGTTCTAGTTCAAGCACGGTCTCTAACTGTGTGGCTTTAGGGCAGGTCATTTCAGTTTTCTGGATTCAGTTTCATCAACTGTAGAAAGAAAAGATAAGAGTAGATGACACAAAGTTCTCTTATGCTTCAACATTCAGTGGTTCTACATGCAACACGGATGGCCATGAATAGGTAATAGCCCATACAAGGAACAGAGTGAGGATGAGGGCAAAGCTTATCCCTCTAATCCTATCTCCAGGGCTTCATGCGCCCAGAGTTGCTTTTATGCCTTCCTTTCCTAATCCTCACTGATAATTATGCTTAATGGTGGAGATAACAGAGGTGATATAAAAGGGTGCTTCCAGGATTGAACAAAGGAGAGAGGGGAAGAGAAGGAGCTTTGCAGCCAGATGGAAGACCTGCCCAACAGCAAGACAATGTTCACCAGGTTACCCCCTCAGAGTTGCAGCTTCCACATCTGCAGTGTTAAGAGGACCTCCTCCAAAGGTTTTTGTGTAGATTCAATAAGATATATAAAGAACCAAGGCCAGTGCCTAGCGCGTAGTAGGGGCTCAGTAGGTTTAGTTACTTTTCCATCATTCTCCCTTCCTAACAGGTGACATGAAGAGTTGTAATGGCAATAGGATGCCGTGTGACCTCATATCCTCCTCTACTGTCCCAAATTTCTGTGCTTACAAGACAGCTCTAAGTGATCTAAATGAAAAGGGGTTACATTCCTTTTCTCCCCTTAAATTTTAAACTTTTTATTTTTTACTGGGGTATAGCCGATTAGCAATGTTATGGTAGTTTCAGGTGAATAGCGAAGGGACTCAACTGTACATATACATGTATCTTTTCTTCCCCAAACCTCTCTCTTGAGGTATTTGCCTAGCTTATAAAAACTCTCTCTTGTTTGGTAATGGCCCTTATACAAAGATCATTTCAGCTATAACTAATCAAAAATACAGAATATAAAGATTTAAGCATAAAAGAAATTTGCTACCTATTATATATATGTAAGTTAAGTCCATTTGGTCCAACAGGATGTAAGCTTCAGGTGAGGCTCTGATGGCACCATGCGTATGTGGTGGTCAGGACTCCCCGTATAAAAATACCTTCTTAAGGTTTAGAGCCCTCACTGTTACAACATCATGTCTGTTGCATTCTGTTAATTGAAAGCAGTCACAGAAAAAAAAATCTATAGAAAATCAATGAATCACAAAGGAAGAGAACAAAAGAAGAATAAAGAAAAAAAGGCATTACAGAACTGCCAGAAAATAATTAACAAAATGGCAATGAGTCCATACCTTTCATAGTTACTTTAATGTAAATAGACCAAATTCTTCTGTCAAAAGACAACAAGGTGCTGAGTGGATTAAAAAAAACACACAACCCATCTATATGCTGCCTAAGACTCTTGCTTCAGATGTAGAATACATACAGACTGAAAATAAAGGAATGAAAGAGATTACTTCACACAAATGGGAACCAAAAGAAAAGTGTAGTAACTATACTCATATCAGACAAAACAGCCTTTAAAACAAAGGCTGTAATAAGAGACACAGAAGTCATTATAAAGGGGTCAGTCCATCAAGGGTATATAATAATTGTAAGTATCTGTACACCCAACATAAGAGCACCAAAATGTGTAAAGCAAATATGAAAAGACCTAAAGGGAGAAATAAATAGGAATCCAGTAATAGTAGGGGACTTTGATACCTGTCAATGTTAATATCATCCAGACAAAAATTCAATAAGGAAAATTAGCCTTAAATCACGTATTAAATTGTGTGGACTTAACAGGTGATGCAGTGGTAAAGAATCTGCATGCCAATGCAGAAGACACAGGAGACTCAGGTTCAATTCCTCGGTGGGGAAGATCCCCTGGAGTAGAAAATGGCAACCCACTCCAGTATTCTTGCCTGCAAAATCCCATGGACAGAGAAGACTGGTCACAAAGAATTGGATACAACTGAGTGACTGAGCACACACATGTACAGAACATATACAGACATATACAGAACATTCCATGCCCAAACAACAGAAAATACATTCTTCTTAAGCTCACACAAAACTTACTCCAGGATAGATCAAATGTTAGGCCACAAAACAAATCTTAATAAAGTTAATGAAATTAAAATCATACCATGCATCTTTTCTAACTGTGATATGAAACTGGACATCAATTCAAAGAAAACTGGAAAATTCACAAATATGTGGCAATTAAACAGCCTGCAACTAAACAATCATTGGGTCAACAAAGAAATCAAAAGAGAAATCAGAAAGTATCTTGAAGCAAATGAAAATGGAAATACAATATACTAAAACGTGTGGTTTGTAGCAAGAGAGCAGTTCTTAGAGGAAAGTTCATAATATAAATGCTTACTAAGAAACAAAAAAGATCTCAAATAAAAAATCTAACTTTACACCTCAAGAAATAGAAGGAAAAAGCAAACAACCAAGTCCAAAGTTAGTAGAAGGAAGGAAATAACAAAGATCAAAATGGAAATAAGTGAAATAGAGACTAAAAAGATGACAGAAAGATCAATGAAGCCAAAAGCTGTGTTTTTTTGTTTGTTTGTTTTTTTTAAATAAGATAAATAGATAGGGCTTCCTTGATGGCTCAGCCAGTAAAGAATCTGCCTGCAATGCAGGAGATGGAACCCCGGGTTGGAAAGATACTCTGAGAAGGAAATGGCAACCCAGTCCAGTATTCCTGCCTGGAGAATCCTGTGGACAGAGGAGCCTGGAGGGTTATAGTCAACAGCGTCGCAAAAGTCAGAGATGACTGAAGCAACTGAGCACACAGAATAGATAAACTTTTAGCTAGATTCACACACACACACAAAAATAGAGGATGCAAAATGCAAGAGGAGACATTACAACTGGTACCACGGAAGTATAAAGGATAATAAGAGACAATCATGAACACTAAAAAACTGTACAAACTAGAAGAATGTATAAATTCGTAGAAACACATAGCCTACCGAGACTGGATCATGAAGAAATAGAAAATGTGAATAGGTTGATTACTTGTAAGGAGATCAAATCAGTAATAAAAAACCTCCCAACAAATAAAACTTCAGGACCAGATGGTTTTATTGGTGAATTCTACCAATCTTTTAAAGAAGAACTAACATCAGTTTTTCTGAAACTCTTCCAGAAAAAAGGAAAGGGAACACTTCCAACCTTATTTTCCAAAACTAGTATTACCCTAATACTAAAACCACAAAAGGACACCACAAGAAAAGAAAATTACATGTCAATATTCCTAATAAACATAGACACAAAGAATCTTTAACAGATTATTAGTAAACTGCATCCAACAATACATTAAAAGGATCATATACCATGATCAATTAGGATTTATTCCAACAGTGTAAGGATGATTCAACATCTGCAAATCAATCAATGTACTATGTCATATTAACAAATTGAAAGATAAAAGTCACACAATCATCTCAATAGATATAGAAAAAGCTTTTGGCAAAACTCAGCCCATTTGTGATGAGAGCTCTCAACAACGTAGATACAGAGGGAACATATCTTAACATAAAAAAGCTCATATATGACAAGCCCCCAAATTACATCATTATTAATAGTGGAAAGGTGAAACTTTTCCTCTAAGGACAGAAACAATACAAGGGTGCCCACTCTTGCTACTTTTATTTCATATAGTATTAGAAATCCAAGCCAGAGCAGTTAGACAAGAAAAAGAAATAAAAGGCATCCAAATCAGAAAGAGGTAAACTGTTACTATTAGCAGATGGCATCCTATCATGTATTGAATGCCCTAAAGACCCCACAAAAAAACTATTGGAACTAATAAAAAATTCAATTAAGTTTGGATATATAAAATCAATAAAAAATCAGTTGCATTCTACATGCTAATAACTAATTATCAGAAAGAGAAATTAAGAAAATAATCCCATTTACAATTGCATAAAAAAGAACAAAATACTTGGGGATAAATTTAACCAAGGAGGTAAAAGATTTAAAAGCATAAGATATTGATGAAAGAAATTGAAGTAGGCACATGTAAGTGAAGATCTACACTCATGGGTTAGAAGAGTTAATATTTATTTTCACTTTTTTTACAAGTCTAAAAAATTATGCTATAACTCATTACTATTAAGAGTTAATATTTTAAAATGTCCATACTGCCCTAAGCAATCTACAGAGGCAATATAACCCCTATCTAAATTCTAAGGACATTTACATAGAAATAGAACAAATAATCCTAAAATCTGTATGGAATCAGAAAAGACTCTAAATAGCTAAAACAATCTTGAGAAAAAAGGATAAAACAGGAGGCAACACATTTCTTGATTTCAAACTATGTTTCAAAGCTACAGTAATCAAAAGAGTATAGTACTGACATAAAAAACAGACACATAGATAAATGGAACAGAAAAGAGAGTCCAGAAATAAACCTACATGTATAGAGTCAGTTAGTTTACAACAAGGGAATCAAGAACACATAATTGGGAAAGACAGTCTCTTCAACAAATGGTGCTGGTAAAGCTGGACAGCCACATGCAGAAGACCAAAAGT
Organism: Muntiacus reevesi; assembly: GCF_963930625.1. NCBI lineage: Eukaryota > Metazoa > Chordata > Mammalia > Artiodactyla > Cervidae > Muntiacus > Muntiacus reevesi. Next base: position 56,843,795 of record NC_089262.1, on the reverse strand, counting down.
GGACACTATTCAATACCATACTTAAAATTCAACTCAAAACGGATCAATGGCTTAAACATGAGGCCCAAAATCATAAAATTCCTAAAAGAAAACAGGTTCTATGACATTGCTCTTGGCAATGATTTTTTTTTTTTTTGTATTTGACACTAAAAGCAAAGGCAATAAAAGCAAAAATAAACAAATATGACCACACCAAAGTAAAAATCTTCTGCATAGCAAAGGAAATGATCAACAAAATGAAAACAGCACAGGAAAAAATAGTTGTAAATCATATATCTGATGAGGGGTTCATACTCAAAATACATAAAAAATTCATACAAGTCAACTGAGGGGAAAAAAGAAACAAGAAATTTGATTTAAAAATGGGTAGAGAAAAAAAAGGGTAGAGGAGCTAAATAGGCATTTCTCTAAAGATAACATGCAGATGGCCAACAGGTACCTGAAGAGCTGCTGAACATCAACAATCATCAGGGAAATGTAAATCAAAATCACACACCTGTTAGAATGGCTATTAGAAAAATGACAAGAAGTAACAAATGTTGGCAAGAATGTGGAGCAAAATTCCCACATTACTGTTGGTGAGAGTGTAACTTGGTGCAGCCACTATGGAAAACTGTATAGAGGATCTTCAAAAAATTAAATATTGAACTACCACTTAGTACAGCAATTTCACTTCTGGGAATAAATATTACCAAAGGGAATGAACATATTAACTCAAAAAGTATATGTACCCCCACGTTCATTGCAGCATTATTAACAATAGCCAAGATATAGAAATGACTTGTGTCCATTGAAGAATGAATGAATAATGAAAATGTGATCTGTATGTATCTCAGCCACTAGAGAAGGAAATCTTGTTATTTGTGACAACATTGGTAGACACTGAGGGCATATGTTAAGTGAAATGTCAGACGGAAAAAGACAAATGGCATGTGATTGATCCTACTTACACATGGAATCTAAAATCAAGCAAACAAACAAGCAAACCCCCAAATCACAGATACAGAACAGATTGGTGGTTGTCAGAAATAAGGGACTAGGGTGGGAAGACTGTCTGAAGGTAGTCAAAAAGTATAAACTTCCAATCATAAAGGAAATAAGTTCTGGGGATGTAACATATATTATGGTGACTATAATTAATAGTACTATATTGCATATTTGAAAGTTGCAAAGAGAGATGATCTTAAAAGTTTTCGTCACAAGAAAAAAGTTTAATTGTGTGTGTTGATGGATGTTAACTAAATTTATTGCGGTGATCATATTATGATATATATATATATATATACCAAATCTTTATGTTTAAAAACACTAAACCCATGTAATGTTAGATGCCAATTATATCTCAAATTTTTTTAAATAGGAAAAAATGAAATAATGTTCAGCCATAAAAAGAAGGACATCTTGTCATTTTCAACAGTATAGATTAAACTTGACAGCATTATGCTAAGTGAAATAAGTTTGACAGAGAAAGATAAATACTATATGATTTCACTTGATTTCACTTATAAGTGAAAACAAAACTCGTAGAAATAGAGAATAGATTGCTGCTTGCCAGAGAGGGGATTGAGGGTATTGGGGATATTAGTTGAAGGTAGTAAAAATGTACAAATTTCCAGGTATGGAATAAATACATTCTGGTATATGTACAGGCTGGTGAGGATGTTTAATAATACTGTATTATATAGTTGAAAGTTGATAAAAGAATAGATCTGAAAAATTTTCATCACAAGGAAAAAAATTTGTAACTCCATAAGGTGATGGATTTTTAACTAATCTTATTGTACTAATCATTTGCACAAATACACACATCATTATTTTGTACATCTTAAACATACAATATTAAATGTCAACTAAATCTCAATAAAACTGGACAAAAGAATACAAACAAATCACAACAAAAGAGTGAAAGTGGCAACTGAAATTCAGTGTGGACCTATGTAAGGTCGCAGAGTCTGGGAAGTGTGGTTCATTGGGGGCTATCTTTAGTGACTAGCTTCTGCTACTGGATAACCAGGCTTCTAGCAATTTCCCCCTTTAACTCCCTTGAATTAAGTAGAGTCAGATTCTGCTGTTTAAAACTGAAATCTCTTTAATTAATAAGTACCTGAACATCCCTAATATAAAAGGGTAGGATAAGCAAAAGAGAAAAATACAGGAGAAGTTACTAGAAGTCAGTTACTAAAAATCAGTGGTATAGTTTTCTATATGCACACATTTATGTGTACACATGTGACTATTTACTATTTAAGATATTTAAATATCTTAAAACTTTTTAGAAAATCAAATTTTACTATCTTTTTCAAGATACTGTATGATTTTATTAGCAAATGTTGTGTATATATATTTCTAAAATATAAAGATTCTTTTTATAAATCCATGAGACCATTATGATACTTAACAATATTTTTTAAATATTTAATATCAATTAACAAGGACAAGATGGTGGGGTAGAACGACATGTGCTCATCTTCTCTTGCGAGAATTCCAAAATTACAACTCGCTACTGAACAACCATTGACAGGAGAATGTTGGATCCCACCGAAAAAAAATACCCCATATCCAAGGGCAAAGGAGAAGCCCCAGCAAGATGGTAGGAGGGGCAAAGTTGCATTTAGAATCAAACCCCATACCCACCAGAGATGTTCCAGGGGATCAAACAAAACCTTGTGTGCACCAGAAGACCCCGCAGAGACTGAGCCAGACCCGTCTTTGGGTGTCTCCCGAGGAGGTACAGGTCAGCACTGGCCTGTCGAAGGGGCAGGGGCTCTGGGTGCAGCAGACCTGGGTGTGGCATAAGCCCTCTTGGAGGAGGTCATCATCAACCCCAACATAGAGCTGCCAGAACTTACATTAGACTGGGGAACAAGACCCAGTTTCCCCCTCATTCTGTTTCTCCCATCAGGAAGCTTCCACAAGCCTCCCATCCTTCTCCATCAGAGGGCAGAGAGAATGAAAACCACAATCACAGAAAAGTAAGCAATCTGATCACATGGACCACCATCTCCTCTAACTCAGTGAAACTATGAGCCATGCTGTGTGGGGCCACCCAAGATAGACGGGTCATGGTGGAGAGTTCTGACAAAATGCAGTCCACTGGAAAAGGGAATGGCAAACCACTTCAGTATTCTTGCCTTGAGAAACCCATGAACAGTATGAAAAGGCAAATAGGACATTGAAAGATGAACTCCCCATGTTGGTTGAAGAGATGGAGCCAAAGCAACAACAACACCCAGCTGTGGATATGATTGGTGATGGAAGTTAAGTCCAATGCTGTAAAGAGCAATATTGCATAGGAACCTGGAATGTTAGGTCCATGAATCAAGGCAAGTTGGAAGTGGTCAAACAGGAGATGGCAAGAGTGAACATTGACATTTTAGGAATCGGCGAACTAAAATGGACTGGAGTGGGTGAATTTAACTCAGACAACCATTATACCTACTACTGTGGCCAAGAATCCCTTAGAAGAAATGGAGTAGCCATAATAGTCAACAAAAGAATCTGAAATGCAGTACTTGGATATAATCTCAAAAAGGACAGAATGATCTCTGTTCATTTTCAAGGCAAACCATTCAATATCACAATAATCCAAGTTTATGCCCTGACCAGTAATGCTGAAGAAGCTGAAGATGGATGGTTCTATGAAAACCTACAGACCTTCTAGAATTAACACCCAAAAAAGATGTCATTTTCATTATAGGGGATTGGAATGCAAAAGTAGGAAGTCAAGAAACACCTGGAGTAACAGGCAAATTTGGCCTTGGAGTACATAATGAAGCAGGGCAAAGGCTAATAATAGAGTTTTGCCAATAGAATGCACTGGTCATAGCAAACACTCTCTTCCAAAAACACAAGAGAAGACTCTACGCATGGACATTACCAGATGGTCAACACCAAAATCAGACTGATTATATTCTTTGCAGCCAAAGATGCAGATGCTCTATACAGTCAGCAAAAACAAGACCGGGAGCTGACTGTGTGTGGCTCAGACCATGAACTCCTTGTAGCCAAATTCAGACTGAAATTGAAGAAAGTATGGAAAACCACTAGATCATTCAGGTATGACCTAAATGAAATCCCCTACGATTATACAGTAGAAGTGACAAATAGATTCAAGGGATTAAATTTGATAGAGTGTCTGAAGAACAATGGGCTGAGGATCGTGACACTGTACAGGAGGCAGTGATCAAGACCATCCACAAGAAAAAGAAATGAAAAAAGGCAAAATGGTTGTCTGAGGAGGCCTTACAAATAGCTGAGAAAAGAAGAGAAGTAAAAGGCAAAGGAGAAAAGGAAAGATATACCCATTTGAATGCAGAGTTCCAAAGAATAACAAGGAGAGATAAGAAAGCTTTCCTCAGTGATCAATACAAAGAAATAGAGGAAAACAACAGAATGGGAAAGACTAGAGATTTCTGCAAGAAAATCAGAGCTACCAAGGGAACATTTCATGCAAAGATGGGCACAATAAAGGACAGAAACAGTTTGGACCTAACAGAAACAGAAGGTATTAAGAGGAGGTGGCAAGAATATACAGAAGAACTATACAAAAAAGATCTTCATGATCCAGATAATCATGATGCTGTGATCACTCACCTAGAGCCAGACATCCTGGACTGCAAAGTCAAGTGGGCCTTAGGGAGCATCACTATGAACAAAGTTAGTGGAGGTGATAGAATTCCAGCTGAGCCATTTCAAATCCTAAAAGATGATGCTGTGAAAGTGCTGCATGCAATATGCCAGCAAATTTGGAAAACTCAGCAGTGGCCACAGGACTGAAACAGGTTAGTTTTCATTCCAATCCCAAAGAAAGGCAATGCCAAAGAATGTTCAAACTACTGCACAATTGTACTCATTTCACACACTAGCAAAGTAATGCTCAAAATTCTCCAATCCAGGCTTCAACAGTACATGAACCGTGAATTTCCCGATGTTCAAACTGGATTTTGAAAAGGCAGAGGAACCAGAGATGAAATTGCCAACATCCGTTGGATCATTGAAAAAGCAAGAGACTTCCAGAAAAACATCTACCTTTGCTTTATTGACAATGCCAAAGCCTTTGACTGTGTGGATCACAACGAACTGTGGAAAATTCTGAAAGAGATGGGAATACCAGACCACCTGACCTGCTTCCTGAGAAATCTGTATTCAGATCAAGAAGCAACAGTTAGAACCAGACATGGAACAACAGACTGGTTCCAAATCGGGAAAGGAGTACATCAAGACAGTAATTGTCATCCTGTTTATTTAACTTCTATGCAGAGTACATCATGTGAAATGCTGGCCTGGATGAAGCACAAGCTGTAATCAAGATTGCTGGGAGAAATATCAATAACCTTATATACACAGATGACACCACCCTTACGGCAGAAAGTGAAGAGGAACTAAAGAACATCTTGATGAAAGTGAAAGAGGAGAGTGAAAAAGTTGGCTTAAAATCAACATTCAGAAAACTAAGATCATGGCATCTGGTCCCATTACTTCATGGCAAATAGATGGGGAAACAATGGAGATAGTGACAGACTTTATTTTCTTGGGCTCCAAAATCACTGCAGATGGTGACTGCAGCCATGAAATTAAAAGACGTTTGCTCCTTGAAAGAACAGTTATGACCAACCTAGACAGTATATTAAAAAGCAGAGACATTACTTTGCCAACAAAGGTCCATGTAGTCAAAGTTATGGTTTTTCTAGTAGTCATGTATGGATGTGAGAGTTAGACTATAAAGAAAGCTGAGTGCTGAAAAATTGATGCTTTTGAACTGTGGTGTTGAAGAAGACTGTTGATAGTCCCTTGGACTGCAAGGAGATCAAACCAGTCAATCCTAAAGGAAATAATTCTTGAATGTTCATTGGAAGGACTGATGCTGAGGCTGAAACTCCAGTACTTTGGCCCCCTGATGGGAACAACTGACTCATTTGAAAAGACCCTGATGCTGGGAAAGATTGAGGTCAGGAGGAGAAGAGGACAACAGAGGATGAGATGCTTAGATGGCATCAGTAACTCAATGGACATGAGTTTGAGCAAGCTCTGAGAGTTGGCGATGGACAGGGAAGCCTGACATGCTGTGGTCCACACTGTCACAAGGAGTTGGACATGACTGATTGACTGAACTGAACCAAATATCATAAAAGCATTCAGATTTCCCCAATTGTCTATACATGACTTTCAACATTATATTTTTAATCTCTGATGCGTAAGAAAAAGAGGTTTGAGATTCTATAATACGAAGCTCATAACTTAGATAGTGCATCAATCAAAATATTTATTAAAGTTTTCTTATGAATCCATGACTAGGCTTGATATTTTGAGCATTAGGGATGGTAGTTCCCAGAGGTGGCAGGCTCCATGAACTCAAACAAGAAAGAAAACACACACACATGCACACACAACATACACACACACATGAGACTTCTCTCTTTCTATTTGTTGCACTCCTATTCATTCTCTATGACCAGCTTAAATTTTACCTTTTCTCCTACCTTAACTCTATATATTTCCCTAGGCAGAGCTATTTGTTCACTTCTCTGGCTTCTCGTTGCTCTTTGTAGCTAGTTCAATATATCATTTATCCTGGTTGATGCTAATGTTTTGTTATGTGCAGCAGGCAGAATTCTAACATGACTCCTCAATGAGTCCTTTGTATAATTCCCTTGCATTGCCTTGGAGGAGGGTCTGTGAATATGAGATGTTATTACCATGATTATGTAACCCTATATGGCAAAAGGTGTGCCAAATTGCTTGACTTTAAGATAGCAAGATTACTCTTTATGGGACTTACCTACTTGATCAGGTCAGTTT